>NC_135540.1:135679112-136311242 GCF_045843805.1 Urocitellus parryii
AAATGATCTGTGGTAAAGGAGATAATAGAGGGGGGAAGTGCAGGGCAGTGGCCTGGAGAAGCTGGCAGAGTTTCCACTGGGTGCGCCTTTAGGAATCAGGGGCTCTGAGCCACAGGAGAACGTCTAAAATCCTACTCTTTAAAGTTGGGGCAACTGGACTGTAGCTTAAATCCCTAAAAATGCTCCTTGACCACAAGTGACATAGGTGGAAAAATGTAGATAGACAGAGGAAGAAAGAGTATGGAAAAATGAGGCATAGACACAAGAAGACAGGGGGACTTAGAAAAGGAAGAAGGGAACAGAGGAAATGAGAGGGAAAGAAGAAGAAGGGAAGAAAACAGGGGAGGAAAGAGAAAACCTAGTCAAAACACAAGGCTGATGATGATGGATATTTCTCTGCCAGAACAGGTTTTACTTATTATTTAATTAGCAATAGTCAAATATTTCAATATAAAAGAGAAATAGCCATATAGATGTAATTGATGTTGACAAATATTTTATAAATATTAATATATATATATATCCACATCTTTATATAAAATGTATATTGCACATAGGCACCATACATACTATTTTACATTGCCTTTTTTTTTTCAATTAAAATGTCCCTTCAAGCTTGTTAATCATTGCATAAACAGTCTCCTTGATTTTAATGCCTACCTTGAATTCCACTGAATGCTTTTATATTGCTTTATTTAGCCATGATCTCACTGATGGACATTAGGTTATTTCCAGTCTGCTGCAAGTATGTGTGTGTGTGTGTGTGTGTGTGTGTGTGTGTGTGTGTGTGTATGTATATATACACAACAATAATTTCTAGCATCTGGTGGTATATTTACTGAATAATGGTATTACTGAATTGAAATGTATGGAGTTTGTGATTTGGATGAATGTGCCCAACAACCTCCAAAAGTGAAGTCCCATTTATGTTTCCCTGATCATAGGATGTGCGTTTGCTTTCCCTATAGCCACCTCTAGATAATACATCACCCAAATCTTGACAGCCTTTCAGGTTAAGAACGGGATTTCCTTGTAGTTATTTAACAGTTTTGATTATCATCATTTTGGGTTCATAATATATTATCATCATTGTATCATGTATGGCTCTTGACTACATGTTTTTTAACCATTTGATTAATTAGTACAATTACATTCATGACCTTCAGTTTACATCAAAAACTAAATCACTAACTGGATGTACATGTAACATGTAAACAGATGTGCTTGGGACTTCGCTGGGTCTCTCTGGCTGTGTTTCCAGGAACAAGCATTCTCTCCTCGAAGGGAGGATATGAGGCTAACCTTCCCACTTGTATCACATAAGAACTTTGCAGAACTGTGGCAGAATTCATAGTATTTCTGCTTTGCCGGTGCTCCTCAGCCCCCACCTTCATTTATGATGACATCAGCTGAGGTCATGCTGATGAGGCCTTCCTGAGACCCTCCCTGAAAACTCCCACTACTAAGGTAAGAACAGGACACAGGACAGGGGACATTAGGTCAGTCTGTTGCCATGGTGGTCATCCTCATATCCATGCCCCACACTATTTCCCATGCCTCACACAGATCTGAGGAGACGGGGACTCCTTGGCCCTCACCTCAGTGCTGTTTGTAGATTGAGGCAGGGGATTTACTAACACTAAATGGAGAAAGGGAACTGAGGGAAGGTACAGATACTCATTAGAAACATTGGCACATGGCTGGCAATCTTTCAGCTCACTCTCCTCCATGAAAACAGGAGATATAAATATGGTTATCTCAGACAAGGGTGCCAAAATCATTCACTGGAGAAAAGAGAGCCTATTCGACAAACAGTGCTGGCAAAACTGGAAATCCATACCCAGAAAAATGAAGTTAAACCTCTATCTCTCACCCTGGCCCCAAATCAACTCAAAGTGGATCAAAGACTTTGGCACTAGAAATGAGACCCTGTGCCTAATAGAAGAAAAAATAGGCCCAAATCTTCAGCATGCCCTCCTAAAATCTTACTTCCTTAACAAGATTCCTAAAGCACAAGAAGTAAAATCAAGGATTAATAAGGATATCTGTAATGTATTATTTCTTTATAAAAATATCTGAAGTAAACAATAGTATATTTTAACATATATTAAATCTGGGTGACAAATATATATTTTTGTAATTTTTAAATATTATTCCTTGTTTGAAATATTGATTTGAAAAAAAAAATAAATGGGATGGATTCAACTTAAAAAGCTTCTTCTCAGCAAAGCTAACAATAAGTGAGGAGAGAGCCTACAGATTGGGAGAAATTCTTCACCACATGCACCTTTGATAAAGCATTAATCTCCAGAATATATAAAGAACTCAAAAAAAACAACACACACACACACACACACACACACACAAAATCCAATTAATACAGGTTTTTGTTTTGGATTTAGTACATAAAGACTTTGAATCACCTATTATATATTCAAGAAACTAAAGGAAACATGTTGAAAGAATTAAAGAGAAATGTGTTAATGATGCATCATCAAGAGTATCTATAGAGAGTTTTAAAAAAGGTAAAAAGAGAAGGGTCAAATGGTGGTTCCATTCCAAGTTTTCTGAGGAATTTCTATACTGCTTTCCATATTGGCTGCACCAATTTGCAGTCCCACCAGCAATGTAAGAGTGTGCCTTTTCTCCCACATCCTTGCCAACACTTATGATTATTTGTATTCTTGATTGCATTCTGACTACCTTGAGGTAAAATCTTAGAGTAGTTTGATTTTCATTTCTCTAATCACTAGAGATGATGGATATTTTTTCATATGTGTGTTGATCAATTGTATTCCTTCTTCTTTGAAGTGTCTGCTCAGTGACTTAGCCCATTTATTTATTGAGTTATTGGTTTTTGTGGTGGTAAGTTTTTTGAGTTCTTTGTCTATCATGGAGATTAGTGCTCTATCTGAGGTGCATGTGGTAAAGATTTTTTCTCCCATTCTGTAGGCTCGCTCTTCACATGATTGTTTCCTTTACTGAGAAGAAACTTTTTCGTTTGAATCCATCCCATTTATTGATTCTTAATTTTACTTCTTGTGCTTCAGGAGTCTTGTGAAGGAAGTCAGGTCCTAAGCCAAGATAATGAAGATTTGGGCCTGCTTTTCTTCTATTAGGCACAGGGTCTCTATTCAAGTGCCTAAGTCTTTGATCCACCTAGAACTGATTTTTTTTGTGCAGTTTAAGAGAGAAAGGTTTAATTTCATTTTGTTACATTTGGATTTCTACCTCTCCCAGCACCATTTGTTGAATAGGTTATCTTTTCACCTACGTATGTTTTTGGCACCTTTGTCTACTATGAGATAACCATATTATGCGGGTTTGCCTCTGTGTCCTCTATTCTATATCATTGGTCTCCATGTCTATTTGGTGCAATACCATGTCATTTTGTTACTTTTGCTCTGTAGTATAATTAAGGTCTGGTATTGTGATGCCTCCTGCATTTGACCCAGTCATCCCACTCCTTGGTTTATACCCAAAGGATTTAAAAATCAGCATACTACAGTGATGCAGCCACATCAATGTTTATAGCAGCTCAATTCACAATAGTTAATCTATGGAACCAACCTAGATGCCCTTCAACAGATGAATGGATAAAGAAAATATGGTACATATACACAATAGGATATTACTCAGCCTTTTAAAAAATGAAATTATGATATTTGCAAGAAAATGGAGGGAGGTAGAGAATATCATGCTAGGAAAAATAAACCAAACCTAAAAAAATCCAATTAATAAATGGGCTTAGGAACTGAACAGAGACTTCACAGAAGAAGAAATACAATTGATCAATAATATATGAAAAAGTGACACAGCCACACCAATGTTTACAGGAGCTCAATTCACAATAGCTAGACTATGGAACCTAGTTGTCTCTCAATAGATGAATGGATAAAGAAAACGTGGTATATATACTCAATGGAATATTATTCAGCTTTGAAGAAGAGTGAAATTATGGCATTTGCCAGTAAATGGTTGGAGCTGGAGAATATCATGCTAAGTGAAATAAGCCAATCTCACAAACCAAAGGCCAAATGTTTTTTCTAATATGTGGATGCTAATTCACAATAAGTCAGGGGCAACTAGAGAAGAATAGTGTTACCTTAGATTAGGTAGAGGGAAGTGATGGGAAGGCACGGGATACTATGTGGAGATAGGAAAGAGTAGAATGAAAAAGACATTATTACTGTAGGTATATATGTGACTGCATGACCAACGTGAATCTGCAGCATGTACGCTCAGAAAAAATGAGAAATTATATCCCATCTATGTACAATATATCAAAGTGCATAAATGCATTCTACTGTCATATATAACTAATTAAAACAAAAAAAATTTACAAAGAATATAATCATGAATGTCCCTTCATTTATCTTTCACTCATCTCACATTCTAGCCCACTTCATACCCAAGGCCGTCTTGAAATACGCTGTACTTGGAGACTGCTCTGTATTTAAACTTGCTCATGCAAACCCCACTCTGTTCATAGTCTGCAAATATGCATTATTTTTTAACAACATAAGAATAGTCAGTTTCTTGAAATGCACAGGAAACTGTGACTACTCCTACTTTCTCTCCAGATTGTAGTTCAAAGCCCATATCTTTAAGAATCAAAATTCTGGATTTTACTTCTTATGCTTTAGGAGTCTTGTTAAGGAAGTAAGATTTTAGGCAGACATGAAGAGATGGGCTTTGAACTAAACTTCATATCTATTTGTGACCTTTTGTGCATTCATTACACAACTTCATGAAAAATTGTGAACAAGAATGAATTCAACTTCTTATCTCCATGTGGGCCACTGAGTCTCCTAACCAGATGAATTATACCTCTATAAATCTGTTGATCTTAACCTCAGGACTTAAATCCTGTCCCCAGATAATATAACATTCACTTACATAGTCATCCAGGTTTTCCAGTTATTCAAAAGTCAGATCCCTTACTGTCTCTTTTTACTCTCAGTGGATAACATTTTGTCCTAATTTATAAAAACACAAAAATCATCAAACTGAAAATGTTTGGAATTTGCATTATAAATTCACGGGTCCACTTAAACCTGGATTTACTTTTCTTCCTTTCGTTCTGTCTTTAATGAGGAAGAAACACAGTTTTGCCTTTATTTTCTGCATTCTATTTCTTCATTTCTCATTTTTTTAAAAAAAAATAAATGCTAAAATATTTTAGGGGAGAATTTTGCTCCAGAAGTGTTCTTAAACTCTTGCAACTTTGGTTGCCTCGTCTCCACGACTCCACTGAAACTCTTCCTGCCGATGCCACCAGTGAGTTACTGCACTAAACCCAGTGTCTCCTTTCCACGTTTCCTCCTCCTTGACCTCAGCAACCTTAGACAGTAGTGATGTCTTGCATCCCTGTTTGCTGCCATCTCCTCCTGGTCCCACTGTTCTAGCTTCTTCTACCTGCCATAGGAGGTGGAGAGGCTTAAAATTTCTCAGAGCCTCTCCTCTGTCCTCACAATCTTACTCAACAGATAACTGTATTCATTTTTTTTTTGAGATTCAGTAATAATATACTAGCCAATGCCTTTCAAGTTTACATACCTCACACCCAGTTGTGGACAGGACATCTGTATGTGGAGATGGCACAGATTAAGTCCTCCAGGTCTTCTCATTGACATTAGGCTGTAGCTGATGTTCTACTTTGCATGACCTGGCTTCTCCCTTTCCTTCCTCTTATCCAGCACTCTTCACCATTTTCTGTGTTCATCTCTCCAAATATATTTGTTATGGCTTGGATGTGAGGTGTCCCTTAAATTTCCAGTGTTAATGCAAGAATGCTCAGAGATAAAATGATTAGATTATGAGAGCCATAAAATAATCAGTCCATCGTGGCTTGAATGGACAGAGTGTTGACTCCAGGCAGATCTGCGTGGCTGGAGAAGGTGGGTCACTCGGGGCATGCCCTGGAAAGGTGCATTTTCTGTGGCCTCTTCTTCATTCCCCTGCTTCTTGATCCCTCTCTGAGCTGAACTATTCTCTTCCTCTGGACTCTTCCCCCATGATGTGCTGCCTCACCTTGGGCCCAGAGCAATGGGATCAGACATCTGTGGACTAGATCTCTGAAACCTTGGGCCCCGTTCTTGTGGGGTGTTTTGGTCACAATGCCAGAAATTTCTTTAACCTTTTCCATCACCAGGGAACTCTTCTAAGGCATCAATCAGCTCTTTGCCCTGTTTTTACTCATCTTAGGTCTCAGGTCCCTTCCTAGGAAAAGCTTTTTTGACCCCCAGAGGAGGCGAGCCTCTCTGTTTTCTGCTCCTATGGCTGACTCGACTTGTGCCTCTTACCTACTCCGTTTCTATGACTAGTCTATGACTAGTCTCCTCGATCAGGCTGTTGACTCCTCAAGAGCATCTGTGATTGAATGGTGGTTTGGTGCAGGGAACAAGACACTCACAGTTGTTTTGCTCACTACGTTTTGCCAACCCCCTGTTACCGGGCACCAACAACACCGACCCAACTCCTGTGCAGCTCTGGGGTAGGGTCTGTGTCAACAGCACCCTCATGTCTCACCCACCACCCTCTGCTCAGCTCTCATGCTTACTGTCACTCAAGAGCAAAGAAGTTACTTAACTGATGAGTGAAACTGGGAGAAGGATTTGAAAACGTCACTCTGCTTATTTGGGCACTTAGGTACCAAACTAAAAACACTATCTTCCAACACGTTGGTAAGTGTATTTTCATTTTCACCTCTCAATTTCTTTGTCACATTTTTTTTTACTGGTTTCCAACTCAGGCACAGAAAGGTAATTTTAATTATTGGGTCCTTCAAAACCTCCAAACACTCCAATTCCACTGTGTCTACACATTTGTTGAATAAATTAATGAAAGAGTTAGCAATATGTTACATTTGAGGCTGTGATATCATGGGAGGAATAAAGAGGACTTTGGAATAGAGGAAAAGAACAGGGATGGTAAAGGAAAGGGAAATGGTAAACAAAGAATAACAAAGGAGGAAAATTATTTTAATATGTTTCATGCAAATAATCTTGAAAATAATTCTGGATAGAGAAAAAAGAGATACAATTAAAATGGAAAAAAGTGAAGAAAGCATTAATTTAAAAAAATTTGAGGGTCAAAGGGGCAAAATTCTAGAGAATAATTTTAAAAAATCAGAATTACAAGGAGTTTAGGGACTGAATGAAACATTTTATTTATTGATAGGTGAAAAAAATAGCATTCCAGAGTCACCAACCAAGTTGAAAGAAAATCTGAGACCAGAGTCAGTTTTTTTGACTCTGAGCTCAAAGCACTGCAGGCTCCACATGCCTTCTCCTTTAAAATGTAGAGTCTAAAGAAAGGTCAAGGAGAAGAATATATAGGGAGATTGGGGAAATCAGATGAATGATGGAAAATGTGTCATGGAATGAGATAAGTGAATAAAAAACGCAAAAGAACTCATTTCTAATTCATAGATGTTTTTCTTTATTCAGTGTTTAGCATCTGTGATTTAGTGGTGGTTTGGCGCATGGAACAAGAGAGAAAAAAATAAAAAGAAAATACGATGCTGGCAATACAATCCATCAACCTGAAATACGGAGTCCTGGCAGGTCTGCATTCAACACCAAAAGTCCTTGTTTGGAATAATCCAATATGCTCAACCAAATACCAATATTTCATAATTCTTTCATCTAAATTAGAAAAAGAAATGTCGTCTGTCTATAACCTGCGTGCCTTCGTGGTCTGCTCTTGTCAAATTGAACAGCCAAAAGTTAATGGAGAAGCGTTGTCATTTTCGAGGAAATTTGATGTTGATTTTTACTCCCCCAAAGTGGTAAAGTGGAGGTAATGAAAGTAATTTTCATTGGGAAGTCAAAGTTGCTTTGTCATTCATTTTCTAGTCGTTTAATTCGTTGAGATAGCAAGTATGGGCAATGAGGCAGAGCTCACCATCTTTCTGGTTTAATGGGATTGTATTGTCTACATAGTGTATTAAAGGCTTATAATGCACAATCTTTGGCCATTTGCAAATAAGCTGCTTGTCATCCAGTCGTGCACAGTGTTTGGGGAAGGCAAAGAGAAATCCTGTTTCATACAGAGGTAACTTAGATAAAACTGGAACAAAGGAGAGAATATTTGTTAATAAGTATAATCAACTTTTTGTGAGTTGTTGATATTTTTCAGGTATTTTTCCAAGAAACTTATGAAAGTGAGATTTACATAAGTTATCACCAAAACATTTTCAGGAATCCCTTATTATTAAACACATCACCTGGGTGAGGATTCTGGGGCCAGAGGGGGAAAAAACTTGCCCTAATTTCCGTAGCTAGAGAGGGGCACTGATTATGTTCCAAGAACCCCATAAACAGACTCTGCTCACACAGATGTCACACAAAGCAATCATAAGCTTCATCTTACCAAAAAGAAGACATAACAAGGTACTTTAGTTATATGGACTCTGAGGACTCAAGTCAAACAGCAAAATCAGACATTTCTGGGGAAAAGTTTATGTACTTTCATTTCAATTATCCCCTTTTGTGTGTGTGTGTGTGTGTGTGTGTGTGTGTGTGTGTGTATGTGTGTGTATCTGGGGATTGAGTACAGGGTCACTTTAACGCTGAGCTCTATCTCCAGACCTTTTAATTTTTAAACCGGATCTCACTAAGTTTGCTAGGATGCCTGCCCTTGAACTTGGGATCTTCCTGTCTTCACATCCTGAATTGCTGAGATTAAAGTTGTCCACCACCATGCCCAATTTCCCCTAATTTATTTTATAGCAACAACATCAGTAACAACAAGATGGTGAGAGGTTGTGTAAGAACCACAAAGTTCCAGGTAGCTAGACAGAATATTTTCTATTGTGCAGACTATTGTCACCACTATAGTCAACAATGATGGATATTTCAAAATAACTAGAAGGGAGGACTTGGAATGTTCCAATCCAAAGAAATGGCAAATGTTGGAAGTGATGATTCTGTTAGTTACCTGGATTTGAACATTATGCAATTTATATATGCATTCAAACAGCACATCAGGATACATAGAGAATTTGGGCAATTATTATGTCAGTTTAAACAAGATATGAAACACAAATAAAAATTAAAGAATTGCCAATTGAAAATACATGTTTCATAATGGAAGCGATGAGCTTAGCAAATCAGTACCTAAAAAGCAGCTGGTCAAGGGTAGAGGGAAGGTGTTCTAGGTCAAAGGAAGACAAAGATAAGGGAAATATGGCACATCTGGGGAGGAAGGGGAAGGCCAGTCTCTCTCTTGGGTGAGAGATGAGCTGGGCCAAGTAGGTGGCAGGGACGCCCCTCAGCAAAGGCTTTGAATGTGTGTGAAGGGGGAACAATGGCAGATTTGCCAAAGCTCAGATCTGTCCGGGATTGATGATTGACTGGCTCTAAATTCAACCCTAGCTTCCCATTGTTTAGAATAGACTTACCCTTGGCAAAGCTTTAACCCAACCTTTTCAGGAGTTCATTAAAAATCTCCAAGGCTTTTTTCAAATACCAAAAGGCCCAGGCACTCCATTTAAATGTAAATATCCTTGAGAGTTTAAATTCTAAGATTTAAGAATGAACAGACAAGAGTGCTTGAAAATGAATGTTGTTTGGGAGAAACAAAAAAAAAAAAAAAAAAAAGGGATGGAAAAGTAATGAACAGCAAGGGACCTGGAGAGACTCAGATGCATCTTCCAATGCTGCGTATCCGAGCCCTCACTGCTTTTCTCTAATGGCGCCATAAGTCAGGGAATTTGCAAGTTGACATCAGGAGGAAGAGCCACTGGACACTGAAACACAAAGGATTAAAAACCTCAGAAGGGCTTGGGCTGCTGTGAACTTCCAAGTGGCCCTTTGTCTAGAAATCTGTCAAGATCCAGGAAGGAGAGGTGACTGGGCCCACTGTCACTGAGAAGTTCTGCTCCCATCCAGATGGCTCCACATGTGCCTGGCGAGGACCATAATCTTTCTTCTTCTTCTCAGTAACATCCATGTGGTGAAGTCCTTGGAGGACTCAGTGAGGAATCAAGGTGGCAGGATATTGCACTGCAGACAACAGAGATAACTGGGCCTGGGCCTTTTAATGTTGCTATTCTACAAAGAGAATTCAGAGGAACTGAAAAAGCAAGGCTAAGAGGTGAACTTGCCATTGCTTATAACAAAGGAGTATGCAAAACAGTTCAAATTCTTACTCCTCCCTTCACCTCTCAATCAATTTTCAAGACACTTAATTTTAATTTTACTAAATTCTATATTATTCATAAGCAATATAGAATTTTTTATTTTTATTATAAAAATAATAATTAGGGTGAGCCCCTATATTGTTTATATATTTTATGAGACCAGATAATTTTTAGCATAGAATATATTACTTTAATAATTAAAAAATACAAAGGAGGCAATAAAAATGTCTGTATAAGCTGACCAAAAGAGACAACCTTTCCTAATGTTTGTTCTTGTTTTTCTATTCTTACACCATAAATATGCACAATGTTTGAAGCAACAGGAATTATGTCATTTGTTAATTATATTTAACTAAATTATGTTTATGTGTTTATGTGCTTAGTTCTGTGTTTGTTTATGTGTTTCCATAAAATAACACAGGTTTCTTTTTTGGCATAAGATACTATTTTTAGTTTAAAAAATAAAAATAGAAAACACGAAGCTCTGTCAGGGATGAACTAGTATCTAAGAATGCATTCATCTCTTTTGCTTCTAAACTTCAGGACACTATATATGATGTTTTTTATCTTCCTGAGGATATTAAAACTATCTTTAGAATATTAAAGAATTGCTTGAATAATTTGAAATTGAAATTAAAGGATTATATTTTAACCTCATTTGGATTTGGGTTAATTAGTCAGTTAAGAAAAAGCAAACACGAATTTGGGAGATTTTCAAATAGAAAACAAAAGTTGTTATTAAAACAGCCAAATATTTGAAATCAAGTTTGATATCATAACCTCAAATAAAATTCTGTGTCAAAATTAATCAGACCCTAGCCAGGCTCAGTGGGCCACACCTATAATCCCAGAGGCTTGGGAGGCTGAGACAGGAGGATTAAGAGTTCAAAGTCAGCCTCAGCAAAAGGGAGGCACTACAATACAAAATAGAGCTAGGGATGTTCCTCATTGGTTAGGTGCCCCTGAGTTCAATTCCTGGTACCCATCCAAAATTAATTAGACCTAAGAAGTTAAAGTGAGTACTTGGAGAATGACATATACTTCACTTTGAGAGACTAATAATCTTATTTGTGATGGAAATGAATGTTAGTGGTCTGAGACCTGCTTTCTAGGTAATACATGGGGCTCTAGGAACTGTGTTTGTATTTTCCATCTTTTCACTATTATGGATATCCCTGCACACCAAAGTTGAAGTGAAAAAATGGTAAGACATAGTTCCTCCTCTTCAAAAGTCAACATGTGCATTTGCAGATCTAATAATATTTAGAGACACTAATGGGAGAAGTGTTACAAAGCAATGTATTCAGCAGAGTGTGCTTGGATTGTTCAAGAGACAGTGGGGTGTTGATTTTTGCATGTGGTCTCTCTGAGATCATCTTTTCTCAATTTGGCAATTTAAGAACATTTCTCCTCATCTCATATTCCTCTATTTCAAAATTCTCTCCACTACAAGATACCCCTTTCATCGTGAGACGCTCTTACCTCAAAACATTCTGCTGTTATTAAATCACATTGGATTGGCATTCATTGACTCATAACCTATTGTACTTTTAAAAATACTTCGTGCATCTCATCAACCCCATATTTTTTGACTAGTCTTTATTCCTTTGCAAAGGAATAAAATATTATTCCTAGTATTATAGCATATTTTTTAAACCACTTTCTCATGTGTTTATCTGCTACCAGAATTCCAGCTTCCAGAGGGCAGGAACTAACTTATTTTACTCATCACTGAATCCTTGAAACTTAGAAGTGGCTTAATATAGAGCAGATTGTCAAAAACATTTTAAACATGTAAATAAAGAGATGAATGCAAAACACCTTCCGTGTGCATTAAAGGATTTTCTTATGTACACTGCACTTGTTTCCTCTCCATCACCCCAGGGGTGAGCTGCTGCCTCTGAGTCTCATGCATTGCCTGCTCCATGTGGAATCTGTGAGGAGCACAACAGAAGGGTTTTCCCATTCAGCTAAGGTGCCAGCACTGTGAAAGTTACTGAAGACACTTACTCTTTATTTGGACTCTACCCCCATGTCCTCCTCTGACTTCTTAGCTATCCTACCCTTTAGCTGCAATTGCCATGGCTCTCCATACACATGGGCATGTTCCAGGCTACTTTCTTCCTTGTAGTCTCTTGATTATGGTTTAGTCCTGGCCGTATGGATCACAATTACCATGCCGTCTGCCACGCTTCTGTCATCTTCTCAGGTATAGACACCAAGACACCAGACCTTTTCTTCCTGGTCTATTTCATTCATTTACTAGATGCAAATACTTTACCCCAACTTCCATCAATTTCAGATGACCAATACCATCAAATTAAGTTGGAAATAGCCCATAGTAGCTACACATGCTTACTAAATGGTTGAATGATTAAAAAAAAAAGTTAATGAATGAATGGATTTTCACCAAAGGTGAATTTTTCAGTTAAGAGAATTCTTCCTTTTTTTAAAAAAAAAATAATAATATTATATTTAAAATATGTCCCTCAGAAAGGATGTGCTGGAAACTTAATGCCCAATGCAAAAGTATTGGAAAGCGGAACCTAACAGGAGGTGATAAGGGCTCCACTCTCATGAATGGATTGATGACATGAGGTTGTGAGTCCAATATTTTGCTCTATTTTGGGATGGTGGAGCAGGAAGGCCATGTTTGGATGGGCCTTTCAACCCTGAACTTCCAAGCCTCCAGAACCAGCAAAAGAAGCCTATGTTCTTATCAGTTGTCCAGTCTCAGGTATTTTGCACCTGAGCACAAAATGGATTACAATAATCAATTTTAGCTGGATTTCTGGAACTGGAGATTTTTTTTTTTTTGCAGAGTAGGGGAGTTTTCACTGATGTTCAAATCATAATTTACTTCATCCTTTTATCTGCATTTTAAGGACATTATGCTAAAAGGAAGTTTAATAAATTTTATAATTGACTTTCTTGTCCTACATTAAATTTTCAATACTTTCTACCAAAAGTTTTGGTCAAAAGGAGGAAAATTGTGAATTTCTTATAATATTATCCAACTTTAATAGAGGCAGGGCTATGTGGAATGCATTGCATAAATTTATTTAATTTTCAGGAAAACCATATGTTATAGAACATGGGCCAGGAGAGGTGAGATTATCCTAAGGTAATAAATGAACACAAAATATCAGAGATGTAACACAAACCTAATGCAACAAAACTTTATTACTCATACATGTTGTATGTTAATCGAGATAAGCAAGGGGACCACAGTTACGTAGGTATCCAAGTTCATAAATGCTTTGCCAAGGTCTATCTGCTTCAACTGGAAAACATGCTCCCACTGTCAACCCAGAAAGAAAAATGGAAACACGCCTTTTTTCTTAGAGTCATCTACCTTTGTGGGATTTGAGTTGGTTTCATCTTTGCCATAAAAAAGGATGGTTGCAGGAATAATTAATGCACCAATGTCAAGCCAAGTGCTATGCATTTGCCCTGACCTTGGGACTCTTTATTTAATGTGCTATGCAAATCTCTTGATGTTTACAGACCTCACCAAACTGTGGAAGTGAATTATTTATATAGCCTGATGGAAATTGCTACACCTTCCGAAACCATATCACATTTTTTTTCAGTCAGCAATGTTGTTATATTTTGCTTATTAAATCTTTGCTTATTAAATCTATCTCTTAACCTTATGTAAACCTGAATTCTACTTTAGTTATGCAAAAATCATACAATATTTCTGATTATGATTTTGATTATGTCTTTCATAGGTAAGACATTAAAACAGCAACTCTTTCATATAACCATGGCTAGAATTAAATGTAAAAAGTAGTTATTATATGAAAGTAGATTACATATGGAAATATATAATTCCTAGCATATAGCTACACAAAATTTGTGCTCAAAAAACTGTTACCTATTATCATATAGCCCAATAGTAATAGAATCAGGGAAATTGAAAATTCTATCAATCAAATATAGATGTTCAGTATTATGGAAATTTCAAAGGACAGACTATTTTTTTCCATTTGACCCAGCTATTCCCCTTCTCGGTCTATTCCCTAAAGCCCTAACAAGAGCATGCTACAGGGACACTGCTACATCGATGTTCATAGCAGCTCAATTCACGATAGCAAGACTGTGGAACCAGCCTAGATGCCCTTCAATAGATGAATGGATAAAAAAAAAATGTGGCATTTATACACTATGGAGTATTACTCTGCATTAAAAAATGACAAAATTATAGAATTTGGAGGGAAATGGATGGCATTAGAGCAGATTATGCTAAGTGAAGCTAGTCAATCTTTAAAAAACAAATACCAAATGACTCCTTTGATATAAGGGGTGTAAACAAGGACAGGGTAGGGACGAAGAGCTTGAGAAGAATATTTACAGTAAACAGGGATGAGAGGTGGGAGGGAAAGGGAGTGAGAAGGGAAATTGCATGGAAATGGAAGGCGATCCTCAGGGTTATACAAAATGTCATATAAGAGGTAAGGAGGGGTAAGTCAAGAGAATACAAATGGAAGACATGATTTACAGTAGAAGGGGTAGAGAGAGAAAAGGGGAGGGGAGGGGAGAGGAGGGGAGGGGGGATAGTAGACAATAGGACAGACAGCAGAATACATCAGACACTAGAAAGGCAATATGTCAATCAATGGAAGGGTAACTGATGTGATACAGCAATTTGTATACGGGGTAAAAGCGGGAGTTCATAATCCACTTGAATCAAACCGTGTAATATGATGTATTAAGAACTATGTAATGTTATGAACGACCAATAAAAAAAAAAAAAAGATTTTCAAAGACAGTTTTGAGATATTGGGAAAGGCTAAGATACTGAAGATAGATAACAAAGGAGTAACCCATTCTTTAACCAGCATCCTGAATTTTAGCATATTTCAGTTTGCTTATTAGTTCTTGAAAATATAATCTGGGGATTGCATTGGTAAGTCAATTTTTAAAATATCTGTCAAATATCAGGGATTTTCTATTTTTTAATTCTTTCATTACCCTTCTAGAATTTATTAGCATTTCACACACTATTGAGATGACATTGCAATATAACTTTTGAAAACTACATGTATTAAAACAAAATAGTAGAAATAATCTAAATATCTATTAATATGATTACTAGTTAAGCTGTGGTTTTAAAATAAAAAACTAAGATAGTTTTTTATGTTCATGGTGCTGACATCAAGCCAGATCCTTGCATATGTTAGGCAAGAGCTCAGATATTGAGCTACAGCCCAACCTCTAAGGCACACTTTTTTTAATATTGAATATTAGTTAACAGATTCTGTTTAACTATCTCTTAAATTAGTGGGAAGACTATCCTACTACACTTCACTAAAAAATCTTTTGATAAAACTTTGATCAAATTTGAGGTTTATTAATGGGCATATGGTGTGAAATTTTAGACTACATTACATTTGTCATTTCAGGAAAATATCCACTGGGAATGCCTTTAGTTCTCTGAGTTTGGTGTAGCTGTGCCTGGAATCGTGTGTCCTCACATCTTTCAGTGTCTGACTATACTTGTTTAAGTTTCAGATATTGTATCACATTTCTTCCAAGCAGAGTTACTTTTACTCTTGCTCATTGCTAGTAAGGACATAAAAAGCTGTAACCATTTTGTGAAAACTGGCAATTTCTAAGAGAGCTAAACACACAGCAATACTTTGACCCAGTAATGCCACTCTTGATATATATATCCAGAAAAATGAAAAACATATGTTTCCAAAAACACATGTATAAAAATGTTTATAGTAGCTACATTTTTAATATCAGAACAGGAAAATAAAAGAAAAACATCCACAGTCTTGACTAGAAAGACTCACGGTAATTAAATTATCAATTTCCCTTAAATTTGTGTATTATTTCAACATCATCCCAATAAAAAGATCAATTTTTCTTAAATAAACCAAATCTAACCAAAGTTTACATGGATGAATAAATTAGAATGGCAGAAAACATACCTTGAAAATTAATAATAATGAGAAGAAACTAGCTTTTCCAGATACCGTAATAGCTAATAAAGCCTCAACATTTAATAGAATGTGTTGAGAAAACAGATGGAACAAATTTGAAAGTCTAAAATAAACCAAGGTATACAGGCATTGGCAAGCAGAAATTTGCATGTTGGAATTTTATATCAATGAGAAAACAACAGGTCAATCAGTAAATTGGAGGTAATAGATTAGCTAATGGGGAAAAATGCATTCTTAAATGAAACCTTACATCAGAAAGTAATTAAAAATGACTAACTGTTGTTCATTTAAATTGAAAGCACTCTTCAGCCCCCAGTAATTGACTTGAAAAGGTCTTTGGCACTGTTATATGAAATCTAGGAGCTATAGAAAATAATAAAATTCAAAGTGATAAGAGCTAAATACTTTTTTATTGGAACAGAGTTTCTTTTTTAATAGACCAGTGGCAAGATGAGGAACGTGTTTACCACTCATATTATTGCAAGACTTTGCTGAAAAAAATTTATATCTATATCTATATATATCTATATATATCTATATATAGATATATATACAACATACATGAAAATAGTGGAATGCATTGCACTCATTATTACCCATTTAAAGCACAATTTTTCATAACTCTGTATATAAAGTGCTTGAGGTAGCTAATCTCACACAACAATGGACATGTGAGTTTCAGGAGTTCCACCTGTTACTGGACGGTTGGTGTCACCAGTACTGTAACTGTGTGCATTAGGACTAGTGTGCAGTAATCCCTTAATTTGCTTTTCCTTGTTAAAAGAAAAAAAACCTAATTTAACAGCAGCTTTCTGCTCCCTGATCACTTACTTAACTATACTCCATAGTGAGGTCTTGCTCACAGACGTTGGTCTCCTGATGACATCTTTCAGCATTGGTCTGGAAAATGTCTTTACTGTATCTTCACATTTCAAAGATGTTTTCTCTGGTTTTAGAATTTTAGTTTGGAAGTTTCTTTTCGCCATCCTTTTTTAAGATGTTATTCAATTGTCTTTTGGCCTCTACAGTTTTCTCAAGAAAATTCATCTCTGTGTCTTATTTTTGCTCCCTTGACAACAGTGTGGCTTTTTCTCTGTTTATTTTAAAAGTTTCATTTCATCTTTGGTTTTCTAAAGTTTGACTATGATGTTTGCAGAACTTATTTTCTTTGACCTGCTTGGGCTTTGCTGAACTACTTGAATTTAGGGATTGATCTCTTAATAGCTTTTCATAGGGTATAATTCCTTTAAGAACTGCATCTGATCCATTCCCTTTCTCTACCCATGTGACTGTATCATGTGTGAACATGCAAAGAAGAGAGTTTGCTTTCCTCAGGTATTTCAACAATTTTAAATTCTGAAGCTTCTCACAGCATCATTGAAGAGAGAAGAAAATCTTTTCTTATTCAAGGAAGTACTTAATATTCTAAATCTTGGAGAATCTCACCACACAACCAAAAAAAATTTTTTTTCAGCATTGGTTTTATTAGTAAAGCCTCTTGGAAGAGAAAGACATTTTCAAGGTAAAGTAGATAATGTTCTTCATCAAATGAACAGACTTGCTGTAAAAGTTAATGGAAATTCTAGGCATCGATCCAACTCACCCAGGTAAAAGAGAAGATTACAAGCCAGGGGAAGTCGCATCTTAGAAGTGAAGCCTGCAAAGACAGTCTGCAGCCTGATATTTCTAAGTGGAATGTGAAGATGGGAACTAGTGACTATTGTTTCTCACATTTGACAGATTCCCAACATCCAGTTGCATGTCACTCAAAGTCTCAACATCCTCCAGTATCCAATGTTAGAGACCAGAGCACTGGTTTGAAAGTCAGGAGGGCAGATTCTAGTCTGAGCTTGCCATGAACTAACTGATCCTGGAAAAGCCATTTCTCCTCCATGCACATTCATCTCTTCCTCTGAAAAATAAGCTTGAACCTTGGTCTGTGTCATGTCTTTGTGCTTCACGTACTATGATCCTAATATAGAAAGAAAGAAGGGCCTTGAAAGAATGAAAGATTCAAGCAGCTCTATTCTTTGTATTGAAATGCACAGAGTAGAACACAGAGAGATGGTCCACACACTGAGAAGCAAGATGGTCTGGGAGCCTCTCTGAATCCCTTTCCCCAGAGATCCCAGGATCCTAAACGGTAGCATAAGAAAATCGGGCTGGACAACCTCTGTGTATTTTAAGTGGGATGTGTAGTTCATGAGCTCTAGATGTTGATGCCAATTGCCTTCGTGTTAGAGAGCTCTTTGGTCTTGGTTATTTTATGACTTTATTTATAAATTAATACTTGTTTGACCCAAATTGCCCAAACATTTAAGGTACATTTTTTCAGCTTATTTATCTCTTCGTGTTCAGCCTATCTTGATCATTCCAGTGCCTATGAAATAAAAGAATGGGAAATTAGAAAAAGAGCAAGAACTGGGAGATTCAGCATCTCTCAGCAGAAACCTAACCACCAGCAGTAAATAGGAGCTTTATTACCTCAGTCTGATTCCCTCTCACCAGCCAACAACCCACAGATGTGTTCTCTGATGAGTCACCAGCTTGTCAAAGAATCATTTATCCTAAGGTGTCCTTTCTTTTTATGTAGCTACCATTTATGGGACACTTAACTAGCTGCCTACATATTATAATAAGCCCTTTACATAGCCATTCAATTTAATCCACATCATGGTCCTGAGATATTAGTATTATAAACTCCATTTTGGAGTAGAGAAGACTGAGTTTTAAAGAGGCCAAACTGCTAGCTGAGGTCACACAGGCATCTCCAAGATACTAGTAGCAGAACCAAGATTCAAAGTCAGATTTATAAACTCCAGAGAACTTACATTCAACTGCAGCACTGTCTTCCCTCCATTTAACAATGTTCTTCAAACATGAAATGTTACCTCTTACTATCCTCATTTGTTTTACAAGTCTCCTTCAATATCTTAGCTTTCACTAGCCAAATATGTTTTATAGCCCTTTGTGAAGATGGTTAATGATAAAACAACATCCAACTTGAAAATTCACATTTCCAAATGTGACGCACCTGCTCTTCTGTCTTCACACAGGATCACGGCAAGGTCCCTTCTGCTTCCACATCACTGTGCCTCACTGTATCATCTTCTCACATTGTTAAATGGAAATATTTTAAAGAAAGTACAAAAGCCAATAAATAAAAGGAGAAAAAAATAAATAAATTGATGGGATAGTTAATTAAAGAGCCTAAAAAAGACTGTGTATTTGGAGAAAAGTCAGAAGTAGGAAAGTAGATTGAGGGCAGAAAAAGGCTTCATTCTCTCCTAAGCATAACTTAATTAGGCCCCCGCTCCATACCACTGAGGACACAGTGGTTCTCAATGCCACCAGTGACACTTGGCCACAGTGAATGGTTAATATTCTCCAGCATTTGACACAGTTGTTTGATATTTTCTTCCTGAAATATTTTTTCACTTAGTTTCTAGGACAGCATGTTTTCTCCATTTTCTTCTTGAATAGCTGCAGATTTTCATCTTTATGACATCTAAATGCTAGAATTGGCTAGATGTTGATCCCTTTATCATATCTCTAAATTTACTCCCAAGGAAACTGGGTGCCATTTAAATATAATCTGTAAGTACTGACTACTAAATCTTTGTATCCAGTCAGACATCTTTTGGTACTTCATCCTACCTTTCCACCTCTATACCCTGCATTCCTACCAGTTCTTTAGGATAAAAATGTTCACGGTGTAGCATTTGGTATTTGTTGTGCAAATTTTCTCACTATAGCCAATTTCAAGCCACCTTTGTAACATTGGCTTTCCTGATCCAGTAGCATTCAGTTCTGAACAACCACTAAATGGATCAACTGTGAACTTGAATTCTCCTTGTATACCAGACTTCTCAAATGTAGTAGCTATAAAACATAAACTTGTGGTACCCCTTTCCTAAACCTGCTACTCTACTGATATTTTATTTTCCATGAATGGCATATGTTTACTCAATGTCATATTAAAAAAAATCCCAATTTTCTCTGTTAATTATCAGTGGTTGAAAGAGGTTTCCAAACTGCTAGATAGCTTGAGATAGAATTATTCTGGAAAGAATGTAAGCATGTAAACTTTCCAAACTCAAAGTTTGGCTCTAGAAACAAGACTCAACACTGGAGAACATACTCTTAAAAAGAATATGTGTAATGTTATTGGAAGAATTTCTATTAATCATAATGTAATATGATGTGTAAAAAGAGCAAAATTTTATATCCAACACCCACCTTGACAAGAGAATGGCACAGAGGCTTTGAGTCACCACAGAACCTGGGAACCAAGCAGAGCCATGCTGAGTTAATGCCACATCTACTCTTGACCCATATTACCATATCACTGCTGTTAGGATTCTGTATTTTAGGATAATTAGAATGGATGCTTAATCTAATCACACAACTGTAACTTTGTGCAAGTGTGTTTGAGCATGTGGTTTTTTTTTCATGTCTATTCATAGTTCACCAAAAACTTGTCATTCATGTATACATATGGATGGATGGTGATATATATTTATCTCAAGGCTAAAAACTAGAAATAGATCTGGATTCTCCAGATTAATATAGAAAGTTTTCATCTACAAAGAATTGCACAGGAAATTATGACAGTGTGCCTCCCAGAAGGTTTAACACATGATGATAATTGTTGAGGTTTTTTTATCAGCATGATTACATGTACCTAACAGCTATTTGGGGCCCTTCCTTAAACCAGTCTGTCTTTCTCTCTTCCTCCCTCCCTCACCCCTCATTATTCATATGTAAGCATTTCTATGAAGGTAGGATATGCTCCAAAACTCACTTTGAGGATGTCTAGTAGTCCTGGGAAGGCAAGCAGGGTGTAATGCTACCAAATGGTGCATCCCTAAACCTTTAGCAGCCCTCCTGGTACTGTTCTTACTGCTAGTAACTCCAGCCTGGCTCCAGGAGACATTTCCAAGAATACTCTCTCCAGTATGATCCACATGGCAGACATCTTCTCTCCTTTTCAGGAAGAATTGTTTAGAAAATCAAAATTCTATACTTTGGCATTAAAAATGACCTTCATTATTATTGGCATATCTTATTTCTTTCTTCTCACTTGCATCCCTACAGAAATATAAAGAATTCTTTGATATACTTTAAATTTAGTCAAATGAAAACATTCTTAAGAGAAGAAGAAAACCACCAAGCTCATTGATATGCAGCTTTTCATAAGACATCAGTTTGGGAGGGGTAAAAGGAGCTTTAAATGACATTGTAAAAGACAATGTGGGAGAAAGCACATAGATGGTAACTAATGTGTCCAAAGATGGATGATATTCATTTATAAAAGTCTGTAGGTCCTTGAAATTTTTTTCTGTGCTTACTTAAAGCTATTCATGATTTTTTTTAGGTTTAGAAGTTGTATATTTTATTTCTCAAATTGTGGTTCATTCATTATAATTATTAGTGCATGTTAATTGTACAAAATAATGGGGCTCATTGTGGAATGTCCATATGTGTGTATAATGGGCTTTGATCATATCCGCCTTCCCTATTACCCTCTATTATTCCTTATTACCCTTCTCCCCTTCTCCTTCCCTGATTGTCCAACTCCCAACTACTTTCATGTTGTGTTTTTTTTAGATTCTACACATGAGAAAAAAAATGCAATATTTTCTAATTCTCTTATTTCACTTAGTATGATGAACTTCAGTTCTATTTTTCTGCAAATGACATGATTTTATTCTTTATGGCAGAATAATAGCCATCAAATATATGTATATATACATATATATGTATATATATATATATATATATATATACATACATACATACCATGTTTTATTTACCAGTCAACTATTGATAAGCATCTAGACTATCTCCATAGCATGGCTATTGTGAGTAGTGCCACAATAATTGTGGGTGTGCAGGCATCTCTTTCATAGGCTGACTTTCATTCCTTTGGGTATATACCAAGAGCAGTAAAAGTTGGACCATACGGTAGTCATAATTTTAGCTTTTGAGAAACTGCCACACTGTCTTCCATAGTGGCTGCACTAACTTACATCCTCATCAACAAGTTACACAGGTTTCTTAATCCCTGCATTCTTGCCACCATTTGTCAATTTTCGATGTGTGTTCTGTATACTAGCCATTCTGACTTGGGTGAGATGGAATCTCATTGTAGTTCTGATTTGTGTCTCCCTGATGTCTAAAGATGTTCAGCATTTCTCTACATTTTTAATGGTCATTTGTACTTCTTTTGAGAAGTGCCTGTTCTGCACATTTGCCTATTTATAGATGGGATTATGTATTCTTTTGTTGTTAAACTTTTGAGTACTTTATAATACATATTGTAGATACTGATTATGTTTCAGATGACAAGCTGGCAAAGATTTTCTCCTATTCCATGAGCTTTATCTTTACTCTGTTGTTTTCTTTGCTGTGCAGAAGCCTTATAATTTGATCTAATTCTGTTTGCCAAATTGTGATTGTTTCCTGAACTATTGAAATTCTAGTCAGGAAATCATTACCTATACCAAAATCTTCAATTATTTCCCCTAGGTTTTCCTCCAATAGTTTTATCATTTTAGATCTTACATTAAGATCGCCCATCCATTTTAATTGATTTTTGTACAGGGTGAGGAATAGAAATCCAATTTCCATCTTCTATGATGGATGTCCAGTTTTTCCAGCATCATTTTTGAAGTGGCTCTCTTCTCCAACATAGAGTTTTTATTCCTTTGGCTAGAATCAGAAATTGATAGATGCACAGGTTTATTTGGGGTCCTTTATTCTATTCCACTGTTTTACATGTTTGTTTGTTTGTTTTCAATATTGCACTATTTTTGTTATTATGGCTCAATTTTAAAATCAGGTATTGTGTTGCCTCCAACATTTTTCTTTTTTTTTTTTTTTCTTTCTTTCTTGAGATTGCTTTGGCATTTCAGGGCCTTTTGTGCTTCTGTAAAAAGTTCAGGGTTGTTATTTTCTAGTTCTATGAAAAATATCATTAGTATTTTGATGGGGATTGCATTGAGTTTGTAGATCACTTTAGGTACGATGGCAATTTTAACAATTTAATTCTCCCAGTCCTTGTGCTTTTTAGTGTGATCTTTAATTCCATGTGCAAGCATTTTGTTGACAATTTGTTTACCTATATTCATCAAGTATATTGGTCTGCACTTTCATCTTTTCTTGTGTGATTATCAGGTTCTGATAGCTTAGTTATACTGGCTTCATGAAATGAATTTGAAAGGATTCCTTCATTTTCTATCTTATTGAAACTTGAAGAGTATTGGTATTAGTTCTTTAAATGTCTGACAGAATTCAGCAGTGAGTCAGTTTAGCCCTGAGCTTTTCTTTGTTGGGAGACTTAATTATTACTCCAATCTCATTGATTATTATTGATTTATTTAGTTTTTTTAATGTTATCTTGGTTCAATTATGGAGGTCATATGTGTTTAGAAGTTTCTTCATTTCTTTTAGATTTTCCCACTTCTTGGCATAAAATTTTTCAAAATAATTTTCTGATGATCTGATTTCATTTCAATCTGTTGTTATATCTATTTTTTTCATCTCCAATTTATTTCTTTGGATTCTTTCTCTCTTTCTTTTGGTTAGTTTGGCTAAGGGTTTGCCAATTTTCTTTATTATTCCCCACAAGCAAGTTTTATTGATCATTTGTGTTGTTTAGTTATTTGCTATTTCATTTACACCTACTCTGATCTTAATTATTTTTTACTTCTAATACTGATTTGAGGCATTATTCATTCTTATTTTTCTAAGGAATTGAGTTGTATAATTAGGTTACTTAAAATCTGTTTTACCAAAGTAGGCATTTATAGCTATAAATTTCCTTCATACAATTTTTGCTATGTCCCACAGATACTGGTAAATTGTGTTTCCATTTTCATTTGATTCTAAGGACTTTTAAATTTTCTTCATGATTCTTCAATGACCAACTCCCAGTTCAAAACTGTGTTGTTCAATCTTCATGCTTGTGGAATTTCTGTAGTTTCTTTTGTTTGATTTTTACTCTCATTCCATATTGTCTGGTAAGTTAAACAAATATTTTTTGTTTGTTTCTGTATTTTTTAAGTCTTGCTTTGTGATCTAATTTGGAGAAAGTTCAATTCAGCTTTTGGATGGAATATGTTATAGATGTCTATTAAGTCAATTTTATCTATAATGTGATTTAACTCTGATATAACTTTGTTTATTTTTTGTCTAGGTGATCAATCTATTTGAGAGTGGAGCATTGAGTGAAGTCACCACTATTATTTTATTGGAGTTTATTTTGCCCTTTGGGTTCTATAGTGTTTTTTTTTTAATTTGATGCTCTGATTATTTGTGCATAATTTTATTTTCTTGATCAACACATAGCTTTTTATCAACAGTGATCTATCAAATAAGCCACGTAGTGACCATCTTTGTCTCTTTTGACTAATATTAACTTGAAGTCTGTTTTGCCAGATTTGAGTAAAGCTATTCCTGTCTTCATTCAGATTCCATTTTGTTTGGAATATCATTCTCCATACTTTTACCTTCAGTCTGTATATGACCTTGCTTGTGATGTGCGTTTCTTTCTGACAGCAAACAGTTGGGTTTGTTTTTAATCCAACTGGGAAGCCTGCAATTTTTAATTGAAGAATTCAGCCTCTTGCTTTCTTTTGGTTGTTTTGAATAATCTTTTAATTAATTTTTCTTTATTCATTTAAATTTTTGATGATTTACTGAAATAGTTATGTTTTGTTCTTTCCCACTTCTTATTTGTTTATCTACTCTTCTAGTGGTATTCTTTCCCATGCTCTCTCTTATTATTGTGTTTATCTTGTTTCCTTCCCTGGGTGTAGGATTCCTCTTAGTATCTTCTCTAAGGCTGGCCTAGTGGTCATGAATAGTTTTTTTTTTTTTATGTTTATCTTATAAGGTCGTTATTTCTGTTTGAATTCTGAAAAACAACTTTGTTGAATGTAGTATAATTTAGGTTGGCAGTTATTTTTTTTCAGGATTTGAAATATATCATTCTATGCCCTTCTGGCCTTTAGAATTTCTGCTGAACAATCTGCTGTTATTCAAATGGATTTTTCTTTATAAGTGACTTTGTGCTTCTGTCTTCCAGCTTTTAATATTCTTTTTTTTTCTTTACATTTGGCAGTGGAGTTATTCTTTACTGGTCATGTCTATTTGGAGTTTTAAATGCCTCTAGTACCTGACTATATCATTTCAAGACTAAGGTAATTTCCTGTTATTATTTCACTGAATCAGTTTTCTATGTCATGAAACCATAGTTCAACTCCCTCTTCTATACCTATATGTCAAGTCATAGTTTTATCTTTTAATGCTCTTAAAAGAACTCTTGTATATTCTGTTCATGGTTGGTTAATATTTACTGATTATTCTAGATTTTATCCCAAGTATGCAAAACTACTCTCAAAGTGAACACCTACTAGAATAGTGCATGGCAATTCTCCTTGTTTCTATAGCCTGGAAATATAGGAACCATTGATTACTGTAGCAGTAGTCTCAGACAAGACATTCTCAAGATGACTCCAAAGAATTGTATGTTACATGTTGGGTAATATAAAGTACTCTCTTGGGGCTGGGGTTTTGGCTCAGTTGTAGTGTGCTTGCCTAGCATGCATGAGGCACTGGGTTCAATCCTCAGCACCACATATAAATAAAAAGACAATAAAGTCCATCAACACTAAAAAAATATTTTAAAAGAAAATAAAAATAAGTACTCTCTCAGTGCTGGAATGTTATGCAGAATCCACTTTTACTGTGAAGACTGTGAAGACTGCACTTCTGAACAATACTGAGACATGTGTTAGCAGGTTTCTGGAGTTCTTTTTTTTTTCAACTTCATACATACTCTCTGATGTGCTATTGGCATTTGACACTAGGATGTATTTTATCACACTTTATTCTACTCTCCAAATTCTATATTTTTTCATGTCTCTGCTCACATAAAATTTCAGTACCCTCCACCATCACCCATCTTAAAGAATAGTTGTTCTTCAATTGTTTTGATTCTGTCCACTTTAGAAGCAGGTCACTGAGTGTGTCTAACCTACCATCTTGGAATACACTGTTGATGTTTTTGGAACAGGAAAATTGCCTCAGCTCCTCAGACCTGAGACTTCTTGAAGCAACTATCTGAAGAAAAATTTCAGCTTCTCTGAATAGTGAGCTCAATTATCAAGGACCAGTGTTCTCTGGGTCCAAAAGAAGAGGCACAGGATTCATAGTAGATTCTAAGGTTATTTTTTTCTTTTGTTTGTATATTCACCAACTATACAAGAGGGGATGACAGATTTTTTTTTCCAGAACATTCATTTTGCCTCCTTGATACCATACTATGCTTTTGAGAAAAGGAACATGAGATTAATTAGGTCTTTTTAAAGTTGCACAGAACTCCTGAAATACCAATAACAATTCTCCCCGGTTCTTTAAGTTTTCCTGAATTTACTTTACTCTCCAAAGTAATCTCTTCTGAAGAAGAAGACCAAAATAAAACCTTGGAATCTCAATCGTGTTTGGTTAAATCTCATTAAAAACTGGGGAGTAAATAACTTAAATCAAAAGCTGCCTTTTTTTCAGAAAGGTTGGTAGCAAAACAACAACAACAAAAAAGGTAGAAGCATTTTTGTGTTCTTCCTAAGATGTTAAATACAGTGTTTTTGTTGTTGCTGTTGCTGTTGTTTAACTTTCTTTTTGTTGTCTAAAATATCATGCATTGGACTCCAAAACCAGCCTTATCAAAATATATATTATGGGCACAGGCAAAGATCACTCTCCTGTGATATTTTCAATTTATGATATGGATTCATCTTCTGTTATAACCTCAATGAACTTGATGGCTCCTGATAGTGTGACCTCATTATGGCCAGAGGTAGTGAATCTTGCTGAAAGCATTAACCTCCTGCAGCAATTATTGGTATTTGGCACATGCTACTTGCTATGACTACTTAGAGGTCTTCATGTCTTAAACTCTGCCCCTCTAGTTGGTGGCAACAGGGAAACCTGCAGTGGGAATCAGCCATTTTTTTTTTTTTTTTGCTCCATTTGTAACTTAACTTATTGTCCTCTCTCACACACTTTGTCTTGGAATATTTGCCTTTTTACATCATCCAAGTCCAATAAGTCTCAACCCTTTGAAGTGGCATCATATACTTACAAAGTAGTTACTTATCATTATCATTGTCACCAAGACTAAGGTGTCGTCAGTGAGTTAGAGCCCCTTGCTAAAGCTCTCGCTGCTGGAAAGTAATGAGGTCAACTTTACCTCAAAGACTTCCATGTGCCATGTCTGCTCTTCTCATTAGGACAAGACTGTTCTGAATCTCCTTT
Source organism: Urocitellus parryii (assembly GCF_045843805.1). Taxonomy (NCBI): domain Eukaryota; kingdom Metazoa; phylum Chordata; class Mammalia; order Rodentia; family Sciuridae; genus Urocitellus; species Urocitellus parryii. The sequence goes on from NC_135540.1 coordinate 135,706,536, forward strand.
TTGTAGATGGTGATGTTAAAAAAAATCTTGATTTCTTTCTAGAGTCAGAATAAAATGTCCCATCTCACAGAAAAGAAGAACAAGAACAAGAGGAAGAAGAAAGAAAGAAAGAAAGAAAGAAAGAAAGAAAGAAAGAAAGAAAGAAAGAATAAACCCTTGTAATTGATTTGAAGCTTATCTGATTGCTCTGGCACATTAGGTGCTATGATCTTGTGATGACTCGTGTGTTGTTCCTTAGATATTTCACGTTGTGGAGGAAAGAAAAAACATGCAAGAGAGAAGGGACTATGAGTATCTACATTTGGCTTTCGTAGGGATGAGATGGAGTCTCTCTAGTGCTGTGTTGGAAAAAAACACAAGGACACAGAAGTCACAGAAGACAATCCTGCATCTTTACTTCATTCTTCACTCTATCTTATTTGTAAGTTGAGGATCTTAGGAAACTTAACTCTCTAAGTTTCATGAACCTTCTAAGTATCCTCTAAAATGAGTATTCTGTTTTACAAATATTATCAAAGATGATTATGAAAAGTACATGGCCTAAGGATGTGAATCATCAGATATTATACAAATGTGAATAGTCATTAAGAGTCTAACAAATTGACTACAACATTCTTAACCAGTGTACATTAAATTCTCCAGATTAGACTACAATAGCCGCTGCTTGTTTAAAATATATCAACACTTGTGTCTGGTAGATGATGCTCTAGTATTCCAACATGCTTATACTCCCCCAATTAAGTGGTCTATTTATCAAGATTCTATTGTGGTTTTCCCAAATCTACTAGGATTGCCATGCTTATGTAATTAAAAATTCAGTTAAATATTATATAAACTGGAGACATCATTATAAACCAAGTTATTGAATCTATTTTTTAATTAAAACTAGGCATGATGTTTTATATGAAGTGGACAATCCTAAGTTACTAAAAACCATGTCAAATTAAGTAGTAACAAGACTACAGCAAAAAAGTAAAAAAGAAGTAGTGTTAATTTAGAACAAGTCTGAACTCATATTACCTGACAAATGTCTTAAATTTTAGTTCATGTTAAGAAAACTGAAGTTAAAATTTATTTGGATTGAGGTTTACACATGAAATTCAGAGGGAAGTACAATCAGAGAGTTTTTGTTTATATTAAAGGTCTTGCCTTCACATCAAAACAGTTCAGATTAATACACAGCATACTGTTATAAATAATAATGAAATATTTAAGGTAGGTATGAATCATTTTTATGATTCTCCAATTTAACTGAGCTTTCTAATTAGCCAATCAATGAATGATCTAAAGGGCATTAAATAAAATTTGAAATGAAATGAGAAAAAAATTCTTTCAAAAATTGGTTCCAAAGGAGAGAAAGTCAAGGCCAATTTCCCGATGAGAAGAGCTAAATGGTTAAGTTTAGGCTGTGTCTGTTCTTGCTAGGCCCTTCCATTTAGTGACATCTTCCCAGTTTCACTTACATGCCACAGACTTTATTCTGCTCCTCACATCAACCAAGGAGCATGTCAGCTGTGTGCAGAGGGATCTTGCCCTCTGGCTCTGAATCAGAGAGAGTAAAGACTCCTCATCCTTGGCTTCTTGAATAAATCATAGCTTGGGTGTTTCATAAAGTTGCCTGAACAGCTCAGCCTAGATTTGCAGCAAGAGTGGATGGGAGCCCAGGTTGTCTGGCACCTGTACCCTAGCCTGGGCTCAGATGTCCAGGGCAAATTCTCGTCCATCATCCAGGGTCAGTGAAGCTTGAAAGTGAGAGCCAAACCCACAGACACCATCTGGGAAAGTGGAAAAAAAAAAAAAAACAACAACAACTGTGAAGCAGAAGTCAGAAAAATTGTCTTTGAGTTTTGGCTGTGTCTCTTCCTTATAGGAAGATTCTAGGCAAGTCATAAAATTGTCCTAGGCCTAAATTCACTAACCTATAAAGTGTGCATAATAATTCCTACACGGCTTGTCTCAGAGTTTGTTTATTTATTTATTTATTTATTTATTTATTTATTTATTTATTTTTCAGAGTGGGTCTCTCTAAGTTGCCCAGACTGGCCTCACACTTAGGATTCTCCTGCTTCAACCTCCTGAGTAGCTGGGATTACAAGCAGTGCCAACAGGCTGGACAGAGAATTCTTATGAATGGAGGAAACCGAAATTTCCTGAATCTCTTCAGAAAGGAGCCTCTGCCATTCTCCTCAGAATGTGTTTCTCTGTACTTCTCCATTACCAGGTTTTTCAAAGTGTGTGAAGGAGCTAGTTTATGAATGTAGGGTGTTTTCTGGAGAGTCTTAAACATCATTGCTTCCATCTTTGCAGAATTTTTTTTTTCCTAATGAAGGCAGAGTTCTTCCATAGCCCCATTTGAAGCCCAATCATTCCTCTTAGGTGCAGCATGTTCTAGGAGAATGAGACTCTAGATCCAAACTTCTTCTACCACTCACTACATAGAGAGTCTTCAATCATGAAATAAAAGCATATTCATCAATATTGACCACTTTATTTACCATCTGACTTTCCAAGCTTTGTCAGAAAACCAGTTCAGAATAGGAGTCAATAATAAGACAGCAAAAATCTACTCAAAGCCCTGAACAGTGAAGATCAGAGGATACATGCTTCAGAAAATAATGTATTTCATACAAAATAGAACAAAGAGTTCTCGTGTAAATATACTCACTTCCATGTCATGAATCATCATGAAGGAAAAGGGCAGAGATACCAGTTTCTCATAGCTATAAAAACTATAACCTTGACCATATTTTCTTGAGCTCTGCACAGTCATACTTATCAACCAGCGCTACTCATTTCCACTCACAATGCAACATGAATGATCACAAAACTCTCTATTGAACAAATATGTTTTTTTTTACCATTGTTTAAGCAGTCTCAGACTTTGCAAATTAATTATTTTGTGCTTCAGTTTCTTCATCTATAAAACAAAACTGTTCAGAGGAACAGTTCTTGCTTTGTTAAAGGCTGAAGAAGATGGGGGTATAAAATAAAAAAAAATAACAAGAAAAATGTTTAAAGTATTAAGCAGAAAATGTCTATACACACATATGAATATATAAATTCTACACACAAAGTTGTATATGTATACATGTGTGTACATATATGTGTATGTTTATGTGATTATAATATTTGAGACAAGAAATGTATCTCTTTTTCTTTCTTTTATGCATGATTTTTGAGCCTTAAATGTGAGCCAGCTATAGTTCTAATTTCTTTGAAATATAGTTCTAATTTCTTTGACTGGACTGCTACACCTACTGTTTTGAGATAGTTCATATTATCATCATTCTTCAGATAACTAAGGTGTGATGGGATGCTCTGCACTAGCCATGAGGTCAGATATGGCTGTTTTTTAAGCTTCTGGCTGGATTTTTGTTAGCAAAGTTGAGTGGGTTGTAATCCATAAAACTCTACCACCTGTTTTCACCACATTAATTTCAGGGAGATAAAAAGAGGCCAAAAGTAGTTCAAGAGAAAGTAACCTGGAAGAGGTCTTTCGTTTTGGTCTACTCACAGTTCCCTGGAAGAAACTCAGCATGCCATGTAGGGCCACAGGAAAGCACATGGCTCAGGAACAGACAAAGACAGAGGAGAAATGGAGGGTGTGCACTGCTCTGATGCTTCTGCAGGAAGGGGAGGACGAGGCAAGGCCAGCAGCCTTCAGGGCAAGTGTGAATAATTTCAGCACACTCTGGGACCAAAGGTTATCTTCAGTGGTAGGGTAACTGACCTGAGGTAATTAAGGTAAGTGTGTCATGGTCTAAATTGTTGAAAGCCCAATGAAGGCAGAAGACAGCACACACACAAAATATATCACACTGCCTGATATTTAGAAGATTCTTTTAGCAATGTCTCATAATTTTTTTTCTTCTTTGAAAGAAATAATGGAAAAGATAGTATACAAGGCAACCATATAGAAAAGTAGTAAGAGACCCAGTTCAGGGTCAAATCTTAGGTCTCCTTCTTGCTAATTATACAGAATTAGAAAAAAAATTATATATGCATATATGTAATACTAGAACTTAATTGGATAGTGACTTATAGAAAATGTTACAAATACATTCGTTTTGAACCAAACCCAGAACCTAAATAGTTACGTAAAGCCGTTTTTGGTTGTTTTGGTTGTTTGGAATACTTTATGAAATTTTGTTACCCTCGTCTATTTAAACAATAATATTTAAATAAGAAATTATAATAAGTCTTTCACCTCTTTTGTTAGGTTGATTCCCAGGTATTTTATTCTTTTTGAGGATATTGTGAACGGAGTGGTTGTCCTCGTTTCCATTTCAGAAGATTTGTCGCTGATATACAGGAATGCCTTTGATTTATGCGTGTTGATTTTATAACCTGCCACTTTGCTGAATTCATTTATTAGCTCTAATAGTTTCTTTGTAGACCCTTTTGGGTCTGCTAGGTATAGAATCATGTCATCTGCAAATAGTGATAATTTAAGTTCTTCTTTTCCTATTTTTATGCCTTTAATTTCTTTTGTCTGTCTAATTGCTCTGGCCAGTGTTTCGAGGACTATGTTGAACAGAAGTGGTGAGAGAGGGCATCCCTGTCTTGTTCCAGATTTTAGAGGGAATGCCTTCAATTTTTCTCCATTCAGAATGATGCTAGCCTGAGGCTTAGCATAGCTTTTACAATGTCAAGGTAACTTCCTGTTATCCCTAGTTTTTCTAATGTTTTGAACATAAAGGGATGCTGTACTTTGTTGAATGCTTTTTCCACATCTATCAAGATGATCCTATGGTTCTTATTTTTAAGTCTGTTGATGTGGTGAATAACATTTATTGATTTCCGTATATTGAACCAGCCTTGCATACCAGGGTGAATCCTACTTGATCATGGTGCACGATTTTTTTGATATGTTTTTGTATCCAATTCGCCAGAACTTTATTGAGGATTTTTGCGTCAAGGTTCATTAGAGATATTGGTCTGTAGTTTTCTTTCTTTGAAGTGTCTTTGTCTGGTTTTGGAATCAGGGTGATGTTGGCCTCGTAGAATGAATTTGGTAGTTCTCCCTCTTTTTCTATTTCCTGAAATAGCTTGAAAAGTATTGGTGTTAGTTCCTCTTTAAAGGTTTTGTAAAACTCTGCTGTATACCCATCCGGTCCTGGGCTTTTCTTAGATGGTAATCTTTTGATGGTTTCTTCTATTTCCTCAATTGATATTGGTCTGTTTAGGTTGTCTATATCCTCCTGACTCAATCTGGGCAGATTATATGACTTAAGAAATTTATCGATGCCTTCACTATCTTCTATTTTATTGGAGTATAAGGATTCAAAATAATTTCTGATTATCTTCTGTATTTCTGAAGTGTCTGTTGTGATATTGCCTCTTTCATCCCGTATGCTAGTAATTTGGGTTCTCTCTCTTCTTCTCTTTGTTAGCATGGCTACGGGTCTGTCAATTTTATTTATTTTTTCAAAGAACCAACTTTTAGTTTTGTCATTTTTTTCAATTGTTTCTTTTGTTTCGATTTCATTAATTTCAGCTCTGATTTTAATTATTTCTTGCCTTCTACTTCTTTTGCTGTTGTTTTGCTCTTCGGAATGGAACCACCATTTGACCCAGCTATTCCCCGTCTCTGTCTATTCCCTAAAGACCTAAAAAGAGCATGCTACAGGGACACTGCTACATCGATGTTCATATCAGCACAATTCACAATAGCAAGACTGTGGAACCAACCTAGATGCCCTTCAATAGACGAATGGATAAAAAAAAAATGTGGCATTTATACACAATGGAGTATTACTCTGCATTAAAAAATGACAAAATCATAGAATTTGGTGGGAAATGGATGGCATTAGAGCAGATTATGCTAAGCGAAGCTAGCCAAGCCCTAAAAAACAAATGCCAAATGTCTTCTTTGATATAAGGAGAGTAACTAAGAACAGACTAGGGAAGAAGAGCACGAGAAGAAGACTAACATTAAACAAGGATGAGAGGTGGGAGGGAAGGGGAGAGAGAAGGGAAATTGCATGGAGATGGAAGGAGACCCTCGGGGTTATACAAGGTTGCATACAAGAGGAAGTGAGGGGAAAGGGAAAAATAATACAAGGGGGAGGAATGAATTACAGTAGTGGGGGTAGAGAGAGAAGAGGGGAGGGGAGGGGAGGGGAGGGGGGATAGTGGAGGATAGGAAAGGCAGCAGAATACAACAGACATGAGTATATCTATATGTAAATCAATGGAAGTGTAACTGATGGGATTCTGCAAGCTGTATATGGGGTAAAATGGGATTTGATAACCCGCTTGAATCAAAGTGTGAAATATGATATATCAAGAACTATGTAATGTTTTGAACAACCAACAATTAAAAAAAAAGAAATTATAATAACTAATTAAATCATCTAAGATGAACATTAGTAGAATGAAATGGGTATATGCATGGAGTCATACCATTTTTTAAAAAAAAATTATTGGAATCTCTTAAAATAATAAAATTCTTATAAAAAGTAATGAATGTTTATTTTAACCATTTCCATTTCATTAATAGATCCATTGAAAGTTAGTGGAAGTTTATCAGACATTTGAGATATCTTTAATATATTATATTTATGCATTGTCTCATTGCCAATGCAAAAATAAATGGCAAAGAAAACCTACTAGACTGTAGCAGAACTTTGAGAAACATCTCGTTTAGTGCCATCATTTTAGAAATAGACTCTCCTGACATAGATGTCCAGTCTCTAAATGTCCTTGAACATACTGACCTCTGTGGATTGTTGGAACAGTGAGGAAATCCAAGTGTGTTTCCTTTCATTGGGCTTTGGGTAGCCTAGAGGGCCAAGGGTCAGACATCCATTCAGAACAGAGTAAGCAAGTGTTCCGTTAGGCAGGCCTGTGACTCCCACTCCAGGTGTCCGTAGCTCTCCTTTCATCCCACTTGCCTCAGTGGAGAGGACTGGAAAAAGGGCACCAGATGAAGGTGTGGGGGCTGTGCTGATTTCAGAAGAAGCTTCCCACTTTGATCTTTGTGATCCAAATGGGCTTATCTCATTGGCCCACGTAGTAACTGGCACACAGTAGGCCCATTAAAAGTATTCATATTGTCTTGGTAGAATTTTGCTAACTGTTTAATCTAATTTGTCTTCTGTTACTCTCTCAAGCACTCTAATACTTTCAAGGTTTTAATGGATAGTGCTATTATTGTCTCCGAGACCTTCATCTATTCCTCAGATTGAATAAAGGTAGCAAATATGGAAGCATTCTTTACTTAACATCCATCAAAAATGTACCGGGGAGTATTCCCTATTCTCTGTGTGTCATGAGATGTAGCCTTGAATCTCTGCCCTCAACCATTCATCACTTTATAATTTGTGTTGCCATTTGTTAATATCCTAATGCTAGAAAATAATCATTTAGGGGAGAAAATAGAGAAGTTTCCGATATGGAAAGAAACACTGTATATCCCTAAAGTCATCTCTGAGGACAAAGTCCCTTGAATGACAGGAATGATGATTCCTCCTTTTTTTTTGTCAAACTCCAAGGAGTGGGCTAGAGAAAAGCGCCACTTGCCCCAGCCAAGCTGTGCAGAGATCAATGTTTACATTGTGTGGAAGCACATATAAAATAAATGATGTGGGAAGAAGGTTCTTCATCTATTTTAAAATGCTACCTTCTATTTTAGACTGAACATGTACAATTTCTGTTTAGCAATTTCAGCTAATTGTTGGATTAACATTTTGGGGAACAGATTGCAAACTTCAAAATGGAAAAGATCATTTTAGGGAGGGAAGCTAGGCAGCTGTCAGGGAGTCGGAATTAACATACATTTGCATAACAGATGTACAGTAAGGTGTCTATGACAGACAATCACTGAATATTAATGCTATAGACCACGACATCATTTGCGTAAATGCTGTCTGCTGGGTATTGAGGTTGGTGTGCTCTTTGCAGAAGACAAAGGGCCAGAGAACAGAACAGATGCAGCAGATACGCCGATGCATCTTAATTTATGACATCCTCACCAAAGACCTTGTGGTGTGATTTCAGATTTTATTACAAATAATTTGGAGATAAAGGAACTAAGTAATTATCTTTTCCCCTACAGTTAGTCTCCCTCAAAGGAAGAGGGTTCATTTGCGGAAGGCCATTGTGATGTCTCAGGAGAGGGCCATTCTTTATATGAAGCGGGGGTGGGGCGAGAAGAAAAGGAAAGCCTTCCAGAAAGTCAACACTGTGTCTTGAATAGATTTGGCTATTAGCATGTTGTGGGACACCTGTCACAGAGCCACTCACCCCTCCACACACTCTCTTCAATGAAACAGCAGGTGATTCTATGGCAGGTTTCAAATGGTATTTTTTGAAAAAGTGAATGAAAGTCAAAATATAAAACTCATTTTGTCAAGTCAATGTTACGAACATATGTTGAGCTTGTACTATGTGCAAAGCACAAGTTTCCTTTCTTGGTATCTTAATAGATTCTTTGCTGTCTTCCAGCCAGTCTCCACTGGACACCCTCCCTGGTAATTACACTCCATGAAATTGCTCACCTCCCTGACCTTCCATTGGTCTTGATTGGCTAATTCAGGGTCATGCATTTGATCAGTGTCTATTTGAGCACGTAACATGTCCAGCTTTGTCCTACATGCTGCATCTAGAAGGCATAGCATCTGTTGTAAAGAAGCTCACTGTCTAGTTGGGATGATGGTCAACAAATGTTTATTGAGCAGTTACTCTGTATCGGGCATTGTCAAGGTATGGAGATGCATCAAAAAATAAACTGTCAATCATTGTCCTTAAGGCATTTTTTTTTCCACTGGTAGAAGGAGACAATAAATAACTAATAAATATGATGTTATCAGCAACACCGAAAAAATGATGAGAGAGCATAGCACAGAGTGATTGGGAGTCATGGAAGGGCAGGTTGGCTTTATTTCTAATCAAAACTGACTGCTCTATAAAAACAACATTGGCCAGATACCAGAATACTGGGAAGCAAGCAGCCAGAAAGAGCATGTGAAGCAACATCATTTAAGTACAAGGAATCACAAATGCAAAGTTCCTGAGACTGAGTGCATATGCATGCATGCACATGATTGGACCAGGAGGAGAGAAGTCCTCAGCACTGCCTAGTTCACAGAGGCAGTGGAGGAGGCCCAGGACAGAGACTTTGACTCAGCTACTGCATAGAAGTGAGGGTCCAGGGAGTTAGAAGAAAGAAGAAATTCCACTGAGGTTTTTCTTTTTTCTTGGCATCAAAGCCTAAAATGTAGAAAGAGACTGAGTATTCAAAAAAGAGAAAATAGCACATGTAGGGAGCTTAGAGAGAAAAGCAAGAAAGGAAGACACTTCCTAAGGATGGCATTGTGTGTGTGTGTGTGTGTGTGTGTGTGTGTGTGTGTGTGTGTGTGTAAGTCTGGATCATAAACTGAGTGAGGGAAATGTCAGAACAGAAATGCAAAGGGAGTGGTTAAAGTGAGGCTGAGAAGAACTTGTGTGCTAAACAAAGGAGGCTTGGATACAATCAGGTTCTGCTTCGAAATCTCTTCTGAGGACACTCTGATGCCCTGATGGAGACAATACAACAGGATAATACATACTCCCCTTGTTTAGGGAAAAACATTTCACTAGTGGGGAGTGAGTCTGTTCTGCGATAATTCAAGTTCCTTTGACTTTCACCACAGTGGCTTAGCCAAGTTTTTTGATGATCTTGAGATCCACCAAGGAATTGAAAGAGAATATCTATACTAATCCATGTGCTTTCCCTCTTGATCTGTGTTACCTTGTCCACAAATAATTTAGAGAGCTCATCCTCACCAATCTGTACAGTGTTCCCTGGTAGAAGACCAAAGCTTGCCCCAGAGCAGTGCCTTCTCCTGGTATTTCTAGACTTGCCTCCTCTTCAAGGGCAGAGTTCACTGCATTTGCGGGATCAGGGTTGGACATGTTCATCCCACAGCATCACACTTCAGTTACGGGCAGTAACTACCCATGCCTCTCTCCGACTGGGAGTCTTGAGAATTGCTTTAAGCGTCTCTCACCATGCTCCCTAATACTCATTGCCAATATGAGAAAACTCTGATCCTAAATGTGGAGGATTTTATATCAGCCTTACAATGCCCTTAAAGTATGTCATCTCATTTTAATGTGTGAGAAACAGAACTCAGAAGGGGTAAGCTACTTGCTCAGGGCTCACAGCCAGCAAGGGACTGGGCTGAGTCTGATATCCAGGAGAGGCAGGTGGACAATAAGGGAATCGCCTTGCTCCATCCTCAGACTCATGCCTTCGGTCTCTGCTACATGTCCTTCTGCCTCTCCTGGTGCCTGCAAAAGCCTTTTCTACAAATACGAAGACCTCTTAAGAATCCATTGCTCAGTTCAGTTTGGGTTCCTATAGTAAAAACAGCACATGCTAAGTGACTTCAACAACAAATATTTATTTTTCAAAGTTCTGGAGGTTGGAAAGACCAAGATCAAGTCACTGATAGAATTCATGTCATCTGCCAAGGGACTGTTTTCTGGCTTACTTCTTAGTGTGTCTTCACCTGGCCAAGAGAAAGAGAGCCTCTCCCACTTATTTGTACTTGTGAGGGAACTCATCTCACTTACCAGGGCTCCATGCTCATGACCTAATTGCCCATCAAAGTTCTCATCTCTAAATACCATCACATTTGGAGTTAGGTTTCAATATATTAATTGACAAACTCTAGATAGGGCAGAGGGGTGGGAAGGGAGGGGGAAAGGGCAGGGGGTTAGCAGTGTTGGAGGGATATGATGGAGACCATTATCCAAACTACATGTATGAAGACATGAATTTTTGTGAACATACTTTATATACAGAGATATGAAAAAGTGTTCTATATGTGTAATAAGAATGTGATGCATTCTGCTGTTATGTATTTAAAAAATAAAACCAATAAAAATAAATAAATAATGGAAAGCCTACACTTTCTGTTCATATTACCAGCCATTCTTAAATCTGAGTAAGTGTTCTAGAAAGAAATTTCTTGTACATTTTTCTTCAGTTGCATCCTATTTGTTAGTTATATCTCTTCAAAGAGGTTGCAGAATCCCAAAAGGCACAGAGTATATAGAACATATAGTTTTTCTATTTTTTTTTATAATATCAGTCTACCTAAACTGACTTTAAATTTATTGCACCACTCTGTTTTATAGGATCTTCCATTACCCCTGCCCAGATGGATTATGGAAGATACTCAGATGTGGATGAAGCAACTCATGAAGAACGTTGTCTAATTGGGACAATATGGTGGAAAACCTGAACTCTGCTCCATATTCCCAGCACCTTGATTACTATAGAAATGATGAAAGAGCCTGGCATATGCTCAGTAGGAGCTAAGGGGATTATGTAGTATAATACAAGAATATATTAATTCTTTCTCTTTTTGGTTATCTAAATTTCGTTTATCTATGCCAACTAATATTATCAATGGTAACATGAGCACCCAATTGCAGGATTTCAACCTCTTTCCTGACACCCAACCAGTAGCTGCCATCACTTTCTCTTATCTATCTAGCATATGAAGACTCCATGTTTAGATTGTCCACTGAATAAGTGACCAGGTGCTATTTTGAGCAAGATCCTTCTCATTCTGCCAATTCAACAAAATCTCATCTGAGCAACAGCTAAGTGCTACCAGGGTCTAAGTTAATCCTGAGCCACCTCACTACCAGAGCACTGGACTGAGTTCCTTTTAGTGTTTGACATGAAGGAATGAATACCTAATCTCATCAAATAGGCACTGCTGGAATAAGGACAAGGACATTAACTATCTCCACAAGTAGAGACCTGACACCACTGAGACCAAATAATATTCCAAAACAACTCTTTTTTGGGGGGAGGGGGTTAGGGGTGGTTGTCTCTTAAAATTAGAGTTAACCTGTAACAGAGGGTCTTAAAGATGTTTAGATGCTGAGATTTTGGAGTACATATAGGAGAAAGGTACTTGAATCTGTTTGGAAAGGAAGAGGATAGGTTTCAGAGTGGTATTTAGGAGTGATCAAAAATATCAAGTTATATAACAAAGGCAATGAGTCTCTAGTAAAGAGGTTTATGGACAGAAATGATGAGCTCCATTTTTCCTTGAAAAATTGCTTTAAAAACAATACAGAGGATTGGATTAAAAGGGGGTAAGAGAACAAAGGCAACAAATATGGTTGGTTACCATAGTCTAGATGATGAATGATGGTAATGCACTAGACCAGTGGGGTAACCATGGGTATAGAAAGGACGTGTACAGCATAGGTGAGAGAGGATCCCCAAAGCTGGCTATCAACTGAATGTAGATGTAGGAGATAAATCAAGGATCAAGGTAATCTCAAATCAACAAGGCCAACTGGGTGGAAGACGAAACTATGTCTTAAAGAAATACTAAAAAGATGTGCAATTGTAGACATTTAAACATTAAGAAAAATGTGCAAAAACCATTTAATTTATGGAGCTAGAATTCGGTAAGAGATTGGATTAAATCTAGATATGGAAAAGATGTTCACAGAAAGCTCAAAATAGAAAATGAAACTTTAAGAATATAGAGTATAATGGAGATACAAAGCAAGTAAGACGGAGTTTCGGGCAATGAAAATTGCATGGTAGATTGAACCAAGACCTTCCTCATCCTGATGTCAGATACATCTTAATAAGTAGGAGCACACAGAGGAGACCAAAAAGGAACAGACAGGAAAGTAGAAGTGAAATCTCCCAAGACACAGAATCAAAAGAAGGGTATTATTTTTTTGGAGAGAAAGATCATCAATAATGTCTATGTCTCTGAGAATTCATTCAGAAAAAGATAAAAAAAAAATGGCCTTTCAATTAAGAATGTAGTAGCATTTGGTGATGTTGGTGGTAGAACAGTTTTGATGGAGTGGTGGTAGAAGGCTAATTGCACTGGCTGAAGGATGTGTGTGGAATGGGGGTGCAGAAGCATCCAAGTTGGGCAATACATTGGAAACCATCAGTATGAATGCGAGGAGCTACAGGGTGCAAGTTGGAGAGGGGTCGAAGGAGAGTTTTGGCGTGTGTGTGTACACGTGTGCACACGTGTTTGTGTGTGTATGTGTGTTACTGAGCAGGTTCAAAATCTAAGGGGTTGTGTGTACAAGGGATGAAATTTTGAAGATACAAGGACGTCAATGTCAAATCAATGCAATGAGGTCCTTGAGACGGCAGGGAACGTGCTTCTGGAGGAGGAAAGGCTCATCATTTTAACAAGAGGCAACAAGAAATGGCTGGAGAGTGGATAGTAAGTTTAGTGACAGGTACCTGGGAAATTTCTGTCTGCTTTGAAAGTTTGTAATTTCCCTTTAATGTCCAAGATAAATTGCACTAAAGAAAAGAAAAATCATCCACTAAGTCTGACTGGACAAGACAGCAAAGTTCTAAAATTTGAGAAGAATCAGAAAATTTTGAAATACTTGTTATGAATTAAGAATTGATCACATCGACATAGAAGCGTCAGGGAGAGTGGCGCTTCTAGCGAGTTTCCCAACACTTTTCTGAATCACTGGACTCGCATGGGTCCCTGTGTATTGCCATGATGGAAGACACACTCTCCAAATGAGAGTAGAGCAGCACTTCTTCTGCAGAGCTGAATGTGCTGGTTCTCATAACTCATCAGTTGTACAACAATACTTCCAGCCCTAACCAGGTTCGCTGCTCACTCCTCCACTCTATTCAAACAAGCTGGTGACTCTCTTTTCTGCCAAATGTGTTCATCATAACAGAGGCACAGCCATGTAAGTGAGTGAATTATGCTCTGACAAAATGTCCTTGTGTCAGCACAAACCATGATCAAGAATGTCTTGAATTGGCCTTCTTCACGTGTCAACTCATTCCCCGTGGCATCTCTCCAGCATCCACAATGTAAATCATGATTGCACAGCAGTGACATTGACAAGTGAGGAAGGCACTGTTTCCACAGCTTGATGGGACCTCAAACATTTACCTCATGGTGCATGGGATCAGGTTGCAGATTAATACCAGCTCTGGAGTGCTTCCTAATAGCAACACAAGTGGCACTGTAGATCATGATCCTGCAGGATACTGGCAGTATTCGGTAGGAGGTTGGAAGAGCACTATGACAAAACACAGAGGATATTCCTGGATTAGAAGGAAGAAAGTTGAATCAAACTATTTAATGTATCTCTTCTTCAATATGTTGTGTATAGTCTCAGGGAAGCTGTTTAAAATGAATGCAATGATGCTTTACATGCAGGGTTTCAGGTGTTTATAATTTTAAGATTCTCAAAGCAACGGATGAAGAGGAAAGAATATGGCCAAGGAAGGGGGCAAACCTAGGTACAAACACCAGCTCAATCATTTGCTAACTGCATGATCCAAGACAGATTGCTTAACATTTCTGAAACAATTTTCTATTTTTTAAGAGGAAAATGGTACCTGCTTTCTTTGTTGTCTAAGGATGCATTTGCCAAGATAGTAGCCACTAACTACACATGGCTATTAGAATTTAAATCAGTTAAGAGTGAGTAATATAAAAAATCAGTTCCCCAGATGGCTAGCCACACTTCAAGTGTTCAGTAGCCACATGTGGCTGGTGGCTCCCATGTGGGACAGGAGACAGACATTTCCATATCTGTCAGTTCCATCTGACATCAGTGTCTTAAGGATCAGAGGTAATATTTTTAAAAATACATATTAAATACTCACATATTATAGCTAACTTTATATTCATTATATAACTTTTAAGACTGTACCAAAATCTATTGTGTTACATATTTCATATAATTTTAACTCCTGTATGATTGGGAATGAGAAAACTCCTATTCTGTAGATGAAAAAAATGAAGGATTCCAAAAGGTTAAATAATTTCCCAAGCTTGCAAAGATTGTGAGTTCTTATCTTTAGGAATGTCTTCAATACCAAAGAGGAGACATTTATCAGAAATTTATTTTGAACACTGATTAATCTGCTCACAAATTTATGCTGTTAGATGTTGAGCAGTGTGCATCAGAATACCCTGAAACTAACAGAAAACTCCAGCTATGGCTTAAGGGAAAGTAAAAATTCTGAAAGTTTCAAACAGAAAAGAAAACAGAGTAGGAAAAGTACTTGTATGTAAAAACTGTAAGAAAAAAAAAGGCTAAAGTCGATGGCTTCTCTAATGTTGGTAAGATTCTGAAAGGTCTCATATTACGTGTTCTATTCTGTCAGAGATAATTGGAAGGCAGAGTTATTTATTGCAAGAAATGGAGGTATTGTCTCTTTTTGTCTTTGCCAATCAATATCTGCCTCTTTGAGGAGACCTATGTTCTGAGGGACATGTGGAGAGGAGCAATTTGATCTTGAAAGCAAAGAAATAGGTTAGGAAATGGGTCCAAGTAGTTGATGGTAGGATCCTATCAATAGGACAAATTGTGCTCTTAAGAAGTGCTGTCCATAATCCACTTGAATCAAACCGTGTAATATGATGTATTAAGAACTATGTAATGTTATGAACGACCAATAAAATAAAAAAAAAATAAAAAAATAAAAAAATAAAATAAAAATAAAATGGACACCCATGGTTGGGTATTAAAAAAAAAAAAAAAAAAAAAAGAAGTGCTGTCCTTGTCTGGCCACGTCCTGTGTCTCGGTACTTTATTTAAAAAGAAATAAACCAGAACATTCAAAAAACAAACACAGTGCTATCTTGTTAAACACAAGCTAGATTACAAAGGAAACAGGAATAACTCAAACAAAGCAAAAATGAAACAAAAACACTTGGGTGAATGTATGAATAAATTAATGTAACATTTTAATAGCAGTTAAGTTGATCAGGAAGAAATTGGTGTTTTAGGCTAGGAAATATTTTTAAAAAGCTGATTTCTCACTTGAATCAGAGCTAACCTGAGAAAATCTGAGTAATTACAGCTTTTCTTCAGGATTGTCTTCCAGATGGTGACTAAGGGATCCCATATCTGGAATTTGTGTTTTCTAAGGTCCATGGGATCATTGAAGATGTGGTTAGAGGCTAAGCCTGAAAACACTTGTGTCACTTCTGTTTACCTTCTTTTAACCAAAATGCAGTCATCTGGTCCACACCCGGCTGTACAAGGTACTGGTGAAGTCCCAGTGTCATGAACACAAGGCCCTGAATCTAAAGAGATCTTGTCTTCTGCAGAGATTCCTGTAAGCACCTACAAACTATTCACCAATTAGAAAAAAATTGTCTCTTTTCTTTTAAATAACTTCTGTTTTTTAAAAATTGTCTCAAACTCCTGTGCTTAAATGCCACCTCCTCACCCTTTATGAATGGAATCTATTCCTACCTCATTGAGATCATTAGCCCCACCAGACATGCCTCCCCTGCCCCCATCTCCTCCTCCCTCAAAGGCACAGAACTCCGCCTCCAGGGGAAAGCCAATTGTTTTTTTTGTTGTTGTTGTTGGTTTTTTTTTTTTTTTTTTTATGGAAATCCAGATCTATTATGCAACCTCAGTTCCTTTGCTTCCTATACACCTTAATGTATCAGTCACTGCCTTATTTCTATTCTTATTTTATCTCTTGGGTCTATATACTATTTCAAATATCTTTCATCCTAAAAATGCTTCCTTGACATTCAGGATTTATGGTGTTAAGTGCAGGTCAGTCTCCTTAGCACTCTTCATTAAATAGTCTATACTCTTTGGAAGAATATCTATACTCACTTCCAATTATTAGCCTTCATAACACACACATATTTTAGTTGCATCTATATTTTGCATGTGTCCATAGCGTCCAGTGGGACATAACTATGCCTGTTTTTTTTTTTTTCTTTCTCTGGATGCCCCGTGCTCAGCCCAAGGCATGGCACATGGCAGTAGTTCAATACATACTTAAATGTCCAATAAATCAATCCACTGAAACTATTGCAAACTGAGATTATCAATGACATTTTCATTATTAACTCAACTGGCTATATTTCTGGGTTCACTTTCTGAGATTGCTCTGCTTCATTTTGCACCATCAGATGACCCATTTTATTTAAATTTTCTAATTCCTTTATATCCTAGACCCAACCATTCTTATTGTTCTTCTTGCTTCTCTATCTAATTAATTGTCTAGTTCTTCTTCCGCGATGAGCCCTCAAGTGGAAGTGTTCTTTGGAATCTTTTCCTTGGGCTCTTGATCTCCTCAGTATTCTAATTATTAAATGAGTGATAATATTTATTTTTAAATTTTCTTCTGCCATCTCTATGCCGATGCCTCTTCAAATGCATGTTAGTTCTAGGCTTCTCCCTTGTGATTCAACACCTTTGCCAAAGTGCCTGCTCAAAATCATCTTGTTGGTATCTCATTAGTGTCTCAAACTGAATTGGATAAAATCTGAATTTTTTTATGCCCCAAGGTTGTTCATCTTCTCTTACACTGTGTCTTAAAGCTGTTACTCCTATGGGCATCAACCTGAAAACCAACGATCCATATACTCTATTCCTTACCACTGCCATTCTATTAGTCACTGATGTGCTCTGTCCCTTGTCCTTCCATGTCTCTTGAATCCTTCCTGGGCTCTGCGTCCTTACCAGTTTCTCACTCACATTCTCCACCTGGGACTAGGGAAAGCCTTCTGTCAGTCTCCTTGCCCCCAGATCTCATCCAGCTGAATGGATTCTGCACAGTGCAGCCAAACTGACCTTTTCAGAAACAACAGTCTAAACTTTTCACACTCTGACTTAAACCCCTTCAAAGACATTCCATTGTCCATAGGTCCAAACACTTCAAGATGACTTGAGCCTTCTATAAATTGATCCCTTCTGGATCTTATCCCTTACCTTTCCTATCTCTGACTTCATGATTAGCAGCAGCGCGAGTTTCTTGCACATACCTATTCTTTCTTGTGTTGATGGTTTTGCTTAAGAAAAGTGAAGCAAATTCTAGCTAACTCTTCCACATTCTTGAAGTCTGATCTCAGGCCCTACATCTTCCAGAAAGTCTCCCTTTTCCTGCCCAGCCAGGATTAGGAGCTCACAGAATGCTTTATTGATATCTGTGACACTAAATTGTATGAAGCAGAACCACGTTAAAAATCATATTGGACATACTGCATGAGTGAAAAATAACTTTTTGCAGTGTTAAGTCATTGATATTTGGGGTTAATTTGTTACCCCTGCATACCTTTGCAAATCCAGAATAAACCATGTTTAGCTTATTACAAGTGAACAATGAGGTTTAGAAAAGTTATGTTTCTACTTGCTCACACAGACAAAATACAATTCTTTTGTTCTCTGCATATTCTGATATTCTCTGTGCTATTTTACTAGGAACTGTTCAAAGACAGCCAATTTGACTCTAGAAGGAAATGGAGAAAATTATGGGGAACTGCTTTTCCTAAGTATAGCAAACATTTGTAGAATAAATGAGTTTGCAGTTTATAATCTGTTTTCCACTCTAGCAAAGCTGGTGCTGTTCCATCTGAGCTGAGAAACTACTGGAGCTTGAATTATCCCTACAGCCCTTGCCTGTTTTTTATGCAGACTAGTCCGCAGAGGACAGGGTTTACACATTGAAATGCAATGAGGTCAAATTGGAGACCCATCAAACACCACTGCACTTTGCAGGCTGGAGCATCGTGCCCTGTGCCTGTTCAGGAGCTCCAGTGCATCTGGGGAATGGCATCAAGGAAATGGCCCTTGCGATGCATATTCAGGGTTTAGGGGATGGATATGAAATAGCTGGGCTCTGTGTCTCAAAGCTGAGGGAGAGAGACCAGCAGGATGCTGAAGCTGAGTTTCTGGAATGCTACTTCCAGATGAAAAGACTGCCAAATATCTCCTGAGGACGAGGGATAAATATAACACATCACATCAGATGCTCAGTCCTTCAACAGACGGGAGGGATCTGGATTTGGCTCCATTCCACTGTGAACACTTTTGATCATTGCCATATTTTGTCTCTTGATTAAGGCATATTCATTGCTCTGGGGCTTCTAGAATTTAAACTCCTATACTATTTTTAGTGACTCCCCCAGCATATGGTGCTGGTGAAAGGCAGAATCTGTTAGCTTAAAAGCCAAGTCCAGGTACATTTTCTTCTTGTCTTCTTGCATCTTGGGACCTGGCTCATGTCCTACTCTCAGCTAATCAAATACACTGAATAATAACTCTGAATTGGGAAGAGGAAAATAAGGAGGCAGGGCCCCAGTGAATGCTGTCTGGGATCTGTGGTAGTAGGGGCAGCGATATCCGTATACTAAAGTAGCAGGTCCCAAGATGCCCACAGAAGAGGTGTAGGCAGGACGTCCAGCATTCATGAGTCGTAGTAGCAATGCCTGTCAAACTCATGCTGGGAATGATTTGGGTAGGATCCTGGTTTCCTGGACTTCCTCGATGTGGGCCTCTTTCTATCTGTCTTGTTCTCCAAACTTCCATAGTGTTCTATAATTCCTCAACAACATAAATTCATTTCCTTCTCATATGAGTCAGAGAAAGTTTCTTTGTTGCTATTAAAATTCTTGGCTGATAAAGTTCCTTATGCTCATAGCAAGGTAAGGAATATTACTAAAACAATTATTATAAAAACTGTCTTCATGGAATCTGTTCATAAACTAGATGAAGAAAAATGGTCTTGGCATTCAAAATCAATGGACCCTGTAACATGCGAAGATTGTACTTTCTCTTGGTTTAATTTGTCACCTTAGATCATTGTTTATCAACCAGGGACAATGTTCTCCCCTAGAGACACTATATTAAGGCTGAAAGCATGTTGAATTGTCACAGTTTGGGGCATGGATGCCACTATCAGTCTTAGTCGGAGGAGGCCAGGGATGCTGCTCAATATCTTGAGTGCTTAGACAAGCCATGACTGCAGTGACTTCTCTGCCCACACCATCAGCAGTGCCAAGGTTGAGGCACCTTCCCTAAGATATTTGAGCCTGAATGGACCAGAGGATCAACTGGTCCCACGAATATTTAGAGGCTCTTATAACTAACAGAGAAGACACTCCAACAACTTTCCATGTTGTTCTCCAACCAACAGATAGTTATTGCCTGCTATATACCAGATATCACACTAAGACAGAGTGGTTAAAAAAAAGTGTGTAACCTTTCAGTTTTCACACTGTGAAGAAACTCAACAGATAAAATAACTAATTCACCCATATTTATAAACTATCATAAAGACATCAAAGGGCAGAATCTCAGCTAAGCAATGGAAATTAGAAAGAGGAAATTAACAGGGACCCCACAACTTCTCGGAGAAAATAACATTTAAACCAAAATTAGAAGAAAAAAAAAGCATGATTGAAGTTTTCAAAAAGAAAGGATCTTGGTGACTAAAGAATATAAAGGAAGCCAGTATGATTTTTGAATGGAGCTGAGGGAAGAGTAGCAGCAGGCTGAACCATCATTCTTGACATTCTTTCCTCTACCCACCCTGAAGATTCCTGAGCTATCATTACATGGAGTGCCTTTCTACTCCACTCATTTAAAAAATCATAGGTTATTTCACCGTGAGTAGATGTCCCAAATGGCAGTTTTATTTTCTGACTAATGAAAAATAGCCAATTAATTAATTGCATAATAATAGATATAATTTAATTAATGAATAAAAGTCTTTAAAAAATGTATACACTATCAGGGAAAAGTTTGAAATCCTCCAACCCGATCTAACCACTGCATATTTTTGGCAAGATGAAATGGTCACACAGGTATATATGACTCATCCAAGGATACACAGCTTAGAGAACCAAGGGTAGGATCTGGATCCCTGTGGGCCTACCTTGATGCTCTTTCCAACCAGTTTAGATGTAATATAATTGCATTTCATAAAGAATGTAAGATCATTAAAGAAAACAATCTGTTATTTCTCTTTTTAACCAAAACCTTTTGCATTCTTCACTCACTCGACTGTGACACCTTTGCCAGCAGAGATCACATTCAATTCAAGAATCACCCTTTTCCTGTGCATCATGAATAGCCATTGCCATCAGATCAGGGGCCCAGCTTCACCATTGCTATATGCTTGGTTCAAAGGACTGCCTGCAGGGTTTTGGTGAACGAACTATTCAATGGGTAATCATTAATTTCCTTTCTGTAACCCATGCATGGAGTCCTATGCCAGTGCTCAAACTGCTTTTTATTTACCTTACAAAAAAAAAAAAAAAAAGATTGTCCAACCCTGATGCCTCTGACCTGAATTTGTAACTACTATTAACTAATAACATGCGATCTTTTTTTTTTTTTTTCTATTCTTGGTGAACAAAGATAACCTCAAGTTCCAGGGAGACTAGTGGGGTCAGTTACTAATAGCTGAAACTCCTAGCTAGCCATACCCATCTGCTACTGGACAAGCAGGCCTCAACCTCACTGAATTCTGGGACAGACTGGTTACAGAAAAAGAAAGTCCTCTGGCTGAGCTGAGATCAAATCCCAAGTTTCTCATTTACAACTGATGAGCTCTTAAAACCTTTCCTCAATACTTAAAGCTTCTGCTTCCCCACTTATAATGGAAATATGATAAAATCCAAAATGATATTAATTTTATTGAGGCTTTACTATATGCCTAATACTTCTTTGTGAAATTAAAAGAATTTTAATTGACACAAGATATTAATATCTCGATTATAAAGGACAGAAAAATAAGTTTTTTAGGAGACATGCTTAAGTTCACAAACTGGAAAATAACAAACTGATTATATTCCAAAGCTTTGTTCTTCAACCTGCATAAATTCTATAAAGATGTAGTCCAGCTATTTCATTCATTTTTCCCCCTGAAAAAGGAGTAAATATTGAATTTATTCCAGAGAGATCAAAATGGCAAGGCTATTTTGTAACTCCCTGGATATGAGCCTCTGCTTTGTTCTCCATCACAATGAAATTTCATGGAAATCATGCTGCCTCAAGAGAATAATCCACTTTAATTTAATTTCTAAAACTTATTTGCTTCTTAAGCTTTCTATGTTTCTCATTCCTATTCATTTTGATTAATCAAAATCTATATGAATTTGCACAGAAACATATGTATTCTAGAGATTTTTGAATAGGCCTGAAAATCTGCAGCACTCTCCCTGGCTGTGAAACTCGGGTTCTGATTTGAACATGGGGCCCTGTTAGCCTTATCTTTTTCTAGGATTTGCTTCTTTCCCAGTGGATCACTACCCAGTGATCTAACTGGTCTGACATGTTGAAGATGCTCCCAACGGCTCTGAAGTCCAGCCCCTTCTGTCCCTACTGCTGCCCCTAGTTGGCCCAGGTTAACATCTCCCCTCTTCCACAAGAACTCTAGAAGGCTTTACTCTCTCCCATTTTTCTCCTTCTTACCATTTTCTATCCTGCAGCTAGCTAGGGTGATGCTTCCTCAATCAGACATGATCATGCCATTCTCCTACACACACCATTCAATGGTTTCTTACTGCTCCAAAGTCACCTTGAAACATGTTATGTGCAAATAATAGAAATTGATAGAAGATAGTAGCATCTCAATTACAAAAGCAAAGATTTTGCAGCTATTAGTAGATTCT
Organism: Urocitellus parryii; assembly: GCF_045843805.1. Lineage (NCBI taxonomy): Eukaryota > Metazoa > Chordata > Mammalia > Rodentia > Sciuridae > Urocitellus > Urocitellus parryii. Next base: position 135,728,942 of record NC_135540.1, read on the forward strand.
GTTTGCTTCTCCAGTGTTATTTCTATCTCCCTGTCTCCTCTCTGGTTCCCACACTTCCCTCGCTGCCTGACCTTTACCCAGACTCAGACCTATAATCACTTTCTACCAGCAGTCAGACAGAACGAACAGAAATATGCACACTTTTGCTACTCTCTCAACTTGTTGCAATGGAGGGAAGCAGTTACTCTTTGAGAGCATGCTCACTCTTGCTCCCCTCCTACTGACAGTATCACAAAGCTCACTTCTTCTTCCTAACACGTGACTCCACAAACATTGTTCACAGACAAATCTTTCTCTTTGTTATTTATAATTCTGTGTTACTCCAGACTCTGATTTGTAGAAACCCAACACAAAGAGTGGTATAACAATACTTAAGATATTTTATTAGGATTTCTGCTTATCCCTGACCTCCTTCTTTTTTGATGGGTGTGCTTTTGTAGAGTGACTTTCCTCAATAGGACCTTGCACCCAACCCCCACGCCAGCCCTGCGCCATTGAAGATTGATCCAAAGTGAGCATATACCTAGGGAGCCAAGCAAAACTTCTCCAGGAAGTTGGATTCAGAAGCAAATAGAAAAAGTGCCTCCTTCTATTTGGTTGAACCTAAACATAAAATGTCTAGTGTAATGGGTTGGCTATGCTTGCTGTTATGTGTACCAGCATCAGAGAAAGACAAAGAGAGAAAAGAAGGAATTAGAACATTTATGGGGATAAAGACGATTTTTAAAATAGTAACATTAATAAAAGTCAAAAGGGATGGAGATCTCCTTCTAGTCCCTCTTTCCTGTTTTTTTGGTGTTGGTGCCTAGAAGAATTTTTGTACTTGGGTACTATAAAAAATTGATTTTTCCCTTTTTTTATCTGCTTACTTTGTCCAAAATTATTTGTTACATTAAAATAAGAGCTCATCTTGCCTGTTTGCTTACCATGTGACACACAATATGCATGTGCATGTATATATAAATGTGCAATATACATGTGTTTGTTCATGTATACACATACATAGAGAGAATTCATGTAATTATCATCATAATTCTAGATATTTGTGTTAGAATCCCCATTTTATGTATAAAAACCTTAGAGTCATAAAAGTCATATTACATGTCCAAGACTGGAATATAAAATTAATGTTTTTGACTCCTAAATGTGTATTTTCCCCATATTTCTATGTTTCTCATTCCTACTCATTTGGATCCAATATCAATCCATTGTTCATTCATTCATTCTTCTATTCACTCTTTCACTTAGAAAATACTTATTAGTTTTCTTCTCTTTAGTAGATGTTATGCAGGAAATTTTCTCAAAAACTGTTTTTGACAATTTGATAGTACTGTGGGGAGAAAATTCTCCATGCATCTTTTACAGATGTGGATTGCTTTTTCAAGGATGTTTGCATTGCAAACAACCTTGGAAGGTAGTATCTCCCTCCAGAGCCAAGGAAAGATTTGTTTTCTTGCCAATATAATAAACATAGCATCTTCCCTGTGGAGTTCATGATTGGCATGTTTGCTAGCAGTCTCCTGGGAAAGATCAGGATTTTCTCATCTCAGTGTGTCCCAGCTGTGATGCAGGTTCTTTGAGTATGTGGCACCTTCCTGGCCACGACCCCTCACTCTATGGATCTTGGGAACAAGGAACACCAAAGTGAGCACAGTGTCCATGCTGCTTGCTGTCCTCTGAGTGACACTGTCCTCTACCTTTAACCCAGCAGTCTCCTGTCTTCTCAGCATTAAGGTTAACACGGTAGCTTGTAAAAGGAAAACTATCAGAAATTTTACAGTTCTTGACATAACAACTCTAGGTTAATAATTAAGGACAACACAATTTGATTCACCAGTGTTTACAAAAACTTACAAAGTGCTTAAGCCAATATTTGAACCTAGATCCTTCTGACTCTCAAGCTAGCAAAGTAAAAAGAAATTAAAAAAGAGAATTAGAATTAACCAGAGAGGCAGACTCAATCAGCCAATCATGTACTGCATACAGTAGGTGCATGATGAGAGCTTTTGAAACAACTGGGATTGTAAAGTAGCTCAGAGCCTGGAAAGGAATTAGCAAGTCCCATAGAGTAGACAGATGATCTTAGAAGTTAAGAGACTTTGGAGTCAAACAGCCCTAGGTTCAAATCTGACACTCTTCATGAGAGAATTTATTCAATGTGTTTGAGCAGTGATTTCCTTATCTCTAAGGCAAGAATGATAGATCCTATCTCACATGAGTGTCCTAATAGTTAAACAAGGTGATGCATGAAGCATTCAGCACAAAGCTGCACACATAGAAACTACTCATTAAATGATAGCTATTAAGATGCCTAATAAGTCCTCAATAAAGATTGGATGAGTGATGATTGATTTCTTCACATCAGTTTGCCAGCACCCTATCAGATCATTTACTGAGTATGCCTCCGGTAGTCGGCTAGGTAGTTGGTTTTATAAACGCTGATCACTGCCTGAAACATTGCAGCTTTAAGAACTAAAGGGGCCTCTGATCTTAAGTGTGGTGGATACTAATGGTTCCTTTCTTGTAACAAAAATATCTCCAGGCTGCAATTTTGAGATAGCATTGAGGCTGAGCACTCACTTTGTGCCTTTCTACAAATGGTATGAGAAATTACAAGGCTGGCTTTTTTTTTTCCTGGTTATCCATTTGTCTCCTTCCCATCTTGCTAGTGGAACAAGCACTTCTGTTGCCAAGCAACAGTGCAGTGGAGGAGTGATGGTGCATGTGTAATATGGCACTTTGGGAGTGAGGGGCTTAGTTCTAGAGTTGGCCCAGGGCACTGAAAAGGGACACTGAAGAGTTCACTCTTCCTCAACAGCTGGACAGTCTGCCATGGATGCAAACCCTGCAGTAATTAAAAGGGCTGCTTCCACCGAACAAGCCGATCACCAGCTTCCTGTGAACTGTGGAAAATCCTAAGAACTACTGGGCATGGAAGCTCTTGAGAGCTTCTACTTGCTTTTGGAGTACCTGGCTCTGAACATGCATCATGCCATGAATGCAGAAATGCCTCTTGGCAAATAACCAGAGCTCAAGATAGACTCTGTCAAAGGCAGGAAATCTCATTCCCCAAAATGAGTCCATTCTAGGGAAAAAAAATAGAATATTTCTGTTATTCACATAAGATCATCTTGAAAAAGAGATTGGGAAAGGTAAGAAGAAAATGCAATTATGCAATGACAGTTTTCTGTTTAATATTAGTAAAGCAAACAAATAAAGGTTGGGATTCCTCTGCTACTTTAGTAACTGAGACATCCCTGATTAAGCGTAGTCAGATGTCACTGATTTGGAATAATATGGTCAATCCAGAGGAAGTGCTTTGATTTCTAAAGGCTCACATAATTGTTATCAGGAACACCCAGATAATCTCCATATAGTAAGGCCAACTGTGCCATATAATGGAACATAACAGCAGGAGTAAAATCCATCATATTAATTGCCCTAGGGATTAGATAGGGTATGTTACACCATAATCAGGAAATCTTGGAGGATATCTTAGTATTTGCCTAAAGACTTGTCAAGGGAAAGTTACAAGACTGATTCTGTAGAAAGATTCTTTTGAAGGAGAAAAGAATAACTACTGAAAATCTAGAGTTAGCCAGGAGCTGTAGTGCACACCTGTAATACCAGCAGCTTGGGAGGCTAAGACAGGAGGATTGGGAGTTCAAAGCCAACCTTAGCAAAAGTGAGGTGCTAAGCAACTCAGTGAGACCCTGTCTCTAAATAAAATACAAAATAGGAGGGGATGTGGCTCAATAGTTAAGTGCCCAAGTTCAATCCCTGGCACAAGAAAGAAAGAAAGAAAGAAAGAAAGAAAGAAAGAAAGAAAGAAAGAAAGAAAGAAAGAAAGAAAGAAAGAAAGAAAGAAAGAAAGAAAGAAAGAAAGAAAGAAAATTCAAAGTTAATCTATCAATACCTAGAGTCACCTAAAGGCCAATTTGCTCTTTTCCCTTTTAATTGAAAGACTAAGTATTTCAAGATAAGTGTAAAGAAAACTTTCAGGAGTGCTGAAAATATTCTAGATGTTGACTTGGATGTTGGTTGCATGCTTTTCAAAACTTGCTGAATTTCATGTTTAATATCTGATCAGTTTAATATACAAAAATTATAATTTGATAGAGAAAACATGATCTTAGAGCCAAGCTCTAATATGGAAGATGTGTAGTAAGTGCAAAAGTACCTCTGACTCCTAGAAGATAGAGAGATGGTTCCCAAGCCAGGGACCCAGGGGAAGGAACCAAAGAAGATAATGCTCCTTGTCTTTGGGGATTTCAAAGGTGGTGTAGCATTTCAACATCCGTTTTGAGGAATGCAGAATTTCCACTTCAGTTGAGTACACACTATGTATTTTTAAATCCTGTTTTACTTATCCAATATTTCTTGACATACCTCTTTTATTTTATTTATTTTTAGAAATATAAAACTCACATATTTACTAGTACATAGAGCCAAAGAAGAAAAAACATGGAACATTAGAAAATAATTTGGATTGAATGAAATTAAAATATCTCACATCAAATTTTATGGGAATGCTTCTTTTTTTTGGATAATCTTCAACTTTTATTTTTTATTTTTTGACAGTGGAATTCATTTTATTACACTTATACAGCACAATTTTTCATATCTCTGGTTGTATATAAAGTATGTTGACACCAATTCGTGTCTTCATACGTGTACTTTGGATAATGATGTCTATCACATTCCACCATCCTTACTAATCCGCTGCCCCCTCCCTTTTCTTCCCACCCCTCTGCCCTATCTAGAATTCATCTATTCTTCCCATGCTTCCCCTCCCTACTCTACTATAGATCAGCCTTCTTATATCAGAGAAAACATTTGGCATTTGTTTTGGGGGGAATGGCTAACTTCACTTAGCATTATCTTCTCCAGCACCATCCATTTACCTGCAAGTGTCATGATTTTATTCTCCTTTATTGATGAGTAAAATTCCATTGTATGTATATGTCACATTTATTTTTATTAATTCATCCACTGAGGGGCATCTAGGTTGGCTCCACAGTTTAGCTATTGTGAATTGTGTAATTATAAACATTGATGTGGCTGTGTCCTTGTAGTATGTTGTTTTAAAATCTTTTGAGTATAGATGGAGGACAGGGATAGCTGGGTCAAATGGTGGTTCCATTCCCAGATTTCCAAGTAATCTCTATACTGATTTCCATATTGGCTGCAACAATTTACAGTCCTACTAGCAATCTATGAGTGTACTTTCCCCCCACATCCTTGCCAACACTTATTGTTGTTTGTCTTCATAACAGCTGTCATTCTGACTGGAGTCAGATGATATCTTAGAGTAGTTTTGATTTGCACTTCTCTAATTGCTGGAGATGATGAGCATTTTTTCATATATTTGTTGATTGATTGTATATTCTCTTCTGAGAAGTGTCTGTTCAGATCCTTGGCCTATTTGTTGATTGGGTTATTTGTTTTTTTGGTGCTTAGCTTTTTGAGTTCTTTATATACCCTAGAGATTAGTGCTCTATCTGATGTGTGAGGGGTAAAAATTTGCTTCCAAGATGTAGACTCTCTGTTTATATCAAAGATTGTTTCTTTTGCTGAGAAGAAACTTTTTAATTTAATTCAATCCCATTTATTGATTCTTTTTTTAAATTAGATATTTTTATTTATTTATTTTTTTTGCTTTCTATTTTTTTTTTATTGTTGGTTGTTCAAAACATTACATAGTTCTTGATATATCATATTTCACATTTTGATTCAAGCGGGTTATGAACTCCCATTTTACCCCGTATACAGCTTGCAGAATCACATCAGTTACACTTCATTGCTTTACATATTGATATACTCATGTCTGTTGTATTCTGCTGCCTTTCCTATCCTCTACTATCCCCCCTCCCCTCCCCTCCCCTCTTCTCTCTCTACCCCCTCTACTGTAATTCATTCCTCCCCCTTGTATTGTTTTTCCCTTTTCCCTCACTTCCTCTTGTATGTAATTTTGTATAACCCTGAGGGTCTCCTTCCATTTCCATGCAATTTCCCTTCTCTCTCCCTTTCCCTCCCACCTCTCATCCTTGTTTAATGTTGGTCTTCTTCTCGTGCTCTTCTTCCCTAGTCTGTTCTTAGTTACTCTCCTTATATCAAAGAAGACATTTGGCATTTGTTTTTTAGGGCTTGGCTAGTTTCGCTTAGCATAATCTGCTCTAATGCCATCCATTTCCCACCAAATTCTATGATTTTGTCATTTTTTACTGCAGAGTAATACTCCATTGTGTATAAATGCCACATTTTGTTTTTATCCATTCGTCTATTGAAGGGCATCTAGGTTGGTTCCACAGTCTTGCTATTGTGAATTGTGCTGCTATGAACATCGATGTAGCAGTGTCCCTGTAGCATGCTCTTTTTAGGTCTTTAGGGAATAGACCGAGACGGGGAATAGCTGGGTCAAATGGTGGTTCCATTCCCAGCTTTCCAAGAAATCTCCATACTGCTTTCCAAATTGGCTGCACCAATTTGCAGTCCCACCAACAATGTACAAGTGTACCCTTTTCCCCACAACCTCTCCAGCACTTATTGTTGTTTGACTTCATAATGGCTGCCAATCTTACTGGAGTGAGATGGTATCTTAGGGTGGTTTTGATTTGCATTTCTCTGACTGCTAAAGATGGTGAGCATTTTTTCATGTACTTATTGATTGATTGTATGTCCTCCTCTGAGAAGTGTCTATTCAAGTCCTTGGCCCATTTGTTGATTGGGTTATTTGTTATCTTATTGTCTAATTTTCTGAGTTCTTTATATATTCTGGTTATTAGGGCTCTATCTGAAGTTTGTGGAGTAAAGATTTGTTCCCAGGATGTAGGCTCCCTATTTACCTCTCTTATTGTTTCTTTTGCTGAGAAAAAACTTTTTAGTTTGAGTAAGTCCCATTTGTTGATTCTAGATGTTAACTCTTGTGCTATGGATGTCCTATTGAGGAATTTGGAGCCTGACCCCACAGCATGTAGGTCGTAGCCAACTTTTTCTTCTATCAGATGCCATGTCTCTGATTTGGTATCAAGCTCCTTGATCCATTTTAAGTTAACTTTTGTGCTTGGCGAGAGAAAGGGATTCAGTTTCATTTTGTTGCATATGGATTTCCAGTTTTCCCAGCACCATTTGTTGAAGATGCTATCCTTCCTCCATTGCATGCTTTTAGCCCCTTTATCAAATATAAGAAAGTTGTAGTTTTGTGGGTTGGTTTCTGTGTCCTCTATTCTGTACCATTGGTCCACCCGCCTGTTTTGGTACCAGTACCATGCTGTTTTTGTTACTATTGCTCTGTAGTATAGTTTGAAATCTGGAATCGCTATACCACCTGATTCACACTTCCTGCTTAGTATTGCTTTTGCTCTTCTGGGTCTTTCATTCTTCCATATGAATTTCATGATTGCTTTCTCTATTTCTACAAGAAATGCCATTGGGATTTTGATTGGCATTGCATTAAACCTATAGAGAACTTTTGGTAATATCGCCATTTTGATGATGTTAGTTCTGCCTATCCATGAACAGGGTATATGTTTCCATCTTCTAAGGTCTTCTTCAATTTCTCTTTTTAGGGTTCTGTAGTTTTCATTGTATAAGTCTTTCACCTCTTTTGTTAGGTTGATTCCCAAGTATTTTATTCTTTTTGAGGATATTGTGAACGGAGTGGTTGTCCTCGTTTCCATTTCAGAAGATTTGTCGCTGATATACAGGAATGCCTTTGATTTATGCGTGTTGATTTTATATCCTGCCACTTTTCTGAATTCATTTATTAGCTCTAATAGTTTCTTTGTAGACCCTTTTGGGTCTGCTAGGTATAGAATCATGTCATCTGCAAATAGTGATAATTTAAGTTCTTCTTTTCCTATTTTTATGCCTTTAATTTCTTTCGTCTGTCTAATTGCTCTGGCCAGTGTTTCGAGAACTATGTTGAACAGAAGTGGTGAAAGAGGGCATCCCTGTCTTGTACCAGATCTTAGAGGGAATGCCTTCAATTTTTCTCCATTCAGAATGATGCTAGCCTGAGGCTTAGCATAAATTGCTTTTACAATGTTGAGGTATGTTCCTGTTATCCCTAGTTTTTCGAGAGTTTTGGACATAAAGGGATGCTGTACTTTGTCGAATGCTTTTTCCGCATCTATGGAGATGATCATATGGTTCTTATTTTTAAGTCTGTTGATGTGGTGAATAACATTTATTGATTTCCGTATATTGAACCAGCCTTGCATACCAGGGATGAATCCTACTTGATCATGGTGCACAATTTTTTTGATATGTTTTTGTATTCAATTCGCCAGAATTTTATTGAGGATTTTTGCATCTAGGTTCATTAGAGATATTGGTCTGTAGTTTTCTTTCTTTGAAGTGTCTTTGTCTGGTTTCGGAATCAGGGTGATGTTAGCCTCGTAGAATGAATTTGGTAGTTCTCCCTCTTTTTCTATTTCCTGAAATAGCTTGAAAAGTATTGGTATTAGTTCCTCTTTAAAGGTTTTGTAAAACTCTGCTGTATACCCATCTGGTCCTGGGCTTTTCTTAGATGGTAATCTTTTGATGGATTCTTCTATTTCCTCAATTGATATTGGTCTGTTTAGGTTGTCTATATCCTCCTGACTCAATCTGGGCAGATTATATGATTTAAGAAATTTATCGATGCCTTCACTATCTTCTATTTTATTGGAGTATAAGCATTCAAAATAATTTCTGATTATCTTCTGTATTTCTGAAGTATCTGTTGTGATATTGCCTCTTTCATCCCGTATGCTAGTAATTTGAGTTCTCTCTCTTCTTCTCTTCGTTAGCTTGGCTAAGGGTCTGTCAATTTTATTTATTTTTTCAAAGAACCAACTTTTAGTTTTGTCAATTTTTTCAATTGTTTCTTTTGTTTCGATTTCATTAATTTCAGCTCTGATTTTAATTATTTCTTGCCTTCTACTTCTTTTGCTGTTGTTTTGCTCTTCTTTTTCTAGGATTTTGAGATGAGGTATGAGATCATTTATTTGTTGGTTTTTTTCTTTTTTTAAGGAATGCACTCCAAGCAATGAATTTTCCTCTTAGAACTGCTTTCAATGTGTCCCATAGATTCCGATATGTTATGTCTGTTTTCATTTAACTCTAAGAATTTTTTAATTTCCTCCTTGATGTCTTCTAAAACCCATTGATCATTCAGTAACCTATTGTTCATTCTCCAAGTGATGCATGATTTTTCCTTCCTTCTTTTATCATTGATTTTCAGTTTCATTCCATTATGATCAGATAAGATGCATGGTATTATCTCTACTCCTTTGTATTGTCTAAGAGTTGCCCTGTGACATAATATATGATCTATTTTTGAGAAGGATCCATGTGCTGCTGAGAAAAAAGTGTAGCTGCTTGATGTTGGGTGGTATATTCTATATATGTCAATTAAGTCTAGGTTGTTAATTGTATTATTGAGTTCTATAGTTTCCTTATTCAACTTTTGTTTGGAAGATCTGTTCAGTGGTGAGAGAGGTGTGTTGAAGTCTCCCATGATTATTGTATGGTGGTCTATCAGATTCTTGAACTTGAGAAGAGTTTGCTTGATGAACATAGCAGCCCTGTTGTTTGGGGCATATATATTTATGATTGTTATGTCTTGTTGGTGTATGGTTCCCTTGAGCAGTATGTAATGTCCCTCTTTATCCCTTTTGATTAACTTTGGCTTGAAATCTATTTTATTTGATATGAGTATGGACACTCCTGCTTGTTTCCGCAGTCCATATGAGTGATATGATTTTTCCCACCCTTTCACCTTCAGTCTATGTATATCTTTTCCTATCAAATGCGTCTCCTGCAGGCAGCATATTGTTGGGTCTTGTTTTGTGATCCATTCAACTAGCCTGTGTCTCTTAATTGGTGAGTTTAAGCCATTAACATTTAGGGTTATTATTGAGAAATGGTTTGTTCTTCCAGCCATAATTTGTTTATTAATGCTATTAAACCTGATTTGTTTTCCTCTTTGATTATTTTTCCCCCTTTACTGTCGTACCTCCCACTGTTGGTTTTCATTGTTGTTTTCCATTTCCTCTTCCTGTAGTGTTTTGCAAAGGATTTTTTGAAGAGATGGTTTTCTAGCTGCAAATTCTTTTAACTTTTGTTTGTCGTGGAATGTTTTAATTTCATCTTCCATCCTGAAGCTTAATTTCGCTGGATACATGATTCTTGGTTGGAACCCATTTTGTTTTAGCGTTTGAAATATGTTATTCCAGGATCTTCTAGCTTTTAGAGTCTGTGTTGAGAGATCAGCTGTTATCCTGATTGGTTTACCCCTAAATGTAATCTGCTTCCTTTCTCTTGTAGCTTTTAAAATTCTCTCCTTATTCTGTATGTTGGACATCTTCATTATAATGTGTCTAGGTGTGGATCTCTTATGATTTTGCACATTCGGCATCCTGTAGGCTTCTAGGATTTGGGATTCTGTCTCATTCTTCAAGTCTGGGAAGTTTTCTCGTATTATTTCACTGAATAGATTGTTTATTCCTTTGGTTTGGAGCTCTGTGCCTTCCTGTATCCCAATGACTCTTAAGTTTGGTCTTTTGATATTATCCCATAGTTCTTGGATGTTCTGCTCATGGTTTCTTAGCAGACTTGCTGAGCTGTCTGTGTTCTTTTCAAGTTGAAATACTCTGTCTTCATTGTCTGATGTTCTATCTTCTAAGTGATCCACTCTGCTGGTAGTATTCTCCATTGAGTTTTTAAGTTGGTTTATTGTTTCCTGCATTTCTAGGATTTCTATTTGTTTGTTTTTTATTACCTCTATCTCCCTGTGAAATTGATCTTTTACTTCCTGGATTTGTTTGTCAATGTGATCTTTCATTGTCTGATTTTGCTGTCTCATGTCTTCCTTGAGACTCCAGATCATCTGAAGCATGTATATCCTGACCTCTCTATCTGACATTCCATCTGCTCCAGCTATTACCTCTTCTAAAGTTGAGTTGACCTGCATTGCCTGTGGTCCTTTCTTTCCTTGTCTTTTCATACTGCTGGCCTTTCTTTCTGCTTGGTGAAACTGTTGTGTTTTTGAAATTTTCCCTCTATTTATTTATATTGCTCTTGTATAGTTGAAAAATCTCCCTTGCAGGGCAGGTAGTGGCTGTGATCCTCCTCCAATTGGTGTGATCCGTCTACCATGCTGGCAGGCCCTAGATCTGCTCTGCTGGTTGGTCAAATGTCCGCCTACCCAGCAGGCTAGAGGGGCACCTGTGTCACTCTGCAGGTTGCTGGGCCTAACCTCCCAATGGGTCGCAGGTTCCCCTAGCTTGCAGGCACTGGGGGAGGGGCCGGCTCCGCCCCTCCCACTGGGCCCGATCTGCAGGTGGTCACAGTCCCGCCTACCTTGCAGACACTGGGGGAGAGGACAGGCCTGCCCCTCAGCAGGCCTCCAGACCTGTCCTAGTGGGTCCGGTCCATGTTCCCTGCAGGCGCGTGTAGCTGCTCTGTCATTTGGCAGGTTGCTGGGCCTGACCCGCCCGCCCGTGGGTTGCAGGTTCGCCTAGCTTGCAGGCACTGGGGGAGGGGCCGGTTCCGCCCCTCAGCAGGCCGCTGGGCCTGATCTGCTGGTGGTCACAGTCCCGCCTACCTTGCAGACACTGGGGGAGGGGACGGGCCTGCCCCTCAGCAGGCCGCCAGACCTGTCCTAGTGGGTCCGGTCTGCGTTCCCTGCAGGCGCGTGTAGCTGCTCTGTCACTTGGCAGGTCGCTGGGCCTGACCCGCCCGCCCGTGGGTTGAAGGTTCGCCTAGCTTGCAGGCACTCCCATTTATTGATTCTTGATTTTAATTCTTGTGCTATAGGAGTCTTATTAAGGAAGTTGGGGCCTAATCCCACCTGATGAAGATTAGGGCCTACTTTTTCTTCTATTAGACGAAGAGTCTCTGGTCCTTGATTCACTTTGAGTTAAGTTTTGTGCATAGTGAGAGATAGGGGTTTAGTTTCATTTTGTTGCATATGGATTTCCAGTTTTCCCAGCACCATTTGTTGAAGATGATACCTCTTTTATAAAAGTGCCTCTCTTGTGTTTCAAATAAACTCCTAGGATAAGAGTTATAGGAAGGACAAGAGGTGACCCTCAATGCTTTGTTCACTACTCCATTCACCAAATGTCTGGCTTAGAGCATCAAATCTACAATGATAGGGATGTAACAGAATACAGGAACATTCCAGAAAGAAATCCCTCTTATAAAATTGAATGGAATAGGGTTGTTTAATATCAATACTGACAATATTCTGTCCACAGAAACATCTCAAATGTGGAAATGTATATCCAGTGAGATGTGAGGTCAGCATCTACATGAGCATTTCTATATTTCTGTTCCATGAGAGATTTCAAATAGGCCAAAATAATTAGCCTCTCCCTGTCAGCAGATAATTTATTTTATGTCATTTTATTTATTTTTTAGACATACATGATAGTAGAATATATTTGAACATATGATACATACATGGAGTATAATTTATTCTCATTATTATCTCATTCTTATGGTTGAACATTATGTGGAGTTTTACTAGTTGCATATTCATATATAAGCATAAGAAAGTTATGTTCTATCAATTAGCCCTTTTAAGAAGGTAAAAGTCCCTGTGTCCCTCTAATTAGTTGAGATGACATATAGATCTCAGGAACTGACCCCATCTCACAAGCAGGATGTTGAATACAGTAAAGGTTTAGTAGAAGTAAAGAAAACACAAGGATGATAAATCTTGTTGACAGAAATCTTAGTATCATTGCTTATTTTAAAAGAACCAACATTGAGTTTAGTTCTCTCTCCACATCACTTCCTGTTCCCCTAGTGGTTGGGTCCCTGGTCACTGTGTTAATGTTTTCTTCAGTAGTTCAGTTTTGCTACAGAACCACAGACATAGGACACACATGGTGAATGCCAATATATGAAGGTAAATTTCAAGTATCTTTTATGTTCCCCCAGGTCCAACAACCATGTTGTCACAAATGGCAGAATTTCGTCTTTGTGTGGCTGAGTTGCATTCTGGTTTTATGTTACAGCCACACAAAGACAAGCACAGAAAGACAAAATTCTGCATAATTTTACTCACGAGGAATTTAAAAAGTCCATCTCACAGAAGTACAGAGTAGAATAATGATTTCCAGAGGCTGGGAGTGTAAGGGTGTGGGGTGAAGGGAGGCTGGTCAGAGTCCAAAGCTGCAGTGCTTAGCAGGAGAAAGTTCTGCTGCTCCATTACACAGTAGGGGGACCCCAGTCAATAACAAAGTATTGCCTATTTCAAAAGAGCTAGAAGAGAGGATGCTAAATGGTTCACCACAAAGAAAACACAAATATTTAAGTTGATAAATCTGCTGTTTACCTTGATTTGATCATTACACAAAGTATAGCTATGTTGAAAACTTCACATTGCACCTCATAGATCTGTACAATTATTATGTCAAGTAAAATAAATGAATAACATTTTAATTAATATTTTTATAGATTACATGGTTTATTGATAATATTTTGGCTATATGGGTATAAATAAAATACATCAGTAAAATTTTTTTAGAAAGAAAATATATATGAAAGTGCAAACTATATTCCCAGGCCAATGTAAAAATAATAAGTAAAACAAACTAGCAGAAAACCACACAAGGGGATTGTTTTAAGGCTAAGAGCAACTCTGTACCCTTCATATGGCATTTATCTTCAAAATAGTTTTAAGGCTGAAACTGTTAGAATACCTAATTTGATATTACTTTTCCTTTGTCCCTATTTTTTTCCCAGCAACTTGTCCCTGAAGAACTTAAGAGGAATGGTGAAAAGACAAGTAGTAACTTGCAGGATATAAATCTTTTCTTCAGTGCAAATACTAACATTCTGAAAAAAAATGCACTACATAAAACTGAGATGATTAAAGGAGCTATTGCAAGAAGAATTTGATTTAACTCTCTTGGTCATCTTAGTTCAGAAATGAGGAATGCACCACTGTATGCCTGAAAGTATGTGACACCTGTATTTTGACAGTGCTGTATGGTAATTCTGCCCCCAATAGTACCTGTGTGTGTTACACTGGATAAATTATTTAGCTTCTCTGAGCTTCAATATCCTCATCTTTAAATAAAGAATAAGAGTTCCTACTTCATAAAGACTAGTGAGGATTAAATGCATATGAAGACTTCTGGAATTGCTATGTTCTTTCTACTAAGAGACAGGGAATTGCTTCCATATAAGTTGTGGGGGTAATGCACAGGTGTATTAGTTTACGTCTCCCTACACAGGTGACTGTCATGATGAACTGCTTCAACTCCTCCAGGGACCCTCTGAGATGCCACATCAGAACTGCCTCACCCCAGAGGGGAAACACTAGAACATGGATCATCGGACTCCCACTCCCCATTAGTTTACAGTTGCTCCTCAGTGTCCCTGGGGCAATGCAATTCTGAGATGTGCTGACTTGCCCACCGAAGAAAGCCACTGTGGAGGGAGAGAGAAAAAGAGATGCTGGAAGTGGGGCTAAGCACATGCTGGAAACTCTCAGTGAGTAGACTCAGGTGGCCACGGCCATAGTGGTAAAAGGGCCATGGGACCCTTATTCTAGGTGGAATCTCAAAACAGCTGGGGGAGAATACAAGCTCTATATTTTACCAAGTATGAGTCATTAATTCACTAAAGGGATTTTAATCAAGCACCTGCTACAGAGTATTCTGACTGTTTAAGTCCTTATTAGTTTGCAAAAAAAAAAAACAAAAAACAAACCAAGAGGTGATTCTATACTAGGATAGGTGTCTCATATATAGTACTTTTAGTGACCAGAAAGACATAACACACCATTTGTAATGTGTAGGCCTCCATTTCCATCTCAACCATTTTGTTTTGAAATTATTTTTTGTAGATTATTTATTAATTGAGGAAACATATTGCTTCAATTGTAAAATTCTGCACAACCTGGTCTTGACGATTTATTTCCATGGTTCCTATAGTTTCTGTTAAAGAGTGTTTAGCTCTACAGTCTTTTTTGTTTTTTTGGTAAGCCTTCAATTTCCTGAAGGATCCAGCTGAACAACACAGTGGTCTCTTCTACCAACATTTTTAATTTAATATTATTTTACAGTAGAATGCATTTTGGCATATTGTACACAAATGGAGCACAACTTCTCATTCCTCTGGCTAAACATGGTGCAGAGTCACTCCCGTAGTGTAATTGTACATGTATATAGGGTAATAATGTCTATCTCATTCAACCAACCTTGCCATTCTCACAACCACAGGTCTCCCCTCACTCCCTTCTACACAAACCAAAATTTCTTCATTCTTTCCTATCCCCCTGACCCACTATAGATCAGCATCCACTTATCAGAGAAAAGGGGTGTGGATGAACAGTTCTGTTTTCACTTAACATTATATTCTTTAGTCCACCCATTTACCTACAAATGCCACACTTTCATTCTTCTTTAAGGCTGAGTAATATTCCATGGTGTATAAGTACCACATTTTCTTTATCCATTCATCTTGAAGGGCATCTAGGTTGGTTCCATAGTTTAGCTATTGTGAATTGAGCTTCTATAAACATTGATGTGGCTGCATCACTGTAGTATGCTCTTTTTAAGTACTTTGGGTACAGACTGAGGAGTGGGATAGCTGGGTCAAATGGTGGGTTCATTCAAACTTTTCTGAGAGTATCTCCATACTGTTTTCCAGAGTAGTTGCATTAATTTGCAGTCCCACCAGAAATGTATGAGTATACCTCCCCCCCAACCCACATCCTCGCCAACATTTATTTTTGCTTGTATTCTTGATAATTGCCATTCTGACTGGAGTGAGATGAAATCTTAGAGTAGTTTTGATTCACGTTTCTCTAATTTCTAGGGATATTCAATTTTTTTCATATGTTTGCTGATCAGTTATATTTCTTCTTCTCTGTGGAGGGTCTGTTCAGTTCCTCAGCCCATTTATTGATTGGCTTATTTGATTATTTTAGTGTTAAATTTTTTGAGTTCTATAAATACCCTGGAGAATGGTGCTCTACCTGAGGTGTATGTGGTAAAGGCTCTCTCATAACATTATTGATTGTTTCCTTTGCTGAGAAGCAGCTTTTTAGTTTGAATCCATTCCAATTATTGATTTTTTATTTTACTTATTGCTCTTTAGAAATCTTGTTGAGGAAGTCAGATCCTAAGCCATCATGATGATTTGGACCTACTTTATTTTTTTTTCTTGAGGCACAATGTTTCTGGACTAATTCTAGGTTCTTGAAACACTTTGTGTTTTATGCAGGATAAGAGATAGGAGTTTATTTTCAATTTAGCTGCAAATGGATTTCCAGGTCTCTGAGCACCATTTGTTGAAGAAGTTTATCTTTTCTCCAATGTATGTTTTTGGTGCCTTTGTCTAGTAAGTGATAATTATATTTATGTGGGTCTGTCTCTGTATCTTCTATTCTGAACCATTGGTCTACATGTCTATTTTATTGCCTGTACCATTCCAATTTTTTTTTTTTACTATGGCTTTGTTGTATAGTTTAAGGTCTGGTCTTATGTTATCCCCTGCTTCACTCTTCTTGCTAAGATTGCTTTAGCTATTCTGGGTCTCTTATTTTTCCAAAATGAATTGAATGATTGCCTTTTAATTTCTATTTCTAGTGGAATTTTAGTTGAAATCACATTGAATCTGTGTAGCACTTTGGGTGGTATGGCCATTTTGATAATATTAATTTTGCCTATCCAAAAACATGGGAGATCTTTCCATCTTCTAAGGTCTTCTACAATTTCTTTAGGGTTCTGTAGCTTTCATTGTAGAGATTGTTTACCTCTTTTGTTGATTCCCAAGTATTTTATTTTATTTTATTTTATTGATGCGATCATGAGTGGAGATGTTTCCCTAATTTCTCTTTCAGAGATTCATCACGGATGTATTGAAAGGCATTTGATTTATGGGTGTTGATCTTATACCCTCCTATTCTTTTGAATTCATTCATTCATTCTAGGAATTTTCTGGTGGAGGTTTTTAGATCCTCTTAGAATCATGTCAACAGCCAATAATGACAGTTTGAGATCTTCTATTACATTTATATGTTGACTTTTTCTTCTTTTAATGAATGCACTCCATGAAATGAACTTTCCTCTTCGCACTGCCTTTATAGTGTCCCAGCGATTTCGATAAATTGTATCAGAGTTCTCCTGGACTTCTAAGAATTTTTCTATTTCCTTTCTGATGTCTACTATTATCCATGAGCAATTCAATAACTCATTGCTTAGACTTCAAGTGTTGGAGTAGCTTTCTTTTTAATTTTATCATTGATTTCTAATTTCATTCCATTATGGTCTGATAGAATGCAGGGCAGTATCTCTATTTTTTGTATTTGCTAAGACTTGCTTTGTGGCATAAAATATAGCCTATTTTGGGGAAGGATCCATGTGTTGCTGAGAAGAAAGTGTATTTGCTTGTTGATGGATGAAATATTGTATACATGTCTGTTAAGTCCCAATTTTTAATTGTATTATTGAGTTCTATAGTTTCTTTGCTTAATTTTATTTTGGATGATCTATCCAGTGGTGATAGAGGTGTATTAAAGCCACCCAGTATTATTCTGTTGTGGTCTATTTGGTTCTTGTATTTGAGTAGGGTTTGTTTGATATATATAAATTTCCCATTGTTTGGGGCATAGGTATTTATGATTGTTATGTCTTGTTGATGTATAAATCCCTTAAATGAAATGTTCTTTGAAGTCCACTTTATCTGACAGAGGATGGAAACCTCGCTTGTGTATGAGGTCCAGGTGAGTGGTTTGTTTTTCTCACCCTCTCATCTTCAGCCTATAGATGTCTTTTCCTATGAGATGAGTCTCATGTAGGTAACATATTGTTGCATCTTTTTTTTTCTTAATCCAATCTGTCAGTCAATATCTTTTAATTGATGAGTTTAGGCTATTCACATTCAGGGTTATTATTGAAATATGATTTGTATTCCTAGACATTTTGGTTTATTTTTTTGTTTTTAACTTAACTTAGTTTCTCCTTTGATTGGTCTTTTCTTTAGTGTAGTTCCTCCCTTTGCTGATTTTCATTATTGTTTTTCATTTCCTCCTCCTGGAATATTTTGCTGAGAATGCTCTCTATTGCAGCCTTTCTCATTGTAAATTTTTTTAACTTTTGTTTGTCATGAAAGGTTTCTGAAGCTTAGTTTTGCTGGATATAAGATTCTTGGTTGGCATCCATTTTCTTTCAGAGCTTGGTATATGTTGTTTCATGATCTCCTGGCTTTGGGGGCTTGGGTTGAAAAATTTGTTGAGATACAAATTGGTCTCCCCCTATATATGATCTGATTCCTCTCTCTTGCAGCTTTTAAGATTTTATCCTTATTCTGTATACTAGGCATTTTCATTATAATATGCCTTGTTGTAGATCTGTTGTAATTTTTGTACATCTGGTGCCCTGTAAGTCTCTTGTGTTTGATTTTCCAATTCATTCTTCATGTTTGGGAAATTTTCTGATACTATCTCATTGAAGAAATTGTGCATTCCTTTGGTTTGAAACTCTGTGCCTTCCTCTATCCTAATAGCTTTTAGATTTGGTCTTTTGATGCTATCCCATAATTCTTGGATGTTCTGCTCATGGTTTCTTACCATTTTCACTGTGTGGTCAACTTTATTTTCCAGATTGCATACTTTGTCTCCATTATCTGACATTCTGTCTTCCAAGTGATCTAGTCTGTTGGTTATTCTTTCTATTGAATTTTTTATTAGGCTTATTTTTTCTCTCATTTCAAGGATTTTTTTTCAGAATATCTATTTCTTGAAGCAATCTTCTGCTATACCTTAGGACAACAGAGAGGACCTAGAAGCAGCTGCATTTCAGAACAGGCATCCCAAAGCCAGTGTAAGGCCCACCCTTTCAGCCCCATCTCTGGAAGAGGTTGCATCCACCTTGAGACATCCCCACTGCTATCTCCAGTTACCTCTGCTATTGCTGCAAATGGATTTAGTTATTTTCTAAAGTTCTTTTCTCTATCTCTGTAGCAGAACTCTTTATCCATGTCCCTTATTATGTGATTCGGAAATACCTTACAACATAGAGGAGATGGTGTTGAATTTTATTAAATGATCTTTCCACTTTAATAATAGTAATATTTTGCTGTGCCCACTTATATACCTGCTATCTACTTCCTGTATTTGCTCCCTTATCTCTTTTTTGGTGTGATCAATGGTTGCCTGTATTTGCTCTCTCTTCTCTTTGTTGAAGTGATCCATTTTTTGCCTGCATTTGCTCATTTAGGTTTTTCTTTAATTCACAGATTATCTTAATTATGTACATTCTGAACTCCTTCTCTGACACTTCATCCAGTGCACTGTTCACGAGTTCTGTTATTGTAGTGTCCTGGTTTCTTTGCAGCACTTTTCTCCCTTGTTTTTTCATATTGTCTATGTGCCTTCCTCTCTTGCAGTGTGGATCTGAGATATGACAGTTTTTACCCTATAATCCATGTAGTATCCATGTAGATTATCTGTACCTCACCTTGGGGTTGGGCTTTCAGACCCTGCCGGTGTCCCAGGATAGATGCTACTGCAGACATAACTGGAGATATCAGTGGGGATGTCTCAAGATGGATGCAACCTCTTCCAGAGATAGGGCTGAAAGGGTGGGCCTTACACTGGCTTTGGGATGCCTGTTCTGAAATGCAGCTGCTTCTAGGCCCTGTCTGTTGCCTAAGGTATATCTACTGCATGGAGAGGGCTATGGCAATGGCTGCAGTGTTCCAAAAAGGAAGTGGGTTAGGCCTGGCTCCTAGGAGCTGGGGGTCTGCAGGCCTATGTCTTCCCTGGGCCTGGGTTCCCGTGGTCCTGGTCCATGGCCTGAGCTCCTGAGTGGTTCTGCTGGTTGGAGGAGTGAACCTAGGCCTACCCTTGGCCTGGGCTCCAACACAGGTCAGCCCATTTGCATTATTTTTGTGGAATATTTTTCTTTATAGTTTTAGCACAACTTAATTAAATTTCTAGAATTTTTCTTGCTTTTAGTAACTTCTTATACTAAGGATATTAACTTCTTTTTCTGTAGTATAAGTTATAAAAAATTATAAAAATTATCAGTTTGCTAATGTCTTTTTCCTTTTAGTGTTTTTCTCATGCAAAAATTGTTTTTAAGTTAAATGTATCCATACTTTCTCTTATTATTTTTAATTTGTATTTATAGACAGAAAAGTTGTTTTTATTCTAAAGTTACAAAAAAATTCACTCATGTTTCAAGGTAGTACCTGAAAGCTTTTGTTTTTCTTTTTTTGACTTTATAAGTCTCTGATTCATTGGAATTTAAACTAAATAGAGTGAAAAAATCATCTAATTGTGTATTTTCCATAAAGCATATTACAATATCCCATGTTAAAACCTCCTTTCTCCAGTAATTGGAAAAGATACTTTTATTATATACAGAATTTCCATAAGCAATTATTTTTAGTCTGTTTTTTTGTTATTTTTTCATTAAGTCTGTTTAAAATTCTATTCAAGGACAAAAATCAAATAATTGTAGTTATAAAAACATCAAAATATGTTCAATACTTAGCAAAGCTAGTCTTAGTCATTTCATGTTTCTTTTTTTTCCCTCCGGGCTTTCACAGTAATTTCTGACTATTTATTATTTTAATAAAATATATAACCAACATTTTTGCTCAAAACAATTTTTAGGCTTTTTTGTTATGTCTTTCAGGTGTGAAATGATATGTATCTTCTCTACACAGCTTTGTGACATCTTTTCTGGAGTATACACCCAATATTTTATCTTCATTTATGTTATTTCAAAGTGGTGTTTTCTTTTCCATAATATTTTCCATTAGGTTTTGTTTGTATATTGGCTATTGATTTTAGTATGTATGTTATAATATTCATTTATTAAGTTGTTTTTATTATAGTATTATTCTATTTTATTTGGAATACTTACATGGGATATAATCTGATCATCTGTGAATAAAGGCCTTTTTACTTCTTTCCCTACAAATTCCTTGTCCTTCGCTTTCCTGTCTGACTGTATTGGTTCGTATCTCCATCACAATCCTAAGTGGTGCTGGAGGTAAATTGCTACCTTTTTCTTGTTCCCAACATTAGTAGGCAAGCCTCTAATGTTTCCACATGAAGGAAGATGTCAGCTGTGATGGATTTAGTTATTTTCCAAAGTTCTTTGCTTGATCCCTGTAGCAGAACTGTTTATCCACACCCCTTATTATGTGATTCAGAAATGCCTTACAATATAGAGAAGATGGTGTTGAATTTTATTAAATGATCTTTCCACTTCTGTAATAATAATAATATTTTGCTGTTTCCACTTACACCCTTGCCCTGGAAACACAGAATTTCAAGACAATGATTCACTATAATATGAGATAATAGAAGTAGATAAGCCCAAATATCCCTGATGCTAGTTCACACCCAGGGGGTTTTGAGAATCATGCTGCCACACCTTTATACCAGACCACACTGTGGCTCCTGATGATGACAGCAATTATGCAAAGGCAGAGAGTGATTTGTTGCAGGAAAACTGGATCAGTTTTAAAACTTAATTTTAAATATCTACACATTTCCAAAGCAGCACTTTGTATCGTGTGGATCAGGAAAAAAATGTATTTTGGGCACAGGAAAAAAATCACAAGCAGCACATGATCCTGATTTTCATTTTCAAGACCTCTGCTCTAGCTAAGTATCTCGGAAATGAGTTGTTTTCTTCATGTCAATTTCTATTTCCCTTTTGAGTTTTCACTTTTCATTGTTCTATTGAAAATGAGATAGAAACAATGGGAAAAAATTTCTACATATTTTCATTTTCAGTCTGGGATTAGAATCACATTAACTAAGAAATGAGTTCCTGAGGTTCAAACTCTGCCTCCTCCATTCTTTAAAAAGAATAACAACACTCATTGCTCCTTGTTATTCATTTCCTTCTGTAACCAATAAAAACACATAGGCGCAGGGGTCACATTTTACCATTGACAGAGGGCATTCAAATATACCCATTGCTTAAACCTTCCTATTATCTCTAAACAGGTGTTTTTCTTCTCCTTTCCCAGCACAGGAAAAGGTTAAAGTAGAAACAGTTGGGCCACGCAGCTAGTTAGTTGCAGAGATGAGATTCAAAGATAGGTCTCCGTATTTTCTTTATTTTTCTTTTGTGCTCCTTCCTTCTCAGCAGCCAGAGATGTCTAGTAGTTTCTGTCCAAGTGTTCATACCTAATCAATGGTGGAGCCATCATTACAAAGAACATTTGCCTTTTCAGCTTTCTCTTGTGTTTGGATAAATCCCTCCACTCCATGAGTTTGTCTGAAGACAAAGATAAGTTCTCAAATAAATCAGGAAAGGCCAAATCATCATTTTCACAGTCCTATTTTCAACAAAAACATGAGGGGATGAAGGGGGTATCACCCGATCAGACAGGGTCTATGAATCTGCACTTAGTTCTGCAGTGATCTTTGATGTTGGGGAATTCATTCTAGTGCAAGAAGATAGTGCCCTGGGGAACATCCAGGTGAAGTATGGTGGCTACACTGTCCTTCAACATTGTGGCAATGGGACAGTGGTGCCCAATGTCTTATGGAAGAAGTGTGGTAAGCAGCAACGCCAAGCCAAGCTGGTCAATGTGGACTTAATGTGCCATGGAAACATGCAACTCTACTTCCTCAGTGCCGTGCCTACACCACAGTCTAATGTGAGGTAGAGTTTGGGCTTAGTGCTCAAAAAAGTTATTTAGGGACCCAGGTTCCTTCCATCTAATAATTCAGTCACTCCCTGTGTATTTCTAAGGCTGCCATAACAAAGTCCCACAAACTGTGTGGCTTAAATGATAGAAATGTATTTCCTCCCAGATAGAATAAAAGTTCAAGATCAAGATGTTCACACTGGATTGATTACTTCTTTTATTATTTTACATTTTTATTTGTTCTTTTTAGATATACATGACAATAGAGTGTATTTTGACATATCATATAAACATGGAGTAAAACTTCCTATTCTTGCGGTTGGGCATGTTGTGGAGTTACCCTGGTTAGTGTTCATTTATGAACATAGGAAAGTTATGTCACATTCATTCTACTGTCTTTCCTATTCCCATCCTCCCCCCTTTCCCTTTATTGACCTTTGTCTACTCCAAAGAACTTCTATTCTTTCCTCTCCCTCCCTTACTATGTGTTAGCATCCACATATCTAAGAGAACATTTGGTCTTTGGTTTTCACAATCTTTTCAATAAAGTAGGATTGATTATTTCTGATGCCTGTCTCCTCAACTTGTAGAAGGCCTGTTTCTTGTGCTTTTACATAGTGTATGAGTTAGGGTTTCCTAGAGGAAGTGAATCAACAGGAAGTATAATTATAAAAGGGGGACTTATTAGGTTGGCCTACATGACCAGAAACTGGATAGTCCACAATTGGCCGTCCACAGGCTGGAGAGCTGGTAGAACCAGTCATTACATAGCCCAAGAGGCTAAAGCCCAGAACAAGAGGTATCAATGGTGCTACCCTAATCCAAGACCAAAGGCTTCTGCAGAATTCTCTTTGGAAGAATAAAGAAGTGAGAGTCTGATATCTTCAGAGGATAGAAACACCACTCAAGAAGAATCATTCAGGAGGAATTGACCTTGCATCTGCTGCTGCTTCCTGTTCTTCCAACTTTTATTCCATCCAAGCCATCATCCTATTTGTTGGTGCTGCCCACACTTAGGGAGGATCTCCATTTCAGTTGGCTATCCCACATGCCAATCATTCCTAGACACACCTTCATTGATACACCAAAAATCATCTTAATCATTGTCATCACATAATCCAATCAAGTTGATAATTCAAATTAACCATTACACATAGTCTTCCATCTGTATATGTCTGTGTCCTAATCCCCTCTTCTTATAAGAACAGTCAAATTGGCTTAGGGCCTATCCTAGAAATTCAACATGAATTTTAGGTGGCACAACTTAGCCCATAAGATCATGGGACCTCAGAGTCTTCCACTGATCCTCCTATCTCAGGCTGAAGTGAGAAGTACCTCACATCACTTCTTCTCACGTTCCATTGACTAGGACTTAGTTCCATAATGTTCCACCTAACTTCAGGAAACATTAACCCCTTATAGGAACAGAGCACTCTTTCTAATTACTGCCTCTGCCACACAAAGACATTAAGCCATGCCCCCATAATAACAATGGTAATATTAGTAATGATCTCTCTCTTTAGGGAGATTCTAGTTGCCTACTTTTCTTTTTCTAAAATGGCAAGTTTTTCAGTATTTTCAAAATATTCTTTCAAAGACTTTGAATGAAGAATTTTCCAGATGCTACAAAATTGGTTTGTAGGAACCATAAAGGAATGCAGATGACACTAAGATTTCCAAAGTCTGAACAGTGTCACCAACAACTAGGGCCAAATGTCAGAGGAGAGGGTAGAATGATCAAGCTAATGCACAGACTCCCTGCTATGGGCTCACCAGGGCCTGCATATTCATATGCTGAAGTCCAAATCCTCAGTTTCTCAGGATGTGACTGTATTCAATGAGGTGATTAAGTTAAAATAAGGTGAATAAGTTGAGCTCCCATCTGACTGCCATTCTTATAAGAATTTTGGACATGCAAGGGATATCAGGATGCATGCACCCACGAAAAGCCAATGTGAAGACACAGTGAGAAGGCAGTCCTCAACAAGCTCAGCACAGAGGTCTCAAAAGAAACAAAACCTGTAATTGCTTGATTTTGAGCTTCAAGTTTCCAGAAATGTGAGGGGGGAAAATGTATCTATTGATTCAGTCAATTTGTCTGTGGTATTTTGTTATTGTAGTCTTAGAAAATTCATGCACCTTCTGTTTTAGCCTATTTTGCATTGATACAACAAAAATCCCTAAAGCTGGACACTTGATAAAGAAAATACATTTATTGATCTCACAGTTCTGGAGGCTCAAGAGCATGGTGCAGGCATCTGCTTGGCTCTGGTAGTAACCTCAAAGCAGGTGGCATCACAATTGCAGAAGAATATGTGGAAACAAGATTGAGAGGAGATCTCAGGTTGCCTATAATCCATTCTCATAGAAACTAATACAGACCCACAAGACCTGACCAACTCCAGCAGGACAGCATCGACATATTCATGAGGTAGAACCCCATGACCTAACCACCTTCCCCTGGGAATCTGAAGGGTCTGAGGTCAGAACCTGGTTCAAGTCTCTCCCTATGGCTTCAGAAATCCTTCTTCCTCCCACATTTCTTCATCTTCCCTACATGCATGTTGCTATGTCCAAACTCTCTTTTATATAAGGACACTACTCATTTTTGGAGTAAAGTTCACACTTATGACCTCAGTTGAACTTAAGGTACAGACCAAATACCCAAAGAAGGTGAAAGAAGGTCACATTCTGAGTTACTGAGGGTTAGAACTTCAGCATGTGAATTTATAGAGGGGACACAGTCGAACCCATTATACCATATTTTGCTTTTGTTCTTTCTGGTTCTGTAAATTGAGCCTCAGGATGCTTTTCCACTGAAATATACCCAATCTAATTTTTTATTTTGAGACAGGGTCTTGATAAGTGGCCCAGGCTGGCCTTAAACTTATGACCCTCAGCTTCCCAAGTCACTGGGATTACAGGAAGGTGCCACTGTACTCAGTTTATTTTTTCCTTGTTTTCTGATGACTCCCATGAATAATTTCTTCATTTTTTTTCATCATTTTAAAATCATATCAGTTTTATACAATTTTCTTAATAAAAGCTTTAAAAATGTTAGCATCCTGCACCTCCAATTAAATATACTCTCATACTTTAAATCTCCATTATATTTATATTTTTTCCTGGCACTTATCTCCTGGCTCATGCTGTAAGCTGTGTACAGTTTTCTTCTTCCCCTTAGTAGACAGTGGATGACTTCTGAATAATCTAACTCTGACCCCATCCACTGCTTGATGCTGGTCTTTAGACTTGAATAGGAAAGTGTTTGTGCACCTGACTCTTCATTAGCCAACAACTGAAGCAGCAGTCTAAATATAAATAGTTATAATTAATTTGTATTTTTGTCTTTAATTGTGGACAAAGGTACATGATACTGAGTAAATGATTTTTCGAAAATGGATTATGCTAAGAAGAGTGGGGGGCAGAGGGAATAGCTGTGTGCTGGCCCATGAATCCTGCAGATCTCACTGCCATGTCCCTCTGACCTGTAGAGTAGATCTAAGTCTGTTTTCATCTGCTGTTTCATTGCTGTGACTAAAAGACCTGATCAGAAAAATATTAGAGGAAGAAAATTTATTTGGGGGCTCACAGTTTCAGAGTTTTCACAGTTTCCTTAAACAGCAGATTCCATTCCTTGGGGCTCAAGGTGAGACTGAACATCATGGCAGAAGTGTATGGCAGAGGAAAGTGGCTCAGATGACAATCAGAAAGGAGAGAGAGAGAGAGGAGAGAGAGAGAGAGAGAGAGAGAGAGAGAGAGAGAGAGAGAGAGAGAGAGAGACTCTACTCACCAGATATAGATATATACCCCAAACTCACCCCCAAAGACCACCTCCTCCAGCCACACCCCATCACTTTAGTTACCACTCAGTCAATCCATATCACTCACACTTCACACTTTCCTTGTGGTTCTGTGATGGTCAGAAAAGATGCAGAAGCTCTGAGAAGTATTTTTATATGTTTTATTACTTAGATGCATTAAGGCACAGGAATCAGGAGATGACTGCTCTGTCAGGGGATTAATTCACTATTGGGTTAAGACTATCACAATCCCATCATTTCTCCTGGGAGCCTTCTTGCATTGCTGCACATGTGAACTTTTGGGGGACACCTCACATCAGACCATAACAAAGTCCTAGACTAGTCTGAGCATGCTACTGTGAGAAGAGGGTCGGTAGGGGTGACTTCAGCATGGAAGTGACTTTGGCGTGTTTGAGGTTCACATTGCCATGTGCAGAATGGCAGAATAAAATGACCAGGGCTATCTTGGTATGAGGATAAGAAGCCAACTGTGAATAACAGCATGAAGGAAGAGAAAGGTAGGAAGAAATAGCACTCCATTAACATAGTGGTTCTCCCCAATCAGGAGAGACAATTCAAAGAAGGGCAAAAACTCCATGTGCTGGCCTCATGGGAGTGCGGGCCTCTGCCTCACACTTCACACTCTCCTTGTGGTTCTGTGATGGTCAGAGAAGATGCAGAGGCTCTGAGCAGTATTTTCATATAAGTTTTCTTACTTAGATGCATTAAGGCACAGGAATCAGGAGACGACTGCTCTTGAAGAGACCGTTGGCTGTGCTCACAGGTCCTGAGAGGAGGGGGCACACCACACTTTGTGTGGGTAGGACACGTGGAAAGCACCAGGTCAGCGAGAAGGCAGAGGGAAGGGAGAGCTTGTGGGAAAGAGCCTTTGGGTGGTTTCTACAGAAAGCGCCACGTCAGGTAGAAAGTAGGACTGGCTGGTCAGGATGATTTCAGTGAGCACTGTCCAGCCCCATTAGAGGAGGGGTTGAGGGTGTGGACTGTAAGTTGTTTTGTGTGAAAGGTGAGTTTTACTACTTCTGGGAACTAACAGATTCTAAGAAGGACTGTTTTTTTAGAGTCCCCAAGGCCCAGATGTGAAAGAACAAAATACAGGAAATCAAAGACTTGGTTAACAGGAGGAGTCAGGTTCTGCAACACCCCCTGTGTTCCCATTATGGCCACAGAAATATGAATGCCATTAAGCTGCCCTGTTCCCTCTCACACTCATAATGGGCCCTCAAGGCAGGTATCTCCAGCCCCATTTTATACTGGAGAAACACAGGCCTTGCACAGGTCAGACATTACCCCAAGTTCATGCAGCAAAGTGGAAAGCAGCTTAACTCACCTCTTCAAGTCGATGGATCATTTATTTTTCACCTACAATTTTATCGCCAGGCTGTTTGCTTACAATTTCCAGGGGCTTTTAATATCAAACCTGTGTAAAATATATGGGAATCACAGCTTGTGTGACAGCAGAGACAGAAGCAACATCTGTATGGCTACCTGGACCTTCCTGTGCTCTTCAAACAGAGCTAACAGGAACCAGGCTCCAGAGCTCGCGGACCACAGGTTCTTCATTTGGGTTTGTTTTATTTTATTATGTTTTATAAGTTGTTGGCTGAAAGATTCTAGAAGTTCAAGTCCAAGATTACACAGCCTACTTAGACCTCTGGTAAGCATAGCATATGATGGTGTGAGCACATGTGGTAAGTACTCATGTTTCCAACCAGGAATCAGAGGAAAGGCTGACTCTTACAATAATGTGTGTGTGTGTGTGTGTGTGTGTGTGTGTGTGTGTGTGTTTGGTCCTAGGGATTGAACCCAGAAGTAGTCTATCACTGAGCCATATTTCTAGCTCTTTTTAAATTTATTTTTATTTTTGAGAAATCATCTTGCTAAGTTGTCAAGGTTGACCTTAAAGTTGTGATCCTTCTTCCTCAGTCTCCTGGTTGCTGAGATTACATGGCCTACAGTGAGTTTTGAAGGCACATCCCCGACCTAAGGATCTCCCCTTAGGTTCTACCTGGTAATGGTGCAGAGCACCTGCAATACTGGGACCCAGTCTTCACAATGAACCTTTGAGAAAGATATGAAAACCATCCTACTGTTTGACTTCAGGAGTATGGCCTTTATTTGAAACAATTATCAAACTGAAATCATGTTTCTCAAAACTGATTTGAGAATTAAATGAATGTGTAGATGTCAGGAGCTTATTTCAGTGCCTGTGACAGGTCAAGAATTCAGAACTTTAGCTGCTGATAATAATGTATATTGGGGGGCAGCCTCTACTGAGAGTCAATAATAATATTTTTCACTTATTTATGTTTTTATATTTAACTTGGATTTTAAAGAGAGAAATTTAATTGTTGTCTTCCTAGACAATGCAATTTGAATTTTGTTCAGGATTTTCCTGAATTTTAGAGCCACCCTTTGGTTCGACCTTTTCATATGTTACAAATAGAATGTAGAAAGCAGGGTTCACAGATCATTTAGTTACCACTGAGAAGGAGGAGTTAAAACGAAGATATACATATTGGTATTGTGGAGACCTGCAAGCCTTTGGCAGAGCATGAAGTCTGAAAGCTGATGAGTCCCAGAGCTACTTCCTTACAGCAGAAAGCGCCAGGGACTTAAAAGGAACAAAACTGAGCCTGTGTCTTAGCGACTTGCCTTATACTTGCTTGGAGAAACGCTCTTCCACTAAGCACAATGACTTCATCTGAGCCTGCCTCTGCGGTGTGTCTGATTCCTCATGTTCTGACTTTGCTAGCCTACAGGATTGTGGCTAAAGCAACCTTCTGTAATGTTTGAAGGGAGGATAATTACTCTCTTGTTAGCCAGAAACTGGGGAGAAGCAGCTTCAACTTTGCTCAAGCAAACTCTTCTTTAGGGAATCTTGAATGTTGAAAAGTACTCCATAGAAACTCTGTTTCTTAGGACCCAAGTCCAAGCTGGTCTGTCCGGTCTTCTGTTGTCAAACTGTATTAGGTAGGTATAAGAAACAAAACTCCAGCTTTTCTATAGCTTAGAGAGTATTGAATGGTACTATATAGGATGAGCAATGAAATCCAGTATTTCAACATGGACTCCAATCAAGATATGATTATTTCCAAAAAGGAACTTAAAATTTTCTCTTTTTTCCCCTCACAGTAACAAGGAACCAAAAGGAACTCATAGTATAATGGGAAAGATGGGTAAAGACAGGAGAAATTACAATGATGAGCCTGTGTCTGGAAGCCACATTGGTCTGTCCTGGGTGAAAAACTCATGGACTCAGGGCCTCTCACACTGATTCTCTGAAGTAGCTGTTTTGTAATTGCTGTAACTGTTTTCTGTCTTTCTTAATTCCTTGTATAGCCTCAAAACAAACAAAACACCATAATTATTCACTACGTCCATGTGGATTCCTATGGTTTAGGTACTGCCCAGCCTCACCTCCTCCCATCCCTCTTCCATCCACACCTACTCTGGCCACAGCCTTCACAACGTGTCCCCCTCTAGCTCATTCCAGTTTCTATTCATCCTCCATTTTCACTTCCTCCAGGAGCCCTTCTCTGAACCACTGAACTATGTCACATGTTCACATGTATTAAATGGGCTCCAACCAGAGCCACTGAACCAGATATATATGGTATATACACACACAGTATGAGTACATGTGCAGATACACATTCATACACATGCATGTGTATATGTATAGAGCATGTGTCTGTAATTGTGTGTGCGTATAGAACTGTTTCTAGGAATTGATTTATGCAAATAGTGCCTTAAGCCAGGCTAAAGGCAATCACAAAGGGAAGGTCCAGGTAGAAAAGAAGGCAACTTAAGGCCCAGATGATGCTTGGTCTATATGATTATCAAGATACATTTTAAAAGCTACATCCAACCAGAATAATTTCTGTAATCTCTCCTTTGACAAAATACACCTAGTTTGGATCTTTATATTACATTGGTGTAATCTCTTTCCAAAAGCACTTAGACTCACATTTGAGTAATTAGAAAAAGGTGTATACAACTACAATGGCTACAGGTTCCCTTACTTCTCTTTAATCTGTCACAAAATCAAATCACTGTGCACTTCTGCCAGCCTTCCCCAGGAATCTGTATGCGACTTGAGGGAGAGTTCCACAGCTCTCTCATGTAACATAAGTTTCCCTATCACCAGCATAGTGCCTGCACAGAACAGGAGTTACAAATATCTGATGGATGAGTGAATAAATACGTGATTATGTGAGTGTAGCTTGCAACTCTTTCTTCAATCTGAGATCCCTGACACAGGAACCTTGGAGATATTCCATGTGATGAGGGAAATAATTTCCAATTGATAAGTGAAACATAAAAATCCACATTCATTTGAGCTAATTCCTTTTCCATATGTTCTTTCAGATAAGCACAATTCTTTTAAGCTAGCACAAGTAAAGATTTCTGAAGGAGAAATGGATCCAATAACTAATTCATGTGACCAATATTGATGGAGCACTCAGTCCATGCCAGCAGCTATGCTAGAGCCCTAAGAAACAAAGGTGATGTGGAACAAAGGCCCTGCTCTTAACTGGATCATTCACTAAAAGCTCCAGAGACTCACAGGATGTCCCTTCTGGGTATGATGAAAGAATGATAAAATCATGCATTGTCTTTGCCAATGAATTAGAGAAAAAATGGTACAAAAATTACATCTTAAAAACGCTTTACTCGGGGCTGGGATTGTGGCTCAGCAGTAGAGTGCTCGCCTAGCATGTGCAAGGCTCTGGTTTTGATCCTCAGCACCACATAAAAATAAAAATAAAAAATTAAAGATATTGCGTCCAACTATAACTAAAAAGTAAATACTTTTTTTTAAAAAAGAGAGAGTGTGTGAGAGAGAGAGAGAGAATTTTAATATTTCTTTATTTTTTTTAGTTTTCGGCAGACACAACATCTTTGTATGTGGTGCTGAGGATCGAACCCAGGCTGCACGCATGCCAGGCGAGCGCGCTACCACTTGAGCCACATCCCCAGCCCAACTAAAAAGTAAATACTTTTTAAAAAATGCTTCACTCTAGCCAAACATGTTGGTACATGCCTGTAATCACAGTGGCTCAGGAGGCTGAGGCAGGAGGTTCTGTAGTTCAAAATCAGCCTTAGCAACTTAGAGAGGCCCTGTCTCAAAAATAAGTAAGTAAGTAAGTAAGTAAGTAAATAAATAAATAAATAAAAGGATTGGGGATGTGGTTCATGATTAAGCACCTCTGGGTTCAATTCCTGATACCAAGAAAAAAAATTTACTCTAATTTGGTGCACATGGTGCAGAAGATGTTGACAGTAGAATAAGTAGCTTAAGCAAAGCCACAGAGCATTTGGAAAGTTGGGGAAGAAACATTTCATTAAAGGTTTATTAGTAAGGACTATGTTAAGGAAGGCTATATGTAGGGTCCATAGGAGGAATTGAGACAGGGGTTGGGAAAGCCAGCGTCCACTAAAAGCTTTCCCCCATTCTTTCTTGGATCCCCTTGGATTCTTAACTAGGTCCGTATGATTTTCATTGCATAATTTCGGGATGTCACGTTCTGTCTACTGCCTACTCTCTGTGCCCAAAGGAGTTACTCTCTCTCACATGCTACAGGATCTGTTTCCTGGATGCCTGGGATCAGGTCGGGAAGATGTGCTCATTTTTTTTTTTTAAGAAATGAATTTAAAAAGTTCTAGTTTAATGAATAAATATTTACCAACTATGTTTTGAGGCAATCAGCCTAAGTCTAATTACTGAAATGTCTCCTGTCATCCTAATCAGAAGCCTTTAGTTAATCCAGAGCTTCTCATCCTCTCTTTATTGGTGCCATGGGTTCTATGCTTATTGGTCATGGTGGCTTCGCTGTGCATCATAGGATGCTCACCAGCACTCAGTGCTTCTACTCTCTACATCACTAGCACCCTCCTCCCTAAATCTTGGAAACCAGAACTGTCTCCTGATTGTGTCTCCTGTGGAGCAGATCACAGATAGTTAAAAACCATTAAGTATTTTCATATTTTGGTTCATATATAAAAATGACCTTTTCTTAAAAATAAGTTTATATAAGGAGTTTCTGATACTTTTCCTCAGGCATAGTTGATATTAATTAAGGGTTGCTTGCAAGACACCCTGTAAAGAAGTTGCTGCTATTAATATCATTTTTAAGATATGAAATTATGGTCACAGTGTTTAAACATTTTTTCCAAAGGCATAGAACAAGTGAGGAGTGAAGTGAGAATGTAAATTCAAATTACATAACTTCAAAATCTCTTAGCCATTCAGATTCACTATTATGTAAGCAAGACTCAGAAGAGAATTGTAGGGATGCCAGGAAACCTCTTAAAATCCAGTCTGTCTCATTCATGGGAGGAGGGAATAGAATCCTCAAGGTGTTCAATAATTTGCCTATTTGAATATTGAGTATTAAGAAAATGGGAGGAGAGATTGCATCTACAGAAATGTCTTTGACAGACATCCCATCAGGAGGGGCTGGGCTCATCCCTTCTGGAGGACTCTGCACTCCCTCTTTACAGCACCATCCTAGCCACCGACATGTTAGAGCATGCTCAGCAAAGACATATGTTCACTCCTCTTTTTGCAAATAACATAGAGCTTTTCACCCATATATCAGAAACTCAATCAAAGCTGATTGAATGAATGAACAAATAAATCCCAGATTGATAGCTCTAACCACGCAGGGTGGGAGTGACAAGCAGCTGCTGCAAGCCCAAGTAAAAATGAAAATGTGTCAGGTTAACCACTTCTATCAAGTGTTTTCTATTATCTAGACAGGAAGCCACTGGGAGCATAATACATGGATTTAAAGCAGCAAATAAAGTAAGAAAAAATTCACCCCAAATCAATAAAAATTGTCCATCCTTCCTCTTTTCAATCTCATAATTCAGGCTCTGGCTGATCCAAACCATCCAACTCAATTTCACTGCCATTTAGGACTATTACCTGCCCTTTTAAATATTCAGGGCACTGCCCCTCCGGAAAGGGCATAAGCACTTTAGCACCACAAATTGATCTGCCAGCACCTCTGGATGTGTTAAAAGAGATTACAAAGCACTGCTCCTGCTTTTTGACAAGTTTCCCAGACTTGGAGCTCGGCCGCTGGAGGCAATCAGGCAGCCTTCTCTGTTCCTGCCACTCACAACCCTGGACTTGGAGAATGGCTTCTTTCTTCCTGGGATGAATTGCTGACTTGGAAAATTTCCTGAAACTTATTCTCTCAATTTTCATTTTTGTCTTAGACAATGATCTTCAGAATCCTCTTTTGCCCAAGTCACTGGAGCCCAAAGTTATGCCCAGTCTTGATGAGTAGAAGGAGGGGATATGACCTGCCCAAGACCCCAGAGGGAGGTAGCTGCAGACTGAGGTTGGCTCAGGAAATGTTGATGGACAGAATGAGTGGGATGAAGCCATGGATCAGATCTTCCATTAACCATAAAGAGAGGCTCCTTAGAGACACTGAGAGAGGAAGCTGTAGCCAAGTTCAGAAATACTTGTAGATACTCAGGGTAACTTGAATTATTCATTTATTCACCTTTAATTTACTTTTAATTCAAAGTGGTTGAAATCATTCATTCATGTATTCCTTTATTCTTCCATGCATCCACAAAATATCATTGTGTGCCTGCTATGCCTGAATAATATGCAAGTATCTAGAGATAAATGATGAGTTAATTAGTCACAGAGAAAACGTTCTGCAGAAAATACAGACTGTATGACCATATAATACAATACAATAGAATAAAATAGCAAGTAAATATATTATTATGTAGTGTTTCATATATACTTGTTGTATATCATATCACATGAAACCTACTATGTCTATTGTGCTGCTATAAAAACATACAATATAAGAAGTGGCTTAAACAACAGGAGTTTTTTTTTTTTTGCACAGTTATGGAGGCTGAGAGTTTAAGGTAAGGGTGCTCACATGGTCAGGTTTGGGTAAGAACTTCTATTATCAAATGACTGCCTTCTTTCTGTGTCTTGCATAACAGAGGAGGCAGGAGGTGAGCACACACAAGTTCTTTGGTGTCTCTTCTTATAAGGAAACCAATCATCTTCTAAACTTAATTCCCTCTCAAAGGCTCCACTTCAGAATACCATCACCCTGAGTAACACATAAATTTAGGAGGCATACAATTCAGCCATAGTACATATAATTTGGACATATAATATGACATGGAATAGCATAGAAAATGGAGAATAAAGATGGAAAAGATATTTGCAGGAAGCAACCTTTAAGCCAAATGTGTTCTCCAGTTCAATGGACAAATAGAAAGCCAGAAATTGGAGAATCATGCAAACAGTTGCTGAATAAATGTAAGACTAGATAGGGAAGCAAACAGGAATGAGCAAGTCCAGCCACTGAGCTCATATAGACTACAGCATCAGGCAGAACTCAGGCATTTGCCACTTGTGACCACAGACAAATCATTCAAATTCTGAGTATCCATCTCCATAACTACAAAATGGAAAGAATAAGAATAGCTAATTAATAGGGTAGTTGTGAAAGTTGTGTAAGGCAATTTACATAAAGATATTGGCACTGAAGCTGTCATAAGTACTTGATAAATGGGAGCTACTATTAATAAAACACTGAAAATTTTACATCAGGTCCTATCTTCAGGCTACATCTTCATTCAACCACACCCAGAGCTACACCCAGAGCTACCACTAATTCCCCACGTGACCTTGGGCCAATGATTTAAACTCTCTGTGCCTCAGTTTCCTAATCTTTGAAATACATACAATATCAGTGCCTATTTCATAGAGATGCTGTGAGCACTTGCAAATAAAACATCAAGTACTTTAGAGGAAGCCTAGAGCCCAGCATGTGGTGAATACTGAGAAGTGGCAACTATTATTGCCATCTCTGTCTGGATTTGCACAGTGACCTCGCACCTACTCATCTGCTCCAACCTTTCTCCTCATGTCTCTTCACGTGGCATCTGGAGTCAATTTTAAATAAGTAGGTTATATTACTTATTCTCTTCCCAACCACTCTCCAATAAATTAGGATCTCACTCACCTTGAAAGCAGTCTTCTCTTTGAGCTGTGCCTGCTTGCTCCTCTGACCTCATTCTCCAGAGCTGTGGCCTTGCTCTCCTGCCTCTGCACCCTGGTCCCCAGCTATTTCTCTATGAATAGCATCGTGCACACCCTTTTGTGAACTTTCAGTTCTCTCTGCTTCTGGCAGTGCTCTTGCTTGAAGAATGCCCTGCACCCTGATCCTGCTCTGGTCTCTGTTTAAATACCACAGGAGCAGAAAGACCTTCCCTGACTAATGAGCCTAAATAGCACATTCCACCCTAGCACAACCTGTAACATTTACCCTGTTAGAATTTATACTGATAATTCAAGAATTGTGTTAGGCACATGGTAGGAGTGGGACTTGTTCAGTAATAAAGGAATAAGACAGATTTTGTTGGGGCTGAGATGCTCAGTGTGCCTCCGATTATCATTGACCATATGGGTAAAGGTGGGGATGGTCCCAGGAGCTGGAATGCATGCTGACTCTGAGCCCAGCTGAAGGACTCATGGGCACCAAGCCTCTGACCGCCCGACTAGTGTCTTTTCTAGAAGCATCCTGGGAAATCTAACAGGATAATTCACAGAGGCAGAGGGCAAGTAATCTGCATTGTTTAGCAATTTAAGCTTTACCTTAATGACCCAGTAAATCACCATGGAAATCTAAATGTCTCTAAAATATGGTGATTCTGAGAAACTGCTGACTCCAGCGGTCTCTTGAGGGATGTTATTAGTGATCAGTTTAAAATGGGCCCTTTGTAGGCACTTTTATGTTCCACTTAGGTCAGGGTGCAAGGGAACAAGGTGTATTTCTTCTGCCTTTCATGTAGCAAAGTATAATCCATTCACAGGCAAGTCCGGGCTATAAATAAACCTTGTGTGTGTGTGTGTGTGTGTGTGTGTGTGTGTGTGTGTGAGAGAGAGAGAGAGAGAGAGAGAGAGAGAGAGAGAGAAAGGAAGAGAGAGAGAAAGAGAAAGCAAACAAGCATTTGTGGTATTCTTTTAAGCAGATACTTCAGTCAAGGGGAATCATGAGGCTATGTTGTTTTTCAATATATTTTTAATATTCATATCACAGGTTGTCTTCCAACGGCTTTTTTCCTTACCTCCTTATTCCAAGGGTTCATGTTGAATTTCATTCTGAGTTCAGCCATTAACCACCAATGATTCCCTTTGTATTTCTACCCTTAACATTGGGGGCGGGAAGGCTTCAATGTTGGGCCCCATGCTTAAAACATATTAAAAATACATTTATTAAAATAATACATCACTGGGCATGGTGGTGCATGCCTATAATCCCAGCAATTTAGGAGGCTGAGTTAGGAGGATCAGGAGTTCAAAGCCAGCCTCAGCAATTTGATGAAGCTTTGAGTAAGCTAGCGAGACCCTGTATCAAAATAAAATATAAAATAGGGCTAGGGATGTGACTTGGTGGCTAAGTGTCCCTGGGTTCAATCCCTGGTCCTAAATAAATAAATAATGAAATAAAAGGAAAGACTAGGGCACCACATTTGCCTCTCAGCATCTTGCTCTCAGCTCTGCTGCAGCAGGATGTTCATCCTGAACTTCCATTCTGTGCATGCTCAAGTTGCAGGGAAATGCTTCTTCCCATCTCTTGTTCTATGTGCTCGAAATGGAAGGTCAGTGCACCTGAATGCCGTGAGGGTTTGTAGGTGTGTTGCTGCCAATGTCACGCGGGGTATTGGAGCAGGAGACCCCGCAGCAAGACAAAAGAAAAACTAACTTTCCTCACAGGCAGTGCACATACAACAGACTGTGCAGGGCAAGGTGGCCAAGGGTCTTGCTTGTCTCCACAGTCATCTCACAGTTTCAGGAAGACAGGAGGTGTGACATTTTCACATCAGTTTCATAGGGATGTTAAGGAACATTTTCCCGTATTAAACTATTCCTATTTCTCTTAAGATTTTATATGTGCTCTACATGGAACAGGCATTTGTAACTGGGTGAACATTACATGGCACAGTAAGAAATGATGTTATCTCTAAAAATCACTTGAATAAGATTTAATCAAATTTGCAAACAAATTCAGTTTTATTTAAATAATTTAAATTGGATTGTTATTTGATTAAAATTATTATAATTTGAAGGTTTAATTCCAAGATATTAGAGTATTTTGGAAGAAAATTTTGAAAAATAAACAATTTTTTAAAATTTTTTTTACAATTTAATTTACATATCTATAAAAATGCATTAAAAATTCACAAAGTGAATCCAATTATATTGTATGCTTCATTCTTTTTTAATCATTTAACATGAGGACAATTTGATAGAATCCAAAAGGATGAAAATCTAGATCAAGGAAGAAAATTGCTGAAAAGACACAAGAAAGAAATATTTTTTTAAAACAAAACTAGAAATAGTAAGGTTGAGTAGACTTTCTTGGCAAGAATCACATAAAATTAAGTATTATGGTGCAAATTCTTGATGTAAAAAAAGACTTTTTAATTAAAACAATAAAAACTAGCAAGTTATTCTCATCAAATTTGGAATCTGAAGAAGTCAGATGAAATCCACATGACTTCATGCTACTTACTGAACTAAGATATAATTACTGATCAAAAAAGATAGACTCCTTTGGCCTCCATTTTTGTCCTGGGGCTGGACCCTGGGAGTCTTCTCCAAGATAAGCTGCAAACAGAGTGCGACAGCCTTAAAATTTCACCCGGCCCACTGTCCCTACCTCAGATCCACCAGTCTCCTTTTGCACAGTGGTTATTCCAAGCAGTAGGACAGAATGCCACAGGAATGACAGCGTGGGGAAGCTGCAGGGTTGTAGGGCTGTGATGGTCAGTCCTCACCTAACAGTCAGTAGCACATACTCTGAGCTCCTTCCCTTCACTTAAAAGGCTTCAGTCCCACTTGCATTGAGTATGTGCTATATAGAGGGCTTTTGCCAAGTGTCTGATATATTTATTGGATGTACAAATAACCCCATGGATGAGTTATTTTTTCAAAGATGAAGAAATAGAAGTTTTGTCCCATATAACTAAGGTTAGTAGAATCTGAACTCACACAGTCTGGCTTGGAAGGCCATAAGTAATGAATGTTTCTCCCCTCAAACCAAACCGCCTTCAGAATCAGTTGGGGGAGGGGTGCCTATTCTCTATTCCTTCTGGAGTATTCTTGAGAAAAGAACAAGGTAGAGGTCTCCTCAAAGAAGATCTTATTTCACTGTAATAAACAGTATTATCCAGTAACACTTGAGCTCCTCAAAGTATGGGATACACCTTGTTAGTCTTTATATCCTCGTGCCTATGACAGGAGTTTTGTATTTTAGGAGTTCCATAAGTTCACTGGTAAATGAGTGAATGAAAACAATTAGACTGGGCGTGTAGCTCAGTGGTAGAGCACTTGCCTGCCATGTGCCAAGTCTCAAATCCCAGCAGATCAGGACACTGAGGCAGGAGTATCGAAAGTTTAAGGCCAGCCTCAGCAACTAAGGGAGGCCCCAAGCAACTTAGTGAGATCCTGTCTCGAAATAAGAACTGGGAATGAGGCTCAATGGTTAAGTGCCCCTGAATCCCAGGTTGAATCCCAAGTATAAATAATAAGTAAATAAATAAATAATGAAAAAGGTCTGGGAAGGTAGATCAGTGGTAAATTGCTTCTGGGTTAAATCCTCAGTACTCAAAAAAAAAAAATTAACAAGTGAATGAAGACTGGGCAGCGTGTGACTCTTATCTCAAGCAATTAGTTGTACCTCAAAAGATCTTCAGGCAGGAGATATTGTTTGGAGGACTCCCTAAACTCACCTCACTGTGCTCCTGCTCTGGACCTTCTTGCAGAAAAGATTAGAAAGCTAGATTCAGACTTCAGGTCCCAGCCACATCCTCTAACCTACCTTAACCAATAGGAAAGCTGATATTTTGATCCCTGTTTGACTTCTGAGTATGTGTCTCAATTGTTTCAGAATTCCCAAGAGCAAAGAGGTAAGGAAAACCCATTTCTTTAGAATGCTCCTAAGCAAGAATGGTTCATTTGGGTCAAGTCTCACAGGGTAGCTGTATAGCATTGTTGCAGGATATCCCCACTCTCGTTTTATCTGGCCCACTCCTTAGAGAGAGGTCTTCCTTTATTCCCATATTATTCTGTACTCCCACTTTACCTCCATGACCTTTGCTCTCAGTACTCTGCAGAATGATTACCACCAAAGAATGATATTGGGATGTTACTTGTTTGTTCAGTCTTCATAACCCCAGGAACTAAGCCCCTTAGAAGCAGGAAGATGGAGACCCTTCTCTTATTCTTCTCTGCATTCCCTGCAGCTAACACAAGGCCCAGTACTTAGAGGATACTAAATTTAAAGAAAATTAATAAATGAGGAACTTAATAAATTAATATGCAACTCTAGTATCCTGGAACTATCTTAATGATCAGAAAATTTATTCAAAATATTTCAAGAATCTAAGCTGACATTTTAAAATATCACTGAACCGAGTGAGCTCCTGTGGGCTAGGGCTTCAACAGGAAGAGGCTCAGTCTGAGAGTGTGAGGGCCCAGATGCTAGAGCCACTTTGCTTCCAACTTGGGATGGAAACTTGAGAATGTGAGCTCTTGGGAGCACGGTTCTGGCCCATATTTTTCATTTTATTGGTATCCCTGGATTTTATTAAAATCATATGATTCTTGAATAAGAAGAGAAAACACAAAGGATATTTTTACCTGGTATTTTGCTGAATGAGGAAGTTGAAAATCAATATGAGTGGGACTCTTCATCCACATGAAGGCAGAACTAAGAACAGAAGATGGACGTTCTTGTCTGATGGGCCTGATGTTCTTGTCCATGTGCTGTCCAAGAAGCTCTCCTGACTCTGGTGAAACACCCACACGCCAGGAGTTGGCAGCTGGTGAAGATTGAATATGACCCTGGAAGTTCACCATCTAATGCAGGGGCTTGTTAATCCATTAATAATTGGGATCATGGGAAACATGAAGAAGAGCCTTCTAAGCTTGCCTAGAGAGAAGCCATGCCAGATTCCTCATTCCAGGGTGGTTCTTGATCTGTGTTGTTGCTTGAGTCATGATGGTGGATGAGTGTGGGGGCAGGGGATGGCAGAAGAAGGGGGTCATTGCAGGCACAATGGAGGTCCTGTGGAAGGAGACACTTCTCTCCCTTCCCCACCTTACTCTCTGTTTCCCAACTTCTCTAGTCCATCAACACACCTGCCTTTCCCGTAGCCTTTATCCTCCACACACACTGGTCCCCTCAAACGGCCCTGCCCCTTCTTCACATGGCGGCTTCCTCAGTCTGTGCATTGGACTTACATGTAGAATCCACAAGAAGCCCTGCTCCATCTATTCCCAGTCCAGAGCAGCTTCTCCCATCATTATTTCTCTCATATTTTAATTCAGACGTTTAACACAAGTTTTAAAGAGGCATTTACTTATGGTTAAAGTGGTAATATCCATCTCCATACAGGATTCTAAAGCTCCAAGTGCAGGGACCATCTCTGGCTCGTTGCCACAGATGTACCCAGTGCCTTCTGTAGAATCTGGCCCATAATCAGTAGTCAGTAAATATTTTGAATGAGTAGCTATGTTAGTGAATTAACCAGTTGTATCATTAATGCTCCTGAACATGTCGTATGAGTGAATAAATTGTCAGTTCACATTTGCTGAGTACCCACATTCCAAGTAAACACATTCCAAGGGTTTTACGATTTGTCAAATCAGTTATTCACCTTAGTATCCTTATGAGATAGCCACTAATGTAACCCTGCTTTGATGGATGAGGGACTTGAAACACAAAGGGGTCAGTAACTTGTTCAAATTTGTATCGTGGAAAATTGCTCAGACAAAATTAAAAGTGAAGAGCTCTAGCTGGAGAGTGGGTGCTGTTAGCCTAGATGCCCTGCTGCTTCTGATGAATGAGTAGTGAGTGGGTGAATGAAAGAAGCAGAAATATCAAACTGCCCAGAGAACTGCTAAAAGTTCAATACCTTGGAGTAAAGGCCAGCTGGGAGTCCAGGGAACGGGGTGGAGGAGGAGAGTGGGAGGGCAGTGAGACACAGCAATGTTAGTTCACCATAGAAAATAAGCCTCCTGGAGATCTAGAAGTATCCTTTGGCTTTAGAAATTGAATATATAAGGGATTTGTTTCAAGAGAAATGGGAAAGGGCATGGAAATAGGGGATAGAGTAATTCTCCAATATTTTTATTGTTAGAGATATGAAACAATTGTCTCTTAAGAAAACTACATGGTTATTTAACTTCTTTATAATCTTCAAGAAGAAAGATCTCTGAGACAATGAAGAGCCCTCAGAGATCACCAATGACTGGTCCCCAGGCCGAAGAGTGGCAGACTGTGCCCTTTTTGCAAGAAGGCATGTCAAAAATGAAAGGTAGAATATGGGGTGTTCGGAGCAAAGAAATTATGCTAAATCTACTTTATACTCTTCTCCTAACTGAGTCATAGCCCTTGAGGAAACCAGAAATAAAACAAAACAAAATTAAACATAGCCAGGAAGTGGGGATGGAATGGGAATCTCTATTGTCATTAATTTTAATATGGAAGAACTGAGAAAACAGGAAGCTAACTGACCTTTCCAGACCCTTCTCCTGACACACTTATGACTTCAGGATCTCTAAAATAAACAGAAGCAATTAATCCCTCTGTCTCAAGCATTTCTTAGGAATTTTTCCCCTTGGTCCAAATTAGTGGCATTCCTACATTCTGCCTCATTGCCTTCCAACCACACTCTTCTTTACTCCTGTGAGTTAATGATTCACTTACATGGTCTACCTGACTTCTGCATCAGCATGTCCCTAAGCTACCAGCCCTCAGATAAACCACATCCTGCTGAGACCCACGCACTAACCCGCCCTGGACCCAGAGTCCACAGCACTTTATCCCACACATAACACAGAACCCTTGCTCTAACCCACCTCATCTGGGCGGGAGCTCTGGCAGATATGATCCAGGAGAGACAAAAGAGGAGGTTTCAGCTAAATACGCTTGGCTCTGCTCTGGACTTCCAGAAAGAAATGAAGGAGACCTCATTGCTTCCAGACTGTCCTGCCTGACTCCCCACAGGAAAGGAAACTATGT
Source organism: Urocitellus parryii (assembly GCF_045843805.1). Lineage (NCBI taxonomy): Eukaryota > Metazoa > Chordata > Mammalia > Rodentia > Sciuridae > Urocitellus > Urocitellus parryii. The sequence goes on from NC_135540.1 coordinate 135,771,480, forward strand.
GGTTCATTCAGAGAACATGTACATAGTTACCACAAACTTTGCAGATAATACAACAGTGAAGAAAACAGACCCAACCCCTAATTTAAAGGAATATACAGGGTAATGGGGGAGATGGATATATTTTCAGCACATTCACAATTCTGAAACTATGGTGCATGGTGAGGCAGTTCCCAGTCCGGCCTGGAGAGAGGGAGAGTGTGTGGGGAACATCTTCAAGGAGATAAAGCTGGAAGGACCCAGGCAATGGCACTCCTGAAGAACAGAATCACCTGTAGAGGCTCTGACATAAAACAAGCAAATAATACAAACAGAAAGATCCAGCAAACCAAAAAGCAGCAGCAAGTAGTTAGGTGGCAACACAGAGGAAACCTCTAAGCTGAAAAGAAATAAGGATGTGGTGACCCCACAAGCAGAACACGGGGCCCGAGGAAGGTTTCAGTTCAGGAAAATCACTGATAAGAACTCGAACTCCATACAGAGAGACCTGCTAAAGGAGCCGCAGAGTGGGAGGGAGAAGGAAATAGCCAATTGGATTTTTACACAGTTTCTTCCAAGTGGAGCGTGTGTCAGGAAGTGAGAGGCGAAAAAACAACATGGACTGCAATCATAAGCAGTCCTAAGTAGATTAGGTGTTGAGTCCTTATAATCGTTGCAACCACTTTGATTAATACGGAAGAAGCACTCTCTTCTGAGCCAGACCTAACTCTTCCACACACTGACTCTAGGAGGGTTAGAATTTCCCAGTATCCCTATCTCCTTTGCAAAATGAGGGAATTAAATGGAAGAATTCCATGATTCATTTTTATGGAACCATGGATTTACACCTCAAAAACAAATCTCCTTCTGTGTAAACTAACATTTAGAAGCCATTGCTATTTTTGATGACCAGCTTCCAAATAACACATGTGCATTTTAACCTGAGTGGCATGCTTAACCCAGAATTAGCCCAGCAGTCATAACTGATTGAGGCTTGGGTTGGTGCAGGATCCCCAACCTCCTCAGTCTATTGAAGAAACAAATTGCTGTTTGTTGGTTCCATTGTAGTGATCATTTTCTTCCCAATGTAAAAAAAAAATATATGTATCAGAGTTTAGTAAGAACTCATCTTGGTGTTCAAGGGACTAAGAGAGCCTGGCATTTTGTTCATTTGGATGTTGAAAGTGAAGTACGTTGACTGAGAAAATGTTGACTTCTGTTGCTGTGAGTGAAGGTGTGTGTAAGGGTGTATGCAAGAAAAAAGATTAAATCTGAACATGGTTTCATTCCCCAGGATAAGATATTTTATGTTGATTGTATTTTACAACATTTTCAGGAAAATTTTGATTACTGTGAACAACTATTGATTCATGTTTCTCCGAACTCAACAGGGTATGGAGCAAAGTCTTAGCCAATTGCAAATTCTTGAAAATGTTCTCAGGCAGCGAGCATGGCTTACAACCAAAAGTACTAAGAATTCAAGCAAAGAACCAAAGGCTCTGTCCTACCCACTATAAATGAAGTAACTTACTCCTCCAAACTTGGCCTTCCTTAGTAAAATTCACTCCTCCTACATCAAATGACACAACTATGTAAAAATTTGTTCAGTGTGACCCTGGCATTTTCAATAAAAAATTCCAAGTTGAAAAAAAAGTATTAAAATGTTATCTTCCATCCATAATTAAAAACACTACAATGTACTCTTACCCTTTCTTTTCCCTAGTTGGCACTGATGATCTTCAAAAATTAACATGCTAGGAACATATAGAAGAAAATGCAAGTGATCCATTAGTGTTCAATAGATCTGGGTTCAAATCCTACACCAAGAGGCCATGGAAAATTGTCTTAACCTATCAGAATGTCATAAGTGAAATAGAGATCACAAAAGGAGAAATGGAAACTCATTACAGACCACTTATTATGCATGAACATATACTTATTATAAGCAATTACTAAATATTATTTATGAGTATTAATTTATATAACAACCCTAAGAGTTTGAATCTATTCTCATTCCCTTTGATGATAGAAAGCTAGTATGTTTTAAAAAACCCAAATCCAAGAGAAAGTAGGCAATTTTCTTAAGTAAGTAAATAATCATTTCAAGTATTACATACGTAAGAGACCATTCTCCTAAATATCCAGCTTGGTATGTAACTTTATTATATATCTGTGAATTTGACCTTAGACTACACTTATAATTTGAAGCCTTTGCTAATTCCCATGCTATATCACATGCTTATACTTTTATTTATACAAAATTTTAATAGTATATAAGCACGTGGTAAGCAAAGACGGAAGACCAAACTGAAACTTTGACAGTAAGTCACCTCTTACTGCACGCTTTCTCTCATCAAAGCAGAGCTCTGCCTCCACTAACAGAATGTAGAGAGTAATTGGAATCCTTTATTTATCATTCCCTTGTTTCTATTTTTATACAAACCATCTATTTGGATTTACAAATATCATATGTAAAGCACATGGCTACATTTTATTAGTGCAAATAAACTGTACAGAATAGTGTGTTTCCTTGTGGTATATTTATATATCTGAACAACATAATTTGGTCAATATTACTTTCTCAATACTTGTCCTTCTCTCCTCCCTTTCCTAGTCCTCTTCTTCTACCCTAATTACTATTATTATTATTATTATTATTATTATTATTATTATTATTTTGTACCAGGGGTGAGTCCAGAGGCACTTAACCACTGAGACACATCCCCAGCCCCAAGGCCCCGCTCAGCTTTTTTAAAATTTTGAGACAGGGTCTCACCTAAGTTGCATGGGGCCTTGCTAATTTGCTGAGCTGGCTTTGAACTTTTGATCCTTGTACCTCAGCCTCCTGAGCAGTTAGGATTACAGGCATGAGCCACCAAACTCAGTTTCCCTTCTACTTTCATGACATCTCTTTTTTCCTTTTTCCCCTTCAAGCTAGCTTCCACATATGGAAGCAAACGTGATTCTTGCCTTCCTGTGTCTGGCTTATTTCTCTTATGATGCTCTCTAGCTCCATCCATTTTCCTGCACATGACACACCTTCTTTGTGGCTAAATAACACCCCCATGGAAAAGTTTTATAAATGGTGTGAAAATTTTGAAAATTAGGGTTTTTTTTCTTTTATGCCACTTAAGATCCAGATTTCTGCTGTAATGTTGACCCCTATAATAATCATAATCTATGTGCACCCATACCACAGGTCCATCTACCCCCTTGATAGTCTATAATTTCCTAATTTTCATTTTAGTGTTCATAATAATATTCTTCACAGCACTCTTGTAAACATTTTCATATATGTCAGAAATTTTGCTATCCTTGAGAATTTCTCTTGCAATATTCTTTTGGAGTGGGGTTTTCTCAGTTAAACTGTATGACAATATTTAACTTTAGAAAATATTGTCAAACATTCTCCAGAGAGAATCTAACATTTTACATGCCCACCAAAAACATATGAGGAACTCTGTGAATCCATTTAATCTCCAAAACTTTGTGTTGTAATTTTATTTCAATTGTGCTAATCCTGTAAGTGCAAACTGATAGGTCATTGTGTGTGTGAATATGTATTTCCTCATTTATTAAGTAAATCTTTAAGTGTCTTTTGTATTTTTCTATGGGGTTATTGGAGTTCATATTGGTAACTGGAAAAAGATTCCTATCTTCTTTCATTGTTTAACTTAAAATTTTACTTTCTTTTAGAGTTTTTTTAATAAAAACATTAATTTTATTGCTTTGTATTATGAAAGCGTATTTCTTCTAATTATACCTAAAACCCAAAATGGTACATATGTATATGTATATTGAAATATCACCTAGTCTGTTAGCACCATGATTTTGTAATTTACACAATGCTGTTCCAATCCCATCATCTTGTTTTTTGTTTTTTTTTTTTTTTTGTACTGGGGATTGAACACGGGTGCATGTAACCACTGAGCCACATTCCCAGCACTTTTTATCTTTTTATTTTGAGACAGGATCTCATTAAGTTGCTTAGGGCCTCGCTAAATTTCTGAGGTTGCCTTTGGACTTGTGACTCTCCTGTCTCAGCCTTGGAGTCGCTGGGATTACAAGTGTTTACCACCATACCTGGCTTGGTTTCTTTTTTTTGTTTTTTTTTTGGACTATTATAGTGGATTACCCAGATAGGGTGTCTTATACAACAAATATTTATTTCTTACCCAGTTGTGAAGATAATCCTGCACATCAGTCTTTTTCTTATCATAGAGATTCTCTGGATATTAGTGGAGATCCAATCTCTGCCCACCAACTTTTCTCTTTCTCTCTTTATCCCCCTTCCCCTCTAGCATCTATCTTTAGAACTTAATGCAAGAGCTCAAGAATAGCTATGCACTGAATTAAATAACCCTTGTCAACTCTCACTCGTGTGCAGTGTTTTGCTGCCAAGAGTTGTACGAGATATTTTACTTAACAAGTCACAATCCAAATCAACTAAGTCTTAAAAATATAAACAGCAAAACCAAACCCAGTTAAGTTGATACAACATGACATTGAACTACATTTTGTGTTTTGGGGTAGCGAGCGAATATATTTTATGTGAGAGGATGAAGAGGGCTGAGCAAAGGGAAAGGAAGAAGAGGACACATGGAGAGAACTGGTTTACCAACCAAATGCAGGCAGAGTGAGCTGCATGGCACTGTCCACGGTTCTGACAACATCTTAACTTTGGGAATTTCCTAACAAGGTAATTGAAGAAATCATAAATGGTAGTAGAAGCCACAGGCCATATTTATATGGCTCTCAGGAGTTTTGGAAAACTTAAGTAAAAAAAATTGTTTAAAAATAAATAATTATATGAGCATCATTGCTAAGAAATTTAAAGTTGCTAAGAAAGAAGCCACTAAATGTCATTATTGAAATTTAAAAATAACTATAGAATAATAAATATATAAGCCAATGAAATATAATTTTTATTACTGTTGGCTTAAGTCAACTTTCCACAAAGAAAATGCTGAAGCTACATCATCAGTAGCTGCTTTTTAAAATTTCCATTCTTATTTTTATAAGTAGCATTTTTTTCTTATTGAATTATAAGCTGAATCATGACTCATATTTTGAAATATTTATTACGCATTAGTTTGATGGTTTTGTCATATTATTGACTATTACATTCTCTTTCAAATTGGTAATTGTTTCATGTTGGGAGTGTATGTAGAAGATTCTGCCTTTTCTTTGTCTACCCTGTATCTCACAGTTATGTGTGGGCTGTCAGCAATAGATCATCTTTCTCCTACTGTGCTTCTAGCACATATTATTATCAACTATTAGCATAAAGATAGAAGTCATCCTCAACATATTCTGTTGAAATTGCTTCCTGATAGACCTTTCCACACATATACCAGTACTTTCCTTACAAGTACTTTATTTATAATGAAAAGAAAGACCTGGGCAATTTGACCAAGACCTATACTTTTATTCTCATTACTCACTACTCTGATTAAACTATTCTAGTCTACTCACTGTGCCAAAAATACACCATGCATTTCAAGACTTTTAAGTCTGTGCTGATGCTGTTTTCTCTTCTAACAATATCCTTTTGCTTTATTTATGTAAAACTCCAGTCTTTTTCAAAGACCCAGTCAAAATATGTTAAAATGTCTCAGAATTACTTTCTTCTTTGATAATATACTTCTACCATTCTTAGCTAGAAGAATTATAGAATGCAATTATAGAATTATAGAATGCAATTAATCAATGTTGTAAAATAAGAGAAAGCATGGACCAAAGAATTTAAAAATGTGAGTTCCAAGTCAGTATTCATTCACTCAGCAAATATATACTGAAATCCTTTGAGGACTAGGCACTTTTCTAAGCATTGGGAATGTGAAAGAAATATGAAATACACTTATCTTCACACTGCCAAATTTCTAGTCATAAATGGTAGATAATAATTATGTAAATGAAAATAAATGAATAAATACTTTCATATAAAGTACTCTCAGAATGTTAGTGTTCATTGCTGTGACTCAAATAACTATCAAGAACTAATTAAGAGGAGGAAAATTTTATTTAGACTGGTGGCTTCAGATGTTCAGTCCATGGTCAGCCAGTTATACTGCTTTAGCCTTGAGGTGAGGCAGGGTATCATGGTGGAAGGGCACAGAGGAAAGGTGCTCAGCTCATGTCAGCTGGGAAGGAGAGAGAGAGAGAGAGAGAGAGAGAGAGAGAGAGAGAGAGAGAGAGAGGAAAAACATAAGTATGCAGGGAACCAGGGACAAGATATAATCCTCAAGGCCACACCCAGTGGCTTCCTTCTTCCATCCATGTCCTACCTGCCTACGGTTACTATCTAATAGTCCATTCAAAGTATTAACCCATCCAATGGATTAATTCACTGCTGAGGTTACAGCTCTCATGATCTCATCCTTTCATCTCTGCATATGCTTGCATTGCCTAACACATGAGCTTTTTGGAGGTCATTAAAGCTTAAAACCATAACAGATAGTGGAAAATATAAAGATAATAAGGCAGAGTACTAGGTAGAGAATCCCCCAAGCAAGGGGAATACTTTTCTAAGGTGCTTGGACCATGCACCTTTGAGAAGGAGTTTTATTCCCTCTTCTTACTCTATCTCTTTCTCCCTCCCACACTTGTGTGTGTGTGTGTGTGTGTGTGTGTGTGTGCACATGTACGTGCACCTGAGAACCTGAGTTATAATAAGAGTCAAAACGGAAAGATGATGGTAAGGAGGTCAAGCAAAAGGAGAAGGAGGAGAAAGATTTGTGTAACAGCCATTATGCTAAAAAATATCTATTACAACCTTAGTATCTTCCAATCACCTGATTAAAATTACACAATTCTATGAGCTGAGAACTACTAATACCTACATTTTATGACTGAGGAAGAAAATGAGCTCTCAAAGACTCCAAGTTCAACCTGAGTCAAACAGCACATTAGGGCTGCTTCAAAAGCTACGTTTGTCTCAAGATTACCATAATGGCCAGAAACGAGGGCCAATGTCTCACGTCTTCTAAAGGTTTCTCATTTGTAGCTAGGATTTTTATAGCCAACCATTTACTGGTGATGTTAGCAAAAGATGTAAAGAATAGGAAAGGAATACAAAAATGAAAGAAGTGTTCAAGATAGAGAAACAATTATAAATTATTTAAGGCTGAATATGCACATACTACCATTTCAAAAGTGTGCTTGTATGCATTTTATATGCAAAGAGACTGACTTCATATGGAGAAAAATATATTTTAGCAGGTAAATAAAAAATCATTAAAAATTATACTGAAGATGTTTATACTCATAAATATAATAAAATAGGACATTTAGACACTACACATAAATTTTTAAAAATGGATATTATAGGTCAAATCTAAAAAGGATAAGAATATGTATGTGTGTGTGTGTGTGTGTGTGTGTGTGTGTGTGTGGAGAGAGAGACAGTTATTTATATATGTGGTTGTGCATTCCAAGAAATTATCTCTTAAACTGCAAGGAGTTGGTGCTAAACAGATAACCTTAGGAGAACTTAGGCATTCTGCTATATTCAGATGATATTTTTTTAAGTTTTCCATCAATCTTGAATATTGTCCTCCTAGATCTAAGGCAAGTTATTTTCAAATCCTGAGGTTTGCCAAGGTTTCTTTTTAAAGAATTGCTTCTCATGTGATTCATTAACCTAGGTTTTCATTTCTCAGAAGGGCTCTGGGTCAATCTTTTCAATCCCTGGTGGATATTGCCTGTTGTTGCTAACAGCTAAGTGTTGAGACACAGATATATTTGAAATTTTTCTTGCATAGATCTAGAGATTGATGGAGATAAAGTGTTTATACCTCTTGTCTTCCAGTATGTGACATAAAATGCAGTGTTTTCTTGCATGGCTGTTGATTCTTTTCTTTAAGTTGATCTACTTAGAGGTGCTGAGGTTTTTCTCAGTTCTGAACCATTGGCTTTAAGTCATAAAAATCATTATTTCATAGTCTATTTTCATATCATAAGTGAACATAATGCCAGCGCATCATGCAGTTTTATGCTTCCCAAAATGGCAAAATACATAGTGAGAAAAACTACTCATTAATATTTGTAGTTTGAAGATCATGTAGTAATTTCACTGACTGATGTCTAAATTCACCATAGAAAAGAAACTTAAATTGTCTGTAGTGTGGTTTCTGCACATGAGAGTAGTACAGATTTTATTCTTTGTTCAACCCCATTTGGAATTCAAAATCAAATATTTACAAATAACGACTTCACACTTATTATGTTAACATTTAAGTCACTTTGTAGATTAGCTGATTTTAATTTCCAGAAATGTGCCTTTAAAGTAATTCTCATAATCTCCAACAATGCTTTTAGAAATGTCCTACGTGCAAAAGCATCATTTCTTGCAAAAAGGAAATGTCAGATGGAAAAACACTAGCTTAGAAGTTTGTTTCCTGTTCATTCTGGAGTAAACGTATGAATAATGATATATATAGTTTAAGGTGGCTAAAGATACGTGAAAGATAAAAATAAAGGTACACTGTTTTGACAGTCCCCATTTCCAGAAACTAAACATAAGAAAAATGTCTTAGTCAAGGTTCTCTAGAGGAACAGAATCAACAAGAAGAAGAATGATAAAAGGGGGACTTATTAGGTCGGTAAGTGACCAGAAGCTGGATAGTCTACAGTGGCCATCTGCAGGCTGGGGAGCTAGAAGAGCCAGTAGCTGCACAGTCAAGAGGCTGAAGCCCCGGAACAAGAGAGATCAACAATGCTACCCTAATTCAAGAGCAAAGGGTTCTGGAGAATCTGCTTTGGAAGAGTGAAGAAGCGAGAGTCTGCTATTCTCAGAGGATTAAAGCAGCAATCAAGAACCCATTCAAGAAGAAGTGAGTTTGCATCTGCTGCTGCTTCCTTGCTCTTCCAACTTTTAGTCCATCCAAGCCATCATCCTATTGGTTGGTGCTGCCCACACCTAGAGAGGGTCTCCATTTCAGTTGGCTAACCCACATGCCAATCATTCCTAGACACACCTTCACTGACACACCCACAATCTTCTTAATCCTGAACATCTCTTAATCTAATCAAGTTGACAATTCAAATTAACCATTACAAAAAATAAGTGTATGTGTTCCTCATATTAAAAAACCTCAAGAATTATCAGGTGAAAGGGGATATGATTATCTTCTTTTGATCTAATTGCATGTTTGTGGACAGAAAAAAAAAAAAACACTCCGTTACTCACTTTTTTATTTTCTGTGACTACTAGAAGCTTCGGTTGTCTTTAATGAGAAACATTGATATCCAGTAGGAAAGTGGGTTTTTAAAAGTTAAATAAACAAAAAGTGGATCAGTCAAAAGGAAAAAAATACAACAAAAAGGGAGATTTCGGCTTAATATGAAAAAGTAATTAAACTGGGTGTGGTGGTGAAGCCTCTAATCCCAGCAACTCAAGAGGCTGAGGCAGAGAGATTGCACGTTTGAAGCCAGCCTGGGTAATTCATTGAGGCTTTGAACAACTTATCGAGAAATAAAAGTTCTGGGGATGTGGCTCTGTTACCACCAGAACTGACCAAAGAGAAAATAAGTTGCTACTCTAGGTTGCTGGAGCCCCACTGCTAGGAGTGTCTGAGCTTCCAGCTTCCAGACGGAGGGCCCATGCCTTCTTTTCATGTATGGGTCAGACTGGATTGGGGCTGTGGAACTCTGTGTCCTGGTGTTCCTGATTCTCACGTTCTCATCAAGACACATTCCATTATAACCTCTTTTCAGAGGATTTCCATTTGGAACAAGAGTGGGTTGATTAAAGTGAACCCAGGGGCATGATGTGATCAATGCACATTGGAGCATGAATATCTAACAGCAACCCCTAGACAACCACAGCTGAGGAGAACATTTCATAACACAGAAAAGAAACAACTTCTTAACATTACAGGGAGCTTTTTTAAATTTGCAAAACTTTTTTTTTTTTCTTCAGAGTACAACCAATGAGTTTCTTCCGTTCTTAATCAAAAGCAGAGATTATCAATGAAAGTAAAAGTCCTTTTAATGCAGACACAGTCCTATGTAACCTATAATGATCTTAGTTCATTTTTTCTGGTTATCAGAATTTTGATTTCCTTGTTAGGAATAGTCTGTTTGAATTAGGTAACACTGCCTGAAAGAATGTCAGGTGTTAAACATGGGCACATGTAAAATGCTTTATTGGATATGAGAGATCCCACAGATGGAATGAAATGCATACCATTTATTAGTTAACAGAAAGGTATATAAACATGTAGGATATAAATGCACACAATAAATATACTCAGGCACAAGCACACACATTCACATAGTCTGTCGTATATCTGATACTAACTGACAATTTCACCTCACTACCACACTGGGGAAGAAACAAGTATCAGTGAAGATACTACAGGTGAAAAGACTAGGAATTATTGTCATTATTAACACATAAATTAATGAAGTGTCTAATGTGATAGACCAAGTAAGATGAAGTTGTGAGGAATTCATAAAATGCAGCAGACAGAATTGGAAATATAATTATATTAGAAGTGAGAGAGAAAGTTCTAGAAATGACTTTGAATTATCTAGCTCCATAAACAAGTAGAATAATATGTTAGTGAGATTTTGTGTCTTTTTGTTAGTCAGATTTCCATCACTGTGACAAAATGCCTGAGATAAAAAAACTTAAAAGAAGAAAGATTTGTTTTGACTCATAGTTTCAAAGGTGTCAGTCCATAGTCACTTGGCTCTATTCATGGTGAAGAGGGTGTGGTAGAGCAGACCTCTTCACCTCATGGTGGCCAGAAAGCATAGAAAAAGAGAGATAGAGAGAGGGAAAAGGCCTGGGGACAAAAATCAACCATTCAGGAGTACACCTTCAATCATCTACTTCCTCCCACTAAGGCCCACTTTTCACATTTTCTATGACCTCCCTGCAGCCCATGAAGTTGTGAATTCATAAGTGGGTTAATTTCTTCTTGAAATCAAAGCCCTCATGATTCCATGACCAAGACCCTACTTCTGAATAGTGTTTCATTGGGGACCAAGCCATTAACACATGAATTTTAGGGGTCATTTTTGATCCAAACCCAATAGTTACTATAACAAATACCTGAGATAGTCGATCTATAAAAACAAAAAGGTCATTTTGGCTAATAGTTTTGGAGGCTTCAGTTCATGATTGGCAGGCTCTGTTGCTTTTTAACATGTGGTAAGGTAGCCTGGCAAATAAAACCCCCTTTCTCATGGCTGGGGAATGAAAGAGAAGAGGTGACTCAGGTCCCAGGATATCCTCAAGGACACCCCCACCCATCACATAAACCCCTCCCACTAGGGCCCATCTCTCAAAGGACCCGCTGTCTCCCTCTGGTGTCAAGCTGAGGACCAAGCCTCTACCACATGGAAATTTGGGGCACATGTAAGACCCAAAGCATAGCAATAAGGAAAGAAAAGAGGAGCGCTCATCATTAGCTGCCAGTATTACTATTCTGGAGTTCAAGGAGCATTTCTGAAAAGAATGCAAGACCACTCCTGTGTCAGTCAGGAGGCCAGGATAGGTTACAAGAACAAGTGACCAAGGGACCCCAAATCTTAAGGGCTAAAACGACAATTACATATTTCTTATTCATGCTGCATGACACAGCAGGACAGAAGGCAAGGGGTGTGGGTCAGGGGTTTTTCATTGAACCACTGAGAAACCTGGGCTGATGGAAAGGCCAGTCAACATACCCACAGAGTGGAGAACTGGAGGGTCTGCACTTGTAATCGAATACTAGCCCCTTATCACGGCTGCTCATAGTCCCTGATCCAGAAATGTTCACGCAGGCTCTGCAAAGTTATCAAATTTCAATTCTGCCCTGCTCCCCAAAAGAAGAGGGTTAGAGATACCCAGAAAACAGAATCAGATATTACCACAAATCTCATGCTTCATTATTGTGATCACTCCAATTTTACCTATAAATAAAACTCTCCTTTGATTTGCATTAAAGCTTTTGTGCGGCAAGCGCTGATTCCCCAAATGAAAGGAAGTGGTTTTCTTTGTTAACATTTATATTTAGCAACAGAATACAAGACATCTTTGCTAGGACAGTTGTCTTTATTTCCTATTCTACCCAGAGCCTGATCTAATTATCAATGATATTAGCAGAACCAAAAAGAAAAAGACCAAAGCTTTCATAATCATATCACGCTAATCCCTTGATTTTCACTGCTGCCTGTCATCAATCTGCACAATGACATGCATTTAGGAAGAAAAGAGAAATTTAGTCTTTATCCCTAAGAGCTGATATTGCAGTGCTCCCTGAGCCCCAGAAATAATCTCCTCTTCTGATGAATGTCTTTCTCTGGGGCTGGCCATTTGATGTAGTAGGATAACCCAGGATTGAGAGTTAAAAGGGTCTGAATCTCATTCCTAGCTATATCATTTACTAGCTATGGAATCTCGAGCAGAATAGCTTACTTCCCTGTGTCTTCATTTTCTCTGTGTACAACCAGAGTGGAAAAATGGCATTTCATACATGGAAGATATGCAATGAGATTTCATTTTGTTCCTGCATTCATTCATTTTTCTCTCCTGCTTCCTTCTTTCCTTCCCTCCTAACTTCCCTCCAATCCTTACCACTGTAGCTTGACTTTTTTTTTTTTTTTTTTTTGGCAGGGGGATTGAACTCAGAAGCACTCAACCATTGAGTCACATCCTCAGCCTTATTTTGCATTTTATTTAGAGATAGGGTCTCACTGAGTTGCTTAGCACCTTGTTTTGGCTGAGGCTGGCTTTGAACTTGTGATCTTCCTGCCTCAGTCTCCCAAGCCTCTAAGATTACAGGTGTGTGCCACTTCATCCAATTTTTAATTACATTTTAACTCCATGATAATCATTTGGGCATATGTATGCATAAGGTCACATTATCTGCTGCTCACTACAGCACCTGGCAATCCTGTGCCAGATGCTGTATCAAAGGGAATCCATTTTACAGATGGAGAACCAGGATCAAGCTCTTGTTGACCGGCAAGGTATATGAAATGACAACATTTGGTAACATAAGTCATTGAAATTGTACAGCACTGTTTTCTTAATAATTATAAACCCTTGCAGGAAGAATCTATTTCATTTTTTTTATCCTCATAATATCCAGACTAAGATGTCATCATGGCAGGACCCCAAGCAGTGGTTGTTATCACCTAGCTTTTGCAAGCCCATTCATGAGAAGCTCTAGGAGGTGAGGATACATATTACAATGTTTTAAACATCTGCACACTTATGGGTGTTAGGGTGAGCTAGTATGAATAGTGAAAATGGCAGTCTTTAGTCACATACTTGACCTCAAATTCTGTTTCTTCCTCTAAAATTTAAGAGTTTTTTTTTTTTAATTTGAATCTTATTTCAATCCTAGAAGAGTAATTAAAAGCATGCATATTAAATGCTCTGCACAGTCCACGGCACATAGTAGGACCAGTTTAATGATAGGCCTCATCCTTATATGACTATTTTATAATGTGTAAAAGGAATTAATATAGGCCATTCATTAACAGTGACAGCTTTATAGTTACACAATATGTTAGAGTGAGTGATTAATTTTTTTTATTCCTGATCAGAATATCTATAATCTTGAATTTGCTATGTGAATATTGATAGTTTTTATTTATTTAATCACATGTTTGAAGAAAAAGATTAAATATAATTGGTCCAAGGAAATGTGTTCACAGATACTAAGTAAATTACTTGTAGAACTACTTGATTTACATCAACCCAAATAAATCTAAAAATCGAAAAGAGAAAACTTCATGTTTTGGATTTCCACTTTGTAGAGGAATTACCTGCTCAAATCTGTTCTGTAGAAATAAATTCTGTATTAACTTGCTTTAGGTCCTTCTAAAAACCTGATCACCTAAATTTGTCATTGTGATTTTACCCACTTTAGTGTAAATTGTTGGATAAATGGCAGTGTGGAGAATAGTGGGCTTAGTGTTCTTTCATTTATTAATTAACCTGAAATTTTGTCCTCTTTAAAGTGGGAATAATGGTTGGTTGCACCTGTCTTAAGAATTTCTAATGATTCTTTATTTTAAAGAAAATTAGAAGTACTTTGAATAGTGATTACACAAACCTTGTAATTTTTCAATGAAACATTCTTCTTATTGCTATTATCATTCCCAGATCCAAGGAATGTTCCACAGAGAACCTAATCTGTCAGCACCCTTTAAGTGTTGCTTCAGCTAGAGAGAAAGCACCTGCCCAAACTCATGTCTCCTTCCTGGGACAGTGTATACTTGCTCAAGGCAAGGGTGCTGATAAAACTACTACTATCTAGCTAGTACATTTCCACAGTGAACCTCATCTATTTCAGGTTGAGTATACCTTATCTGAAATGCTTAAGACAGAAAAGTTTGAGATTTTTGGATTTGAAGGCAGGGGATTTGAAATACTTGTGTATACATAATGAGGTATCTGGGAGAACAACACTGGGTATATTCATGTTTCATGTACACCTTATACGCATAGGCAGAAGAAAATTTCATCCAATATTTTATTATATATTTTACTGTATTTTTTCCACATTCTTATGGATATATTATAGTTGGGATTTGTTGTTGCATATACTTACATATACACCTGTGACTCAACTTTGACCTGAGGACAGATGCAGAATTTTCTACTTGTGGTATCAAGTGGGCACTCAGAAAGTTTTGTATTTTGGATAACTTTAGATTTCTGATATTCAGATTAGGATACTCAACCTGTATATAATGACAATTGGAAAACTCATCATCCCCGCATGGTTCCCCAACAGGAGCCAGTATCAGAAAGTGTGAGCCCCATCTAGGACCTATGGAATAAGCTATTGTCACTTGACTTCTGCTTTGTGTCTCTTTTCTGTATTTCTTGAATCATGAATATCTCCATCTCTTTTGCTTCCAGTCCACAAGAAACTCAGTCTTGGTCATGACTCTTAACCCAAAACACAATATTCAATTATTCCTGTACTTGTTTCATAGTTATATCATTTCTAAAAAGCAAAAGTCAAAATAACATGAAGAGGTTCTATTAATGAAACATTGATGCAAACAGTGAGTCTCTGACCACGTGTATTTCCTTGAAACACTAGCATTCATCCTGATTGTACCAAGATCTTGCTGATCAAACTCTCAATCACTGGGAGTTTTATACCTCTTGTTTTGAGATGCTCATCTTGACAAGTACAATACAAAGTGACTGCAGAGGAGCTGAACATCTTATAAGTGATTTCATAGAATTGATGAGTGTGATCTTGGAGGGAAAAGGGCCAGATATCAAAATGCAAAATCATCAATAGGTGGCAGAATTAAATCAATGTACTGTACTCAAACTAGTCTTTGTTCTGATTCTATGAATTAGATCATGACTGCATTTGTAACTTCTACTTTAGTAAAAGAAAAGATAAACAATTGTCACTTTCATTTATCATACATTTTCTCAGACTTGCTTTTCTTATTTTCTCCATATTATGCCCCATTTTTTTTCAATTGTAGATGGGACACAATACCTTTATTTTATTTATTTTGTGGGTGAGGCAAGTGTCCTATCAATGAGCTACAACCCCAACCCTTAGGCCCCAATTTTTGTGGATTCACTTTAAGAAGTGAATTCACAAAAATTGTCAGTTTGAATTACCCTGAAATAATGAAAAATTGTCAGTTTGAATTACCCTGAAATAATGAGACCCTTCTCTTCTGCACCCTTTGGGCTCCTCCCAGACCTCTTCTGTTGGTTCTTATTGCTACTACATTTCTGATCTCTAAGCCACATCTATTCACAGACTCTGACTCTTTGTAGAATCACCTTTCCATCCAGGCACTTGATGTCTTAACAAACCCAGAAGTTTTCTACTGATATTTCTCTCAACATCTGAAACTGGACCCCAGGATGCAGCATGGAAAATATATATATATATATATATATATATATATATATATATATATATATATATTACATATATATAATATACATAAGCTTGTACCTAAATGAACAAAACAGTCACAATCACTGCTATTTTTATCCATTTAAACATCTATGACAAAAATGTATCTGTGTGTGTATGTTAAATGTTATAGAATATAAATTAGATGAATATAATTAGAGGGGCTTTATTTCTCCCAAATCCTGGGTTATAACAAAACTAAATGACTAGAATAACTATGGGAATGTGGGCAGTCACCAGAGTTGGCTGAAAAATGCT
Source organism: Urocitellus parryii (assembly GCF_045843805.1). Lineage (NCBI taxonomy): Eukaryota > Metazoa > Chordata > Mammalia > Rodentia > Sciuridae > Urocitellus > Urocitellus parryii. Next base: position 135,787,622 of record NC_135540.1, read on the forward strand.
GTGACAGGGAGATCTTGCTTGCATGACAAACAACCAGAACATTCATCAAATTAAAATCATGTTCAAGTGAAATCCCATTTGCATGACAAACAGCAGAGCATCCATCAGAACAAACACCAGCATTAAGGACTTGGTAAAAAATTATGCAAAGAAAAAAGGCAGCAGAAGAAAACCAGACACCAAATGCAGGGTAAAAAGAGAAAGTCCGAGACACGAGGCTTTTGGGTAAAATGAACTCCATCTATAAGTTTCAGCAAAATGCTTGTGAACAGTATGTTTGGTAATGCTTTGTTAATCCTTGTAAAATGAGAACAAAGTCCAACCTAAAAGACAGAGGAAAAGGGAGGACAGAGGGATAGAGAAAGAGTGAGAGGGGTTCTGCAGTAGCAGAGAGGGAGAGGGCGATTTTTCTTCTCTGGAAAGAACACACAGGCGCAGAGTCTGAAGGGAGATGATCAGCCAGCAGCAGCCAGCAGCTAAAGAGATTGGCAGACTGCAGGAAGCAGGTGTGCTTGGCTGTAGAACAAGCATTGCCCTCCAGGACCTGGCATCTTCCCAGATACATGTGTATCATGCAGGCATATGGGGAGGTGAGGAAGAGGGACTAGCTAATGGGGAGGTGGGAGGCCAGAGTCGGGGGCCTCAGCAGAACCCAGTTATCTCACACATCCTCAGGGGCCCTCGCGCTCTCTGCTCCTGGGAGCTTTAGAAGAGACCTCCAGAGTTCACCCCATGCTTCTCTTGGTCCAGTTTCAAGGAATCAGATGATAATCATGGAAAGAATATCACCTCTTAATTCAGGCAGATGTGGCTCAATCTTGTCTGTGATCTTTGTTATCTCCCTGAGCCTCGGAGTCCTCCTCCTCTAAGAGAGAAGACAAAAGTAGGATATTGTGAGGATTACATGATGGTACATGAGACTGTCTGACACACACACACAGTGCTTGCTTGTCTTGGATACTACGAGACCCTTCTTCTCTCCCCATCCAGACACATTCATGGCTGCCAAGCCCATATTTTATTATTTTATGAAAAATACTCAGATTTTTCTTTCTCTTCCTCTTTAATTATGAAGCAGCATTTATTACTGGGAGGCTGTAGGAAGTGAAGAATCCTACAGGAGGAGTCGTGGACTGTGAGCCAAGAAAACAGGGTACTATCCTGCTTCCTCCTCTGGGTGCTAGCTCAACCTTGGGATGACCACACCTCTATATTCTGGTATCCTATTCTGTATGGGCATTGTCCAGAGATACAGAATCAACAGGATGCTATGCGAATGCGTAAGATAAGGAATGGCTTGCCCACTTATGAAAGCTGATGGTCTCCTCTTGGAGACCCAAGAGAACCAGCATGGTTAGTTTCCATCTTGAAAGCTGGAAACCTCAAGACCCAAGAAGAGCCAACGTTTTCATTCAAATCCACAGGAACAAAAGGCCACATCATGGGGTGTGGTGGCACACGCCTATAATCCTAGAGGCTCAGGAGGCTGAGGCAGGAGGATCACGAGTTCAAAACCAACCTCAGCTAAAGTGAGGGGCTAAGCAACTCAGTGAGACCCTGTCTTTAAAAAAACAACAACATATAAAATAGTGCTGGGGATGTGGCTCAATAGTCAAGTGCCCCTGAGTTCAATCTCCAATCCCACCCCACCCCCCCAAAAAAAGGCCACATCCCACTCAGCTCAAGGTGATTAAGCAAGAGGAATACTATCCAAGGAGCATAAAGCCTTTTGTTCCATTCAGATTTTCAACTGATTGGATGAGGCCTGCTCACATTGAGAAGGCAATCTGCTTTGCTCAGTCCTCTAATTCAAATGTTAATCTCATCCAGAAACACTCCCACAGGATCATACAACATAATGTTTGAACAAATGTCTGGGCACACTGTAACCCAGTCAAGTTTATAATAGAATTCATCATTACATCCACCCAGAAGTGTATGACCCAGTGCCCTGCAAAGCGGCTGCTATTCATCATCCTTCAGGAGATAAGGTGCAACCTCTGGATTCTATGGAGTTATGATTTGGATGTGAGGTGTCCTCCAAAAGCTCACATATGAGAAAAGGCAAGAAGGTTCAGAGGAGAAATGACTGGGTTATGAGAGTCTAAACCCAATCATTGAGTTATTCCCCTGATAGGGATTAACTGAATGGCAGGGTGTGGCTGGAGGAGGTGGGAATTGGGGTGTGGCTTTGGGATATATATTTGTATCTGTCAAGTGGAGTCTGTCTCTCTGCTTCCTGATCTCATGGGAGCTGCTTCCCTCCACCCCACACTCTGCCATGATGTTCAGCTTCACCTCAAACCCCATGGAATGGAGCCAGCCTTCTATGGACTTAGACCTCTGAAACCGTGAACCCCTAAATAAACCTAACTTCCTCTACAGTTGTTCTGGTCAGGTTCTTTAGTCACAGCAGTGAAAAAGCTGACTAAAACATATAGCATGCTGAGGAGGCATGGAGGGAGATGGCTCGCTACCCCATTGGGAAGAAAGCTGGACATGGGCTTCATAAAGAAAGCCATATCCTTCAGGAGGAAGAGAAGGATCAGAACTGTGTAAGTGTATGCCTGCCGTGAGGTGAGCTAGGAATTTAACATGCATTCCTATCTCCTCCTCACAGTAATCCTCAGAGCTGAGCTTCATTATGTCTACACCGGAGAAAGTGGAGACATAGAGGGTTGAGTAACATGCCCCAGGTCTCTTAGTGAGTGAGTAATGATGCTGAAATTTGCCTGCCAGCCAGGCTTCTGCTCCCTTACGTATCTCTTGCTTGCTTCCTTGCCTCCAGTGCTGTGTCCTGGGCAGCAGGAAATGGCAGGGACTCAGCAAACATGCGCTGAATGGATAGGTTTTTGTTTGGTTGGTTTTGTTTTATTGATTCATCTTAGTCATACATGACAATAGAATCCATTTTGACAAAATTATACCAGCATAGGATGTATCTTACTGTAATAGGACCCCATTCTTGTGGGTGGGCATGAAGGTGGAGTTCCCTTAGGTAATTTTGTATGTGTCCATAGAAAATTTAGGTCACATTCATTCTACAGTCTTTCTATTCCTAGGCACCCCCTTTCTTTCATTTTCCTTTTTCTAATCTACTGAACTTCTCCTCTTCCCCCCTTGATTGTGGTTTATCTTCAGGGAAAACACCCAACCTTTGTTTTGGGGGGACTGGTTTAGTTCACTAAGCGTGATATTCTCCAGATCCATCCATTTACTGCAGAAGCCTTCATTCTCCTGCCTTTGTCCACACCTGTTCTTTCACCAGAACACCTGGGCAACGTTACCTGCTTTTGCTCTGTTTCTGAGCCAGCCAATCCCAAACAAAGGAAGAAGAATATCCTCAACCTTAGGCTCATCAGTTGAGGTGGGCTGGGTATTTCTTCTACAAAAGATTGTGCTTTCTTCAAGATAGAAAAGGACTCTGGTAGCTCAGGAAATCCCCAAGTTCGAGTGCTTCAAGTCTGTCTTCCTGTAGGATACACCAAACAACACTCACCTTCCTCCCTGGATCTCTCTTGTGAAGAGGCTTACCACACACTGTGGAGCACTCACATACGTGATATCCAGGATGACACTGACACCAGAAAGGCTCGAGTTTGCATTCTGGTCTTCCACTTTGCATTTATGAATTTGAGCAAAGCAAACTTTTAGAGTGCGAATTGTATATGATTGTATCTAGCATATAAGACTGACATGCAGTTTTAATCTGTTAATTCATGCAAAGTACTTAGTATAGTGCCTGGCACATGGGACAGGAGAAGTGAAGATGAGAGAAGATCTATCAGCTTTTACTATCAACCAATATAAATCTTCCATGTCATCTTATAAGAGATGCTTTGGCTACTCTGAAAAGAAATTTCCTGTGCTTATATTTTTTGCATTCTGCATCAGAATGTGGAGCCATGACAGGGTGTGTTTTGCTAGCTGAGTTGGCTCTCCTGCCTCATGCCCCTCTTCTTGGCTTATACACATTGACTTAAGAGAATACCTGAACCCTGCGTCCCTCCCACCCACTGCCTGCACTGTCTGCCAGCCATAGGTGCTATGTCTCCATATTTACACAGAGATGTATCACTTTTTTTTTTCAAAAAGTTCCCTTTCACTTGAATTAATAGCCTAATTGTCCCAGTTCACCACTTCCAAAGCCACTACAGTAAGTAGAAACCAGAACATTTGGATATCGCCTCAGGCCTCACTGTGAGAGTTTCCATTGGAAATCTCCGGCTGCTGCCTGTTTTCTTAATGACCTTCCATTGCTGCTCAGAGAATGTATAATTCATTCTCCACCTATCCTCACTAATCCTACTTTCCTAAAATAAATATTAACTCAACTTATCTGCTAAAACAAGCCCAAATCAAGTCCGTTATCAAATGAACTCAGAGGCAAAACAGAATGCAGGGAATAGGGGCCTGTGGAAATTACCTTTCTTGGAAGGGCAGGTCCCAAATCCCCTTTGCCCTGTAGTTCCACTCAACAAGCCTTTCTTGAACACAGGTTCAGGACAGAACACTGGCTTCATACTGGATTCAGGGTTAGAAGGCCTGATAGCAACAGTTGAATTCAAATTCCATCCTGATTCATTATCCCCCTCCCCCCCCACTGCTTTTTAGTGGGGTGCTGGGGACTGAACCTGGGGTGTTGTGCCTCCTGGGCAAGCACTTTACCCCTGAGCTCTACCTCCAAACCCCATTTTTATTCTTGACCGACTATGAATATCCGGAAAATTATTCTGAGGTTCTGTTGAGGTGGGATAATAGCGTCATTACAATCAGTGCCCCTGAACTTCACCCTAGAGGCAGCCTGGCACACACAACTTGAAGTAAAGTTTCTCTAGGATTTGTCAGTGATAGGACAGTGAGTGACTTGTAGAATATTAGAAGAAACCATAGACATCTTAGGCATGGATGGATGGTGGGGATAGAGGTTGAATGGCTCTACCTCAATTGAAGAAGAAATTTGTTGTCATATTGCCTGGAAATGTATAGGCCCCATTAACTATAAAGATATCTTTCTCAGTCCAGTTCTATTTTTAGCTGGCTTTGGTCCTAATACCCTAACAGCACACCTGTTTGCTGCTAGCACAGGAGACTGGAGGAGAAAGGCTAGAAATGTCACTTGCAGCCCAAATTCAGAGGAATTTGTGTGCAAAGCACCATTCTAGAGATCTCACCTTTCTGTTTGAACTTTGGGATGGTATACTTTTGGGAAAGTCTTTCTCCTTCTGGATTAGACCACTTGGATCTTCATAGCACCATATTAAGCCATGAACGTCTGACCCATTCTCAGCATCAGTAGCCACGGAGAGAACCAAGACCACAGAGATGGCACATAGGAAATGACTCCAGTTTTGTCATGCCGATCCACAACTACAAATTCAATTGTCAAATATTTTATGAGAATTGTGCATTCAGGATTGCCTGTATTGAACTTCACCCCAATAAATGATATTGTCTACATACAGAACAGACCCTCTCCTGTAAACAAAAGGCAGAGTGTACCAAAGCACAATGTCAGGAATGGGTTGAGAAAACTGCTGATTGAACTCAGCCTCCAATCTGACTGCCCAATCATCTTTTCCCTTTTATCATCCCACCAAATAAATCCCTCTCCTACTTCCTTCCCAGGGATCTGATGACATATTGAACAAATATGTTAGAAAGGACCAGATAGATCATTAAGTCCTGAAGACGCTAGAGGTCATTGCCATTATTAGCCACTGCAATAGCTGCTACAAAGCGTCCAAAGATGAAGTTCTTGAGACTGCCTCCACGCAAGGTTGTGAACTGGAAATAGGCTCTTTAGGAAGAAAGATTCAGAGTTGTAGAAAAGGAATGATAATGGACTAAAATGCGAATGTTTAGGAAAATGCCTGTGTTATTAAAGCAAAATCAAATCCAAACAGGGCAATTATGGAGAAAAAGTTACAAATGCCTTAGAAATCCTCAAAGAAATATTTTTGCCCTCTGCAGGGACCTATCAATGCACTCTGAATACAGCATCATTAAACCTGCATGGGCCTAATGAGGTGACTCCACATCACCCAGTTAGTAAACAAACAAAAAGGTCTGCTCCAGTTTCCCAGAGAGCTCTCCAACCCACACACCTTCTCCTGAGCTCAAATTAAGGAATTAAGTATTTCAAATCCTTGAACCAGCTTATATTCAAATCCTTAATTGACAGAGTTGGAGCCAGAGGAAGGAAGGGAGGGAGTATGCTACCAATTTATTTCTCTCATCAGCTTCTACTCCCTACTGCTGTTTTTCATCAAGAGGATAGGAACTAAAAACATAGTTTTTTGTTCTAAATACTTTAAAGATAAAATAAAAATAGAAAATATGACCAGAAAAAAAAGATAAACTATAGATGGCTATCAGATTATAGTGTTTGGTTCTTCATTATTCACTGATAGTTTTGAACTATGTTTTGGTAGCATGGAAATATACGATTTTAAAAATACCCTTTAAACTATTCTAGAAGTGGGTAATTAAACAACATGGCAAATTGGATTTTAAAATTGATAATGCACTATATGCAAAAGGTCTGCTCCTAGAATCTCCCTAGTGAGTAAGAAATAAAAGCCAAAGATGCATGAAGGTATTATCAGTTTCCTTAACTGGGAAAACTCTTAAAATACTTCAGCTGTGTGATAAAACTTGAGAGGACTTCAACATGAGACTTCTAGATACGGTGAATGCAGTTACATTTCCTTTCCTTCCTCTTTTCCTGCTCCTTTCTAAAGGAATAGAAACTCTTCCTTCTCAAACACTTGTCAGTATTGTGGGTTGCTAACTGGGCTGACAATGTCTCTGCTTACACACTGTAACTCCTAGCATCCTGATTACACAGAAAGCCACAGTTGCTTCTCTATTCATCTAGGTGAATGAAATTCTCCAAATAACCCAAGAGCAAAACATACCAATTTTAATTCTACTCCCCAATATGCCTGCATTTAGGTCATTTTCCCCTGTTTATTTATTTATTTTTGTTCTAAGAATCTCTGATGGAGAACATTTTTTTATACAAGTCTTGATCTGGTTTTCTGCATCTGGAATGGACTATTCCTGAACATTCTAAGTAGAGTAATGGATGCAAAGCCACAAAGATGGAATTATTACCCTGGGACAAGTAGGCACTTGGAAAGTCCTTAATTTGAAGTTTTAATTCCATATACAGGTTTAATCAAGGTATACATGGTGGGAAAATGGTGTTCCGGAAAGAATGGCTCAGAGGAGACCAAGGCCAGGCTGGTGGGCTGAGACCAGTCCACATGGGCAGGCAAGAGTCAACTGAATGTCCCTTTTCCCAATCCCATGATCAATGGCTTTCTTGATGAGAGCTTGAAATTGGTTCTGTGAAAGCATTTACACCAGGAGAATCAACTATGACTACAAATCAAAGTGTTTTATAGTGTCCCACGGAGTACAGTTTTAAGCACAATATGCCTGAAGGCTTAAGAAGGTCAGTCTTTTAGACTTATCTGATGGGAAAGGCATTAAATGAAAGGCCTCTTATTTCCAGTGTTTCTTAAACAAGTCCAGTGAGGTGGGGAGATCCATCCCGGGATGGTTTTGCTTTCAAGGCATTAAAGCATCCCAATGCAGAGTTTGGGGCAAAACTGTCAGTTCTCCTGTCAATTCTCCATGGAGGGATGAGTTTCAAAGTACTTAGATTACTTTAACCACAGAGCTTATTTCTGCTTTGTTGTGTCATAATGGGTCTTGTCTAGCTTTGGAATCAGTCTGTGAATAAATCAGTATAAATTTCCCTCTTTCTGTTACCTCCAACCCCTGATTTCCATCCCTTCCAAACAGATCTTCTCCAAAGTGGCCTCTCATATACACAGGCCCCTTACCCCTTACTCCTGGCCATGGGTTCAAAGCTCTCTGGCTCATCTGGGGTAGCTCTCCCTTCCCTCCCCCCTCTACTTTAGGAGTCAAACCCCTACAACTCCTTACTGTGCCGCTACAGCTAAATAGCCTAAATAGCGGTTCTCAGGCTAAAATTTTGATTGGTTTTTCTCTCTTCCTGGTTGGATTGTTTCCTATTTCTAGTTTCTGATCTCAGGTTTCTCAAGGAGTCTAGGATAGGCACTGGTCATTGGGTTGGCATGACCCTTGAAGCCTCTTTTATACCAGTTGATATTTTTGTTTGTAAATAAAGTATGTTTTCTAAGCAAGGCAAGCAAGCATTCTACCAACTGAGCCATATCCCCAGCCAAGGTTTGTTTTGTGGTCAAACACAGATGCCTTAAGAACAAGAAGCAGGGTCAAATGATGGTTCAAATCCAAGTTTTCTGAGGACTCTCCATACCACTTTCCACAGTGGTTGCACCAATTTGAATTGCCACCAGCAATGTATAAGTGAACCTTTTTCCCCATACCCTCTACTAAATTTTATTGCTTTTGTATTCTTTATAATTGCCATTCTGGCTGTAATAAAATGAAATCATAGAGTAGTTGTGATTTGGATTTCTCTAATTGCTAGAGATGTTGAACATTTTTTTCATATATTTGTTGATGGATTATTTCTTCTTCTATGAAGTGTCTGTTCAGTTCCTTTGCCCATTCATTAATTGATTAAGTTGTTATTGTTGTTGTTGTTGTTATTATTTTAGTGATAGGTTTTTTGAGTTATCCTGGATTTTAATGCCCTGAGTGCATGTGGTAAAGATTTTCTCCCATTCTGTGGGCCCTCTCTTTGTGTTATTGACTGTTTCCTCTGCTGAGAAGCTTTGTATAAAAACAGAATGGCATTTGTAGCAAAACAGATATGTAGGCCAATGGTACAGACTAGAAGTCACAGACAAACCCACATAAATACAGTTTATCTCATACTAGATAAAGGCGTCAAAAATATTCACTGGGGAAAAGATAGCCTCTTCAACAAATGGTGCTGGGAAAATTGGAAATCCATATGTAACAAAATGAAATTAAATCCCCATCTTTCATCATGTACAAAACTCAACTGAAAGTGGATCAAAGATTTAGGAACTAGAATAAGAAGTAAAATCAAGAATCAATAAATGGGATGGATTCAAACTATGATACAACTTCTTGAAAGAGGTTTGTCCCTGATTTGTCCCTGAAGGGTCATTTGACAAAGTCTGAGAATGATTTTTATCTCCACAACTATGGTGAGCATGCTACCAACCTCTGGGAGTTAAAGATCATGGATACTGCTAACTGTCCCACAATATAGAGAATAACCTCCCCAACAACAACAACAACAACAACAACAAAAATGTTTAGCTTGAAATGGCCATCTTATTTCAGGCTCCCACACACTTCAGCTCCCTGGCTCATGGGAATAAAGGGTGGGTGAGGGCTAGCTAAGTGCCACTTATAGAATCACTTGTTCTAGAGACATAAAAATCTAATTGTATTTTCTCAATCCCTTCAGTCAACCCGGGTAACCACTGAATGCATCATACCATAAGGTTTAGTGTACCCGTGTGTTTATTTCAATTCAAGGACAGGAAGTTTCCCTCTTGACCCTCCATAAGATCTTGGTTCTGATTCCCAGTCCTCGGTTTATATAGCAAAGCCCCTCACTCAGTCCTTGTATGTACAGCATCAAGATTGTCTAAATATGGGTGTTGGGAATCTTCGTCTCTCACAAGGATACCAACTATAGCCTAAGGGCACTTACCCTTGATGATCACTAATTCAGGCTCAGTTTAAGTAGGTGACTAAAAATGAAGAGACCAAAGGCTGAGGGCATCTAAGCTCCCACCTGCTTGAGTGATTCTGAATATTTGCTAAATCTCAGTTAGTTTTCAGATGTATAAAATGAGGGTGCTATTAAAATGCACTTCAGGACGTTCTGAAAACTAAGCGAGGTGGACAAGTCAAGTGTCTAGCAAGATGTCTAGCAACTACCAACTATTTGGCAGATCTGAGGTGTGGGAATAAGTCAGCTTTAGGTTCTTTATGGTTAAAAAGAGATGGAAGCCAAATGATTCTTTTCACATTAGGCAATTATAAAATATCATTAAACTAATAACCTACTTAATATATGTACTCCATCAATGTTTTATGAGTTGAATTAAAATAGACTTATTTGAGTATACACGTATCCCATAATTTGTCACCCAGCAACAATCAAGTAGAACAATACAGTGTTTGAAAGGAATAATCCTTGATTCTTTAAAGCAGTAAGGAAGGGAAAAAGGGGAATGTAGTTCATAAAACACAAGAGGTATTTCTGGGATGCAGATCTTGGATATCACCTCTTTCTACATTAACTGTGTCTCGGGAGTCCAAAGTATCTTGCTAACCTGATGACTCCCCACAGCATCCCAATATGATCATTCCAATGTGTTGAAATTTGAGCAAACTGAACCACAGAAAAAATGGATTGAATTGACCAAGGTCACATGGAAGTCAAGCCTAGAATAGCACTGATGTGTGCTGGTTTCCCGTTCAGCTGTGACCCTTCTCAGTTCACCTATTTGAAGCAGTCTGGTTGGAAATATTTAATGGCATCGACATTTTTGAACCATTAATATTTTTTTTTCTGGCAGACTTCCTTCTTTTCCAGAGTGAGAGAGATTTCTTAAAATAGAGTCTTTGGATCATGTTGATTGTCAATCTAAGAGTAGTCAGTCTAAAAGCAGTGAATCAATTTTAACCTAAAAATGTGCATTTTTGGACTAAGCAAAGAGAAAAGTTTTATACCAATATCATGATTCTTGAGAGCTAGAAATGCTGAATGAAGAGTATTGAATATCCAGGTAAGAGTTCTACCAACTTGGAAAACCTGCTTTCAGAATAAGAGCAAACTGTTAGTGCTGAGCTTGAGTTCCTGCCAGAAAATGCAGTCCCCCTTGGCACCCTGCCCTGACCTTACAATCCTGGGCATTGGCTTATAGCTCATGCTACAGCCAACTCATTTCCTCCAGCCCAATCGATGGCTTTCTAATAGCTGAGCATCCTGCTCCGAATCACTTGCAAACCGCTAAGACACACTTTCACTGTTTATTTTCTGACTTGAGATACAGAAGAGCAAGGTCAGTTGATTTCTTTCAATGATTGCTCCTAAAATAAAAACATTCACTTCAGTCTTCTGAACTTCTGAAAACCAATGTCTGATAATACTGCCAGTTCAGCAAATTCATTTGCTCACAGTTTCATAGTTTTCCCATATCTATCTATCTATCTATCTATCTATCTATCTATCTACCTAAATGAATTTATTACTAGTTAGATAATGGATAGTTCTTTTACACCTACTAAATCCTAAGTGTAGGGTTTTGTGCTACATATGCCCTTAGTGAACATTTAAAAGAAAAAAAGAAACTGCATAACAGGCAATGTCTTTATAATAAGGAGCTCACTTTTCATGACAGCTAGAATGCGCAGTTTTTGGTCAGAATAACTCCATATTGATCATACAACAGTAAACAAAATGATTTTTCAAATGGGAAGGTATCTGTTCAAGAGCTATAGAAAACAGAACTGAATAGGTTTGTAAGTTAGGCAGAGAACATTTTCTTAACATTACAAGGTAGTGTGAGAAAAAGAATAAATAGAAGTGAAATCACGGTATGAAAGTTTGGGTATGGAATTGCAATGGGCAATAACTTCACTACTCACATCCTCTTTGGCAGTGGATGTTTGCATAAACTGCTACACCACCACCACCACCACCACCACCATCTAACAAATACAAGTCAAAGAGAAGAGAAATGCTCATCAGCAAGTCAGGAAACCAGAGCACAAATATCATTATCAATTACTACTATCAGAATCCCTTGTCTTTTTTATGTCTATCTGAGACCACTATGACATCAAGATAAGGTTGCTTACTTTCTCAGGATTTGAAATGCCATAAAGTATGCTGCAGAGTACTTTGTTTGAAAGTGATGAATCAGCAGACATGGACCAAAGGACAGATTAAATTTTGCTGACCAACTATCGGCAAGAAGTGGGAAAGTATGCGGTATGACCAGTTCGTCTATCTTAAATCTGTGTTGTCATTCACTTAAATGTTCTTTTAAATGGAAAATTCTACTTTCAGATGCTGGCCTTCTTTGAAAAAGTAACTGAAATAATCTGAGGGTTTTTTTTTTTTTAAGCTCCAAATTCTGTTTCAGATGTTAGTTGCTTGTTGCTAAGACACCATTATAGGCCAATTATCATTAAAACAGCCTCTGAAATTAGATATCTGATGGAAGAGAATTGTTCTCTTTTTTTCTAAAAGCAGATGCTTGAACAAAACCTTTCTCTAGTTAGAAAAGCCTGTTTGGGTTCAGGCAACTTTTCCTTTTCATGTCGTGGACAAATGGTGAGGGACAGAAGATTTAAGAAGTAAAAGAAAAACATAGATAAACGAATGCTTCATGATTGATAAGCCCTTGAAGTTGGGTTATAGCCATGAGAGCTGTAGATAGATACAGTTTGAAGGCTGAGATGCAGAAAGTTATATTTAAACTTGAGAAATGGTTCAAAGCCTTTACTTTTACCTTTAAAAAAAAGGGGGTATAATTGACATATAATAAAATGTAAATTCCCTGTGTATATTAACCAGCTTTAACCAAGGTATCCATTTGTGCCACCAACCATCAATTGATGATATGGAACACGGCCAACATCCCAGGAAGCCTCCTCCTGGTACCACTTTCCAGCCCTGTCTCACCCCCCAGCGACAGCCATAATCATATCCATAGATAACCACAATTGTTTTCTCTATTCTGGAACTTCATGTAGGTGAAACCATGTAGTCTATGATCTTTTCTTCTTCTGGCTTCTTTGGCCCAACTTCAAGGTTTTCGAAATTTTCTCAAGTTACCTTTTTCCGTAGTATGTTACTTTTTATTGCCAAGTAGTACTCCACTAAATGAATACACCACATTTCTGAGTCTACAACCTCTTGGTGAACATTTATTTTGACTTTAGGTACTGTGAAGAAAGCTATGAGTGTTCTTTTATGTATCTGTGAACATGTGTTTTCCCTTCCATTTTAGGATTTATTCATAGGACTGCACTCCCCACAACTCTGTTTAGAAAGACTTTAGCGCCTTGTGCCCCTAGAAGCTCATTTTAATTTGAAGGTACTGTAAGTCAAAAATATACATAGCATCACTTTTCTACCAAACTTGGTTTAGCTTAGTCTACCTGAAATACGTTCACAACACTGACATTAGCCAAAAAAACAGAGCGAAATCATCTAACACACAGCCTATTTAAATAAAGCGTTGAGTCTTTTGTATCACTTATGGAATACTACAGCAATACAGTTCATTGAAGTATGTGGGTTGCCCCCTGCATAATGGCATAGCTGACTGGGAGCTGCAACTCACAGGTGATGCCCAGCACTGACAGTGTTGGCCACGTATCCCTAGGCTGGGAAAAGACCAAAAAATTAGTGTAAGCTTGATACTGAGTACATATCACTCCCTCATGGTCTGACAGCTGAAAAATCACAAGTCAACCATTGGAAACTGGATATGACTTAGCATGTGATAAGTTCAAGGCCCTTCCTCCTTCTCATTCTCCTTTGAATGATTAAGATCTCCTTTTAACATTCCAACAGTTTCATCAGGTGAAGGGCACAATAGCAATACCATCAATTAAATTAAAAAGTGCTTGGGTGCAGTGGTACATGCCTGTAATTCCAGCTGCTGGGGAGGCTGAGGCAGGAGGATCACGAGTTTAAACCAGATTCAGCAACTTAGTGAGGCCCTAAGTGACTTAGGAAGACCCTGCCTTCAAATTAAAATATATATGCATATATATGTATAAATACACACATACATATATATACACATAAAGATGTCTGTGTGTGTGTGTGTGTGTGTGTGTGTGTGTGTGTGTGTGTCGCTAGGGATATGTCTCAGAGGGAGCAGTTAAGAAACTACTATGTCATGAGAGTTCTATCATCATGAATGGATTAATCCATTAATGGATTATGGTTCAGCATGAGTTTGGGAGGGACCTTCAAACCATGCCAGCATGCCATGCTCAAGAGTCAAGAAAGCCAAGAGGGTGGGTAAAATTAGGACCAAACCTAACAGAAAAAAATCATAGCTAAGAGGAGATAAATCAGTAAGGGCATTCAAATGGTGTCCTCTGCATATCAGCTCATATTAAGAAAAGGAGCAAAAAGAAACAACAGTTGGGATTTAATCAGGGAGGGTGTTCCATCCCAAGAAGTCACAAAAGAGGAAATCACCAGGGTAAGGAAGTCGTATGGACCAGATACCTAGAAATACCAAAGTCTAAACTAGCAATATCCAAGTGAAATACAATGCAAGTCACATGCAATTTTGAGGGGTTTTTTTATAGTTGCATTTTAAAAAGTAGAGTGAAGGTGAAATTAATTTTAATATTACATTATATTAACCTACCATATCTAAATTATTATAAGTTCCATAAATAATGGATATAAAAACTAACGATGAAATATTTAATACTCTTCTTTGTATATTGAATCTTTCAAATCCAGGGTATATTTTAAATTTACAGCATATCTTCATTTAGAGAAACTATATTTCAGAAACTCCAATCCTTGAGTGACCCATAATAGACAGTGCAGTTCTGGGTGCTTATGGGAGAAAATGGGGTATGTCTTCTTACCAGCTACTCTCAAAAGGTGGATGTGCTGGGGAACAGAGGCCGGCACTGGGGTGACAGCCATAGTTTGTGAACTGGTGAAGTATGAGGAGCTGTACATCAGGGACACAAAGGTCAGTGAGGAAGGCACAAGGGACCTGCAAAATAATAATATGATAACAACAACCACAAGAGGAACAGTGATCTTTTCTTCCTCTCTTTCTGTTTTATGGAAATAGAATTGATCCTAGAATACTTAACAAGTTGGTATAAGCAGAAGTCAGGAGAGGATTGATCTTATGACAAATTGAAGAAAAGAAAACTTCAGCTAACTATCTGAAAATCAGGAGACATGCAAGGTCCTTTTTTTCTGGATTGAATCCATCATTATTATCTGCTGTGAATCAGCCTTTCCCTTTCAGTATGCCATCGTACCCTCAGGGAAAGGGTTAAATCTTATGCTTCTCCTGCAGTCTCTGAACCTGACATAGCACCTCAGTTGTGGGAAGTAATTCAGCATCTTCCTAGATGTTGACCCGAAAGAGGTCGGTCGTGGCACAGAGTCAAATGCATTTGAAGTTGCCAAAGAATTCACCAGAGACACTTGATCTCCTTCATTGTCTAATTGCAGTTACTTTCTTGAGAAATTGATGTAACCAGCTAGTTCGCTCTGTTCGCATCTCAACTAAGTCACTGAGCAGATGAAGGTTTTATTATCTTTCACTGGAAGAAAAGAGCTGGGCATGAAAATGTTTCACTTGCATTGCATTTTAGATCCTATAAACATTCTTATATGCAAATTCCACTTAAATGTCCATAGTCCACATACAGAGAAGTTTAAACACTTCCTCAGATCAAATGACGAACAGGTCATTCAGCTGGAAATTGAACCTAGAATGTCCAATTGCAAATCCAACTCATCCTCAGTCTGCCTTGCCCTGGATCAAGGCTGCTGCCAAATGCAGAACGACATTTGCTGACAATAAAATGCTTCACACAAATGCAGAGTATTTCTATCATGTTATCAGGAGGGGCTCAGTAATCCCTGACTAAGAAAATGTCATCATTATTTGAAACTGCCTTTGATCTATCTTTACGTATATTAAATACTACTATTGACCCATCAGAAAACTCAGAGTGGTTCTAAATAAAGATTTTCATTTTCCAAGTTGTACCATGATAGTTTGTCTTCTAGAATAAAATGACTTCTTTGGAAGCAGGGGAAAATTGATTTCTTAAATCTGATCCAGACGTCGGTTTGGTGTGCTTTATTGGATGAGTCTAACTGAATGTTTTCATAGCAGGATCTCCTGTTACCAGAGCAAGTAGATTTTCCACAATATATTCATCAAAGCAATGAGGAAAAATAGGCCAGACCACACAGATGGCTAAGAAAACAATGTAAATGTTTTTTTGTTGTTGTTGTTTTATTCAGTAAATAATTGAAAAGGGGAAAATAATTTCCTCCCAAGACAACAGAAAGTGGGAACGGACAAACATTTGCTCTTTTCAAATTCGGTCTGAATAATTTATGATCTGCTACAGATTGGGGTATGCTAATAATATTGTAAGAAGCAGCAAAGTTCTGCTACCTTCTCAAGAGAAGGTTTATGAGTATTGATAAATGACTGCACATCAGCCATTTCAAGGATTGGGTTATGGACAGTTGTGACCATCAGTATAATGTTGTAGGATCTACATTTTGGTGAAAACAAACGTTAACTCTTCTCAATAAGGTGTTAAGAAAGATTAGTGGACTTGAAGCTCAAAGACCCAGTTTCACTTTGTAGCTATTTCATCTTACAGAAATTACTGAAACATTGTTAAGCAAGCTAATGTTTTCTACTTCACAGGGTTATGAGAAGGATTTAGTAAGATAATAGAAGTGAAATCCTGGTGCAATATTGATCCATAGTAGAAACATCTACAGACAACTGAAGCATAGTGATATATATTCATAAATCTGAGTTTTCTTATGTAAATGTAAGTGTTTAAGGTTTGGTAAACTGTTATCACATCTTCTCCAACATTGAACTTGGAATGATGCAACAACATTCATTCTTTCACTCTCATAGTCTTTAGGAATGATTTAATTTACTCCCTGCTACATGCAATCATTGTACTAGTCCCTAAAGACACATTGGTTAACAGGTAGTTGATATATCTATCTTCTATAGACTAAAATTTACAGTCACCATTTGGGAACAGGAGGTATTATGCAAAGAGCCTGTCTTCCTGTCCTCCTTATGTGGAATGCAGATTTTAACCTCCACTATAAACAGAAAAAGACCTTACGCAAAAGGGTCTCTAAGCACCCAGTGACTCTATTTTTCCATTTTTTTAAATCATGGACTATACCGGGCTGGACAGAGCTGTGTACCCTGCAGCAGTTTGTTTTTGACACTCCCAATAGTAAGTTTCTATTTCACATGGGGTTTTAGGAAGCAAGAGATCATCACAAGTTATAAGAGCGCTATACTTAAACCATATTATCTGAGCAAAAGCAAAACTAAACTCTAAGATCTCACTACTATTAATAATAAATACCCTGCAGCAGAAGGCATATGTCCCAGGAAACGGCAATCAAGACAAACCCCAAGCAAAGATGGACTTTTTAACAAATGGTGCTAGGAGAATTGAGTAACCATTTGGAAAAAAGATAAAATTAAATTCATTTCTCACTCTATACACAAGAGTACAGTCCAAATGGATTACAGATCCAAATATTTTAAAAATGGAACCATACAAGTATTACATGGGTTGAATTCCTCTTTAAATTCAGGGTAGGGACTATGTAACTGTGATTAAAAATCCAAAGGGAAGAAAACAAAGATTGGTAAGTTTAACTATAGATTTTTTTTTTAAATGCAGAGCACAAAATCTATTCACAAAATCAAAGACAGTTGCAAAATGAAAAAAAATAATACTTATAGTGTGCACCATATATAACAGTTTAAGATTCCCAATATTTAAATAACTCTAAAAAATTAAGGGTCAAAGGACCAAAAAACACAAAAAAGCATATAAATTCCCTCAAATTCATATAAAAATGTCGATCTAACATATTTAAAGAAATGCAAGTTATAATGACACTAAGGTACAATTTCTCACATCTCTGAGTAACAAAAATTGAAATATAGAACAGATAATGCCAGAACATTTGGACATTCACATTCAAGACAATGAATCTATACACAAACTTTCTGCCTTTCACAAAAATTAACTAAAAATTGATCTCAGATCTAACTGTAAAATGCAAAACTATGATGTTCCTAGAAAACAAAATAGAGGAAAACCTACATGACCTGGAGTAGGTAATGTCTTTTCAGATACACCACCAAAAGTAGAATCCAGGAAAGAAACAGTGTTGAATTGGATTTCCCCCAAATTAAAAGCTTCTGCTCTGTAAAACACAGTGTCCAGAGAATAAGATGGTAAAGAAGAGACTAAAAGCAGTGTTTATAAAACACACACACAATACAGGACTCTGATATAAAATGTCATGAAATTCAACAATTAGAAAATGAACATCCTAATTTAAACATATATAACTAAATTACAGATACACACACACACACACACACACACACACACATATATAGGCCCATGACTTTATCACCATACAAAAGACATACATATGGTCAATAAACATGTAAAACAATGCCCCCATCATATGTCATTAGGGGAATTGCAAATTGAAACAACAGGGAGCTACCCCTTCATATCTATTAGAATGGCTAGAAAACCAAAGCACTGACCACACACCAAAGGATGCTAAGGAGGTAGAGTGACACTGGGAATGCATGTGGTCCTTTCCCTGTGGAAGGTAGATTAGCAGTTTCTTTCAAAAACAAATATGCTCTTACCATGCAATCCAGAGATCTCCCTCCTTGGCATTTACCCAAAAGATTTGAGAACTTATGTCCACAAAAACGCTTGTTGTCTACATGAATATTTATAATAGCTTCATTGATAATTGCCAAAAGTTGGAAATAATCAAGCTGTTTGTCCTTCAGAAGGTGAATGGTTGGATAAACATTCGTGGTCCATCCAAACAGTGCACTATCATTCAGTATTAAAAAGAAATGAGCTATTAAGCCATGAAAAGTCTTAGGAGACACTTAAATGCATATTACAAACAGAAAAAAACTAATCGGAAAGGGCTGCAAATGGCATGATTCCATTTTCTAGACCATGACATTATACAGAAGGCAAAACTACAGATATATGAGAAAGGTCACTGGTTGCCAGGGGCTGGGGGAAGGAGGGACGAGTCAGTGGAACAAAGAGGATTTACAGGGCAGTGAAGAGATTTTGTGTGAAACAATGTTGGAAATGTGTCATCATGCAGCACTAAGTGTGGACCCTAATGGAAACTGTATTTGGGGTCAAAATAATGTGTCACCATATGTTCATGGACTAACTGCTGTACTGTTCTGGTGGAGGAGGTTGATAGTGGAGGCGTCTGCATGTTTTGCTGTGAACCTAAAGCTACTCTAAAAAATAAGGTATATATTTTAAAGGTAAGACACAACACATTCTGTTAGCAAAGCTATGAGGACACAAGCTCTCTCCAAATACTACCAGTGGATATGTAAAACCAACATACAGCCTTTCTGTAGGGTAAGACCCAAGACTATGTACTCACTTGTCTTTTGATTCCAACAATTCTACTCCTAGGAATCTACAATACACAGATACCCAAAAGCACAAGGCTAGTCATGCAGCATTATTTATTATTACAAAATATGATGAATGTCTTAAATAGCCATACATAGGAGAGTTTTAGAAAATATAATTGTTTATCAACACTATGCAATAATAAATAATTTTAACAAAAAATAAAGGAAGATCTCTATTGAATAATATGGACTGATTTTCAGGGTCAATGTTAAGTGGAAAAAGAAAATACAAAGGTATAGTATAGAGCTGGGGTTGTGGCTCAGCGGTAGAGCGCTCGCCTTGCATGTGTGAGGACCTAGGTTTGATTCTCAGCACCACATAAAAATAAATAAATAAAATAAAGGTATATTTTTTTTTAAAAAAAAGATATAGTATATCTACACCCTTTATATAAGAAGGAGATATAGGAAAATAAAAAGATATGTATTTTGTGCAAAAAATACAACAGGAAGGGTAACTCAAAAGGTAAAGAGATAGGGAGGTAACAGGCAGCAGATGGGGAGAAAAAAAAACTGGAAAGAAGCAGGAACAGGAACTGGCAGCAGGGTGGAGAGGAGAGGAACACTACTCTGAGCAGACACTTTGTACAGCTCTAACTCAGAATCGCAGGAGTATTTTACAAACTCCAAAATTAAATCATGAATCTATCAGAATGCAGGGGAATCCAAATTAAAGGAATTGAATAGAGATGAAACAAAACAAGTTAAATTGCATGACCATGAATAACAAAGCCACACTGAAAGGGGTGAGGAAACAAAGAACTAACTGGAGCAACTTTGAAAAACTATTTTTTAAAATTATTGGACAAAAATACTTTTTAAAGCAAAAGACAATAAAAGAATGGTACGTCAATGCTGTAAGGTAGTTAGTAAATTTGTTTCTCATGAGGACATCCATTAGCAGTTCTGAAACTATGTATATAATAGGGTTGGGTAAGGATTGTGTATTGCAATCAGCAAACATTTACATCTGATGAGAGCCAGGTTTCATGCAGCTAGGAGTATGGTGATGACTACAGGGCCCCTCTCCACACTAGCTGTGCAACTTCCTGTGAATATATAATTACTTTTAAAAAAGAAAAAGTTAAAAAGAAATAACTAAAATGGCAAAGGCAGCAAGAGACTCTAAAGACCAGGGTGAGATGTTTATTGTGATGCTAGAGTACAGAACAGCATTTTTAATGAGTCACACTTCCTTTTGTGAGAAGTGTGTGTGTGTATACACATATACATATGCATATGGAAATATGTGTAGAAAGGTGATAATTTCAGAAGGGCTTTTTAATTTTTTAAAATCTCTTCAGTTTCTCATTTTTCTATAATTTTCACACATTGTTTTTAATAGGGGAAAGGTGGGATATTTTAATGAAAGCTAAAGAAAATTTCAAAAATTACTAGTTCAGGTAAACAACTTAAAAATGGGGAAATAGAGACCCAGACTCTGAAGTCCAAGTCCCTGGATCCCAGAGTTGTGGCCATCCGTCCAGTAACTTTGTCCACTGGTCTTATGACATACTCTGTCAATGAGACTTTTCTCTTCCCAGAGCTCATGTTTTTAAAGGAAATCTGAATTTTCCATTGCAAAGGTAGCAACTAAAAGTATCCAAACATTCTGACTGCCTATCAAATCAAATCCCAGCATACTTAATCAATATGCCAATTTTTATTGATGAAACTGCTTTCCATGTAAGGCAAATAATACATGTAAGTCATAGTAAAGCAAAAGTTTTCAAAAAGTTTACAAGTTTTCAACGTACTTACTCTTCTTTACATAAGGCTATTTTATTTCCTAAAACTCCAATTCTAAAATGATTTTTGAAAACGATTTCTAAAATTAAGTAGAAAAATAAATAGTATTCTTTCATTGAAATTCTTCAAGTGAGAGATCTTGGCTATGTTTTGAATGCAGGAACAAAGAATTTTTGGAATAAAGAACAGTTTTGAGCATCACAAATATCTTCATTGTCTTTAGAAACTGCTCAGACTATTACCACTACAGGCTAAAAATCTAATACCAAAGCATCATCTTAACAAACAACAGTCATTTTTAATTTGTAAAGAAAAATACTTTATGCAATTTAAAATTAATACAGCATTTTCTAAATAAAATAGCTTTGCTTACAGGTTCCAAGCACTCCACAGACTTACTAACCATCTACTGTGGACTGGCCACACTTTGAGCCACACTTTGAGCCCATGCATGAATGTGTGAACCCAGCAAAGCTCAACTGGGGGAAACTCTTACAGGTTCCAACCCTGGCAATTTGGAAAGCAGAATGTTTCCCTGATATCAAAGGAGGAGTGGTGGTGAATGTGAGCAGAGTCTTCATCCAATGTTTTCCCTGACCCCAAAGGAAAGAATCCTAATATTGACTGCAGATCCAACCACAGGCTACATACTCCTCAAGGTCTCTGTCATCCCTGCAACCATCCCCTCCTGCAGGAAGTATCCCTTCTGTATGATTCTGGACATGGACTCAGAGAGCTCAAACAAATGAAGAGATTTAGATGCAAGTAGGTACAGAGATGGTGAAAGAATGGCAAGAGTGTTACTGCTTTCATCTTGTTACTCATGATGACCTGTTTGACCTTGGTAGAATCATCAGTGTCTCGTATTTGAAAATCTCATTTGTAAAATACCGACTACTGAAAACAGACCAGAAAAGTGAGGGGGACAAAAAGTTAGCAGTTGGTACCGAGTTAACATTGTCTCCCTCCATAGGTCTTCACCTGAGGTCAGCGTAGGACCATTAGAAGGACTGACTTTGGTTTCCTTGAACTTCTAAACAAGAACTGGAAGAAGTCCAGGTCTGGGGACTTGGGGGGAAGAAGCTGAGGGAAACGAATCCAAGCGGGCAGAATCCATGCAGTTGATGTGGCTCTGATGTCCTGATTGAAATTTGAGGCCATCCTCTGAAGGTCTTTAAGAGTCAAACTGAACCTAATCAAAGGAGGTTTCACCTGGAAGAAGCAGATGGTCCTCAGGACCTCTTCTAGCCCTCAGGTTCCATGATAGAATCATCTTCAAACTAGCCAAAAACTTGATTGTTTTTCCAAGGCTTTCTTTTGCAGTCAGAGAGTACAACTGATGGCTTACCTTCCCCTGCTTCTCAGTGGGGTTTATTTATAGAACAACCACATGACAGCCAGAAATACCTTCAGACCAGGAGGGACCCGGCCATCTGTTCCTCTGATAAAATGCTTCCAGCGATTTCTCCAGGATTCGGGTACTTAACAAAATGTTGCTGCAGCAGCATCCAATCTGTGTATTTATAGGAGGAGATGTGTGTATGTTACATATTTGGACTTGTTTCTTTCAGCAGGAGAAATATAGCCTGTGCCATATGTTTGCCACACACATAATTACCTCCCTACTCCATCCATCCAATTCTAAATATTTCACCATTCAGATAGCAACAGGTTAGACTCTCCCCCTTGAGTCCAGGTATTTGTAAACCCATCATCCTGGAACTTTGTGGGATGGTCATTAATTGAACAATTGCTAACATTCAAGCTGATTCTCTCAATAAACTCCCCCTATCTTGTGCTATCACTTGGAGCTTGCAGAGAAAGCCATGATTCCATGTTAGTCTCAAGGCCCTTTCCAGCATCCCCTGAACCCTTCCTGCTCCACACATGGGAATAAAGAAGTGACTAATAGTAGGGAAATTGGTGCATTTACAGCTGTCGGGCTGTGCTGAATGTGTTTTTTCTGCATTGTCTCATTTCACTTTTCACAACAAATTTGGGTGGTGGGACTCTTATTCATCTCACAAATGGGGCCAGGCCACTTTTCCTCCTGGTCTCCGTTCACCTCTCCTTGAAGTGGAAGCAGCCACAGGACCCCCTTAATATTAGCCTGCATTTCATCCTTCATTATTACCTGCGATTACCTCACTTGTCTATGGTCTAGCTTCTTCTATAAGGATTATGGGTCCTGTGGAAGAGGGGACTCCACTTTCTCTGTTATCTAAAGCAGGGTGTGTTGACTAAAGACTTTCAGTAAATATTGGCTGAATCTATGAAGGTTGGTATTATTGAACAACATTGTCCACCTTTGGAGAGAAAAGCCTGAGCTCAGAAAGCCATCTCTGTTGTTTACAAGCTTCTGCATGCAAAAGAGCATTCCATGAAGAGGAAGCAGCCCATGGCTCGGGCTGGAAGGCTGGTGGGACCAGAGCCAAGTGAGGGAGGAGAGCTCAGTATGGACAGAAGTTCCAGTGGCAAGCAGCACCTTGTCACGCAGGCACTGGAGGACAGGGAGGAACTTGACTTTTGTAAGGTGTTTGTGTAATTATTGGCTGGCCTGGAGTTTGGGGGTGGAGGGTTAGTAATCTGATTTGCATTTCTCGTGTTCAGAATAAATTCCCGGCAGATTGCGGAGTGAACATAAGCACAGGAAGAACTGTGAAGAGGTGAGACACGGCAACAGCAGACCAGCACAGGGAGGGTTATTTCTGCCTAAGAAGGGAGTGTCTGGGCAGAGGGCAGAACATGCTTCTCATTTGAAATCGATCTAGAAAGAGGACACGAGTTGATCAGGCACAGAAAGAACAAAGGCTACTCTAGTTAGAAAGAATAATGAGTGCAATTGTATAAAGGTCTGTAAGTACAGAGTATTTTAGGGAAACAATGACTGTTTACCTACAGATTGTGGTGGCAAAAGTTGGGAGCAGACCGTGAGGAACTTCAGGCAGGTGCATCCTGTCCATATGGTCTCCCCCAACACAGGGATGAGCAAAAGGTGCCATTTCCTCCTGGTAGGTAGAGCTGTCCTCCAGAGTATTACATGGGAAAGAATCATAGGAATTATGATCCATACTGGACCTTCTTCCTGGTCTCAATCTGGGCTACATCAAGAACAGTATACAGAAATGTCTGCTCTCTCTCACTCAGCCCCTCCCCTTCCCCATCTCTTGCCCCCTCTAGGTACTTGCTCAGTCCACTGGGATCCATGCTGAGTCATGCTCAATGGAATAAATATGTGCCCTATATATCACATGCTTATCCAGACCCAGTGTTGGCCCCAAAACTGATGCCAAGAATTTTATCTTGGGTGGCTCCATTTCAGATATTTTTCTGGATTTGGCTTCTCAAAGTGTGGCTCATAGAATAGCAGCATCCACTTCACCCAGGAGTATGTTAGAAATGCAGAATCTTAGTCTCCACTCTAGAACAATGAAATAGAATCTGCATCTTAACATTGAAAAGTGTGTTGCATGCACATTTTAGTCTGAGAAACAGTGGTCCAGACAAACCTATCCATGTTAACTTGTGCCTGGAAAAAAACAGAATAGGCCTGCACTGTGCAGAAGTGCACAGTGGAATGGCCTGAGGTGGCCAGTGTTCAGTCAGGGCACAGATGGTCACTGGGTATTTAGATTTCCACTTCCAGCTGTGAATAGCAGAAAAGTTCTCTTAGTACTGCCTAATCTTCTTTGCCTGTGTCCAGCTGGGAAGTTGCTTGTTTAAATGAATAGAAACAATGGTTTAAATTTTGTACTAGTACATGCATGAAATTCCCTCAAGAAAAATCTAAAATTTACCTGATTGTCATCAGAAAACTTTAAAGAATGCCAAAAGTAGAGGGTCAGTGTATAAAGCGAGAAACTATCTAAATTACTTTCAGTCTGTAAGAAATGTCTAGTGAATTCTCTACCTATGGAGTTTTAGTCAGTCTTGTGCACAATTTTTTGTAGAACATTGCCATCTTTTAACACACCATGTCATTTTCTAATTTTAACATTAGGATCTGCATGTCTTGAGTGGGATCTTAGACTGAGGTGGGCTTCACTTGGAGGTGTCAGATCAGAGAGAAAAGAATCAAAAAGACTCAAACATTCAATTACCACTCATTATATGTGAAATGTGTCTTTGAAGCTCACACAAGTTTTTTTTTTTTCCAATCCTGGATGGCATGTCACTCAGTCTTAAATCTTTGCAAGAAAAAATTCAATTAGCATCATAGGGGTGGTAATTCTACACTATATTCTGCAACAAGGGGAATGACAGAGAAAGAGCAATTTAGGCTGATAGCTACATCAACCGCAGTACAGTTGATTAAAAATTTAACAGTTTTTCTGATGAATGTCCTAGCTCAGATTTGGAAAACACTGACGGATTTAATTTTCCACTGACTAAATAATCATTTTATAAGCCATGTATAATTCATGTAATGGCAATGTTATGGGCTTGTTAAAAATGACTGCTACTAAACAGTTAACACTCTCTAGCAAGCAGAGGCTTGTAAAGGACCATTATTGAAATTAGTTGGCACCCGTTGACTGAGAATGGGTTTTGCCTTATGAGTCTTTAAAATGAAATAAGTTCAGCCTTTCAGTACAAGTCACACCCCAATCTCCAACTCATGCCAAAAAAAAAAAAAAAAAAAAAAACCCACAAAATGTGTGTTGGGAAAAAGGAGGGTTTGTTTCATTCTAAAATAGCTTTATTGGCTGTGACCACCAAACAAGATCTTCAGCTTTCTCAAGTTCAGGTTCCTAAACGGGAACATGGAGACAGTGGCACCTACTAGCAGGGCTGCTGGGAAAGTGAAGGAGGCGATGCTTCTGAGTTCATCTGGTCTCCCTGCACTCACCAGTGGGGTGAGGTACAGGCTGGTGGTTGCTGCCCAGATCATGCCGGCTCTTGCTGCTGGGATTTGTTCAAATGACTCTTTCACCGTGACACGTGTACAGAGGAGCTCAATTAGAATCACAACTGTGTGGCCCTGCCAGTCTCTCCAGTAGACCTGGGCTGTGGTCTTCATCACACTCACCATCTTTCAGCAGACTGGAGAACTTTCTTCTTCTTCTTCTTCTCATGTAGTCATGCACCACATCGTAATGCTTCAGTCAACCATGGATCCCATGGACCACAGTGGTCCCTTAAGACTCTAATGGAACAGAGAAACTCCTCTCATCTGGTGATGCTGCATCTGTCCTAAGATCATGGTGCCATGCAGCATGGAACTGTGAGTCATGTAAAAGTGTACCACATACAATTATATATTGTTACTCAATACTTGGTATTGATAGTTATTGTCATGTTACTAGTTTATGTGTTCACTGGACTATATTTCTTATTTCTTTGGAATGTATGTCTACTTATGGAAAGAGGTTAAAACATATGCCAAGTTCCTCTGGTAGCAGTAGCCCCAGAGTGCCCATTTGCTGTGCATCTTGAGTGTTCCAACAGCCCACGGTTGACATAGACTGTCTGAATCTGTGGGAGGGCACTTGAAGTAAGTCACACTATGACATAATCACCTGCTGACGCATTTCTCAGAACAAATCTCCATTATTGAGCAAGGAAGGACTGCATTCATTATTTTTATTAATTACATTATTTTGTCATTTTTTGTCTTCCCAAAGAAAAAGATAAGCTGCACAAAGGCAGATAATTTTGCTGGTTTTAGTTCTTGATATGCTTCAGCACAAGGCTTGGGATATAATAAGTAATCAAAAAATCTTTAATGAAGGTGTGGCTATTTCAAACATTTGAGTAATTATTTAAACACTATAATCATTGCACTCACTAGGTGGAGCTGTAGAAAATGTAATTTCTTTTTTTATTATTAATTAGTTTATTTATTTTAATTAGGTATATATGACAGCAGAATGCATTTTGATTCATAGTACACAATTGCAGCACAACTTTTCATTTCTCTGGTTGTACACAATGTAAGGTCACATCATACGTGCAGTCACACATGTACCCAGGGTACTGATGCTTATTCCACCATCTTTCCTGCACCCATGCCCCCTCCCCATCCTTCCCTCCCCTTTTCCCAATCAACGTTTCTCCATTTTCCCAATGCTCTCCCCATTTTGAATTAGCCTTTGGTTTGGGGGGATTGGCTAACTTTGCTTAGCATGATATTCTCCAACTCCATCCATTTACTTGAAAATGCCATAATTTTATTCTCTTTTTAATGTTGAGTAATATTCCATTGTGTATATATACCACAGTTTCTTTATCCATTCATCTATGGAAGGGCATCTGGGTTGGTTCCACAGTTTAGCTATTGTGAATTGAGCTGCTATGAACATTGATGTGGCTGCATTACTGTAGTATGTTATTTTTAAGTCCTTTAGGTATAGACCAAGGAGTGGGATAGCTGGGTCAAATGGTGGTTGCATTCCAAGTTTTCTAGGGAATCTCTATACCGCTTTCCAGATTGGTTGCACCAATTTACAGTCCCACCAGCAATGTATGAGTGTTCCTTTTTCCCCACATCCTCACCAACACTTATTGTTGTTTGTATTCTTGATAATTGCCATTCTGACTGGCATGAGATAAAATCTTAGTTTTGATCTCCATTTCTCTAATAACTAGAGATGTTGAACATTTTTTTACATAATTGTTAATCGAATGTATATCTTCTTCTGAGAAGTGTCTGTTCAGCTCCTTAGCCCATTTATTGATTGAGTTGTTTGTTTGTTTGTTTTTTATGTTGTTTTCTGACTTCTTTATATATCCCGGAGATTAGTACTCTATCTATCATGTGTGTGGCAAAAATTTGCTCCAAAAATGTAGGCTCTCTCTTTACCTTTTTGATTGTTTCTTTTGCTGAAAAGAAATTTTTCAGTTTGAATCCATCCATTTATTAATTCTTCATTTTATTTCTTGAGCTTTAGGAGTCTTGTTAAGAAAGTCAGAGCCTAACCCAACATGATGAAAATTTGGGCCTACTTTTTCCTCTATTATTCACAGGGTTCTCTGGTCTAATTCCTAGGTCCTTGATCCACTTGGAGTTGAATTTTGTACACTGTGAGAAATAGGGGTTTAGTTTCATTTTGCTGCATATGTATTTCCAGTTCTCCCAGCACCATTTGTTGAAGAGGCTATCTTTTCTCCAATGTATTTTTTGGTGCCTTTGTGTAGTATGAGATAATTATATTTATGTGGCTTTGTCTCTGTGTCTTCTATTCTGTGGCATTGCTCTCCATGTCTATTTTGGTGCCAATACGATGTCATTTTTGTTACTATTGTTTTGTGGTATGGTTCATTCAAGGGACGCAAGGTTGGTTCAACATACAGAAATCAATAAATAGAATTCATCACCTCAATAGACTTAAAAAATAAGAATCATATGATTATATCAATTGATGCAGAGAAAGCATTTGACAAAATATAGCACCCTTTCATGTTCAAAACACTAAAAAACACTAGGCATAGTAGGAACATACCTCAACGTTGTAAAAGCTATCTATGCTAAACCCAAGGCCAGGATCATTCTAAATGGAGAAAGATTGGAACCATTCCTGCTAAAATCTGGAACAAGCCAGGGATGGCTAGTTTCACTACTTCTATTCAACATAATCCTTAAAACTCTAGCCAGAGAAATTAGACAGACAGAAGAAATTAAAGGATACAAATAGGAAAAGAAGAACTCAAACTATCATTATTTGCTGAGGACATGATTCTACACTTAGAGGATTCAAAAAACTCCACCAGAAAACTTCTAGAATGAATTAATAATTCAGCAAAATAGCAGGGTATAAAATCAATATCCATAAATCAAATGCATTTCTATATATCAGTGATGAATCCTCTGAAAGAGAATTTCTCTGAAAGAGAAATTAGAAAAACTACCCCATTCACAGTAGCCTCAAAATAAAATAAAATAAAATACTTGGGAATCAACTTAACAAAATAGGTGAAAGACCTCTAAAATGAAAACTACAGAACACTAAAGAAAAAAATTGTGGAAGACCTTAGAAAATGGAAAGATCTTCCATGCTCTTGGATAGGCAGAAATAATATTGTCAAAATGGCCCTAGTATCTAAAGCACTATACAGATTCAATAAATTTCCAATTAAAATCCCAAAGTTATTCCTTATAGAAATTGAAAAAATAATCATGAAATTCATTTGGAAAAATATAAGAGACCCAGAACAGACAAAGCAATTCTTAGCAAGATGAGTGAAGCAGGAGGCATCACAATACCAGACCTTAAACTATACTAGAAAATACTGTTTCTTGGAAAGCATTCCCAGGCACTGCATAGCCTAGGTGCTATTCAAGAATCAACATTTTTGTTGGAATGGTGAAGTGCCACAGTTTGGGGAACATTACAACCATGAATCAATCAATCTCTCTCTCTCTCTCTCTCTCTCTCTCTCTCTCTCTCTCTCTCTCTCTTTCTCTCTCTCTCTGTATGCTCACTGAACAATGCAGGGTCTGGAACATGCAGATTCACCAACCTGTGACCAGTTTTTAATGTTACTTTTTCAGTAACATCTGTACCATGGGGTATGTGTAAATTTGGACTCCACACCAATATACGATCAACTTTAATTTCTCAGTGAAGACCTCACCACCACCACTCAGAACCCTAAGCAGACACAAACATTTCTCTTCCTTACTCTACCAATGGACAGGGAAACAGTCAGAAAAGGGACTCAGACTCTGTTACCACATCTCAAATCCCTTACAATACACCCTTTTCATCTTCATTATAATTTTGAAGTCAGAACTTGGCTGTGTGGACTTGGTCAAATCATTGAATTCTCAAAGTCTTTGATTCATTTATGAAAAGTGCCTGATGATTCCAGGTTTTCCTCCTTTGTTTCCAGGATTGTCACAAAGATCAAAATATTTTAAATGACCCATTCTACATAAAAGCAATACAAACTGTAATGTGTGAAACAGTAATTTCACAGTGGGTTCTGAAGTGGAGCCCAATAGATTAATTGCCCCATGAATTCTACTCTGACAACTAGGAGCCATGGAGTTTGGGAGATCTTTCTGTTCAGTGCTCTCAGACGTGGCTGCACAGAGATCCATCTCACAGAGATTCCAGGGCTCCAGCTCAGAGATGCTCAGTCTATTGGTCTGGAACAATGCTTTGAATCTCCGTTTTGAGTCATCACTTCTCATGGCCAATGCTAAAGCCTAGGGTTTTAGAATCAGAATTATAGATCACAGTTTGCCAAACCTGATGCTAAACAAATGTCCTTCTCCTACAAAGGAGAAGACAAACACAAAGAAGGGGTGTCATATGCAGCAAGGACAAAGCACATTAGGAACAGAATAACAAGAATGAACTGAGTATTTCATGTCAGATTCTGGTTCACCTTTGAGTTCCACTGAAGATTAAAACAGGTGACTCTATCTGGAGAAATGATACCACAAGGCAGAAAACAAAGATTGCAATATAGGACCCCAAACTAAGGGGAACGATCTTTCTTGCTTTGGTATAGAAATTGGGGCACATAAGGAATGTTTTGGCTGTGTGAACACCATCAGATAGGACAAAGGGGAACCCCTGAGGGTACACTTACCTACCTACCTCAATGCACCCAGGCAAAGACTTGTAAAAAGGAAACTATATAAATATATATCTGGGAAACATACCTGGGAAATTGTAGGACTTTCTTTTTTATGTTGTTAAACATACAAACATTATGCCTTTAGGTCTTTAAAAGATTCACATGTTTACCTTGAACTTTAAGACTTGTCTGTCCTACCCAGAAAACAATGTGGATTCTCATTATCTGACCTCAGAAAATTTATGCCACAGGACAATTCAGGTTTGTGCTAATGATCAACTAGCTTAGAGGACCCCTGTTTTTCTTTCACTCTGTGTGGTGTCAGTAAAATGCATTTAAGCAATCCACGGCATGTTGGATAATAAAACCAAATTGCTCAACTGGAATTTTCATCTATCACAGTATTGTCTTGGGAGAATACAACTACAGGATTTCTCTCTTTGTCTTTTATTTTTTCTTGCTTGCTTTCTTCTTGCTTCATTCCTGTGTGTGTGTGTGTGTGTGTGTGTGTGTGTGTGTGTGTATGCTGGTTGGTAGGCCAAAGCTTGGGATACAAAGATGAATAAAACATGAGGTTCAAGGGGTTCTCCGTCAAGTGGGGGAAATAGACATTTTCAAATACAATACCCTGTGGTAAGGGCCGAGATGAGGAGGACGAGGAGGAAGTGATGCTTCTCCCCTTCACAGTCAAGGAAGGCTTCTCCAAAGGACCTTTCAGTTGAGTGTGATAAGGTGAATAAGGGTTCTGCATGCACCCAGAAGGGAGAATGGTATCTTGTGCAGACAGCAATGTCTCAAGGACAAGAAGCTGCATCATGTCACTGGAGTAGAGCATGAATATCTGAGGAAGCTTTAGGAGTAAAACTGCGCATTCAAGGAGCCCTACCAGGTGTCTGTCACTCATTCAGAGGAGCACCAAAATGAATGGAGAGCTGACCCCTGTCCTAGAGTTCATACTCGAAACAGATGGGTACTCACCCATACACACACGTGCAGAATACACAGAGCAATTCTAGAAGAGTGAGTGAGTTGCCATGGGAACATGAAGACACCAAACTACTAACTGGACCTGGAGAAGAAAGGGAAAATTTTACAGAGCCTGAACCATGAGCTGTGAGGGGTAGGAAGGAAAACAGGTAGCGACATATGCATAAAGCATCTAGGCATCGTATGGCATCAAGCTTGGACCTGGGACAGCTCTTGTTATCGTGTTTAAAAATTTTTAAGAATTTCAAGGTGGTGCACAGAGTGTCCAATCAAGCAAGGGACCTGAATGTACACCGCATGTTATAAAATCCCCTGCCCTGGAGGGGTGGGCATGAGGTTTATCACTGCTATTCTCTTTACTCGGAGTCCTTTGTCCAAACCGATGTAAAGGCCACGGAAGTGACCACAGGCTTATTACTATTTTGCACAATAAAACTCTGATGTTGGAAAACATTCAACCAAACAACCCTTCATTGCTACCCAGACCAGTCTAGATAAACTTCATAAAGAAATAAGAGCAACCAGAAAAAAAAAATCTAGAGGAAACCAAAAAATTAAAACTCAACCAGACTAACTCCTGTCAGGCAGAGCAATTGTGTAAGATTAGAGAAACTAAATGGATCCCCATGTCCCAGAATTCTCTCAGAATAATTGAAAACCACTTTAGATTTTTCTAAAAGCATTGCATATTTTTTTTTCTCTCAAACAGTGCTTGAAAGTAGAGCTCAGGATAAACAGAAATACCATGAAAAATTATCTAGGAATTAGAAACATAAAACCTTTTATGTTTCAGAAATAAAGGCTATAAAAACAAAATATTTATATTTAACTGTTCCAATGGATGGTAATGAGATATTTTTAGAAGAGAAAAAGCTTATATGGCATATGCACGCTGCCTTGTTTAGATCAGGTTCAATTACAATGTAATGACTAACCAACTGCAGGTTTTATGGTTAAACAAAATTTCATCTTATTTATGTGCATGTTCTCTTTATTACTCTGCAGAATGTCTGCTTCTTAGCATTAAATATGGACTGAGAACTTGTCTACCTGTGATTCAGGAAAACCAGGTCTTTTTAAAAAGGGATCAAACATATAAATGAAAGTGAATTGGCAAAGCAAATTATTCATGGGGGTCTCAGAAGCAGTTCCAGCATGCCTGGGAGATGTATTCAGTAACCAAGCCACAGGACCACTGCCTATGCCTGTTTTCCTTAGCCCTAAATGCACAGTGCTTAAATCTGTGTCCCACCTTCCTCTGAGCATGTCTAAGGGTGCAGTAAAACCTGCAAACCTGGGTCTGCTCCAATCTTTATGCAAGTCCTTGAAAATAAAGCAGCATCCTATGCCCTCCATTCACTTGTCTTAGAATATGAAGTAGAAGTTGACAGGTGGCAGTTTGTTCTTGTAAGAATGATTAATCTACATCATCATTGACTAAACCTTCAACAGTGCCTGCACCAGGTTTAGCATTTCACTACGTAGTTTCTTAACCTCAAAAAAATACAACAAGGTGGATGCCCGTGTTAGCCCCATTTTAAAATAAGGAAACAAGGTCCTGGCAGGTCTATCCCTTTTCCAAGGTCACTCTATTGGTTTGTGTAGAAGCCAGGATTAACTTCAGCCTGTGATCAGCCACTTCCCAAACCTTAATCAAAACCTTTTCTTAACTTACTTCATCAAAACCTTTTACCACTGCTCAAACTGGCGGTTATTATTTATTTTATCTTAAAATACTACTTTATTAACTTTGTTGAAGTAATCTCCTTGAAAAATGTTAGCTATAATACCATTACTTGAAGGTTTAAATGTAACAGCTTAAATTTTTAAACAATTTAAATGTTCAGTGATAAAGGATTTATAAAATTGGACTATGTTAGAACAGAACCCTCTACAGGGATAGAAAATTGACTGACTTCATCCAACCCATTGAGGCCCTCAATAGAGTAAAACACAAAATAAGAAAATATTCTTTCTCTCTGTCTTTGAGGAGGGATTTCAATCTCCTCATGCCTATGAACTCAGAACTACATCATCAGCTCTCCTGGGTCTGAGCCTACATAATAGCATGAGTCAATTTGTGATAATAATTTCTATATGTGCACACACACATGTGCATGCATGCACACAAACACACACACACATACACACACACAATACCTTAATACACACAGACAATACCTTAATACCTAGACAACCCAACCTATGCATATTTCTGAATAAAGACATATGCCTTGTACTAAAGGATATATTATGCTAGGTTGTGATTCTCGGGTTAATTTCCAGGTATCAGCAGATAAGGAAAAGAAAATGGATCATTTTTTAGACGAAAGATTCTCTTTCTTCTTTTTCCTCTATCTCATTTGAATGGTAGGCAATGTCAAATCCTGAGCACTGCATTTTTAAGACAGAGCCAGTATGGGTGAAATGAACTAGACCTTGGCAGTTATACCCAGCTATCTGGGGCCAAGTCCATGCCCACTGGATTGCACCTTGTCCACCTCTTCTTGTGTTCCCTGACCAGGGTTTCTTACTTCAGATTGAGGCTCAGTTTTTACCTGCTTCATGCTGTGGCTTGGCTACCACCTTACGTGACTTTTCACTTCTCTTGGTTTGTGTGAACTAAGAAAATGGCTTTCCTTTCTCAGTCTGATCTCTGCACCTGGCATCTGTGTAGTTGATAACTTGTGTTGAGGCACTCTCCAGGAGCTGACCCGTTAAGAACTCACCTAGTTCTCTTCATGAGTCAGTGACCTTTCAGAGGTTATGACTCACTGGCTGAGATCATTCCTGATGCCCTCTGCCTTTTTTGGTTTCCATGAATCTATCCACCAAGGGATACCTATTGAAAGGTGACTGGTTTTTCACTTCATTATCTGGATAATCGGAAACAGCAAAGATCCAATAAAAAGGTCATCGATATTGAAATCAAAAGAACTAAACTGAATCTCTCTTACCTCAGGTCCCTAAGATTCAGTCATTTCATCCATGTAAATGATAATAAAACCCAAATCTCATATTTTATGATTTCCATTAAGATAATGTGCATGGAATTTTGTGTTAATTGTTATAAGTTACAAAAATGTCATAGATGTCTTTATTATTTCAGTTTCACCCTGTGCTGACAACAGCCTATATACTCCATCGGAACTAAAAGAGAAGATGGATTCAAAAGGGACCCTCATCCAGTTGCTGCCTACTTCTGGGCCAAGCATCATGTTTTATACAAGGTAAATGGTCATGTACGGGGCTCACAGCTGTTTGGCACTGCAGAGAGGGTAAAAAAAATCCCAAATAAATGCCATTGGGATTTTGATTGGCATTGCATTAAACCTATAGAGAACTTTTGGTAATATCGCCATTTTGATGATGTTAGTTCTGCCTATCCATGAACAGGGTATATTTTTCCATCTTCTAAGGTCTTCTTCTATTTCTCTCTTTAGGGTTCTGTAGTTTTCATTGTATAAATCTTTCACCTCTTTTGTTAGGTTGATTCCCAAGTATTTTATTTTTTTTTTGAGGATATTGTGAATGGAGTGTTTTTCCTCATTTCCATTTCAGAAGTTTTGTCCCTGATATACAGGAATGCCTTTGATTTATGCATGTTGATTTTATAACCTGCCACTTTGCTGAATTCATTTATTATCTCTAATAGTTTCTTTGTAGACCCTTTTGGGTCTTCTAGGTATAGAATCATGTCATCTGCAAATAGTGATAATTTAAGTTCTTCTTTTCCTATTTTTATGCCTTTAATTTCTTTCGTCTGTCTAATTGCTCTGACCAGTATTTCGAGAACTATATTGAATAGAAGTGGTGATAAAGGGCATCCCTGTCTTGTTCCAGATTTTAGAGGGAATGCCTTCAATTTTTCTCCATTCAGAATGATGCTAGCCTGAGGCTTAGCATAGATAGCTTTTACAATGTTAAGGTAAGTTCCTGTTATCCCTAGTTTTTCTAGTGGCATTTATACACAATGGAGTATTACTCTGCAATAAAAAATGACAAAATCGTGGAATTTGCAGGGAAATGGATGGCTCTAGAGCAGATTATGCTAAGTGAAGCTAGCCAATCCCTATAAAACAAATGCCAAATGTCATCTTTGATATAAGGAGAGCAACTAAGAACAGAATAGGGAGGAAAAGCATGAGAAGAAGATCACCATTAAACAGAGATGAGAGCGGGGATGGAAAGAGAGAGAGAAGGGAAATTGCATGGTAAAGGAAGGAGACCCTCATTATACAAAAATTATATATAAGAGGAAGTGAGAGGAAAGGGGAAAAAACAAGAGAGAAAAATGAATTACAGAAGATGGGTTAGACAGAGTTAATGGGAGTGGAGGGGAGGGAAGGGGGGGATAGTAGAAGATAGGAAAGGCAACAGAATACAACAGACACTAGTATGGCAGTATGTAAAAAAGTGGATGTGTAACCGATGTGAATCTGCAATATGTATACGGGGTAAAAATGGGAGTTCATAATCCGTTTGAATCAAATGTATGAAATATGATATGTCAAGAGCTTTGTAATGTTTTGAACAACTAATAAAAAAATAAATAAAAAAAGGAAAAAAAATCCCAAATAAAATCTGGAAAATTCCAAATTATGCCTGAAGATGGGTGAAGAGTCACTTGTCATTAGAATAAGCAATCCAGGTGTACGTCTCTCCAAATAAAAATTGTTTTAGTCCCTGCACACCATCTTTAGCAAAGTGCTTCCCACTCAGTCCTCTCTGGAGCTTCATGAACTAGACTGGTTTGTAGGGAGCCCTCTACAGGCAGTTGGCATTATTACCTGCATTTTCTCAGAGTCAGAGAGCTTGGAATAAGTAGCAACTGATTTCCAGATGTGGATTGAGGAATCTCAGAGAATGTAGCATGCAATATCAACTTTAAAAAGGAAATTGATTTTGACTAAAATTGTGAAATTTTTAATTTGAATTGAATTTATATTTTCAGTAAAAATTCTGAAGCAATATTTAAAATATTATTCTCATATTCTCTAGTTCTTTTATCATTAACTTGGAGCTATTTTCATTCTTTAATTAAATAAACTTACTTTCTCCTCTTAAAATTCAGGAAAATATTTTTCATGGACTTCGAGGTCTGTGAGAGAATACTCTCTGTTAGATGTTTACTCGTGTTCTTTATTGACCTTATTCATCTTAAAAAAATAATTAAGTATTTTTTTAAGTTCCATCTTAAAAAAATACTTAATTATTTAGAGCTTAGAAAATAATGAGGTCTTTTTAATATCCCATAAATTCCAGCACTCCTGCTTATCTGTGTTTTGCAACAGGTAAGATGTCTGCAAAAGGAAGTAGGTTTCGGTCCCCTCCTCTGTTCTGATACATTGCTCATTAACTCATATGGCAGTTAATCCTGGGCCAACTTTTAATAGCCTTATCTTACACTCTTGGATATCTTTTAAAAAATACATGTAAGAATCAAAGTTAATTTTACTCTTTTTGAGGTCAAACATGCTAATTCGTAGTAAAGACAGTGATGAGCTGGTGATTGAGTTGATATAATTCTAAGCTCCTAGTTGCTCATTCCATCTTAAGTATCAGAAGAGAGAAAAGCTCTTAGCAATTTGCATATTCACAGGAAAGATTCCCAGGATTTTCTTTCATCCCATAGCCTTGAAACTATTTAGTAGTTAAAGCCACATTGGGATAATGGATGTTCTAACTGTAAATGACAGACAGACTTTATGTCTTTGTCAGTTTTGTTATAATTTTTAAATATCCCTTGTTGCAGAAAGAGAGAAGTGATATTAACACACTAGGGAAGAAAAGAGAAGCCAAAGAGAGAATAAGCAGCTGAGGACGAGGGGTGGGGAAGAACCGTTCCACTCAGCAGCCTTGGGGGAGCAACAGGATCATGCCTTGGTTTTGTCTTCTTCATTTTCCAGCAGGTTTTCTCTTTCCCTCCTGTTTCTCCATTTCTGTCTGTGGAAGAACTCCCACCACCCCATATGCCTTGATTTCCAAAAGAAGAGGCTTCTGCTAGAAAAAGAGCTTTTTCTCTCTTTAACATTGCTTCCTGAGCAGTTAGTTAGTCTATGTTTTTCAAAGAAACAGAACTTTTTTAGGAGTCTCCAGAGAAACACAAAAGTATGAACTTCTTTTAGATAGATAGGTAGGTAGGTAGGTAGATAGGTAAGCAGATGGATGTAAGAGGAGACTGGAGGAATTGGATCATAGGATTACAGATGTTGAAGTCTCCGGGATTTGCCACCTGAAGCTGGAAAACCAGCAAAATCCTTGGGTTGATTCAGTTAGAGTCTGAAAGTGCAAGAACCAGGAGTGTTTATGTCTCAGAAAGGAGAAAATGGACATCTCAGATTAAAGAGACACAGAATGAACTGATTCTTCCTCTACTTTTATTCTATTCAGGTGCTCAGTGGTTTGGATGATGTTCTCCTGCACTGGTGAGGGCCACTGACTTCAGTCATTCTGCTGACTCAACTCTCTTGCAGAAAAACATCTCACCGATACTCAGAAGTAATGTATTACCAGCTATCTGGGTTCCCCTTATCCAGTCAACCTGACACATAAAATTAAACTTACAGTCTTAGTCTACTCTAGACTTCCTTCTGCACTTATTCTTGGTGGTTCTTCACTCAGGATAGGCAGTGGAATTATTATTTTTATGGCACCTGGAATCCCCGTCATTTCCTTTCTCATCCTTTTGATTTGAGGTAGACTTCAAGATCACATATAAAACCATAAGATAATTAATAATAAGATAATAGTAGGGAAGCAGAAGAAAAAACATAGTAGAAAAATAATACAAAGGCAGCTATTTATCTGTTTATTTATATTTATTCATCATCAAGACTCGATTGTGCAGGCTCTATTCCAGAAGGGGTTGTACAATGACGAACAGAACAGACAGGGTTCTTGCTTCTTGGACCACAAAACACATGCGCTCCACACCATGAGCTTCTATATTTTTCTCAAGAGAGGTTAGTCAAAGCTGATCTTAGTGTCATTTTAAGGACAGGGGAACCCATAATCAATTACATGATTTTCGCCTACCCTGAAGATCACCTCTCACACAAGGTTTCTGAGAGTTCCTACTATTCACTACAGAGTTCCTTGCTATTGAAAGGAACATTCCCTTTATCAGGATTCCTGACTTTGGTTGCAATGATTTTTTAGGAGTTGGTATCTAACCCAGACCAAGTCAATCAGTAATTTCAGTGTTTTGTCCAGAAAGTCCAGATGTCTCTTGTAAGTGCACAGAACTCAGGAGTTGGCAGAAGCCATGATTCTGTTTCAGCAGCAAAGAGAAAAGAGAAAGAGCTGAGAAATTATTGAGACATATAAGAGGAAAGGAGGGGTAAGACAAGATAATACAAATGGAAGAAATGATTTACAGTAGAAGGGGTAGAGAGAGAGAAGGGGAGAGGAGGGGAGGGGAGGGGAGGGGGGATAGTAGAGAATAGGACAGACAGCAGAATACATCAGACACTAGAAAGGCAATATGTCAATCAATGGAAGGGTAACTGATGTGATTCAGCAATCTATATACGGGGTAAAATTGGGAGTTCATAACCCACTTGAACCAAACCGTGTAATATGATGTATTAAGAACTATGTAATATTTTGAAAGACCAATAAAAAAAAAGAAGAGAAAGAAAAATTATGTTTTCTACTAAAAAAAAAAAAGAGAGAGAGAAAGAGCTGAACAGCTACATCAAGAGTACACTCATTCTTCCAGTGAGACAAGCTTTAAACCATTAAACTGCAGACACAGAGAGCTAGAATTATTTGTGTTTGTTTTCAAACTCTCTGCTCCTTTCACATGACATTTTTGTTTATCTCTGTGTCTCATATACCTCTCCCATTTTTTTTAAAAAAATCTTAATTTGTATTGAATTTGTGACAATTTTAGGAAGTTTGCCAACAAAACTTTAAATACTTTTAGGTTTCTTCTCCATATTCATTAGAACATGTCCTTTGCTTCTCTCTTCCTCGTTTTTCTGCCATGTCTTGTGTTCATTTTAAAAGGGATTTCCATTTATTATTCCTCAACCATGCACTCTGGACCCACCTAGTGATTCAAGATGATTATTTAATTCTTTTGAACACATTGGGAGCTTAGAATTTCTTCTCCCTGAGTCTAATTTCTGATTTATCATTAAACCTGACTCTGAATGATCACAATGCCTCTAGCATTTGAAGTCATGTGTATTTTTTGCTTCTGTCATTTCAATCTCATTGGGGATTACAGATGAAACAGGATCATTGATTTGCACAACTCAGAAGGAAAAAAAAAAAGAAGATATTTAGATGAGAACAGATGTTCCAGTTCACCTTATTGGAACCACAGTCCTTATAACAGAGTAACTCACATTGCTCTTCATGCAGCAATGCCACATTTCCATGGCAAAACGTGACCACATTCTGTGGTGGTTGTGTAAGCCTGTAGTGATGGTCTCTGACTAGCTTTGGTTTTGAACTTTCTGGGGTTATTAGGAGACCAAGTCAATTTTCTTTTCTTTTTTTTTTATGTCTGGAATAAGACAAATGAAGCTACACTAGAAAATAGAGATATTCCTCAGATTAAAACTCAAAGAAAAAGTTCACAACTCACAAAGGAGTAGTGAAGCCAAGAACACAACTCTGCTGCAGCACGTGGATAACTTGGAAGCTCCCAGTCGTTGGCAATGAAAACTTCCATGGAGAGCAGGCGCAGCAGAAGTTCTTCATCTGTGTTGGTCAGAAGTCTCAGGAGTCAACAAAATTGTAAGGCTTCACCACAAACCTACCATCTTTTCTCGGTGGTAAATCTTTTGATCTGAAATTCTCCTAGAATGTCGATTCTTAGCAATCGAAAACACAGGCTACTGGTTAGTTATACCAATCATCTGCAGCAGAAGCAGAAAAACAATCTCATTAAACCTAATCAATTTTATTCTTAGAAGAGCGTGCTGCTTAAGCCTAATAGTATTCATTGGTGAATTTTAATCATGCCAGCAAGAAAAGATTAGCATATTCCTGTGAAGAGCCAGATCCTGTGTCACTGAAAGTAGCTCAAAGTCTTCATTTCCGTCATTACATGAAAAGAAATACTTTCTCACAGAGCCCGAGTCAACCCAACATTCAGAGTTCACAGAGTCACAAATTCTTGAATATCTTTGGAATTTTTACCACCTCCCAAATTCTGGTGTTACCCTATCTTCTTGGCAGCTGTATTCTGCTTTTGGTCCAATTGGGTCTGCAGGATGCTCAGCTTCAAAGATGGGGCAGATGCTAAATGACTAAGGCACATCCAGAGTTTTGGAGTCTAAGGCAGACACAAAAACATAAGGCATGATTCATGTCCATCAAACCTATGAATTGTTTCTGAAATTAGGTTTTCATTTCCACCAAATTGCAGTACAATTCTTTGACAGCTGGGCTTTCATTGACTTCAGGGTAGTTTAGCAGTGGGAATTAGGTGTTGTCTCAAGTCACCATCTGCTCGAGCCACATGTCCTGTTTCCTCTTGGGTGCCTGTACTTCCTCAAACAAATCAGCAGTGTTAAAATGTATGTTCTACTTTTACAACATCAAGTTTGGTGAATCCGTATCTCTGCCATAACAGTCTAAAAATGTAATCAAAGTGTTCAGATTTATGTTGTTTGCAGTCAGTTGATTTATCAAATGCCTTAATCTGGAAAATAAGATCAATGAACTTATTCTACCTTTCTTTCTTGACTTAGTTATCCACCTATAGAAAATGAACAAAATCGTGGTTCAAATATTTTGTTTTACCAAATAAATCAGCTCAAGGATGCAGAAAATCCACAGCCTTAATCAATTCCTCCATTAACACCTGCAACAAGCAACTTTTCTGAGAGTCGAAGTTCTCTGTGATATTTGGCACCATGGAATTGAGTCCACCAGGGGACTCCTGTGACTCCTAAATCTTCTCCTCTTTCACTGTCACAGTTGAGCTCAGATTGTAGTTCAGACCAAAATGTCCTGATTCCTTATGCGAAAGTAAGTTCACACAGCTGATCAGAAGGTAGTGGGTATGTTTTGTAGCATCTTCAAGGTAAACGTGTTTAGCTTCATGTTTACGATCTCTCCAGGGTGGCCAGATGAGTGAGCAGGGAAGAGCTGGTGCCTTAGTCCATCAGTGATGCTATAACAGAATGTATACAATAGCTGATGTGGAGTAAATTATAAAGAACAGAATTTATTTTTCACAATTCTGGTGGCTGAAAAATTGAGGGTCTAAGAGCCAGTATTTGGTGTCTGGTGAGAGACTTCTTGCTTCCTGCCATAGTGAATGGCAGAAGGGAAAATA
The DNA here is from genome assembly GCF_045843805.1 of Urocitellus parryii. Classification (NCBI taxonomy): domain Eukaryota; kingdom Metazoa; phylum Chordata; class Mammalia; order Rodentia; family Sciuridae; genus Urocitellus; species Urocitellus parryii. Next base: position 135,829,424 of record NC_135540.1, read on the forward strand.
GAAACTAGTCTTGTATCCTCACTAGGCAAAAAAAGAAAGGAAAGCAAACCCACTCTGGCAAACCTTTTCTATACAGGTGATAATCTGTTCATGAGGCTCCACTCTCACAACCTTGAACCCTTCTGCTAGGCCCTACTTCCCTTCGATGCATGAGGGGTTACATTTCTGACCCATGAATTTGGGGGAACATATTTGCACCACACCGGCTGGCTTTTGCCACTTGGGTTCCTGGGGATGCCTTTGACGCCTGGTATATAATATGAACTCTGAGACCTGATCTTTTATAATTTATGGAGGCAGAGTTAAGGGATTCAATTTGGAGGCTAATCACCAATGTCCTTTGTCAGGGACTTTGTTTGTTTCTCTGGTTTTCTTGTCTTCATCAGCACTCCCCAGCCTGGTTTATCAATCTCCTTTTGCATATAGATATTGCTATTTGTTCCGTGGGTTCCTAATTTGGTAAATCTGTTATCATTTGATTTCTCCCCTTATTTTTCCATTGAGTTTGGTCACTTTAAACTTATTGTGCTCTAGTGAGTTACTTAAATCCCCCTGTGACTTAAACTGGACTGGGAAGGAACTGGGAATTGATGTCTTTGGTTTCATAGATTATGTTCTAAAAATAGTGCTTAAGAACAGAAAAAGTAAGACCTTTTTGTTTAGTGATAAACCAAAAACAGACCCCTGGTTAGAAATTGAGTTTGGAAATCAATATTCAGATCAGTGTTCAATGCAGTAGGACAGGAAGAGAATTTAAAAATTATTGGTAATATATCTGAATTCTTAAACACAATCCTTGATAACCTGGCAGTCTTGGAACGTTGTATGATTTCCTGTATTCTGCAACAATTATCAAGAGTAGGCTCGGTACCATGGATTGTCATCCCCTGCCCTCATCTTTCCTGGCCCTATTCCCTGGACCACATCCTTTATCATAGGCTTTCAGTGTGAAACCCATCAGCATTAGTGAGAAAAAAGTTCCCGTAATGGTAGAGCAGGAAGAAATTGATCTGGACTTGGGCCTGATATCAAATCATGCCAATACAACATAAGTCTTGACAATACTAAGACTTCATTTTCTTAAATGTAAAATATGGAAAGCCAGCAAAGCATTTCCACCAACTCTGATGTCATGAATTGAATGGTGTCCTCTCAAAAAAAGATATACTCAAATCCAAACCCCAGTACCTTACTTGAAAGTAGATTTTTGCAGATTTCATCAAGTTAATATGCTTTAGGGTGAGCCATAATTGTTTATGACTGGTATCTTTCTAAGACAGACACAGGGAGAACACCATGTGAAGATACAGAGACACAAAGATACACCAAGGGGAGATTGTGTGAGGGTGTAGGAGAGCTTGGGGTGACACTTTTTTAAGCCTAAGCACACAGAGCTGCTCACAGCTGCCACAGGCTGGATAAGAGGCCTGGACAGATTCTCCTCTAAAACTTCCTAAAGGAACAAGCCCTACAACACCTCGATTGTGGATTTCTAAGGTCCAGAACTGGGAGACAATACATTTCTGCAGTTACAATCACCAAATTGGCGGTACTTTATTAAATCAGCCCTAGAAAATGAATGCTTGCCCTGAGTAACAAAGAAATAATTCCCCAAGGAAGCTAAAATTCCAAAAGCAGGAGGAGAGAACCCATTCTTGGGTGGCTTCTCAAATCACATAATGGAAGCCAATTGACAGGAGAGGAAGGCCAGGTTCTACCAGGATGAACAGACTCTGGATCAACAGGGTTCTCCCATCATCTTCGTTTTCCCAGAGAAAGGGAGTTGCACAGCCACAGGTCCGTTGCCTGGACCTCTCTGATGCACCGACTGTCTTTACCTGCTGCCCTTTCTTAGAAAACTGCCTTTTAAACTACTTTTGAGTCCATCAGCAGCCGCAAACCAAACTTTACCTACCTTCAACTCTCCCTTGTCACTTCAGTTGAATTTGAGCACAGAGGTGCAGGTCCTGTACCCAGCACATAACTTCTTTCTATTTGTCCTTCAAACTGGCCACGTCCAGGATCCTACCAGCTTACACATTTCAATCACACCTGAACATGCCTGTTTTGATACTCTTCCAGACATAAGGAAGTTAGTAGCTCAGGTTTGGTGTCTAATGTGTTTTCAATGGCCCCTGGATGTTTCCTTCTTCGTTGAGGAAAGAAGCAAAGGGAAATTAGGTGAATAGCAAACCTTGATGAGCTCATAGTTCCTTAATAGTTACTGCGTAATTTGCAAACTGGTTTTAAATACCTAGATCCCCAGCTCTACCACTAACTCAGAACCTTTGCATAGATTACATAATTTCCAAATCGCCAGACTGTCAGTTGACAATGCTGCTTATTTCTTGGCATGGTTATAAAGGTAAATGAATTATTAATGTGCTTCATGCTTTGTATTTAGTAAGCTCCCAAGTAAATGTGAGTTCCTCCTATTTGTCTCCTAGATTTTAGGTAAATATCTTATTTTTTCAATAATGCATTTGCAGTGCTTTGTTAATTCCTTGTTCATCTAGGACCTTTACATAAAGACTTTTTTTAAAATCAGTTGCTTAATAAGAAATTGAAATGGTGAAATCACAGTACAAACTAATGAAAAAGAAAATAAATAAAATAAAATCAATGCCAATAAATCTTGGCAGAGGGTTTTTTCTTAGACGTGGATTGCTGCAATTGATTTTACAACTGAGTTTTATGAAGCATATTTCATTTTTTTTTAAGTATTCAATTACCTTGAATAGGTGCGCTAGTATAGGCTGATAGCTATGTCACGGAGATAGCAATAAACTCACATTTTAAAAGGTTTCCAAAGTGGCTATCAAAGCTTTTCCTATTTGTCTGAGATTTTGCATCTGGGGGACAAAAGGAAGGGAAGTTTTTAGATATCTGTGTAGGGCAGCTGTACTCACTAAAACAAAATGTGGGAGATAAGAACACAAGCAAGGCAACTCAATAGGCCAAGGCAGTTCCAGCTCTGGTCATTACACAAGCATGGAGAATGGTGTGGACATAAATTTCTTGAGTGAGGAGTTGACTCCTACCAGAATGGGAAAATATCCATGGAGCCAAAATACTTTTAGGTAAGCAATCCCTCATCTTAATTCGAGTATAAGCTCAGGACATTTGTTTGATGAAGGTTTTCTTTTTTTTTTTTTTCATTATCTTCTTTCTTTGGAGAGGAATACTATTTCATATGACTTAATAATTAAGTGATTTAAACTATTAATAATTGAGTGGTGTTATCTTTTGAATATGGGTAATATTTCCCAAAGGTTCGTGTATAAAGGCTTGGTCCCCAGAGTGGTGGTACTGGGAGATCCAGTGGACCTTTAAGAGACTTACAAGGTCTTTAAGTCATTGAGAGTCTGTCCTCAAAGAGAACTGTAAGACCCTGATCTCTGTCTCTTTGTATTTCCTGGACTGAGGTGTTAGCACTCATGGGAAACACACTCTCACCATGATGTACCATCCTCACCAAAAGTGAAGCCAACAAGGCCACCCAATTCTGGACAGAGGGATACCTGTGTGGATCAACATATACATAAAATTCTGTTTCTCCAAATATTCTACAAGGCAGAGACCAGTATCTGGCATATCATAGGTACTAAAAATAAAATACCTTGACTGATAAATTCAAACTTACAGTTTCTTTTATCCTCCCAGATACATGGTAAATTCTATACGAAATTGGCATCAAAGTTGGTTGCTTCTGACTGTGATCTAAACATGAAAATTAGAAGGCATGCATTCAGTATCCAAGTCTGCTCCTGGCTTGTTCTAATATACTGGACAGTTTCCCTCACTAGCCCAAGTCTCATTGGGAATTGGGGAATAGGCTTTCTCAGTAGTTTGTCATTAAGATTCAACCAAAGAATGCTCGTGAATTTGTGCATTAAATTGCTACACAGATAGGAGAGAACATTCATTTCAGATGCCAAAGGGAAGGCCAATTCTTCAAACTGTAAAACTACAGAAAATGAGAGTGAGAGATCTTCTACAGACAACTGAGGTTTGAAGACACGTGACTTTTCCAAACCACACAGCTCTGTTATACAAATCATTCAATTGTATAAAGTAAGATAAAATAGCAAAGCTTAGGAGTATAAGGGATAATCAAGGTATATTTCAACCTATCTAACCTCTTCCAAATTCATCCCTACAATCCCAAATCCTAAGTAATCAGGGAAGTGCTTTTCTTCCAGCAGGACCCCAGCCATGATGTGGCCTGTGCCTGGAATCCGAGATGCTGTGTAAGACATAAATGCATTATCAAGCATGAGCCTATCTCCCTTCAGTTCGGCTTTATTGCATATTTATGCCGGTGGCTCCTGGACACTTCTGAGGCAGGAGATATGCTTGTTTACCAGTTGGACGGGCTCCATTGCCTCTCACCTGTGCTGAGCTTAATCTGGCAGCCTTCTTCTGAGCCCAACAATTTTTTTTTTTTTGAGCCAGAAAGAGTCTAGGGATTCTGCATAAATCCAAAGCCTCTACATCAGACATTGGCAAAAAAGAACATATTGAGCTGCGAGACCTTTCCAGAACTTGTAGGATCAAAAACACAAAGCTAATACCACAGGTGTAGGGCGTCACAGAAGACAGCCACCAAATCACACATGCTAATCAAAGTCTGGAGGTTGGCAGAATTCAAGCAGTGATTTCTACCAGTCTTCCCTGGACTTCTCTTGGGAACCAACAGGGAGATGTTGGATCTGACTATTAATGAATCAGGACGCACTTTATCCGTCTGAAAGCACATTTGTCATGGCAATTTACATGAGTTAGCACCATGTTTCCGAAGCTTGCTACAGAATCTAGCAAGCATTCTTTTTAATGAGCTAACATCCAGAACGACATACACATTTTATGGCATTTATTACATATTGTCATAAACACTATTAAGTTAAATTATGGAACCATTTGCAGACGGAAAAAAAAAATTAAAGTGTTCATCGTTAAAGCAAGAATCTTCAGAAACACCCACTTTGTTAGTCCTCATTCTGTTGGATATAGAGGAAAGTCTGGAATATTCTTTGTCTCATTCTAGCTGAAAAGAAGTCCAGAGGTCTGTGCCTTGGCCAGGTACCAAGAATTCTGGGATAGAAAGGGAAGGCCCGTGGACCACAGCAGGTGGAACCCAGGTACCTCTCAGTGACATAACCTAAGAGAAAAACTAAAGCCAACTTTAAATACACAGGGAACCAAGTTACAAGCCATTTGGGTCAAAGAAAGAGAACCCAACTCATAGGTAGATTTAGCAAAGAGGCATCGTGAGGAAACACACTGAAGAGCATCCTCAAGCAGGTCCAGCATAAGGTATGCTTCATGTTAGGCCACGCCCTCCACTGTGTGGCAAGGAGCTCTTCAGCTTGAACTTCCACTTTCACAATAGCCATTACTAATTGCCTGGCTTTTAAGGAACTTGTGCATCTGTAATTGGAATCAATTGGTCTGGAAGGGCCCACTGATGTGAGATGTTATCTCTCTAGGACTTTCTAGAATGCTGACAAATGCTCTCCCCTACATTTTCACTAACCTCCCATACTCAAAGCTCCTTCCTAATGATTCTGCCATTCTGGCAGCTAATGTGGTATGGTGACTTAAGACCAGAGTCACTGAGTTCACCTACAAGCCACCTGTCCAGGGAGGCTAAAGTAACCCCTGTGCTATTTACAACTAAAATGTTGGGAAGGATAGTAACTACTTTTAGGGTTAGCATGAGGATTGAGTTAACACAGACTGGTTAACTGCCTTAAAACCTCCTGGTCTTATAATTAATGAGTGTATTTAGGAGTTTCTAATATTTATTAAGTTATCTATTTATTAAGTATCTATTTTCCTGTATTGTCTAAGACTAGCCATGTATGTGGAAGCAAATGTACCAGGCTGGAGTTTTAAAGTGTATTAGCATTGTTCAATTTTAATGCATGTCCTACCAAAGTTATTTTTGCATTTTGAAATAAGGGAAAATGAGATGCATTGATATAAATAAGCAGAATCCCTCTGAATGCAGGCTGATACAGGTGAGTAAAAGTGTTGACACATTATATGAGCAATACTGCCATTATTAACATGATTTTCCAAACTGATGATCATCTACTCTGTTAAGTTCAAATTACAATTACTTATTGATTTGTATATTTGTGGAATTTTTGGAAATCCAAAGTATATTTAAAAAGAGCCATATATCTTTTGGTATTTTATGAAAAACAGGTATACTTTAGGCCCATGCAATTGCAGTAATTTTTTTTTTTTTTTACTTATATGAATGTCGGGCCAGCCATTAAAAACTTTGTGGGGCGTGGAAAAATTCTTTATTGCGTGGGAGGGACATAGAAAGATGCCTGGTCTGTTTGGGCCCTGTTCTCAGCACCAGAATTTCCCTCTCCTTATTTATCTGGCAATTAAAAACATCCCTGCAAGTCTCCAAATTGCCTCATAAAGTAAACTGCTGTCCCAGACAGTGGCTAGGGCGGGAGGCAGATTAGTGGGTAACTGAAAGCCACAGAGGAATAGGAGGCCAGTGACATACCAACATTTAGTGCACAGGAAAGGTGACAAACACCCACAAAGGGAGAGAAGAGACAGGAGAACCAGGTCCAATTACAAAGGAAAAGAGGGGGAAGAAAAGGGGAAATCGATTACAGTGAAGAAGAGTTGGAACTGGCAAATGGAGCAGATAAATGGGTAGGATGAGGTCTTGATGTCATCTGAAGACTCTGAAGGAGTCATTGCTGAATTGTACCAAGACTTAGTGCTGCCTGTGGACTGAGGACACAGGGCACCTATTTGAATATGAGGAATTGGACAAGAGTATGTTGTCCACTGTTTCTGAAAGTGGAGATGAAAGAGGAAGGGAGGTGGGGATCAACTTTACTGAAGCTGGATCAAGGCAAGTTAGCTTCAAATCTAGTTCCACCTACCTCTCCATGCAGTACCTTAGTTTTCCATCCTTGTAAAATGCTCAAGCAACTCTTGGCTTCAAGTATTTTTGTGTGCTAGTTTACTTGTATGAGCAAAACTGCTTCAGATTTAAACAAATGTGCCTTTTTAAATACATTCTGCAATGTAAAGGTGAAAATGCATAGACCATATCCTCTTCTTGAAGTCCCCAGTAATATCTTCAAATGAATCTGTAAATAAGTCCAGATCACATAAACAACAGCACTCCCTTTCTGCTCCCCACCACTTGCCAATCCAGCACCTTTTTGTCTCTCTTTCCAGGAAGAAAAGAGGTCAGTACTTCTGGGCTGAAACCCCACTGCAGAATGTCACTGGGGCTCTTCACAGCAACTACACATCTTTTCGGAAACATGAACAACACATGAACTGAGGAGAACTGGTTCCAACATGCACCTTCTGTCTTACAGTTGAACCAATCAAGAAGAGCATCTTCAAGATGCCATGTTCAGTGTGGAGGAAACCTGTGCATGTTTATACGCTGAGGAGGGCAAGGTGAAGAGGGAGAGGCTCATGAAAGAGGTGATCAAGTGGCTAATTAATAAAATTCTGCTTCTCCAAATATTCTACAAGGCAGAGAAAGCCAAGGTTGGAAGGAAGAGATCCAACATACTCATCCTCTCCCATTTAAAGGGGAAGGACAAGTCACCATCTGACAGTAGGTGGTGCAGGTTTGGAAGGGGGACCTCACATACTAGGCCATTGGCCTTTGGGTTGCTTTACATTGCAAGGTAAAATAAAAATGTCCCAATCAGATTGAAGTTAAACAATAAAGGCATTTCTTACCTGAAGATATATTCAGATGTAGTTAGGAATAATGTAAAACAATGAATACAATTATCTGAAAATTAACCTGGAAACTCATTCTGGTTTTCTAGGAAGGCAGGCCATCTGGGAAGAGAGAATGGGGAATAATTGTTACCTTCTCCAAGAGGGGAAAACAATACCTAAGTTCAGCATCCTCCCTCCCCACAGCACTGTCGGACAGTTTCTGTACAGGTGATCCCTGGTCCAGGGACCAGCAGCATCAACATCAGCATCACCTGGGAACACGTCAGGCATGCACATTCTCAGACCCTCCTTCAAACTACTGAATTAGAAACCTGGGAGCGAGGATCAGCCATCTGTATTCTAAGGCTAAGCTCCATGCTAAGGTTTGAGAATCACTGATGCAAACAGCTAATACCCCAAATCCAGATTCAGTGGAGAGATGTTTGAGGGTTTCAAAAGCAATTATAAGGACTTTATATAGAATTAAGGAGGAGAGTTCTTTGTGATACCTACACAAGTGGTTCCAAAGCTGGAATTGCTTTCAAATTTAACTTAGAAAAGTGAAGGTTACTGTTTCTTAGCAACTGTAGCACAAATTAGTCATTCACAAGGGACAAGGGTATTTACAAGAGTATTGTGAGACAGTGACCAAAGTCATGTTGATTTAGTTTTACCTGTAATTGCCTCATGATCACAAAGCTTAGGCACTCAGTATAGTAAGAGAATATGAGAAAGACCCACATTGGCATTCCAACTCTACCTTTGACTCACTGTGTGACCGACATGTATATCTTAACCTCTCTGAGATCACTTTACTCATGCATACGGATCCCTTAACATTATTATGAGAAGAAGAGGTCAATGTATATTGTACTTTACACAGTGTTTGAAGTGTCATAAAAGGTCAATAAAAGATGCCGATGAAGCTCACTGCTATATGGCTTTTGTTGTGACTCTTGTGGCTCTGCCATCTGCTCTGGATGTGATGCTGAAAACGTGAAGGAGTGGCAACACTTGGTGGAAGGAGAGTCTAGAGCTGTGGTGGGGAGAACAGCCTGGGAGAAGAGGGGTGAGGAAAGGTGACTGTGAGCGGAAGTCACAACACAGACCAGGGCATCTGAGAAAACAGACAGGGGATGTGGTGCTGCTGAGGAGCAGGCAGGACGAAGACACAGGGTGAACCTGCAGGCTGAGCCCAGGCACCGACACCAAGACCCCACTTGACCTAACCAAGGAGTGAAACATGCATTTGAAGAAAATGAGGGGACATTGGTTGTATCTTGACAAGCCAAACAGATCAGCTTTAAAAACCCTACCGGCTAATGGGATAAGAATCTATTGAAGTGAAGATAAGAATCTATGGGGAAGAAATTGTAGTCTGGAGCTTGTTATGTAAACCTGGGTTAAACCATGGAAGAGAGAAGTTACTTGATAGTTTTTGTGGTTTTTTTTTTTGGGGGGGGTGTATTTTATTTTGGTACCAGGGATTGAACCCAAAGGCTCTCAACCACTGAGCCACATCCCCACCTTTTTTTAATATTCTATTTTGTGATAGGGGCTCACTAAATGGCTTAGGGCCTTGATAAATTGCTGAGGCTGGCCTTGAGCTTACAATCTTCCTGTCTCAGCCTCCAGAGTCACTGGATTACAGGCACGTGCACCTCCACACCCAACTGCTTTATAGATTTTAAAAGAAAAAGAATGTTTTCTATAGATAACAGGAGGCTCATGATCAATAGTTCCACACTAAGCACACTGCAGGTAACTAGCAATGTGCCAGGGGCCATGGGGCTTGGTTACTGAGTATAAGACCCCATGACATCTCAGGGAGAGCCCTACAGTGTGCTGAGCCCTATTGAACATACGGAAGGTAGAGGGTGTCGGGGCTGGGTAGGATGGTAGAGAACCCAGTGGAGAAGGCATCCAGAAAGGAGAAATCTGGAGTCCTGAATCCTACTCTGTCTTTGCCTTGAAGGGTGGTGACCTTGGCAGGGAAAGCCCCTTTCTGGTCTTAGATTCTTCCTTTATGTAAAGTGTTGAGATTGGAGTTGAAGATATAAGGAAATGTCCCAGGTCATGATCCTTAGCCAGAGCTTATACCTGTGACCTGACATCTGACAGTGATGAGATGAACAAGGTACATCATCCTGATAAACCTGTGTCTTTTTTTCTGATCATAGGTGTGACATAACACTATACCTCTATGAAACTCAGCGTGGCCAGAGTTCAGCATACAGTACAAATATGCATACATTTTAGAGGCATAACATACAGAGACATATGGCATGCAAAATGTGGTAGGTGAACTTCTACAAACACTCTCAGTGACCTGCACCCCCTGGTGTCTGCATCCTAATGTAATCCCCTCCCCTTAAATACATGCTGTTCCTAGTCACTTTCTTCTAAGAAATATAAGACAGCAAAAGGGATGGTATGGAATTTCTGAGGTCAGATGGTTTCTGAAAGCTCAGTCTTGTCCCCAGTGTCAATCCAATAATGAAGACACCATTTTAAGAAAGAGGGGAGAGGAGTTTTATTGCTTTGATAGCAAAGCAGAAGCACAGGGGACTCCTGTCCCAGAGGCTGTGATTCTGCCCATTCAGGGGAACATGGTTCTTTTAAAAGGGGATTCAAAGGCTACATTCTGTGTCTGGAGTTGAGATCTCCTGATCATCCCCAAGTCTGAATTACTTCATTCCTGTGATGGGTGTGTGCTCAAGGACAGATAACTCTGCCTAGGATGCCGAGGAGAAAGGTGAGCCTGTTTCCCCTGGGATTAGAGAAAGAGAGGGATTAGGGAAGAGCCAAGAGAGAGGAAGACAAAGAAACATTTATTTTAAAAAATAAGCCATGGTGGCAGAGCAGCAAGGACAAATTCAAAGCATCAAGTAGGCCACTGTTATGAGATTATAAGAGATGTTGGTTCAACCTCCTCTCACTGAGTCCCTCTGATGAAGCCAACTGCCCTGTGGTCAGCTACCCTACTAAAATGTCCACCTGGAAGGTAACAGCCATCGAGGAACTAAATTCCTCAAGTACCAGGGGCTCTCCATCCCTGAGCCACATCCCCACTTCTTTTTTATATATTTTATTTTGTGATAGGGGCTCACTAAATTGCTTAGGGCCTTGTTGAGGCTGGCCTTGAGCTTATAATCTTCCTGTCTCAGCCTCCAGATTCGCTGGATGGCAGGCATGCACCACAACACCCAGCTGCTTTATAGATTTTTATAAGAAAAAGAATGTACTCAGAGGAGAGGACTTGGAAAAATATGTTTCCATACCCCAGTCTTGATAACAATCCTGGCTGACCCTTTTATACCGAGAATAGAAGTCTGGGAGCTACAAAATAATACAGGTGTGTTGTTGGGAGAATTTGTTATATAGTATAACTAATACTCAAGGATCACTTTGGGCTATGTATGGACAGAGAAACCTACAGAAGTAGCCCCTCCCTTGTCTCGGCCTTTATAAGCAGTTTGTGGAAATGCCTATGAAAAACCCTTAAGAAAAGCAACATTTCATGTGGTAGAGGCCAGTCGAGGGGTGTTCCATTGAACATTCATAATTACACTAATTATTAACAGTACATGTAATTATAGTCATTATCCTTACCAAATCGACAAAATATTTTCTAGAAATCTGTCTTGTTTTCTTGTTAGCTTAAAATGTCTGAATGCAACGGTTTGGTTTGGTTTCCTGTTTGTGTTCAGTGACTCCTAAAGGACGCCATCAAAAATCGTTGGACAACGATCACAGAATGTTGAATTGAAAACATTTCCCAAAGCCCCAAGACATATTTCAACAGTCACCTCCAAACACCATTGTTGCTTGGCTGCTCAAGATAAGACTGGCCCTATTTTATAATTCAGCTTCACTTCAGGGCAGAGAGTGTGGGGCAGAGCATCATAAACTCAGCCAATGGAATGTGTTATAGAAGCCCTTGTTCTTTCACCCTAAGGAAAAGCTGTAGAGAAATGATATGGGAAATGTGGATAGACAGTCTCTGCTTTCAGAGAGCAGTGCATTCTTGGAAAAGCCAATGTAGCATTCTCGGTGACTATTTTAATTGCCAGGGATGTCTGGAGAATTGGGATCGGATCTACCTTTGTGCTTAGCTGCTGCTGTTTTTGTTGTTGGGTCATGGGTTTGTTGCTTTCTTTTAATGGTCCTCTGCACAAGGTGTGTGATGACATTCGACCAGTTTGGGACTAGGACAATAATAAGAAGCCCCGTGTTCCTTCTATGGGTCTGTGTTTATATCAGGATGATCTCCATTATGCTGCAGTAACAAATAATCCCCAAATCCCAATAGGTCCAAACAAGGAGGACATGCTTCTTGTTCTCATTAAATCAGCAGAAAACAACTCCAGGGTGTTGTCACTCTCTGCTCCCAGGGCTTCCCATTCTAAATCATTTCAGATTATGGTGACAGAGGGAACAAAGCAATTGTGAACTGGTTCCAAGGTGTTTTCCCCAACTTAAGAACCTGGCATTCCTTTGGTCAAGGAGAGTCACACTTTCATGTCCAGTTGCCAGAGGAAAGAGTGATGCAGTCCGTCAGCATGCCCAGGAGGACCACGATGCTTGCAGGAGCCTGAGAGTGCACTAAGAACATAACCTCTCATTGAATCACGTTAGAGGTGAGTGAGCAGGAAGCATATGAACGTGTGTCTTGACATCCAGCCTGAAGATTTCATAACAAAGCTAACTACCTTGTAGTTTCCTGTTCTAGGCAAACAAGATTCTCCCCAGCTTCAGTCCTACTTAGTGGAGAGGATGCAGGAAGGATCTTTGGACTCCAGCACATGGACAATATTTTCTGTTGTCTCAGACATATTATCAGTCTCACCTCCCATATCCATGGGATTTCATTTTACCAGGCCTCCTCTCCTTATCTCCAGACACATCCCAAGTCTGACAGTCCCACCTCCCAGCCATCACCCTGCTTCTTCCCATCATTTCATCATACTTCCAGTCTCTCTGCCTGCTCAAAGGGGAAGGGACTGGGCAAGAGTGAGTGTCATTGGGTCACCTAACAAAGATCCACGAACAGCAACTGTCAACTCTAGTAGGAGCTCTCCTCCACTGGTGTAAAATCCCAAGTGAAAGAAAGAACAAATGGTGAAACCCTGAGGTCTCTGGACCGCGGCCTGAGGCTACCTCTGCCCCTGCAGGCACTGACATCACGTGTGCCTTGATCATTTGAAAATCCTGGCATGTTCAAGAAAGCTTCCCCTTCCATGCTCTTGAATAGTATGAGGCATTGGCTCAAAAGCTCTGGCACAGAGGACCTTGGTTCAAATCATTAACTACTTTGCCATGCTACCTGTGCCTCACTTGGGCTCAGCCTCTTTCTCCAAAGACAACAACGATAATTGGCTCAGAGTGTTTTCATAAGGATTAATGAGGATGCTGTGAGCACACGCCCATGCACGTATAAGGAGTTCAACAGACATTAGGATCACTGTTCCCAGCACTTTCACCTATTCTTTTATGCCATAGGCATCTTACCCTCCGCGTTTTTTTCTTCCTTTTCGCTCTAGTTTTCCCCTTTCCTAGCAGCCATCAACCTACTACATTTGCCAAATTGCTAATACCAACACACACACTTGCACATGTGCGCACACACACACACACACACACACGCACCATGAACTAACATACCCTCCCAATAACTGTCATCATTCATCAGGGTTCCCTCCCCCCCACCACTGTCCCCTGCCTGAGCCTGGACCACAGCACAGAAGCCGAGCAGGCCTTCTCTTTTCTTTGTTTGATACAGTGATGTGGACAGAAAGGGCCTAAAGAGAGGCTAAAGGTCTCAAAAAGGAAATCACAGATGGTTTATTAGAAATGGCTTTTCCATTAACCATCTGTGTGACCTCGGGCCGGTTGCACTCCACCACTGCAAGCCCTCCTGGCCTCCCTGAACAAGGAGGAGCTTGGCTCATGAGATTTGGCTTCTCACACTGACGTTCTGACATTCGCAATCTGAGAGCAGCACAGGAAAGAGCCGGAGCCGCCTCTGCAGGAACGGAGGACACACGCTGAAGCCGAGGCAGGGCCAGCCAAGCCAGCTGATGTGAGCAGTCTTCTGCTGCCAGCAAGGGACAACAGCACCTCTAGGACTGGGGTCTGAGGTCACAGAAAGGAAGAAGGAGTGGAAACTTACCAGTATCATCACTCTCCAAGTCTCCAGAGCACATCTTGCCCCAAGGGGCCTTCCATGTACATCACCAGTCGAGTCCACAAAGGATGCCCTCGAGTAGGGAGGGTGGGCATTATTGTCTGTATTTATGAAAGACACCTCAATTCAGGCCTCTACCCAGAACAAGGACTGAAACTTAAGCGTAGCATGGTTACAAGTTAAAAATGTTCCAGATCTTCAGTCCTAGGTGGATGTTTATTGTCTCTCTGCCGGTTAACCTTGGAACATGACCATTAACAAACTCTGACTCTGAGCTTCAGACCTTTCCAACCTTTTGTAAAAGGGGAATAACAATGCTGCTGCTGCTGCTGCTGGTGATTCAAATGTTGGAGGGTATTGGTGAGACCCACATCAGATCAATAGATCCATCAGATTCTACTCCATGGATTACAAAATTTGGGGATAAGTTTTGTGGAGTTTTTCTGTCACTAAAACCTGAATTCCACCTACTCATCTAGGCATGCTCATCACGGATGACAGAATAAGCTGCATCCTCTGTCCAGCATATGCCCATTCCTGATCCCCTTTCACCTACCACACTCTGTGTGTCATGCCTCTTGCTCAGCATACCCCTGTCACCCTCCTCCCCAAATATATACCCCTATCTTACAAATTGTCCCAATCTTCAGTTTTACCAAGGACCCTGAGGGTGATGTCACTCTCCTAGTTCAGACTCTGAACTCAGAGCTGCCTGGTCACCTGTGCACATGTCCAGTGGGGCAATATGACACCATCTACCTTGTCCTTGGAAAATCACAAGTGGAAGAAAGAATGTGGGTTTGGAAAGATTGCACCGAGGTCCCAGCTCTGCCAACAATCAGCTGGGTCACTTTGGTGAAGTCATTAAATCCTCTAGAAGCATAATTTCCTTGTATGAAAAGTCGAGAAAACTTTTACAACACTGCAGATTTCTGAACATCAATAAGGAGAGGATGCAGAAGGCTTTATTATTCATGTGCTGTTGGAGAGAGAGGTCTTGCTCTTTCTTTTTAATATTTTTAATTGTAGATGGACACAATACCTTTATTTTATTTATTTCTTAATGTGGTGCTGAGGATCAAACCCAGTGTCTCACACATGCTAGGCAAGTGCTCTACCACTGAGCCACAACCCAAGACCGAGTTCTTGCTCTTGATCAGTTATTTAAATATTGTAATCATGCTTCATTTTTTTACTGAAGTCTTGTCTGAAATCTCTCATCTGAAAGTAGTCTCTGACTGGATGAACTTTCATGGTACATATTTAAGGCAGGAGAAGAAATTTCTTCTGAATGCACACTAAAAGCCAAGGGATGTATTCAATTTCTTTGCATTGTTATCTCAATTTATTCCCACTTCAGCCTTCTGAAGAAAATGGTATTGTCCCTTTCCAGATGGTGAGCAACTCTCTGGGGCTTCTGGCCTGAGTGGCAGCACATATAGTGACTGACAGGAGTGAGGGATCAGCTCCAGACGGGCAGTGGTAGAGGGGCTTGGGGACCTGCATGGGCAGCTGAGTGTGTGTCGAGACAGGAACATGCTGCGCCTCCAGGAGGTTCCTATGGTCCCTGGACACTGTGAGCCACTTATGAGGATGAAACTGAGTCTGAACATGGGAACGTGGCCAGCCACCAAAAACAAATAGACTGAAATACAGAGACAGCAGTGGAAGGCTGGGAACTGGCATTTAAAAACTGGGCTGAAGAAGA
Source organism: Urocitellus parryii (assembly GCF_045843805.1). Taxonomy (NCBI): domain Eukaryota; kingdom Metazoa; phylum Chordata; class Mammalia; order Rodentia; family Sciuridae; genus Urocitellus; species Urocitellus parryii. The sequence continues at coordinate 135,845,050 of NC_135540.1, forward strand.
GGGGGAAATGGAGACAATTAAGAAGAGCCGAGGGTCCAGGACAATGTCATGGTGATGTGCTCAGGCACAATTCAGAAGAGGAGTTTCAAGTAGGAGGAAACGGTGAGCAATGCTGACAACTGCTTCGTTTCTGCAATTCAAGGATTGAAAAGTGTCCGATGAATTTGGCAGATAATTCTTTGTTAACCACAGAGAGGCCATTTTCAGTGGTCCACGCTGGCTGTGGGGGAGGGATGCATCCTTGGGGTTTAAAGAATGAAGAGGAGGTTGGGCAGGTCATGCAGGGAGAGCAGGAGTTGACAACTGTGTGAAATCGCAGGCTGAGGGGTGATAACAGGGAGCATGGAGACTCCAGGGAGAAGCCTGGGCATGGGAGGTGGTCGATAAGCCAACAGGAAGCTGGAAGGGGTCCCTTCAGGAAGCTGGGGCCCTGCATCTCCTGCACAACTCAGAGATGCCTGGAGAAATGTGATCACTTCAGGCCCCCAAAGCCAAGGCAGAAGATAAACACAGAAGGTGGAGCAGACCCAGGAAGGGGAAGAAAATAAGCCAGGGATTTACTATTCCCCATGCTACACACAACACACAAACAGAGAACAACTCACCTCACGTGCACATCACACACACTCTGCCTGACACACATAAATACACAGGCCACACACATCATGTGCACTCATCTGCAAGACACATGACATGCAGATACAACACAATACAAACTACACAAAACACACATCACATGCGTACCTCACATTGTATGCCCAGCCCACACAACACAAGTAAACCCTCACCCCAATGCAATGCTACTGATGACACAGAACACACACAGCACACGTATGTATTCACACATCATTCACCCACACACAAAAAAATACCCACATAACACACAGGAACAGAGTAGAGTTGCCTAGCAACACAACTCTGTGCACCATGGTCCCAGTGAGTAGGTCAGGAGGAAAGGAAGAGAAAGCTGTGTGCTCGTGGCTGAATGGCTGCAAGATTGAGTATTTAACCAGGCAGAGAGGAGAAGGGCGCGAGCAGGAGGCCTCCTCCAGGCCCTGCATCTGCAGGACACAGAGCCCAGAGTTCACCCCTGGACTCAGCTCAGAGAGAGTGCAGCTCTTTTAAAGGCAGAATAAGCTTTTTTTTTTTTTTTTTTTTTTTTGGTCGCAGTGAATGAGTGGCCTCTTTGTAACTCTCACACATCCATCTCAGTCGCTTTTGGAAATGCTGAAGGTGAGGAAGGCCATTGCACATGAGGCATAGTAACTACAGACTCATTTCTGGACAATATAGGAAAGAGGCTTAGGGACAGGATATGGGACCAAAGCTAAGACAGAAAGAGAAATGTGCCCTTCATAGGCACATTTTTCTATCTTAGGAGATAGAAAGAAGGCCATCCCACCACGACTAGTCTCAGAGTTCTTGATTTTTGTCTCAACAAAGTCTTTTACATAGGAAGAATTCTACCTAAATGTGAATATTCTCTGTCTTTAATTTTTTTTCTTGTCTCCAGTGAAAAGGAGTGGGTGGGAGAGAAAATTACTCTTTGTAATTTTTTTTCTTTTCTCGTCTCCCTTTTCACTCCTAGAGCAGAAAATTCTGGAAAATATTTCCTGGCTCTCAGAAATGATGTTCTGGCTCTATTTCTTGCTGCCCTCCCTCTCTTTCCCAGGTCTCTTCTGACAGCACCAAGTTGCATGCTGGGCTGTCATAGAATGTTCTGAAGTTGTGTAAGAGAAACTGGCACACAGAGAAAAAAAGTTTTTCTTCTCCTCTGCTTAAATTAGTTATTGTCTCCAGCAGAGACAGACATTTCTTCTCACTTTCCTTGTAGGTTTCTTTTTGCTTTTTGTTTTTTTTCCTAAAGATATTCTGATTTGAGCTCAGTTTACATACCCAGAATCCCCAGAATGCCAAAAAAGATCTCTGCCAACAGACCCTCTTATTATGTTCCTCCTGAGATTATCAGGATGCTCTGTCATTCTCCGGATGCTAGGGACACATGCCTGTTTTTCTCTGGGTTTCTACAGTCACAGCTCAATAATGCACAATGATAAGGTGTCCCAGCTGGCAAAAATGAAAAGCCAGACGCCCTCAGCCGTCAATGTTGGCGTGCTAGGTGACCTTTGCATGGTTTTCCTTGAGCTCAAAGAATTGGCCCAAAGTGATTCAGTCTTTAAAAACCTATGTCTACAACAATGTTTCTGCATTGTGTCTGGGACTGTCCCCACTTAGGACTATTGTGCAGACATCGTTATTAATAGAGCCTGTTTTTCTCTCAAGGGTGTCTCAGTTTGATCAGTAAGTTCTTTAGTCAGTGAGGACAAGCCACACTGTGTGTCACAGACACAAAGATACCACAGGCAGAGCACTTGCCTTACAGCTCAGTTTCTTCAAAGACAGGCAAATCACAATTATGATATAAGATAAGGGTACACAGGGGCATGTGGCTTTGTCCCATTGTGTCCCCTCTCTCCAGCATAAAACACAGAGGTATGTGACAATTTTGTTGTTGCCATTTTTGTTTAAACCAGTTATTGTTCTATAGCCAAAACCATCCCAATAATCACCCCCTTCCTTCATTCTATCTCACCCTCTTCTTTCCTACTCTCCCTGGGTTTCTTTCATGACTCTTGCATAGCCTGGATCTGTATCCTCAGGGAGATAGGCAGGGTTGGGTAGCCATCACACAGGTCAAAGACACACATGCCAGCTCTGGGTCCCTCCCCTGCAGCCAAGTCACTGGATCTTCCTCTGCTCCTCACCGTGTGTTCTCTGCCTTTCTCTGCTAGGAACAATGTTTGCGGAGGGTCTTACTGGTTTCTTGCTGCAGCACCAAGTGCCAACAGCTGTCCCCTCCCGAAGACCCAAATTTGCAGCTGGTTCCTGCTGTTTCTGTTCTTCCTTGGCCACTGGTAATAAAGACAAGCCTGGCTAGCTAGTTCTCAAGATCGACACAGGCAGGTTGGTGCAGAGCTTGGACCTGATGGCTGCCATCACCCCAGGGAAGGCATGATCACTGCCAGTGTCCCTGACAGAGGCCTGGTCCTCCCTGGCCAGTCATTGCTTCTTCCTGGAGAGGAACAGGCTCTTCCTGACCCCATCTTGCCAAAAGGATGACTTCTCTCACCTCTTCCCACAGGTTCCTCTTGTCCAGCCCACAACTCCCATAAGTGGATCACTCAAGCCGAGCAGTTCCATCCCAGCAAAAACTGAGCCTCCATCTACAAATGTTAAGTGAGCCACAGTTTCTTACATCTGTTTAATTTTTATCAACCTTTTAATTAAAATGTCATCATACATTTAAGAGAGAAGGAAAGGGAGGAGAAAGGTTAGACTGGGAGAAATCTGTTGGGCTGCACCGAGTGTGTATGCTTCTTCCTTTCTTTACCGGAAAGTGTTCTGAATTTCTAACATTTTAGCATTTTTAGCAGTTTTACATCTTAAAGTTTATGGGCTGAAAAAATGTAAGACACTTACTTTCCAAGTGGCAAGAACGTAGACAGATAATAAACAGAAGAATTAAGTGTACAACTGCAGTTCTGTGAGGTTCAGGTGAGAGCTGATGAGAGAATGGGGAGCCGAGGGCCCAGGGGAGGTTTCTGCCCAGGACACAGAGGGAGCAAGGACACTGGACAAGGACTGTCTCTTGATTTTTCTTGGAGTCATCTCCTAAGACATCTTGTTTCCTAAAATTGCAAATTCCTCCAGTAAAAAACCAGTATTCTGTTTCTCTGCTATATTTGTTCATATTCCTTTGTGTGTTTTGCAGTAGAGAGCTCCCAGCAATTGTCAATTGGTGACCTATACATTAAAGCAAGTGAGGAAATGAAATCATCTAGAAAAGTCCTGGAGTAACAGACAATTGTCCCCAAGTCTGCAAGCAAATCTTTGTGTGACCTTGAACAACCATGACATCACGGCTTCTTCTTCTGTGAAATAAGGATGATCAGATAATCCCTAACCTGTAGACTGGATTAACAGTCTCATGAGCCTGTAATCACATGATTAAGGAGAAGAAGAGAGACTTGAGCATTTGATGACTTACGTGCAGAAATCATCTTAAGGAGTGAACTTATGAACTGTTTATCTTTAATTCAAGATCAATAGCATAGACAATGGTTTTTAATCCTGTCTCCCTCTAAAATGCAAGAAAGGTCTGAATCAACATATTAAAACTCCATCTTCAAAGATCAAACCCAATGACACTGTATCAGACCTCAATACAAAGAGGAGAAATAGACCTGATTCACATATAATTCACTGGCCCATTGAATAGAAACCAGTGGATTCATTTTATCTCAGCCATAAAATCTCAATTCTATCTCAAACACGATATTTTCCCTTTCAATATAAGAGGCAATTTATTTTATTGTTACTTGAAACTAAAGAAATCCAATAAGCTGGATGGGAGCCAAAGAAGACCATAATGACAAAATGATTGATCTTTTTATAATGCATTGCATTGCTATCCTCAAATTGGAGAAATGCAATATAGAAGATACTCATTTATACCACCAACTGGTATTCATCTCTGTAATGGAATGTAATACTCCTTTGTATTTATTAAGTACCTGTCATCACTAGGAATACAAAGTAAATGGGCTTCACTATTAATTTTGAGACATGGTCAAATATTAGTTTTTATAACCCATTGACGTAAAGAATCTATGGGGCTTAGAGGCAGAAATATCAGCTGTATTGCATGATGAGAAAAATGAAAATTTTGTATCCAGGATTGATTGGTGGAAGTGAAAGTTAGTAAACATTATTCAACAAGAATAAAAGTATATTTTAAGCAGTGGAAGTTCCCCAATAGTGGGGACTGGCAAAGGATGACAACTCTAGAGGTCTGGCTTTGGACAGGAAATGTTTTATACCATATTTTCCATCTATACATATGGGAAAAATATATATGCATATATATATATATATGTGTGTGTGTGTGTGTGTGTGTGTGTGTGTGTATACTAGGAATTGAATATATTTACTTATTTGTTTGTTTATTTATTTATATATTTTAGTACTAGGAATTGAACCCAGGGGCAGTTAACCACTGAGCCACAACCCCAGCCCTCTTTTATATTTTGTTTAGGGTCTCACTAAGTTGCTGAGGCTAGCTTTGAACTCACCATCCTTCTGCCTCAGCCTCCCAAGCTTCTGGGATTATAGGCATGTGCCACCGTGCCCAGCCTCATTTTATGCCATCTTGCTGATGCTTTATAGCACCCTTCTGACACATGTCTTATTACTCCATCAGATAGGTGAAAAGACTCAAAAAAGCCAAGCTCTTCTATTATTAGTGAGATTCAGGTGAGAGCTGAATTCAGCTGAGAGTTTTGAAATGAACTTTGACTATTTATTATATCTCAGCTCACCTTCATGATTTACTTATTGCTATCACCTAGTGTACTCAGAGAAAATACTTACATATTCTTAAGGTCTTCCATCCACAGTCCAGAATAGTCTTGGGTGAACCTGTGCTTGAGCTATGTAGGTCTTCAGGAACATACCATCTCAAGTATTCTGAGATACTACCCCATGAGGTAGGAGGGATCACTGAGACTTGACAGAGGGTGTAATAAATCCTCAGCATGGGAAAGCTTATCATGGAAGGTTGCCTGGAGGAATGTGGGACAGGTCTTGATTTTATGAATGAAATATGTTGAACATGTATAAGACAGTGACAAATATTGCAAGTGCTAATGAAATCTTGTAAATAATGTCTGGTAACCCATTTGAGATTGCCTTTAGGGGAAACAAATATATATAATTGTTTTCTATTGTTCCTTGTACTTTAGATAGCCTATTTTCCTATTTGTACTATATTTTCCTAGTATTTAGAAAATAATGTTACCTGAATTAATCAATATTTTCCAAAGGGAAAAAGAACTAATAAGAGATAGACAGACTGACATACTGATAGGATGAGTTAGAAAAGAGGAGATAGGACTTGGCTCACATGATTATGGAGACTGAGTAGTCCCATGACATGCCTTCTGCAAGCTGGAAAACCAGAGAAGCAAGTGATGTGATTCCATTTTGATAACTTGGTTTGGGGTGGATGGAGAGACACTGGTGTAAATCTCAGAATCAGACCATCCATGAATCAAGATTTCCAATGTCCAAAGGAAAATGATGTTCCAGCTCCAAAAGGGAGTGAATTCACCCTTCCTCCACTCTCTGTTGTAGTTTGGCTCCCAAAGTATTGGGTGATTCCCACTCACATTGGTGAGGGTGCTTCTGCTTTACTCAGACTACTGATTCAAATACTAATCTCTCTCCAACATACTCACCGACACACCCAGAAATAAGGTTTTACCTACTATCTGGGCACCTCTAGCTCAGACAAGTTGACATAGAAAATTAAATATCACAATGTCTAATTAAATAATATCATGATTATCTAAATAATAGTAACTCACATGTAATCTAAATAGTAAAGTCTAAAATGGATACTTTTATAGTTCATAATTTACGTAAATTAATACGTATTCATCTGACATTAATTTACAATACTTTTATTTGGATTCACCCTAAAATCTTAGTATTCAAATCTGAGTAAATAAACTCTGCTCTGGTTGGAACCAAAGCTCTGAGTTGCTCCCATTCTAAATATAGAGCATCTGGGGCTTGATGGAGTTTTGTGGTTACCTTATTGAACCAATGCATAGTAAATTACTGGATCCTAGTTTAGCTGCATCTAAAAAATAGTCAGATGACATTTCTGGCTACATAAAGTTCCTTTTCTCCCATACGTCCTATGATCTTGAGGAAGTTACACTTAACATGCCAAAAATTAAGTCCATGGAATGCCTGGCACTATGAGGATTGCTTTGTTTATTCTGTATTTCCCTTACACACGGCTATGGTTTGGATAAATGTCTCCCAAAGGTCCATGAGTTAAAGGCCGGTCCCCAGCCTGGGGCCCTGTTGGAAGATGGTGAAACCTTTAGCAGGTGGGGCCTACAGCAACTGAACAACCTAGACAATGAGCTAAAATAAACACAATAAACCTCTTCTCCCTAGAAGTTATTTATATCAGTTATGTTTTACAGTGATAAAAACCTAACTAACACACATTCATGCTACACTAGTCTAATTTGTAAATAAAGAACAATGAGAAATTAATGACAATAACTACTAATAAAATAGAACAATTATAATAAAATACAATGGTGAGAGAGTCTTGTGAATGTATTCTATCCTCTCTGTCTTTCTCTCTCTCTCCTCACTTTCTCACTCAGAACTTTCACCTCAAGGAAGCATTTTACATTTTCATTTTAACATATCTTAATTACCAGTATCACTACTCTTGTGCTTTGGGAACATTATTGGGTAAAGTCAGGATCACTTGGACAGAAACACTGTACCACCACCACAAAGGATCTGATAACCAAAATACTGCTAAGGGGTGAATGGGTGGGCAGCACATACCACATGGATACCCTGGACAAAGGGATGATTCGCATCCATGGCCAGGCAGAGAAGAATGACTCAAGATTTTATCATGCTTCTTAGAAAGGTATACAACTTAAAACATATGAATTACTTTGCTCCTGAAACTTTTCTCCATGGCCAGAACATCTATGTATTAATCAGAGTTCTCCAGAGAGACTTTCCATTTAATATTTTAAGAACATTATTGAACATGTTTAATTAAAACCATGGATTAGTAGAAATGCAGATGAGGGTGATTACTCTACTGTGAAAAGTGGAGGCTGATTTCCTCCAGCAGAACAGGTTCCAAGAGATCACAGTTGAGGAAACTGCTGAAGTCACTCAGAACCAGAAAATCAAGACTGGAGAATCTTGGTTAACACACAATTTGCACACAGGCAAGATGCAGGCATAGCAGGCTCCTAACGTGTTTGATAAAAAGTGCTGATATCAATACATGTCAGCAGTCCCTGATGGCACCATGCTCGATTGGAAAGTAAAATGTGGTGCAGCCTTGTGGACACACTGTGCTGACTTCACAAAATCGCTATACGCGGAAGACCAGGGAGCCTTTCAGTTCAGTGACGGGTGCATCTCCTGAGGCTTAGAGTTCAAGTTCAGTTCAGGTGATGACTTAGCTGCTTTCACCCTTCCTGAAGCTTAATAGAGTCTGAAGGAGGACAAAGGGGTTTGAAAAAGAGAATTGCTTTGAGCAGCTGATTGCAAATGTGCAAAATCGGAAAATCAGAATCTCTGCTAAGAGGTGGCATGTGGAGTGTCAGGGGACAAGTCCTTAGCGGCAGCAAGTGAAAGTGGAAAGGAAGAGGTGTCTGCTCTCTTGCTTCTCATTCTAAGTGCCTGAGTCAAGTTAAAAAGTTGAAGGTCATGTGAGACAGTTTCCTTTAATACCAGTTGAAATGCAGCTAGGAATGTGGTCCATCATTTCTGCCTGTGCATTGCTTTATCCATGTCTTCGTAATAGCACTGACCTTTAATACTATATTAGCAAACCATCCAGCAAATATATTCTAGAGCCCACTATGTACAATGTGGTGTTCTAGTGGCTGATTTCAGAGCCAAGTTATCTAGGTTCAAACCCTGACTCTACCACCTATTTCCTACGACTGTGGGCATAGGAAATTTAACCTCCCTATGTCTTCTGGTATTCTTCAGTAAAATGGGGATAATAATGTACATACCTCATGGGGTTGTTGAGAGGATGTACCTTGGCAAGAATAGTGCCTGGCCCATAATTAGGGCTACATTGGTGAGAACCGAAGATGCTGACCAAATAATCACCAAATGAATAATTATAACAACTGTGATCTTCATTATGAAAGCAAGTCAGATGAGGCGGTGAAAACACCTATCAGGGAGACCTGGATAAACTTATCAAAGCAAGAATCAAAGAAAGCTACCAAAAAGCAATGACACTAAAAATGAGAAATCAAGTTTGAGTAAGAGTTCATAGAAAGTAAAGATTTGGGTGAAAATTCCAAACTGATTCACAATAATCTATCATCCACTAGACAAGTGGTTGCTAAACTAAACTTTTTTTTTTATAATTTGTGATTATAAGGTTTGCTGTCCATAGCCCAGCTGTGCTAGGATGCTAGGATACACCAAAGAATTAAAGAACACATGAAAGATGAAGGACATGGTGCTGAACTGTCTATTTTTTCCTCCAAGGATGACACATAAGGTCTCTGCTTCTGATGCTCCACTCTTCTGCTGTGACAGAGAAGTGGACGCAGACCATGTGGATTGCTAAGTCCTGCACTGCAACAGAAGCTCTCAGGTCTCTCTCCCATTTAATCACTTTTGTATCTCAGTCCCAACCCTGAGAGGGCACTCACAAATACCTGTTGCAGGAACCAAAGAGTAATCAAGTAATATGATAATTATCAGAATATCGCAATGATATTTGGAATCTACCAGGTCTTCGAGGGATCAGCATGCATTGTAAGGTAAATATTTATTGGAGGAGGCTGTCTGCTAATGCGCCCTGCAGTGCTCATCATAGCAGCTCAGTGAAGTCATCCCAGAATTCCCACTTCACATTTATTTCAACCCAGGGTTTCCCCCTTTTCTTATCTTAAAACAGTTCCTTCTTTCTACTCCTTTGCTCTCAACTACAATCCAGCATCTGGCTTGTAGTTAGAAATCTCACGCTTCCCCTTCCATGGCTTTACACTGTGGCTAGAAAGCAGCTCTTCATCCTGGCTTTACTTCTCAGCAACCCCCCACCTTTGCTCAGGGATCATGTGACTAACGCTCACCAATGAAATTGCTCAAGTGATGTCTGTCACCTGCAGGAGAGGGAGTGGGAGGTGTGCTGGGCCTTTCTCACTCTCCGTGTCTCCACCTACCAGATGAGTGTTGAGGTTACAAGGCCAAGATTCAGCCACTGCAAGAGAAGCTACTCAGGGGCCAGAGCAGCCATGTATTGTCAGAGTTCTCCAGAGACACAGAACCACTAGGAGAGAGAGAGATAAGTAAGATAGATAACAGACAATGTAGATGCTGCACATTATACAATATATAGACATACTAATGTAATATCATGTATATTTATTTATTTTAAGGTATTAACTCACATGATTAGAGAGTCTGAGAATTCTTATGATCTTCCCTCTACAAGATGTAGAACTGGGAAAGTCAGTGGTGTAGCTCAAAGACCTGAAAGCCAGAGTACTTACTGGTAGTGTGGATTCCAAACCCAGTCTGAGGTCCTGAGAGCCACAAGCATTATGGGCAGAAGAAGATCAATGTCCTGTTCCATGCAGTCAGGCAGAAAGCAAATTCAACTTCCTCTGCCTTTTTGTTACAACCAGTCTCCACAATTTGGATAATGCCCACCACTGTTGGGGAGAGCCATTTACTTCACTCAATCTAGCAGTGCAAGTGCTAATTTCATCTAAAATCACTCTTACAGGCATAACCAGAAATAATGTCATACCAGATACCTGGGCATCTTGTTGCCCAGTCATGTGGAGACACAAAATTAACCATCACAACCCACAGTAATTAATCTGTGAATCAAAAATAAACTTAATATGTTCAACCACAATTCAGAAGGTTTTTTTTGTTGTTGTTATAGCAACTGATGTTACTTAGTCCACCTTTTGCTAGAATTTAAAACCTATGTTAAAATTCAAGACAGATTGTGAACTGCTCAAGAGCAAAGTCTTTGCTTTTTTTCTCTACAAGAACCCTTTATTTTGCAGCCTAGAACTTGATACTTCTCAGAATATAGTTTTTAGATGAAGGAATTGATACTGTACTTAATGTAAGTTGTGTTTGATAATCTGGAAACTTTCCCAGAACTTCCCAGAAGTCAATGGTGAAACCATGATGTCAAGGTCTAGACCAAATGAACAGAGAAGCCCACTACCTAAATCACACAGCAACCTAAGTCACCATGTGTCCCTCCCAGGTAAGGTAATGCTGCTCTCCCTGGTATTATTAATTCCCCAATAAACTACCACAGTTATCAAAGATCAAACATGTAGCCATCACTGCTTCTGTTGTCCGTGCCTATTTTCCATAGCTATAGCCACATTATATGATTTGTTTGGGTCTAATCTTAGTTGGCTAGGATTCCATAGCAAAATGCTATCAACTGGCTTCAACAATAGATATTTATTTTCTCGACAGTCTGGATACTCAAAATCCAAGGACAATGTGACAACAGGGTGGTTTCCTTTGAGGCCTCTTTCCTTGGCCATCTTCTCCCTGTGTCTTCACAAGGTCTTCCCTCTGTGTGCGTCTGTGTCCTGATCTCTGCTTATAAGAACACTAGTCAGATTTAGTTAGGACCCACTCTAATGACCTCATTTTAACGTATTCATTTCTGTTTAAGGTCTTATCTACAAATATAGTGACATTTTGATACACAGGTTAGGGCTTCTATATATGAATTTCAGGAGGACACAAGTCTGACCATGTTGTTAGATGCCCTCATCTAACAACAACGAACAGGATTAGGTTAGAATTCATGTACGTGTCACAGTCTAGCCTTGAGCCTGGGATCCTGATTAAAAGCTCCTGCTCTTTAACATGACAGATCGTCAGACCAGTCAACAGGAGTTCCCAAGAGTAGATTCCATCCCTCTGCCCTTGACATTCTGCCCCACTGCTAACAGCACCTGGGGGCTTCTCCATTCCTGCTGCTCCTAAATCTGGAAGAAGCCTCTGCTGGCCTAATTTCCGAGATGGTTCTGCAGTTGAGGGCATTTTGGGATATGCCTTATCTGTGGTTAAACTTTCCTTCAGGAAAAAATAAATAAATAAATCTAGATTCTCCAGATCTCCAAGATGCACAAGGAATCTGGTAACTGTTCTAATCCTCTTCCTTTGTCATATCCATGGACTCAGGGACCTAAACACCAATTAATTTATTTTTATTTTTAAGTATTTTATTTATTTTTGGTGCATTGTAGTTATACATAATAGCACGGTTCATTTTGATATATTTATAAAGGCATATAAGTGTTTTCTCTATTTCGATACACAGTACTTCCCCCTGGTATCCCCTCCTCCTTTCCCCTGATAGCCTTGTACTTCATTGGTCTTCCTTCTATTTATTGATTGGTGTATTGTAATTGGTGCATTATAGTTATAAATGAAGTTGGAATGCATTATGATAAATCCATACAGTTACCCAGCATAATTTAGTCAACTTTATTCTTCAGTTCTTCACTTTTCCTTCACTCCCTCTTGGTAACCCACTTCTATTCTACTGCACTCCCTTCAATTTTCACAAGATCCTTCTTTTTTATTTCCTTTTACTCTCTAGCTTCCCCAAATGAGAGAAAACAGTTGGTCTTTGACTTCCTGAGACTGGCTTATTTCACTTAGTATTATGTCCTCCAGTTCCGTTCATTTGCCAACAAATGCCATAATTTTATTCTTCATAATTTTTTAGCTGAGTAGAACTTTGTTGTGTATATATACCTTATTTTCTTTATCTGTTCATCTATTTTTTTTGGGGGGGGTACTGAAGATTGAACCTAGGGGCTCTCAACTACTGAGCCACATCCCCAGCCCTTTTTAATATTTTATTTAGAGACAAGATCTCACTAAATTGCTTAGCACCTAACTAAGTTTCTGAGGCTGGCTTTGAACTTATGATGCTCCTGTCTCAACCTCCTGAGCCACTGGGATTACAGGCATGTGCCACCATGCGTGGCCTCCATTCATCAATTGATAGGCATCTAGGCTGATTCCACAACATGGCCATTGTGAGTTATGCGCCTGTATCACTATAGTCTGCAGATTTTAGTTATTTTGGATAAATACCAAGGAGTGGGTCATATGGTGGTCCTACTTTTAGTCTTTTAAGCAATGTTCATACTGTTTTCCAAAGTGATTGTACTAATTTGCAACACCAGAAAAACTCAAGGTAGTTCATCATTTCCCAGGATGAGTATGTAAGGCATGTTCAGATAATGTATGGATTTTTCCAACTGTGGCATTATGTTGAAAACTTAGAGGATGACATTAAATTCTGCCTGCATTTGGCCTCCATCAACAATTATTGTTCTAAAGAAATCCCATGCCTCATTCTACTTTCACCTGTTTATCATTCCTACTTCCTGATTATTGGCATGTCTTCACCTAAAAAACAAAGTAGAAATTGGCTAATAAAATACAGCTTAGGCAGTTTTATGATTTGGATGAGGTGTCCCTAAAAAGTTCATGTGTGAGCCAATGCAGAAATGTTCAGAGGTGACATCATTAGAATAATAATCTCATCAGTGGATAAATCCATTTGCTGGATTGATAATTTGAAGGGATTACTATACTAGATGGTAACTATAGGCAGGTACGGTGTGGTGGCAGGAAGCAGGTCAGTGGGAACTTGCCTTGAGGTTCACATTTTGTTCCTGGTACCTTGCTTGCTCTCTCTGAGTTGAGCAGTTTCCTCCATCACACCATGAAGCACTGCTTTGCTTGGGCCCAGAGCAATGGCATTGGCTGACCACAGGCTCAACCTCTGAAACCATGAGCCCAAATAAGCTTTCCCTCCTCTAAATTGTTCTTGTCAAGTATTTTGGTCACAATGACAAAATGCTGACTATCACAGTGAGAGACACAGCTCCCTCCTTCTAAAAGAGAGAACAAGTCTTTTTTTTTTTTTTTTTAGGCAGAAATCTTTGTTAAAATTTAGCTCTGCTAAATGCTTCCAACTTCTGGTTATAAAAGGAGGAGACAACCTGTTTTTAGCTATTGCAAACAATTGTCCTGGATGCTAATACTCCAGCTTCCTCTGGCCTCTCTGAAAACCTATTTTCTCACACCATAAATAAGGGTTTAAAAGTAGAAAAACATGTTGATTCTCAAGCACCCTGTGCATAGGAGGGTTGTTCTTCTGGAAGGCACTGGAATCCCCAAACACCTGCAGCAAAGGCAGCCCGAAAGAAACTTCTAAATGCCAGTGGAATCCGGGCTGTCTGGAGGAGCAGGGGACGTCCTAATCACCCTACGTGTCTAGGCTCACATAGCACCCTGTCCACAGAGGGCACCAGCTCTCCTACCTATGAGAAATCCTGCATTTCACTAGCAAAATGTGCCCTCTTGGAAGCAGAGAATCAGTCTGTCCCCAGATCCCAACTGTGACATCATCCTAGAGTGTGGCCTTGGGAAAATCAACTTCATTTTAGAGAAGCTTCACTTTCCCCTCCTCCAAATAAGAAAATATATTCCGGCCATCCTTTTCCTAGGGGAAGATAAAGGAAGGTACTATATCACAGCCCCTGAGGAGAATTTGGAGAAAGGTTTAGAATGCACACATTACTACACTGTCACTGAGAAATCATAGCTATCTCTGGAATCCAGGAACCAAATCTCTGGGATAGACTCTCATCTGGAAGTAAAATTCTATGAGTGTACGGGTGGGGGGGGGAATGGAAAATTAAGCAATAAAATTCTCAGCAAATCTCTGAGAAGCCTGCAACACAGTTCTCTTTTTCACAAGATTCTGATTTTTGAAAATAGTAATTGGGTTTAATTTGCATTCAATTTTCAAATATATTTCATAGTATAGATTCTGAATAATTCAACCCATAGAATCTCTGTCATGTCCATCTGTCCCTCTCCATAGTTACCTGTAACATTCCACAAAATTCCTAGGATCCCCTCCTCCTTTCTCTGGATAAGTCACATATAGGAGACCTACTCAGTCCTGCCCTATCTCTTCCTGAAGCCCCCAGATCTTGCCCTTCCCCATGTCCCCTGGTCTCTGTGATCATGTCCACTCTGCCTCTGCTACACAGATGTAGCCCCATTTGTTAAATTTATATTTAACTTTTTTTCTTACTTATTTCTCAAACATATTAAGGGTGACTAAGGAAATGAAGAAAATTCTAAATGTATTCTAAACAGGAAAAAAATAAGCTCAAGTCCAAGGAAAGATGGAGAAGGGCATTTGAACCACAAGTGTTAATGATGTTGCTTTAATTGTGTGCTAGATTTGACTTTGCAATCCCCTGCAAAGCCAGGACACCAAAGAAACCCTAACATAATTCTCCTTACAGGCAAAATAGAAATGATCATGTTCCTCATGGGAAAAAATTAATTTTTTTATTTCTAGTATTAAATTCTGGAAAAGATTTCTCCTGTGAGCCTTTATGAAAATAATAGCATGGTAATAATAAGCAGTATTGGGGGAATAATAAGAATTACATGCACCCATTCCCTAGTCATGTATTGGAAGTCTAGCAGGACACTGGTTCCTGGGAATCCAACGTGAAAATAAGGGATTCAGGCCTCTGTGAGATTCATGCAGAATTCTGATTGAAAACTGGTCCATTACAGAAGGGTAAGAAATGGGAAGTGCAGAGTGGGGATTAGGCAGACTCCACAGGCAGAGATGCGTTCCATTCATTCAATCATTCAGTCTCTCACTCCACCTGTCACCCTCCCTGTACGAGGGCCAAGCGATGCTGGAAGCCCTTGGGATATGTCAACAAAAAAGATGGACAAAGTCTCAATCCTGAGGATTTTACCCTACGGTGACACAGAAAATACAACCATTAACATGTCTATATCTGAGTGTGTCCATAAAATCAATGAAAAAAAACAAGAAACAATCAAGCAAACATAAGAGAGAAGGAAGAAGGAGAGGAAGAGCAAAGGAGACCAAAGTTGAGATTTTAATGGGAACGACCAGTCAGTACCCTCCATGGAGAAGTATTTGAGCACAGACTGGAATGAAGGGAGGGAAGGTCTCGGGGCTGTCTGAGAAATGAGTCTCCCAGGCAGAGGCAGCAGCAGGTACAAAGTCTGCTACAGACTGAGTCGCCTCCAAAATTGTAGAAGTTGAGGCACTGATCCCAGTGTCTTAGAATGTGAGTAAATTAGAAAGTAAGCTCCTTACAGAGTAATTAAGTTAAAGTGAGGTTATTAAGGAAGGCTCTAATCCAGGCTGACTAGTGGCCTTACAAGCGGACACACGGAGGGAAGACCAAGTGAAGCCCCAGGGAGAAAGGGAAGAAACCAATCTTATGACACTCTGATCCCAGACTTCCAGCCCTCCAAATCATGCCAGAATAGATTTCTGCTGTTGAAGCCACGCAGTTTGCAGTACTTTGCTATAGCAGCCTTAGGAGATGAATATGTATCCCAAGATGAGTATTCATTCTGCATTTATCATGAAAAGCTAATCGGGGGAAGGAGAGGAGCTGAGGTCTCAGCAGCAGCCTTGGGGTCCAGGAGGACACTGTGGGTGCCTGCTCATGCCCACACGGCCTTGGCCCAACTCTGCAGAAAGGCAGACTTACCATCGATGCTGCTCTCCTCTGACCCTACACGGCTGATTCTCTCTACTTGGCATCTTGAGGGTTTTCTCCCACCTCATAGAGACGTGTGTGTAATTCACATAGAGGGCAGGATTCGTGGGCCGGAGGCTCCACGTGCCTGGTGTGATGCTCAGCCAATGAAGAATGAATACAGGTGAGAAACACCCACACCCACTCTCCCTAGGTGCAGCAGACCTGAGGCCCAGACTGTTGCAATCTGCTTTGGGAATTTCCCAAGCTTTGAATGTATTTTGGATTTTCTTCCAAAATGGTTGTTTTGGGAGGAGTTAGAGCCAAGACATAACATGATCTGATTTTTCATGGTTTAAGGATATTTCTGGCTGCTCTTAAAGAAATGGGCAGCCTAAGTTGGACCTTGAACAATGAATTAGATTTGGGGGCATCTCAGTCTTCAGGATGCAATATATGAAAATGTTCCTTGCGGGTAGATAAAAATTGAGGTCACCTCAAGCCACATCAGATCTAGCCCCCATGAGTCTACCTGAGAAAAATGACCACAGAATATGGATGATAGTGACATCTTCCTCTTCATCAATGCCTTCCCTTGTCCTTAGAAGGGATATTTAGACCTGATATCTGGTATCAGATTCAGTTCCCAGGTGGATACAAAAAAAACACAAATGAACAAGCTTGAGGCTCACCAAGACAGACATTATTATTTATTTTTCATTTATAGATGAAGAAATGGAGTCTTCAAGATTTAAAATGACTTACCCCAAATCACCACAAAATCAGGCATTGTTAAGGAACTAAGCTCTGATTTTTCTGCCTCAGCACCTGCTGCAGTGTCTAACACAGGTCCACACTGGGTGCCCAGAGATATTGATGAGCGAGTGAGTGAACAAGCCAGTCCACTCTCCAACTCTGATGCCTCACCAATGCCTGCCACGATTCCAACCATTTGTTCACCACATTCTCTGGCTCTCATCCCCCCATGCTGTACTCCACCCCTCAGGGCAGCACCTTGCAGAAGCTTCTGGAACACAGCTTGGTAAACAACGAAGGATCAGAGTGAACCACCATATCATGAGAATTATATGCAGGTTCGGAATTGTCAGTATTTTACAAATCTGCTCTGATCCATCACAGGAGGCCGTGACAAAGAGTTATCAAGCAGATAGTTTGAGCACATAAGTAGCAAAGTTTATAACTGGGAAACATGAAATATTATTCAGCCATAAAGAAGGATAAAATTGTGGCATTTATCACTAAATGGGTGCAACTGGATACTATCATGATACATGAAGTAAGACAGTCCCAAAAAAACAAATGCTGAGTGTTCTCTCTGATATGTAGATGCTAACACAGAATAAGCAGGGGAGAGAATAGGAGTTAGTTGGATTAGACAAAGGGGAATGAGGGGAAGGGAGAGGGAGGGGAATAGGAAAGACAGTAGAATGAATTGGACATGACTTTCCTATATTCACATATGAACACATGACCATGTAACTCCATGTATGTACAATATGCCAAAATACACTCTATTGTCATGTGTATCTAAGTAGAAAAAATTAAAAAATAGAATTGGAAATAAATGAATCTGAGCCCATGTATCAATTAACTTCATACCTCATCTCATTTCTCTCTCTCTCTCTCTCTCTCTTCATTACACACACACACACACACACACACACACACACACATACACAAACAACACACACATGCACACACTGACTCTCCTGATTCAGGACACAAGTCCCTCTGCTGCATACCTGACACACAGTTCCCAGCCATTGCTTTTCATCCCTCCCATCTCCTGACCACCACTTCATGGGGAGAGCTCAGTGCTGTTGGAAGTTCCTCTGCCATGGAGCTGACCGTCTCCCTTTATCATGTCCACTCTCAGCTCTCGGTTCTCCTCCTTGTGTCCATCCATAACTAGCTGTCTCTCAGCTGGGAGACCAGTCTGTGTTTTCGTTTCTCAGTTTCCTCCTGTGTACAATGAGGCTTGGCTGTGGCAGCCTCCATGCATCCTATCAACTACAAAGTGCTGCAGCTTGGTGCATAGAGAAAAAAAGGAAGAAAGTTTTCTCTGAATGATGTTGCTGAACCTCGTCGGGTGTCTGGCATTAATCAAGATGATCAGACACAAGTGGCTGCTGTGGGTTGCGAGGGAGTTTCATTTTCAGTCAGTGGACAGTGAGGCCCCAGCGCTTGCTTGGAAGGTTGCTCCTGGGCTTTGATTTGATTGATGGGATTTGTGTTTCAAGAAAGTCAGAAATGAACCAGAAATTAATTTGTGTACATTTTGAGCATGATGTTGCCTAATCCCAGCTTTCTCCCTGCAAGTATTCCCACACTGACAAACAAAGGACATTCTATTGTCCTAGAATTATATGGACAGAAGACCAGAACAGGAAGGTAGCCAGGGTTTCATTAATTTAATTAAATAGTGCTATGCACAGTGGTGCCCGCCTGTAATCCCAGCAGCTTGGGAAGCTGAGGCAGGAGGATCAAGGCTTGAGGCCAACCTCAGCAACACAGTGAAACCCTCAGCAACTCAGGGAGACCCTCACCTCAAAATAAAATAAAAAATAAAGGACTACAATGAAGCTCAGGGGTAAAGTGACCCTGGGTTCCATCTCCAGTACCAAAAGGAAATTAAATAATAACTGATGCAAAGTAGGTGCTGAATTTGCCTCCCTGTGCCTCAGTTTTGTCATGTAAAAAAATGGGACCATGAGCCCCCCCATTCCTCCCCACACAGCCACAGGAGCGTTGTCATAATTGACCTAGTCAACATTGCACGTTATAGCCTATGACACACAGGAACTGCCACCAACCTGAACTGATGCTCAGAGGCCCGTTAGAAGGAAGCTGTCTGCAGGTGTCCTCTGTGTTCAGTGGACAAGGAGCCTAGCGTATGTGTAGGAGGTCTGGTGGAGCAGGAGAACCAGCATCAGAGTGTTCACCATCAGGGCATTCTCAGTAAGAATAAGTTTCTGATCCTTCCCTTCCCATGTTTGGAAATGAGATATGTAAAGCTGAGGCTCCACCAGCCTCTGGGACTTCTGAACAGTGGATGAGGAGCTCTCCGCAAGGAGGAAAGATGGGGAGCCGGATCCCCTTCCTTACAAAGCAGCCCTGAATCACAACATTGTGGAGTTTGATTAAACTTTGTTGTGGATGGCAGTTCTTCTGTCGTGGAGTCTGCCTTTAGTCAGTCACAGAAACTCCCCTGAGGCTCAGGGCCTTCAACCAAAATGGGCCCAGCTTGGGGGCTGCCAGGAAGAGGAGATGCGTCACTGGACGTGGAGGGCTGCCGGGCCTGTGCGTGGCCTGAGAATGCTGCAGTGCCACCTTGGCTGCTCTCTTGCAGCGTTCTCGGGGGCTAACTACACTGCAGTATGTGGCTTTGTGTCTTTAGGATTGAAAGACAAACCAGGTGGGAATTCAATCCTGCAGTTTGTGCAGAATTCTGTTCCTGAATTGAAAACATACACCCCAGGCCCAGCTTGGCCATCAACTTGCTCTATACTTTCGGCAAAACCCATCCTCTCTGTGAGCCTCCATTCTTCAATGGGTAATGTCTCTGCCAGGTTCCCTTTGACTTCTAACTACCACAGGAGCGAACACACACAGGGCCTGAGAGCAAACGTCTGTCTGGAGCTGACTATCCTGGAAGGCGTCAACTTACTAGTCCTCCCCAGATTCTGTATATGATGGGCCTCTTGCCATTCCCATTTTTCAAAAGAGGAAACAGAAGCACAGAGAAAGTAAAATAACCAGTGAGCATGGTGGCTCAGAGGGAGGCAGTGTTCTGAGTCGCTCTGTGATCTGGCCCTCAAGAAGTAAGAATACTGCTTCTCCGTGAGCAATATTCCTGCTTCAGCACAGGCATCACAGCCATCATGCCTGTGCAGGGCTCCAGGCCTCAATGTCACAGTAGGTCTCCCAACTACTCGCCCACACAGGACTACCAGGTGCCCCAGTGGAACCATCTGCAGGGCACCATCTGCAGCAGCACCTGCAAACAGAAACCCCAGGTGCAGCTCCCATGCCAAACACCTGGCAGCTACCCACGTGCAAGATCTCCAGCCATCACTCCTGGGTGGACCCCCATCAACCAACGTGGGGCTCCCCACATCACCTCCAACTTGAGACTCTGCAACAGGGTGATAGTCCCCTACGCACCAGAGTCTGCCTGCCCTGGGAACCTACACAGGCTCTGAAGACAGCCACAGCTGCACGCTGCACACCACAGACCCACTCACCGTCCAACACCATCACCCGGCTCCCTTGACCTGACCGGACACCCCACTGCCGGAAGCAAATGCCTCCATCTTGGGCCACCTTCCTCACCATCTTAAGTGGGGGTAACTCCCAGTTTGGAACTCTGGCTGGCCAGGTACCCAGTTTCTAACTCCCTCTTTCCCCAGCAGCTGCTAACCTGGCACAGTGCCTGCCCAACACAAAACAGCTCTCACGGGGCGGGTGCTCAGGATGCCCAAAGTGCCACACACAAGAGCCCCAGAGAGAAATGACCCTCGTTAGGAAGCAGTAAGGGAGAGGGTGAGTATGATACAGTTTGGAGTCAGAGACCAGAAACTGGGAGGTCTTCAGCGAGATAAGGAGATAAGACCAGGCGCTCATATCACAGGAGCAGGACCCAAAAAGAGGACCCTGAGGTGCAGTCTCCCTTTGGGACCATGGGTGCCACACTCTACTTTCAGGTGCCCTCCACCCAGGACTAATCCTCCCTCGCTGGTTACCTTCACCATCCTGAGGGCAGAGATACCGCTACCAACAAATGACCCCACCTATTGGATGAGAAGGGAAGCAGGAAAGGTACTGGCCTCCAACCAAAACAATCCTTGTTTCTTCCTTCAAGATTTTCTTTCTTTTTTTCTTTCTTCTCCCTCTCTATTCTCCCACCCTCATATCCCCAGCATTTGTGAAACCAATCACTTTGCATGAATTAGGATACTGAGGACTCAGACAACTAAATAAGATATTATAGTTGTGTTGTATATTCTTTTTCTTTTTTTCTCTAATTTTTTTTACTATTTTAACATTTTTTAAATTTTTCTTACTATATAAGGTGTTTGTTTTATGTACTCTACTCTCTTCCCTCTTGTCTACCCAAAAAACAAAAACTACTCCAACACCTGAAGACTAAATAATATGCTACTGAATGAACAATAGGTTGCAAAGGACATGAAGGAGATTTAAAAAGTCTTAGAGGCAAATGAGAACACTGATACAACTCACCCAAATCTCTGGGACACTATGAAGGCAGTACTAAGAGGAAAACTCATGGCATGGAGTTCATCCCTTAAAAGAAGAAAAAGTCAACAAATAAATGACCTCACATTACATCTCAAAGCCCTAGAAAAAGAAGAACAAATCAACACCCAAAGCAATAAAGGACAAGATATAATTAAAATCAGATCTGAAATCAATAAAATTGAAACAAAAAAAATTGAAAAAATTGACAAAACAAAAAGTTGGTTCTTTGAAAATATAAGTAAAATTGACAAACCTTTGACCATGCTAATAAAGAGAAGGAGAGAGAAAAAATCAAATTACTAACATACGCAATGAAAAAGGAAATATCACAACAGACACTATAAAAATATAGAAGATAATTAGAAATTATTTTGAAAACTTGTACTCCAATAAAATAGAGAATATCAAAGGCAGCAACAAATTTCTACAGTCATATGATTTGCCCAAATTTAATCAGGATGATATGCAATTTAATCAGATCAATTTCAAGCAATGAAAAAGAAGACACCATCAGAAGCCTACCAACCCAGAAAAGCCCAGGACCAGATGGAGACACTGCACCTATTAGAAGAAAAAGTAGGCCCAGATCTCCATCATGTCTGATTAGGCTCCAACTTCCTTAATAAGACTCCTATAGCACAAGAATTAAAATCAATAATCAATAAATGGGATGGATACAAAATCAAAAGCTTCTTCTCATCAAAAGAAACAATCAGTGGGGTAAATAGAAAGCCTACATCTTGGGAGCAAATTTTTACCACTTGCACATCAGATAAAGCACTAACCTCTAGAGTACATAAAGAACTCAAAAAGCTAAACACCACCAAAACAAATAGTCCAATCAATAAGTAGGTCAAAGAACTGAACATATACCTCTCAGAAGATGATACATAATCAATCAACAAATA
Organism: Urocitellus parryii; assembly: GCF_045843805.1. Lineage (NCBI taxonomy): Eukaryota > Metazoa > Chordata > Mammalia > Rodentia > Sciuridae > Urocitellus > Urocitellus parryii. Next base: position 135,867,449 of record NC_135540.1, read on the forward strand.
TATGAAAAAATGTTCAACATCTCTATTAATTAGAGAAATGCAAACCAAAACTACTCTAAGATTTCATCTCATTCTAGTCAGAATGGCAGTTATCAAAAATACAAGTAACAATAAATTTTGGCAAAGATGTTGGGAAAAGGCACACTCATACATTGCTGGGACTGCAAATTGGTGCAGCCAATATGGAAAGTAGTTTAGAGATTCTTTGGAAAGTTGAGAATAGAACTACCATTTGACCCAGCTATCCCACTCCTTGGTCTATACCCAAAGGACTTAAAAACAGCATACTACAGTGACACAGTCATATTAATGTTTATAGCAGCACAATCCACAATGGTGGATCCAATCTAGATGCCCTTCGGTAGATTAGCGAATAAAGAAAATATGGTGTATATATACACTATGGAATATTACTCAGCAATAAAAGAGAACAAAATTATGGCTTTTGCAGGTAAATGGATGGGGTTGGAGAAAATAATGCTAAGTAAAGTTAGCCAATCCCTAAAACCAAATGCCGAATGTCTTCTCTGATATAAGGAGAATGATTCATGGTGGGATTTGGAGGGGGAGCATGGAAGGAATAGACAAACTCTAGATAGGGAAAAGGGGTGGGAGGGGAAGGTAGGGGGAATGGGGGTAAAAAAGATGGTGGAATGTGATGGACATCATTACCTTAAGTAGTACATGTATAAAGACACGAATGGTGTGACTCTGTAGAACCAGAGATATGAAAATCTGTGCTCTATACGTGTAATATGAATTGTAATGCATTCTGTTGTCATATATAACAAATTAGAATAATAAAAAGATTTTCTCCTGTTAAAACAAAAATTACCAGGGCTGGGGATGTGGCTCAAGCAGTAACGTGGTCTCCTGGCATGCACTGGGCGCTGGGTTTGATCCTCAGCACCACATAAAAATAAAATAAATATGTTGTGTCCACCGAAAACTGAAAAATAAATATTTAAAAATCCTCTCTCTCTCTCTCTCTCTCTCTCTCTCTCTCTCTCTCTCTCTCTCTCTCTCTCTCTCTCTCTCTCTCTCTAAAAAAAATTACCAATGTGAAGTCAAGAAAATTAAATCTTCCAAATTCAAAACCAGGGAATATGGCCCCACAGCTTATACTCTCTTTTGCACAAATGCTGTCTTTGAAAGAAAGGCTCATCTGGTCCCATTTTGCAGAGACAAAACTGAGTTTCAGATGTTCTTCAAAGGCCTTGGACCAGTGGCAATCCAGGAGTTGCACCAAGACCTTCTGACATTCACACATGCTCTCTTGAACTCAGTGAGGGCAGATGTCATGGCCAGAGATCCTGACCAACTGGGATTCCAAGGACCCTTTGGCAACTGGCCTCTCATCTCCCAGTTGAGCTCTTCCCTGACTGGGTTTATCTTGTTCCAGCAGCTCCCCTCCTCCCCAACACTCGAGCTGCATGAAGAGGAGGGAGTCTGCAGGTGAGAGCACAGATGTGTCCATTTTAGATTTATGAGATGCTGGATCAAGTCCCCAAAGAAGCAGATTAATCACAAGAAGTTATTTTCCTTTTAATTAAAAAATATTATCAACAGTGGCTCTGGCCCTGCTGATTCTCAGAGCAGTCAGGGAGGCTGAGCACAGTGAGTGAGCAATATTAATTTCTCCCACTCATTTACAGATAATATCCCTCACATGTGCCAACAGCATGCAAGTCTGTTTGTACACCAGGTCTTCCTTTGCCCCAGGGACTGTCTGAGTTTCCTGGGTTTTTTCTGTTGACTTGGAAGCATCCTCAAGAAAGAAGACATGCAGAATATAGCAAGAGAAACTACTAGATACAAGCCCCCTCATCAGTAACACAGTTCTTTGGGAAGCTGGCTGCAGGGAAGTACTTTCAGCTAAGAGCCAACAGACCACATGTTTCACAGAAAAAGATCTGAGGTTCAAGATCCCGGTATGATCTTTTGTGATCATGGTTTACAAGCAAAATCAAGCTCTTCCACAAATCATGTGTTGAAGCCCTAACCCCCGGCACCTCAGAATGTGACTGTACTTGGAGATAAGGCATTGGAAGAATAATTATTTTAAAGTAAAGCCATTAGGGTGGGTTCTAATATAATGTAACTGGAGTCCTTAGAGGAGAAGGGCATCAGGACATAGATGCACGCAGGGAAGAGTACGTACGTGAGGCAGAAAATGAAGGTGGCCACTGACAAGCCACAAAGGTGGGCGTAGGAGAAACCAACCTCCCTGACACCTTGACCTTGAACTCAGGAACTCTGAGAAAATAAATCTCCATTGTTTAAAGCATCCTGTCTGTGGAATGTTTGCTATGGCAAGTCTCAAAAACTAATGCATGTGAGCAGCCCTCTCTCCTTCCCAGTCTTCACACCTACGAAATAGGAAGACTAAGACCACCCATCTCCACGGACCCTGCAGATTCTGTTTTCCTTAGCTGGGTTATCAGAGTGACTGTGTAGCTTGTCGTCCTCTGACACCTAACCCAACATCAGAAATAAAGAGCAAGACCACATTAGTAAAGGAGTGGCCATTGCCTTCCATTCTCCAGGCAGGCTCAGAAGCCCACCCATCCTCAGGGTTAACACCTAACCGAAGCCTTTCTTGACCTCTTCTCACACTCTTTCCATCTCTCTTCTCTGCTAGCCACCCAGGTTTATAAAATATACTTTTTTAGTGCCTCGTGGCCTACCAAATTCTTCACACTATTTCTGTTTCCTGTGACCTTTGATAGATGGATTTCATTAGAGGTCCAAAAATAATAATTTTTATATCTCTCTATCTTATTCAGCATGAATTTGCACTTCTCTCATTGAACATTAGGGTCTACTTTCCAAACATTTGAATCTAGGCGGTCCTTATGACTTGTTTAATCCAACAGAGTGCAGCAGAAGTGACTTCAGGCAAGATCCAAATCTCAACAGTGTTGCAGGGATCCTCTTGCTCTTTTAGACTTCAACCTCTTCTATGAAAACCAGTGAACACTCTCCTGTTGTTGAACGGAAGATCACAGAGAGGAGAGCCAAGATCTCCCAGCCCAGGTTATTCTAGTCTGTCCTAAAGTTAGCCAACACCAAAACAAATTAGAGAGGCCAGCCAAGATCAAACCACCTAATAAATAAAGTTGGCTATTGACCTAGGGAGCACAATTGAGACTAGAAGGAGAACCCTGGAGGCCAGCCAGAATCATTAACAGTTGTTGTTTTTGAACCACCAAGTTTTGAGATGGCTTGTTACACAGCAAAGATTGACTGGTGAGCCACTTTTCTTTTTCTGGCTAGAAAGTCAGCACCGTATAAGCAGGAAGCATGGCTTGTCCCATGGGTAAAGTAAGTGAAGAAAAAATTTTATATATATGGAATTGTTCTCCACATATGTTAAGCTATTCCTACATGGTCTATGGCAGATATTTTCCAAATTGAATATAACATGTTTCCCATCTCATATATTTTTATGCAACTTGGCTTTACCAAACTCTAATTGATGGCAGAATCTATTTGTCCCATATATTAAATCCAAGAGGGCTCCATAATTGTTTTGACCAACAAAATATAGAAGTGGGGCTGTGCTAGGGCTGAGCACCTTCTTTACTTGGCCTTGTGGTACTTCTTGAAAGTCAAGTTGCAATGGAAAGATACAGTGCCAGGCTTTGATATGCCCAAATCATGTAGAGAAGTCCTAGATCATGAAACACATGTGAAAAGAGAGGCATACACAAAGGTGTGGCAACCGGCCAGACATGGTTGTAAGGCGCCATTGTGAAAATTAATCCTCATCCTTAGCTGTCCGAGCGGGTACCCTGTGAAGCTGGATGACTGGTCCAATTCAGTTTTTTCATCACCTTAACCCACAAAATGGTAAGCAACATCAACGGTTACTTTAAACTTTGTACTCTCTTATTGTGCTGCAATAGATAATATTGGGGAGTATGTTGCCACAGAAAGCTTTGCTCTGAAGCAGGTAAATATGTATTTATATCCTGCCTTGACTCCTGACAATGGTTAGTGGAAAGCTTATGTAAATATTCTATTTCTTAGTGTCCTCATCTATATAATCAGGATGCATTTAATCATTCAATAAACTCCACACAGAGCAAGGAATTTATAATAAGTTTGAGGAAGCAAGCAAGAGGTCAGAGAATTACAGAGCAGAGCTATCTGTTCTCCTACGACAAAAAGTACAATAAATCCTGGAGTAGGTAGGAGACGTGGGGAAAGTCTTGGCTTCACTCTTGGGACTGGAAAGGAAAATGACAGATGAAGCAGAATGCTGACTGGGAACAGCAATGAAGAGAGTTAACCCAGAGAAAGCAGATACTAAAGAAGGGGGCAGCATGTTTAAAAGCCAGAGCTAGGAGAAGGTGTGGGGCCTTGCGGAAGAAATAACTGGCTATATTAGGAGTCACTGTGAGTGTACAGGTGAAGATCTACGCACTTCTAATCCATGATCACAGATTCCACCAATCCAGGAGACCCTAAAATGAGCTTCTCAAGAATGAATGGTCTGATCAATTTTAACCTTTTGGAAGGACACAACTTGATGAATGTACAGTGAAAAGGTATTACTTTAAGCGTTGCTGAAAAACAACAACAACAACAAAATCAGCTGCTAGAAGATAGTTTTACAATTCAGCAAAGTTTGGGGAGGTAAGCAAGAGGCCAGAGAAGCAGTAGAGGAGGTCTTGGGGGGATGCAGTAGGAAATATCTGTGATTAAGAAATACTTGATCTTGTTTGTTTTGTTTATTTATTTGTTTGTTTGTTTGTTTTGATATTGGGGATTCAACCTGGGTGCTACCACTAGGCTACATTCACAGCCTTTTTTACATTTTATTTTAAGACAGGGTCTTGCTCAGTTGTTGAGAATGACCTCAAACTTTGGATCATTCTGCCTCAGCCTCCCAAGTGGCTGAGACTACAGAAGTGTGCTATGCTCCCAGATCTTATTTTTTTTAAATAAAAAATAAAAAATGTGCAACTCAAGAGTGTTCAAAAGAAACAATTTGGCCTGAGTTGGAAAGCATAATTCCCTAAAAGAGCTATCAATGAGAATGGACACTACTGGATGCTCTTTCAAGCTCTGTGCAAATTGCATTGGCTTCTGGATTATATCCACTTTATAGGAGATTGAGGAATAAAAGAGTAGAACAGCCATTGAGCCCAGAGTCAGAAGGATACAGTAAGAAGTTCCAAACATAAGATTTGATGATGATGCCCAAACCAAATAGGAGAATGGATCCCCCCTCACACACTGCTGGGGACTGAGCTCCAGGAGGGCAGATCCTTAACCCAGGGAGTGGAGAGTCAGAGGAAGTCCTTCTCCCCTTTACTTGGAGGCATTGGTCAGGCAGGTAAAGGGGATTACTGCATGCCTTTCAACAGAGCGATGTTGGGAAAGCTCCTGGACCTCCTGGTTGAACCAGTCTTTTAATCATTCAGGATCAGAAAACATCAGGAAGGGACAATGGAGGTGATTGATCTTAATGAAATCAGAAGTTCGGCATGGGCAGGAGGGAGTCCCGTTGGCATAACCTTTTCTAGATCCCATTCACAAATGGCCATGAACCTGCTTGCAGGGCCTGAAGAGGCTTCTTGCTTAGGTCTGTTCTAATAAAATTACTCAGAAATGAACTAAAAGTGCTTCCACACAATGAAGTGTTAACCTCAGATCCTCTGGAATCCTTCCATTACTTGAAGTAAATAAAGTACAGGAAATTTCCTCTTCTCCTTATATGGACTGGTCCATAAATCTATGGACTGGTCCCACAATAATTCAGTAGGAACCATGGACCTAAATATTAAATAAGTAAAGCTTCCTAGTGGCAAAGGACGAATGCATAGAACGATTAAATCTCTTTTGTGGAAGAAGAAAAGCACCTTCAATTAAGCCTGTCTGTTCATGAATGTGTGAGGAGTGAGCACAGCAAATATTTGCAAAATGCATTGTGCACAGAAACAGGCAACAAACAAACACAAACTGACCTTGCAGAAAGGGACATCAGTTATAGCCTCCTTTCAATGCTTAGTTCATCCTCTGTGGACTAAATTAGGGAAATTGCAATGGATGAGGCCATATCTAGGAGTAACTGGCTTTTAATAGCCAGATTCCCCAGGAGATTTGGGAAGTCTTAAATAGAGACTTAGAGAAACATGACTGGAATGTGATTATCCCCGTGAAAACGTGAACCTTAGCAAGTGAAAAATGCTGCTTTTGAATAATAAATGAACCCAGAGAAAGGGTACTCATACAAAGATGAGAAATGGAAAGATGAGAGGGAGAGCCGACACTGATGAAGCACCTGTTAGGTGCCAGGCCTTTAGTACAGTGACACCACAATTTAATGGAGTGGATGACATTATTCTCATTGTATAAGAAACAGACATTTTGGAAGTTTAAGATACTAGCCTAAAATCACACAGCTAGTAATTAGCAGAATTTGGATTTCAACCCAAATGACACAAAATAAGAGCTGGACAGGAATGTCTCATCCAGAAATATATATATCAGGCTAAGAAAATTTGACAATTAGTTGTCCATGACAGGCCTTCCTCTAGAATGGAAAAGAAAGAATGCTTCAAAATTCGTCCTTTGGATACACTGGCTATTATCATCACCCTGGTCTCATGCATTGGATTCCATTATCACTCACCAATGATGTCCTGACTATCAGTTGGGTTCTCAGGTAGAGTAGCCAGCAATGAAGGAACTGGCTTCCCAATGAGACCAAATGTAGCAGACACACCTAAAGATGACTCCAGAGGATTCAAGTCCTTGTGTACCTCCTGCCCTTGGGTGCAGGTATGGCCTGTGATTGCCTGGGAGATGATGGATGCCATTCTTATGATTAACTTTGTTACATGAGCTTAGTTAGATTTCCCTGATGGCCTTGAAGAAGCCAACAGTCACACTGGGAACCACTTCTGGAGAGGGCCAGTGCCAGGGGACTGCAGATGGCCCCCAGGAGTTGAGGGCAGCCTCTGACAGGTGGAGAATCTGAGGCCTTCAGTCAGACATCCTAAAGGGAGTGCATTCTGCCATCTCTCCAAGTGAGCCTAGAAGCAGATCCTTCCATGCTCAAGTCTCCAGAGAAAAACAGCTGGGATGACCCACTGATTGCAAGTTGATGAGACAGAGGAACAGAGGACTCAACTGAACTGTGCCCAAACTGTGACCCACAGCTATTCCAAGGTAATAAATACATGTTGTTTTAAGCAGCTAAGTGTCTTGTGATTTGTAACATATAATGCAGCACTAGACAGCAAATACCCCGAGATTCAGTTCTACTTGTTACAGCAAAGAGGAGGAAGGCAATGCTTTCAACATACTCATTACAACAAATGGCAAGTGTAGTGTATGTGTGTGAGTGTGCACACACATGCATGCATTGATAAGTTCTGCACACAGACTAAATAGAGACCTAGTACTTGGGGAAGTCAAGAGCATAAGGGATTGCTTGTCAAGAAGGAAGAATAAGGCAAGAGAAGGGGAGCACCTGGCATTCTCAAAACTAAGGTGCTTCCCACCCTGATGCTGCATGCAGCTCAGAGCAATGGTTAACTGCCTGTATTTTGTAAAGTCCTGGCTGGATTCCTTTTTCTATCTTATGATTTTAGTTATAACTCTATGCCTCAGTTTTCACATCCATAAAATGAGAATAACGACAGTGCCTCTCTCATAGAACTGATATGTACATTAAATGAACTCGTATAAGTCTTAGAAATAGAACTGGCCAAAGTGAGTCCTAAAGGACTGTTGCTATGGTGAACCTGCCACTCAAAACTGAAAGTGTCAGTTGTGAATCTAGGAAGGCCCGTAGTCGATGTGTGCCTACCTTCCATTGTTATAATACATACCTGAGGCTGGGTACTTTATTTGTAAAAGAGGTTTATTTAACCCATGGATTTGGGCCTCAATGTGTAAGATAGGACAGCCCCATTGATTCAGCCTTAGGTTAGGGTTTCATGGCAAATGGCATCACAACAGCCAGTGTAACTGTGAGTACCATCTCATGGAGAGCCATACAGGGATCAGACAGCAGGGAGGGTCGAGCCTTGCTCTTCTATAACAACTTTTTTCTCATAAGAACTAACTCAACCTGTGAGACCAGCATAATGGAATGGATTCTCTCTGAGGGCAGCACTTCAGTGACCCTGCACTAAGCCCCACCTCTGAAAGTGCCCACCACCTCCTCCATCACCACACTAAGTGTCCAACACATGGACCCTTGGGGGCACACTCAAACCACACCCAGATTAGACCAACCTCTGTGTTCCCATGCCTGTAAGCAGGCCCAGGAAGCTTTATCATCATCCTCGATGAAAAAGCGCGTCCTTGCAGTGCACGACTCTAGACGCGCATTCATGCATCCATCACCATTGAGGTCTGTTTTCTAACTGTCTATCATGTACCTGCTAACAGCACATAAAAACAAAAATAATATAAGAGTAAAACAACCCTGTCTCCTGTGCATAATGGAAGGTAATAAATCATGAATAAATCATTCATCAGGAGAAAAACAAGTGAGTGGTCATGCATTTCGGCAAATAAATCACCAGAAAGGCTTCTGGAAACTGGAACAAGAAACATCTGCAGGGAATAAAGCAAGCCTACCAAGATGGATAAGTCACTCCATTAGTCTGAATTAGAATCTCACTAGTCAAGTCCATCTCTTGACTGACAACCTCAGCCTCACAGGCTACTCTATAATTTGACCTTGTCTCACTGAAATCAGTCTTAAGCAATCTGTTCTTGGGCAAGTAGAAGGAATTCATAATTGATATGAAAAATAAGCGAGCTTCCTGGTCATCAGCTAGGAAACTGATGTTTCCAAGTCCTTTAGAACCGAAATGCACTCTAAACCCATTTTAGTTACAATTTGAAAATCAGGAAGGTGATCCTGACAAACCAAACACACAATTTTAATGATGAAATCTCTCATCCTAAGGGAAAGATTTAAGAAATTGCCTATCAAAGAAAGTCATAAAATCTTAAAGCTGAAAGGGACCTTAGAAATTTAATGAGCTCAACACTGGTGCAGAAAGATTAAATGGTTTTTCCAAGATCACAAAGCTTCAAAGGGTCTAAGCCTGTAACTTCTTAGCCGAGGGTAAGGTATGACGTGAACCTATATATGCAAGAGGTGACACCCCATGAAAAATGACAAAATGAATTGCACAGTGGTTAAGTAACTTTCTCAAATCCAAAAGATGTTTAAGGGGAAGATTTAGGAGGAAGTCTTAAGTCTGCCGAATCCTGATCGCCTCATGCTTTGTCTTCCACTGTAATCCCTCTGTTGAGAGGATGGCAGGGCCCTGCACTCAGACCATGGCTTATGGCATGCATTCAATAAAGACTGTCCGATATTAAAATTGTCATAAAAATGAGTAAACAGGATTATTGTATTAAATTTGTTATTTATTTTTCAGTCTTGGGAAATTCATCTTGATATTTAATCAACCATTCCCTGATAAAAAATAGAGTTAAATTGTGAAACCTAAGCTACCTTTTACACATTGCAGAAATTGTCTCATTTATTGCAAGTTATCTCATTTCCTAAAAGGACTGCAGTTGAGTCTGAGTCCAGGATGCACACCTTGGACTTGCTGCCCAGATGAAACTCAAAGCCTCCAGCTAGTATCTCCTATAGGATTTGCCTCAATCTTTGAGCCAAGGTCATGTTTTATTTTTATTGGGGTTGCCCCTAGGCAGTGACTGAGTGAGGCTATTTGATTTCAAGGGCCAAATGTTATCTGTGCTCTTGAACTCCCCACTGGGCTGGCGTAGACTGTGCCTATCAGCCAACACTTTTATCCAGCCCTGTTCTCTCTCCTTTTCCTATCATAGGTATTGCCTCCCTCTAAAGGCTATTTACATTCCAAATTCCATTCCAATGCCTTTTGCTCAAAGAACCCAGCCTGCAACTACGAAGAGAGGTCTGAGAAAGCAGGTTGATGAAATGAGATTTTGTGTTGCTCAGCTGGAAATTGCCACAGCCCACATCTCCTGTGGATATGGAATAATATGCACATAGGGATAATGGATTGGATAGATGTAACTGGGTTGCACTGATGTCCTACTAAATCAAAAGTCAGAGATGGCTTGCATTGATGTCCTAGTTAATAAAAATTCAGAGACATCTCTTCAGTTGTTTGCTAATACACTTTCCTCTCATGGAATGGGTAAATGTAGAACTGGAAGACAAAGCTCAGGATTTAGTAGTCATAGTGACTTATAGTCAAAGAATAACTGAATACAAAACCCAGGAAGATCTGACCTACAAAATTAAGGTCCTACTTGGGCACATTCGATAGGGCCATCTGGGTGCACAGAGACTTTGATTCTCCAAACCTCTCAAACATTCTAAATCCAAACTAGTGACCACTGCTCCCCTTATAGTGACAGCACTCTGTTCCTGCAGTGACACATACAGAGGTCCCACAAGATAAGAAGTATGCTCTTTCAGGAGCTGCTACATCTTCTTCTGGGCACCAGGTCTATGAGAAGGGCCAGATAAGGCAGCAAAATGGCTATATCCCCAAGTTGTTCTAAAAACTAGTCAGTTGTGAATGAGCAGAGGCTGGGAAATATATGTAAGATTATATTTCAAGGATGCAAAAGTCAAGAGTCACTACAAAATAATTCTGTATAAGGGTGAGTTTTGTTTACTAAGACACATTCTCAACACATGCCAGAAACCTCTGGGGATAATACAAAGTCCCTACTAAGATAGCTCCTAGGGAGGCTGAAGAGATGGCAGAATAAAGAGGTCACTTCCTTGGAGGCTTCCTGGCATGAAACCAAGAAAAGCAGACAGCAAGGTGGGTGAAAAGAACAAAAATTCAGGGAGACATTACTGGAATTTAATAATGGATCCTGAAACAGATTGGGGACTTCGGTGACCATATATAATAAGGAAGAAATCCCCAGTGGCAGTCACAGCAGACACAAACCAGAATGGTCCCTCTGCAAATGCAGTAAAGCAATAAGGAATTAAAGGAACCCCTCATTCTAGGGAGGACTGAGGCTTGTCCAGGTATAAAGAGTTTAGAGATCAAATACACTGCCCCACTAAAAGTAAGGTGCACTGCACAATATCCTTGTACAGAAAAGAACCACATCAATCCCAACAGAGGTGTTCAGAGGACAATGGAAGGAACCATTTGCAGCTGAGATGCTGAGGCCAGCAGCTGGGGGAGCCGATTTCTGACAGACCCAAGTCTGGCCCCCACAACAAGCCAGGTAAACACATGCTGCATGACAGAGAGTGTATCTAAATGACCAGGAGAAAATCAAGCTTGGAGAGAGGTTTACACAGGGGATATTGGTTGCAGAAACCCACCAGGCTTTCCCCTCCATTTCCAATCAGCTGCTTGTAGGACAGGCTAGAAGAGAAGCTCCCGACTGGAAATTCAAAAGAGCAGTGGTAGGAGAAGGAAAGATTGAGTTTGGAAACTGAACCAGAGACCAGGAATCCTGGGGTCCTCAGATAACATAGTGGGTTAAGAACTGGCTTGTACACCACACTAATGGAACCCAAAGGGGATTGTTGGGGTGCAGTCTTCCAGCATGGACTGGCAGTTGCTGGGCACTGGGAGTGTGCCAATTTAAAGTCTCCACATGGACTGGCATTCAGCAAAGAGCCTGGAGTATACCTAAGCCTAAACCCCACCTCTAGCATTTCTGCCTCCAGGATTAACCCTCTCCATAGCAACCCCATCTTGAGGGTGGAGGAAGTATCAAACTGCAGACCTAACACTGAGGAGAAGGAAAGCTGAGTATCTTTTGATCTCCAACAGAAAAAGTTCTTCAACTTTTAGTCAAGATCTTTTTATTTTTCTTTTTTTCTCTCTCTCATGTTTCTACCATTTTTGAAACCAATTATTTTTCATGCATCAGTTTCTTGAGGACTAAGAAGTCTGTCTGATGAGTATATTCCAGTTTTGTTCTGTATTCTTTTATTTTTACTTTTTTCTATCTTTAATATTTTACATTTTTACTTTATATATATTTTTCTCTCATTTATCTGTTTAGCTTGATTCTCTTTCTCGCCTTTCTCCTGCTAATAGGCAACATCCATTGTCTTCTCTTTCACTCTTCCTTTAATTTTTACTTCTACCTTCTCGCTCCTTCCTCATATCCATCACATTCTAAACCACTTCTGTTCTCTCTTTGTCCATCATTTGAAATTGTAAATACTTTTACAAACTTACTGTTTTTATTGTAGGCAATAACTGAGTATATCATTTCTGTTTATTATTACAAAACTGTAGGAGCTATTTGGTTTAAGGCCATATATTATTTGCATTGGTTGCTCTTATTATTTGTCTCCCGCTTAAAGATGAAGTGCAAATCTTCAGGGACTCTATAAATAGTCTACAGGGTAGAAACTGTACTGCCCCAGATCCATATTGCTAGATGAGTAGACACAGACAGCATGGAAAAACAGGGGGGGGAAATTACCCCAAACAAACTAAGAAGCTCCAATGATTGAATCCATTGACACCACAGTGGAAGAAATGTGAGAGAAGGGGTTTAGAATGTACATTGTTAAACTGTTCCTCAAGGCAAAGGACGATGGAAGGAGTGAAATCAGAGAGCAAATACAGGAGGTGAAAGATCACTTCAATAAAGAAATAGAGATTCTGAAAGGAAATCAAGCAGAAATCCTCAAAATGAAGGAATCTGAAAACCAAATTAAAAATTCATTGGAAAGCATCACCAACAGACTAAATCAGATGGAGTTTCAAGCAATGAAGACAAAATATATAATCTTAAAAATAAAGATGACCATGGAGAAAAGATGTTAAGAGAATATGAACAGAAATTCCAAGAAATATAGGAAATTTGAAAATACCAAAACATGAAAATACCAAATTTAAGATGTATTAGGATAGATGAAGGCATGGAGATAATAAACCAAAGGAATGCACAATCTTTTCAATGAAATGTTATCAGAAAATTTCCCAAATCTAAAGAATGAAATTGAAAATCAAATATAGGAGGTGTATAGGATCCCAAATATACAGAATTACAATAGAACCACACCAAGGAACATTATTATGTAAATGCCTAACAAAATAAGAAGAGAATTTAAACTATGCCAGGGAAAATTATCAAATTATGTTTAGAAAGAAGCCAATTCAGATCTCAACTGATTTGCCAACCTAGACCCTCAAAGCTACAAGGTCCTGGAATAATAAATATCAAACTCTGAAAGAAAATGGATACCAACCAAGAGTACAAATCCAGAAAATTAAGGTTCAGATTTAAAGATGAAATAAAAGCCTTCCATGATAAACAAAAGAATTTACATCTAGAAATCCTGCACTATAGAACAATCTTGGAAAAAAACATTCCATGAAGGAGAAATGAAAATTAAAGTAAAAATCAGCAAAAGAGGAACTATACTAGAGGAATAGTCAATAAAAAGAGAAATGAATTCAAATTAAGAACCATAAATAAATCAAAATGGAAATTAAAAAATCATCTCTCAATAATAACATTGAATATAAATGGCTTAAACTCATCAATCTAAAGACATAGACTGGCCGACTGAATTAAAAAGAAGACCCAACAATATGCTGTCTCCAATAGACTCACTTCAAAATAAAGACATCCAGAGACTGAAGGAAGGTAAAAGAATGGGAAAAAAACATCATTTACATGAACCACATAAACAAACGAATCTCTACTTTCATATCAGAAAAACTGGGACTTCAAACCAAAATCAGAAGAGAGAAAGAAGAACATTTCATACAACTTAAGGGAATTATACATCAACAAGACATAATAATCTTAAATATCTATGCTCCAAATAATGGAGTATCTATATATGTCAAACAAACCCTTCTCAATTTCAAGAATCAAATAGACTACAACAAAACAATACTGTGTGACTATAAAACACCTCTCTCACAACAGGATAGATCTTCCAAACAAAAACTAAATAAAGAAGGTATACAACTAATGAATACAACTATTAATTTAGATATATATAGAATATTTCATCTATCAGTGACTTAATACACTTTCTTTTCAGCAGCACAAGGATTCTTCTTCAAAATAGATAATAACTTAGGGCACAAAGAAACTCTCAGCAAAGACAAAAAGAAATATAATACCTTGCATTCTATCAGACCATAATGGAGTAAAATTAGAAATCAACAATAAAATTAAAAATATAAGCTACTGTAATCTCTGGAGACCACATAATACACTATTGAATGACTAATAGATACAAGGAGAAATCAGGAATGAAATAAAAATAAAAATACTTAGAGCTAAATGAGAATAGAGATGCAACATATCAAAATTTCTAGGACTATGAAGGCAGTGCTAAGAGAAAAGATCATTGCATTGAGATCATTGCTTAAAAGAATAGAAAGCCAACAAATCAATAACCCAACATTACATCTTGAAACCCCAGAAAAAGAACAAATTAATAGCAAAATCAGTAGAAGACAGGAAATAATTGAAATCAGAGCTGAAACCAATAAAGATTAAACAAAAGAAACAATTCAAATATCAACAAAAGAAAAAGCTGGTTCTTTGAAAAAAAAATGGTAAACCCTTAGCCACATTAATGAAGAAAAAGAAAAAATTAGTAAAATTCATGATGAAAAGGGGAATATCATGGTGTACACTGCTGTAATAAAGATGATAATCAGAAATCACTTTGATAATTTATATTCCAATAAAATAGAAAATATTGAAGACACTGACAGATTTCTAGAGACATATGATATACATACCCCAATCTGAATCAGGAGGACATATGCAATTTAAACAGATCAATTTCAAGCAATAAAATAGAAGATGCCATCCTACCAACTCAAAAAAGAGAAGGACCAAAACAAAATCTCAGTTGAGTTCTACAAAACCTTCAAAAAAAAAAAAATAACACCAATACTCCTCAAATTGTTCTATGAAATAGAAAAGGAGGGAATTCTCCCAAACTTGTTGTATTAAGCTATTATCATTCTGATACCCAAACCAGACAAAGACACATCAAGGAAAGAAAATTTCAGACCAATATCCCTCCTGAGCCTGGATACAAAAACTCTCAATAAAATTCTGAAAATTGCATACAAAAACATTAAAAAGATAGGGCACCATGATCAAGTGGGGTTTATCCCAGGGATGCAGGGTTGGTTCAACATATGGAAATCAATAAAGGTAATGCATTACATAAGTAGACTTAAAGACAATAATCACACAATTATCCCAACAGAGACAGAAAAAGAATTTGAGAAAATACAGCACCCCTTTCTTGTTTAAAACAGTGGGAAAACTAGGGATAGTAGGATCATACCTCAAAATTGCAAAAGCTATGTATGTAAAACCCAAAGCAAACATGATTCTTAATGGAGAAAAATTGAAAGCCTTCCCTCTGGAAACTGAATAAGACACAGATACTGTCTTTCACCACTTTTATTCAACATTGAAACTTTAGCCACAACAATGAGACAGAAGAAACAGAATAAAAGTATACAAATAGGAAAAGAAGAACTCTATCCCTTTTTACTGATGACACAATGCTATCTTTTGAATAGACAAAAATACCTACCAGAAAACTTCTAGAATTTATAAATGAATTCAGCAAAGGAACTAGATATAAAATTAACAACCATAAATCAATCGTGTTCCTATACATTAGTGACGAATCTACTGAAAAAGTAATTTTTAAAAAACTACCCCATTCACAATAACCTCAAAAAAAAAAAACCTGGGGAATCAGTCTAACAAAAAATGATGAAAACTTCAGAACACTAAAGAAAGAAATTGAGGAAGACCTTAGAAGATAGAAAGATCTCCCATGTTCTTGTATAGGCAGAATTAAAAATTTCAAATGGCCATACTACCAAAAGCACTATACAGATTTAATGCAATTCTTATTAAAGTTCCAATGATGTTCTTCATAGACATAGAAAAAGCATGAAATTCATGAAATTCATTTGGAAAAATAAGAGACTCAGAATAGCTAAAGCAATCCTTAGCAAGAAAATTGAAGCAGGAAGCATCACAATACCAGACCTTAAATTGTACTACAGAGGTACAGAAACAAAAACAACATGGTATTGGCACCAAAAAAGACATGAAGACCAATGGAAGACACAGAGACATACCCAAATAGATAACGTTATCTCATATTAAACATGGGTGCCATAAACATAAGTTAGAGAAAAAATAGCCTCTTCAACAAATGGTGCTAGGAAAACTGGAAATCCACATGTTGCAAAGTGAAATGAATCCCCTATCCCTCACATTGCACAAAACTCAAATCAAAGTGGAATCAAGAACCTAAGCATTAGATCAGAGACCCTGGGCCTACTAGAAGAAAAAGTAGGCCTGGATCTATATCTTGTTGGCTTAGGAACCAAACTCCTCAACAAGACTCCTAAGGCACATGAAGTAAAATCAAGAATCAATAAATGGGACAGTATCAAACTAAAAAGCTTCCTTTCAGCAAAGGGAACATGAATAGGAGAGCCTACAGAATGGGAGAAAATCTTTGACACCTGTACCTCAGAGCATTAATTTCCAGGTTATATAAAGAACTCAAAAAACTTAATATCAAAAACAAATAACCCAATCAATAAATGGGCAAGGGAACTGAACAGGCACTTCACAGAAGAAGAAATACAATTGGCTAACAAATGAAAAAATGTTCAAATTCTCTAGCAATTAGAGAAATTTAAATTAAAACTACACTGAGATTTCATCTCAGTCTAATAAGAATGGCAATTATCAAAAATACAGGTAACAATAAATGTTGGCAAGGATGTACACTCATACATTGCTGGTCGGACTGCAGATGGGTATGCCACTCTGGAAAGCAGTTTGGAGATTCCTCAGAAAACATGAAATGGAACCACCATTTGACCAGGGATCCCACTCCTCAGCATATACCCAAAGGACTAAAAAAATCAGCATACTATAGTGATGCAGGCCACATCAATGTTTATAGCAGCTCAATTCACAATTGCTAAGCTATGAAACCAACCCAGATGCCTTTACCAGATGAATGGATAAATAAAAGGTAGTATGCATACACAAAAGAATATCACTCAGCCATAAAAAAGAATAGATTTATGGCATTTGCCAGTAAATAGATGAACCTGGAGACTAGCATGCTAAGTAAAATAACCAATCCCCCCCCAAAAAAGTCTGAATGTGGTTTCTGATATGAGAATGCTGACTCATAATAAGGCAGTGGGGGAGAGTAGTGAAGAATACCAGTACTTTGTGTTAGACAAAGGGGAATGAAGGGAAAGAAGGTGAAAAAAATATATAGTTCCTAGATGCCTGGAAAAAAGCAACAGCTCAAACTGAGTGAGTTTGTAATGCCTGAATTGCTGGGAAAGGGACTCAAAATCTTCAGGAAGTGTGAATATTGGAATAGTTACATTATGGAAAAACAAAGGGCTTACCAGAGGATTAGAGTTCATAAGAGAGTCTGGAAAATGGACCATTCACATTCTAACTCCTTCTCAGGGCCTACTAGAGAACCCACTCATGACTCCTGAATACCAGGAAAATTGCTGAGACTTCCCTTCAAATAGTGTATGCAAATGTTATCATCAAATATACATTCTGCCTCTTGTCTGGACGAACCAACTTCACTCTTATCCCAATGTCCATTCACCTCTGAACCTCGTCCAGTTTCTCTCATGCACTTTATCCTTTTGTGGAGATTAGAAATAACCTGTATCACTCTGGAGAAGTAAAAATGGCACCCTTTAAAGCAGTTACACTTATAAACAAAAGTCCACGTGCTACAGGAAGCACATATATCCTCATATGTATGAGAATGCTACATACTTAACCAGTCATTTCCACCACACAATTACCTAAATAAATTGGGCCATGACCTTATTCCAAATAGACAAGTATTTCATGGATACCTGAGTTGCTTTAGTCTCTGGACTGGACAAAAAGAAACAATAATCATAGAGTTTGTGATCAAAATAGTTCCCTGTCAAGAGGGAGAAAAAGAATAACAGATTCTTTTAGTTCATTAAACAATTCACTTTTGGTTGGGACCAACTACACTGATATTCCAATTTATTTTTCAACCACACCTCTTTTGGGTTCTGATTCCAATTATGCCCATGCAAATGGAAAAATTGACAAAATCTGAATGCAAAATTTGAGATAAACTATGACGTCAGGTCTAATCAGTGGTCCATATTTGGTCATCCCTATTGGTGCAACATTTTAGGCCTCAGTAGCTCCTGGAAAGCTTCCCAAGGCAAAGCCCTCCTTTCCATATTACTTACCTCTAGTCAGCAGAAGTTTCCAGCATCTAAGATGATTAAAATAAGTATTTCACCAAAGGGGAGTAGAAATGACCTAGGTTCAAATTCCTGATTCAATCACTGATTCATTCATTCTTGGCCTGGAATAGAAGTATTGGAACCCAAGACACTAAAGAGGGTGTAACTTGTGCCATCTGGGATAGCGTTCCAAGTGTATGTTTTGCATTGTAAGCACTAGGAACTTTTGAACCATCAGTATTTGGTTTCAGGGGCTGCGGGGGTGTCCTTTAGCCCCTGGTTGGCTGGCTTCCACATTAGTCTGTGGGTGCTGCTTGATTCTAGGCTCCTTTTGGGCTTTTACTTGCCTCTAGTGGTGAGCTACCCAATTTCGAGCTCTGTGGCTTCCAACATTCACACGCTTGTGTTCTCACAGAGTTGATGGGGTTTTAAGAAATGCAAAGCAAAGACCCTTTGGCAACAACTATCCTTTTGGGAGAGAGTCAAATAAATATTTTCCTAGCTTGTTTTCCTCTCTCAACTTTGTAAATGAAGCACAGTTGCCTGGGGCAGGCATATATCATCCCTGGTACATTCCCCACTTACAGCAACTTTTCAAAAGGAGGAAAGGAGAGAAAGTTAAGGAGGGGAGGGTAATGGAGGGGACAATGGGGAAGGAGAAAAGAGAAGGATACATAACAATGTCACTCCAGCTATGCCCAAGGGCATGTTCACCTTGTACCGAGGCTCTGAGGCCACAATGCAGAGAACTGCTTGGCTTTGTGAAGTGATTGAGAAGGGTAGCAGGGGTTACTGCATTCATACCTGAAGGGGATTTTCCACTCATTAGGTATATGGGTTTCATTATTCCCATTGGGCCTGTACCACATTCTCAAAAGAAGTTTCTTTGAAAAACAATATTCAGAATAATGCAGTGAGGAATTTTCCCATTCTTCCACGCTCAGAGAATAAATAAACAACCTATTAACAGTTTCCCATTCCAGTGGAATTTCCAGGAAAGCTTCACAATTGTATAAACACTTCTTAAACTTCCAAGGAAATTTTACATTGTGCAGGAAAAAAAAATTATAAAGCAAGCAATGACACTGCTGTGTTTCGACATTTTAACATAAAAGCATTTCTCCTTCCCTGTACTTGTGTTAAAATAGAACTAAAGAAAGCATTTGGCACAACAAACATTGCAAAGGGGGAATGTTATCAGATAGTAATTTATGCTGTTTCTTTATGAGCCAAATAAAAAGTAGATTTCAACCAGAGCAGCTTAGTTTCAGATTGGCTCTCACTTGGAGAATATCATTTTTTAGTTAACAAGAGAAAAAAGTAAATTATTTTTCAACCATCACATGGCCCATGAACCCAAATTGTTGGTAGGTTTCAAAGACCCCAAGAAGAATTGCTCCAAGACGATACTTTGTCCACTCTTCCTGCCTCTGTAGCACTCTGTAAAGGTTAAAGATAAAGAAGAGATCTCTGGCCCTCTCAAATATTGGAATGGAGAAAAGAGGTACTGCAGACAAAGCTGCACAACTATTTATATGAGATGGCAAAAGGGTTGACAAAGAAATGGCATGGACATTCTCATAACTTGGACACCTACCAAATAACAGTTGTCATCCTAGGTGTGTTTACACTGTGGAAATAAACCACAAACATCCAAATGAGAATAAGCCCAAGTCTCTTCATTCAGAGTTTGCTGCAGGAAGGGAGTCAACCACTGTCATTTGAATTCTGGCAGAGATCAAAAGCAGGCAGAAGAGTGGGTAAGGTTCATGGAGGGACAAAGAGAGGGTTTTGTTGCTCTTTTGACCTGGGGAAGTTGCAGGTGGGCTTGCTCAAAGTGGACATCCTAGGGCATTGGTTAGGGGTTTCTATCTGGCTCCTTTGCTTCTGGTACTAAGAAGCAAAGCAAAGCTTTCAGCTAACAATCAAATCCTGGTCACTTGGGTTATATTGTCAGAGAAGTTGATTAGCTTCCCCGATTGCCACTGAAGTCTGACCTCCCACAAGTTGGCTATACAAATCTATAGCAGGTGTTTCCTGGGCTGCTGTGTGGATAAGGGTTGGTTTCCTGGGCAGGTTGCTGCAGCCGGGGTCACATTTCTCTCATAGGGTCTGGCCATTCCCTGTCTACTTGTATATTCAATCAACATATGAGTTCTCATCTCATTCCTTCCTCTACTTTGTGAATTAGAGATTGGTCTCCTTATTTCCTAAAATCAAAACAAAACAAAACAAAACAAAAAGTCTGAACCTTGCAAGATATCAGGATTTCATCATAAAGACTCAGCTGAGAAGTTCCAGAGTCACTAAGTTAACCCAGGTTCATCACCTCATCAGACTTTAAGGAAGTGGATCACTTTGGATTGGCCCATTCTTTCAAATGTTGGGTTGTCAAGAAACACAAGCTTTCCTAGTAAGAATACTTTGGAGAATGTTCCCCCAGGCAGCTCTTGGAGCCAGCAGCTCAACATATCACACTTGATGTTTTCAAAGAAACTTCTAGATCCAAAAGGGCTCTAAAGGATCTGGAGCTGCCTTCTTTATCAATGTGTACCTATTGTCTGCCCAACCCCATCCCCTTTGATTCATAAGTTTAATATAACAAACATTAGCTGAAGACATAGTCCTGAGGGATACCAAGGTGAATTAACCCAATGTAGTAGCCTATGGTTATTCCTTATTCTAGTGGGATAAAGAGAGATTTAAATATATTATGATCATCAGCTAAGTATGGTGTAAGAGAGGTCACACTTTTTGATGCAGGACCTCACTGTCAAGGTACATCAGTGATCCCAGGGTGTGCATGATGTAAGACAGGAAAATGTAGATAGCAGGAACGGCTAGATTGGGGGAGAGGATTTGGCTTGTATCACAAGGCTGAGGCTCAGGTACAACATGGAATAAGCTTATGGGAATAAGCTCCATTTCTACATCCAGATGCAGGAAAGGCTTGTGCCTTTGTCTTACATTATCTGACCACCCCCTTCCAAGACTAAGCAATTTCTTGTAGTCTTTAGCATCTTCTTTTGCTGTTACTGGTCTCCAGGCCTGAGCTGATGAGGCTTTTACATGATCTGTTGTAGATGGCAAGAGGGGATGCTAAGCAGGGTTTGGAGTAGAGCTTCAAAGCTTGAATCCCATCTTTTCCCCACGTCCAGGTTTCCTGAGACAACAGGTTATGAGTTTAAGCCTATAGTAGCAAACAAAATGCCAACTTTCTTCAGAGGCAGGAAAGTATTCAATATTTACAACTTGTTAGTGGGCTCCTGTGGTAAGTAGAAAATCAAAATCAAGGTTTGCCAGGGCTGCTGTAACAAACTACCATATCCTTAGTGAATTAAACAGCAGAAATGATTATTTTCACAGCTCTGGAGGCTAAAGTCCAAGATCAAGGTGTTGGCAGGTTTGGTTTATTCTTCACTCTCCTTGGTTTGTGTCTTCTGTGTCCAAGTAACATCTCATATTCTGAGATTTCAGGATGAGTGACAAATGAGATTTGGGGAGAGGATTAGGTTTGTAACACAAGGCTGAGGCTCCGGTACAACGTGGAACTCCCATACGCTCCATCCCTACATCTCAGTGGTGAGATCCCTTGCCAACTCTTGAGTATTCTTATCCTGCTCCAGTCATGTGGATCAGGAGCCAGAACAGGGAAAGCTGGAAATTCATTTCGGTGCCCAGGACAAGTCTTGCCATATTGGGAGAACAGAAGCAAAAGTCTTGCCTAGGAAGTTAAAATGGGAAGCAATTTAGGAGGTAAGGAGAATTGTTGTAAATCTCTAATTCTGGGCAATCTTATAAGCAACTTTACTCCATGAAGAGAGAATTGGAAACTAAAAATCAAGGTGGACTGGGAAATAGGAAAGAAATGATCTCTTCTATGATCAGGAGCTAAGTTAATATGGGACACAGTCAGGAACCATCCTTCTCCAAAACGTAGTACTGTTCAGTTCTTTGGTGCCTGACCATTACCCACCTGCCCCCAGATCATCCACCATTTCTCCCTCTGTATCCTCACCTCTGCCTCCCAGCCTTAGCATCTGCCAGAGACAGGCTGATCCTGCAGGCTGCCCGGCGGGACATTCTCTGTCTGCTTCATGATTTAGGAGCAAAACATCCTTATCAACTCCTCAAGATCCAAGCTCTGCAGGAACCTGCTCTACATGAAATGTATGGATCAAAACCCTGAGGAGTTTGACATTTATATTTTTAATAGATTTTTTTTTTCCTTCTGAAAACACCCACAGGCTGAGACTGAAGTGGAAATGTGTTTGCTTTTAATTGCAGAGCGTGCTCCATCAGCTCGGAGGCTGCAAATCCTCCTCCTCAGAAGAGAATCCTTTGTATCAAGCAGGGCTGGGAATGCAAAGAGAAACGCAAGGTCTGAAATGCCATGCCATAAGAAAAATTCTCTTAAAACTCTTCAATAACAAGGAGTTCAGATCTGGAGAGAACTGAATTCACAGAAGAAGATTTAGAGAGCTGGGCAACTCTAAACCCTTTAATAATTGTTTTATTTATTTGTCTGTTTGCTTGTTTATTTATTTATTCTTTTGCAACACCAACCTCTGTTTGGAGACCAGTTGCATTTCTGTTCATCTAAAAGGTAAATATTGCCAAGTCTCTGGCAGCAGCTCCCTGTAACAAACATTTGCTGAGGGCCTCTTCATTTCTGGGAAGCACACAAAGATGAATGAGAGGTGGTTTTTGCCCCAGATTGCTCAGGAGCCCGTGTACCCAAAGCAGTCCTCCAGATGGTAAAGACACACTAGAGAGACAAAATGGGAAACCGTTTTCCTACCTGAGTCCAGGTGGCTTCGTGCCCAAAGTTCTCCCAAAGATTTTGCTGGAATTATTTTCAAGCAACCTGTTCACACATCTGCATCTAATATTCTCCTCTGTGTTCTGAATGGGGATTAGTTACAAATATTAAGAATCCTGCTTTCTTGAATAAGAGGATTATAAGCATTCTTTAGAGGTCTCAGAGTTCAATTACTAACTTGTCTGCATAGTAATAAGTATGGCTCTTTCACCAGCAATATTTTCATTGTGAAGAGCTAAGCTAGGCTGCTTGCCCACACATCTACTCTGAAGATATATATTCACAGCCCCAATTGCCTGCATCTAAAATAACAGACTCTGAGAAGCCCCTTTAAAGGGGCTTCAAGGGCATGCAAGAGACCTCCTCCAACCTGCCCCTCCACCCAGCTTCTGCTCTTGAACTTTCTTCCCTTCTCTATTAGTGAGTTAGGGCATCTTTATATCAGAGAATACATAGCAAATGTCCACTGTTTCCTGGGTTCAGACATACTAGCCCCACCTTGAATTCAGACAAACTAATCCCTAATCTAAATGGAAATTATCCTGGGAGGGTAAAAGCCAGCACCTGGTTTTATGCAACTAATTGGACACTTGATGCTCATTATGCCTATACTGACACAATCTGGGATACACAGTGTGGACAATAGGACTCTCTCCTCATATAGCCCCCTTGGGCCACTGTCACATGGTATCCTGTCACATAGAGGGATCTGCCCTCTGCCGCAGTGGGTACCTTCCTTCCTTATCATCTCTTTTCCTCTATTCATGAGCCCATCCTGTCCACTCAGTCCCCAGAGGCTGTACCAACAGATTATTTTACTAACCCTGAAAGGTAGATCATGCATGTAAGTGCATCGTTTCCATTTTACAGACAAGAAAACTGGGGCTTAGAGAATTAAAGAGATTTATATGCATTCATGTTCATAAATAAGTAGCTGAAAGTTCTGGTAACTCCAAAGCTCTTGGTCTATCCTCAACATGAAGAACTGATTGTGAAATAATATCTTGCCATTTTGAGGCATGTGGGAGAGACTTATTTTTAGGACTAATATCTCATTTTGCTATCACAACCACAGCAGTAGGACATATCTACTCAAGGGTGCTAGAGTCCCACATTCAAGAACTCAGAGTTGGACTCTACCCAGGGTTTAATGAATAAATTTGGGGCAATCTTTTAAAACATATGAGACTCCATTTCCTTATCTAAAAGGAAGACAGGGTGGTCATCATCCTCCTGAAATGATGGCCTGCAGAATACAGTCACATGGAAGCTGAGAACATTTCCTTGAACTTGGCAGTGGCCCAATTAAGAAAAGAATCTTTCCATTTGGAAAAAAAAAAATACTCATAAAGCACTGAGAGTTTTCTTCTATCCTTTTCATCTGTTTTAATTCCATACCAGACTAAGTTGAGCTCTGTCATCTTGAAGGTTTCTCTCCAGGTTTAAAATGGTATTGAAACATCCCCAGCCAACTCTTGTTCCCTGTCTTCTTGGAGCTGTGTGACTAAGGCAGTTTTTTTTTTTTTTTTTTTTTCACAGATGAGTTCCGCAGGGGATATGATCAAGATTGACAGGCGGGGGTTTTCATCCAAGCACGCATCCGGGGGCTCCAGTTGTGCTGACTCTTGATGAGGCTTTGTGACATCAGAGGGAACTTCCCTCCCCTCTCCTCCTCCACCAAGGTTAATATTATTAGCATCAGCCAGAGGCAAGGAAATGATAGATACCAGCACCAGACACGGTAAATGAATGATCTCAAACAGGTTATTCCTTGGCAGTCAGGCAAGCAACCTAGCACTTCACCTGCTGTAAAACTCCAAGTGTTTCCAAATGAGTTGGCACAGTGTCCTCCCTGGCTGTATCCTGCCTAGTTTATAAAGAAAAATTAAGGACATTCTGTCCACATTTGTTTCTCCTTTCTTCTCTCTTTCTGTTTAAAAAAAAAAAACTTTTAATTCCAGAGATCAATTAAATGGTAGACAGAAAGCCTGACAGGAAATGGAGAGAATTTGAGGTTAAAAACAGGGGCTGCATTAGACCTGCTGTTAAATATTGATGCCAAAGTCAGCCAAGGTGGCTTGAGGTTAACAGTGATGATAGAGCTGCTCCGCTCGCTCCCCACAATTTGGAGATTAATTCTCCTCCTTTGCAAAGAATTCCATCACTGAGTCAGCGCCCCACTACTGAGCTTGTTTTCCCTTTTTTCATTTACTCTAATTTGATGAACCAAATCCTTTGCACCACGCCACCCTCATCACCCACCTCCCCAAACCAGAGAAAAGAAAAATGATACTACTTGAAAAATGTATCTAATCAACCAGAAGCAAATGCATTTCTAATTAAAGATTATGAATATGGGTCACCCCTTAGAACAAGCAAACACAAGTCAAGCATCATTCTTCTTGATTTGTTCCAGGTCATTGTTCTCCCCCGACTGGCTACAGAACACGGATGGATCACTGTGATGAAAATTCCTTTTTTCATCCATCAGTTATATGGCACTTCTAATATCAGTTTCTCCTAATGTACCTTGATTTTTGCCCCAGCCCCAGCTTCAAACATACCACATTTTATTAGAATAAAGTCTCATGTCTCCATCCCTCTAAAAGAGAGAAGTAGATGCAGGACCATTATCTCCCCTGCATTTAATTTTAAGTTTTCAGCATATGTTAGCGTAAAGCTTCATGTAATACCATTTCCAAAGGCAGAGGCCCTTCTGAATCAATTTTTGATTCAGAACTGGATCAAATCACATAAGCAGTTTATGCCCATAAAAAAGGAGGAATCTGACAGTAACAAATGTCAAAGACAATAGAGAGGAGAATATTTCATTTGAGAAACAACTCAAAGCACAGAAAGTTTTCTTCTGTTCCAATCAGATGGGAAAAAACATGCATTTTTTTCTATAGCCATTTGACAAAACTAGGACATTTTAAAGTTTTGAAAATCCGTGCACAGATCTCTTTGCAAATTCAGATCTGAATTACAAAGTTCTACCGCAGGAGAGTGAAGATAGTTCTAAGCAAAACCAGACCTCAGCCTCAGTAGCTTCAGATGTTAAAAGCAAGACCGTGGGCAACCTGGCTAAGCCACAGAAGGCAGTGTGACTGAAAAATCAAGGACACACAGCCAGATAATAAAGAGGCAGGTCAATAAAGTTAGACACAGCTTACAGATGAAGAAACCAAAACACCAATACTGTAAGTGATTTGCTCAAGCATGACATCAGCAGCAGCAACAACAATCTGACCGTGAAAGGTGGTTCATAACTTCAAGACCTTGGGTCACTTGGAAGGGCTTTAGGTACTGTGTGGGGTGTGTGCAAAGCAGGGGAAGGTTGGTGAGTAGATCACATTGATTCTCCAATATACCCAGTCATATCTGCTAAGATGAGGCAGAACACTCTACAGTTTTCTATTCTTTCTGGCATTTTGGGAATCCCAAAAATGAAGATAGATATAAAACTTCCATTCTCCTTTTGCTTCCTGGTTTATGATCTCTGCTCCTTCTTTGGTCTACAAAGCCTATGAAATAGATGACTCTCAACGTCTGCTCTGCACTTCCTCCCATACTACCCCGGCTACACTGACTTGTTCCCCCTCAGGGACCTTGATTCCAGGTTTTCCATCAGCCTGAGAGGCT
This sequence comes from Urocitellus parryii, assembly GCF_045843805.1. Taxonomy (NCBI): domain Eukaryota; kingdom Metazoa; phylum Chordata; class Mammalia; order Rodentia; family Sciuridae; genus Urocitellus; species Urocitellus parryii. The sequence goes on from NC_135540.1 coordinate 135,894,182, forward strand.
CTGCCCACACCACCCCAATTCTTGCATGGCTTGCTCCTTCCCATTATTCAATTCCATTTCAAATGTCTCCTTCTCAAATCTACCTACCTAAAGGCTCTGTATAAACTGCTCCTCCCCATCAACCCATCTGAGAGCATTGGGCTTCATACAGATCTGTTCTTGTTTATTTGCTTACTGATCCACATTCTACAAAAAAACACACACTTATAATGCAGTCTTTTAGAGCAGAAAATGTATCACCAATGCCTGGCACATAATGGAATCTTGATAAATGTGGGCTGAGTGAATGAATAAATTTCGAGCAAATGTGTGAATAGGTACAGCTCAACCCCAGTCAAACAGCTTGAGAGGCAGGCCGCTGCAGTGCTGATGTGCATGCTGCTTTGAAAGGAAAGGGACTGAGAGGCCTGTCTCCCTCTCTGGTGTCTTGCTGTCATCCCCCACTTCCTCCTGACTCTTTGCCCTAATGCGGTCAATGTTCCTCTTTTTATTTGTCTTCACTGCTTTGCGTTTCCTTTCCCTGAGCTGGGTAGTTCCCTGCTGCCATAAAACAAAAATCAAAGCAAAAACCAAACAAACAAACACAGTTACTAATTTCATTTCTGTCTCATTCGAAATCTGAGCAGACATTCGGGGATTTCACCAGGATATTTATCCAAGAATGGGATTTGGGGATCACAGGGCATCTGCCTGCTTAATTGGACTAAGTTCTATGTAACCACCTCTGGTACCTGGGTTTCTGAACACCCTATTGCCCAGTACACCTGACGTTATTCCGGTTTTCTTATTTTTGTCAATTTGATATTTTTATGTAGATAATATTCTATTTTATTATTTGATGCTACACAGATCTATTATTGAAAATTTAAAGTTTATCACAAATTACATGTAAGAATAGAACTGTCCAGTCTGGAGACATTCCAAGTGAGAATGGAGAGAAATGTAAAGATAGAACATTAAATCAAATCAATTTGATAATTTTAAACTGATAGGTCTTTGCTATCCTGATTTTTTACCTGTCCACTAATAATTTTGAGATCTCACTATATGTCATATATTTAAACCTAAATATATACATATAAATATCATGTGACCTTTATATTTTAGTTCCAATTTTTTATGTTTATGTTCTTGTTTCTTCAAGGCGGGTGATAAAATCGTTCACAAAGACTGACAAGAATGACACTCATCTCCTCTCTTACCATTCAGACTCCTTAATTTCTTTCTTTATATTGAGTGAACAGTGCCTTGCCTAAGTAAAGTCATTGTTACAACTTGTTCTGAATTTTAGAAGGAATATATCTAACTTCTAACCTCTTTTGTTTTAAACTTATTTATTACTGTTTCTGATTTTCTGATTTTTTAAAACAATAACACTATGATACATGCTCTAGCCGTGATGTACAATTTTTGCTAAAGCACTATTTGCACTGCCAGTTGTTCCATATATTATCAACTTCTTTATAATCTAAAGTTATTTGGCGATTATTTTCATACACTAATGCAATTTTTAAAGCTATGTTTACACTATTTGTTTCCAATTTTACTGTATCATGGACATAAAACCATTACAAAAATTTTCTTCCCAACTATCCCTTGACTTTTGATATGATGGGGGAATGGCAACACTGGATAATTTAATCTAAGAGAGTATAGCAAAGTGATGGAATCATGGAGGGAAATATCAGTGTGATTAAATCATTTGCTCAACCAACATTTATTGAGCAGCCTCTCTTCTTGGCTTTTCATGCTTGACAGTAGGAGTTTAAGAAGGAAAAAGATACACTGTGAACAAACTCTCAACCCCAGAAAGGAAAAACCCATAATGATTTATAAAACATGTGAGTCCAGTGTCAGACACAAGCCCAGAGGGCAGAACAGTGACCAGGGTGCCCCGTGCATAAGGAAAATGGGGATCACGATGAGTCTTATCAGGAGCCACTTTCTCAGCACATGTGGCATTAAGCATCATCTTCTCACTTTATCAGCCAAACCAGAGAAGAATTTCTCTCCAAGTGAACAGGCAACCAGTGCCACCTGACCCCCATAGAGCATCTTGTGACACCTGTATCACAGCAGCCAGAGCAAGTAAGCCAGACAGAACAAGAGCAAAGCTCCTCATCGCCACACAGCTCACAGCCAATGCAGCTCAAGACTGGCTGTCAGTGGATCAGGGTTGTCCACAGTGAAGCTAGGCATCTGAATACTTGCCATGTCTCTACATCTGAATATGTCTGAGCTCCTCACTTATTCATTCCACAAACATGTGTTAAGACAAATGAAAGAAAGCATTGTCGACTGCTCAGAAACGGACTCTGAGACGAGATCCCTGTGCTGGTGGTTCTTACGGCAGTGCCCCTAAGAGACCATGGAGAGAGTAGAGGGGAAGGAGGACAGAAGGGGCTGACTTTAAACAAGGGTGAGTTCAGGCAAAGTCCCACGGGGGATCATTACATCCTGATCCTGCAGAGCTCTGGAGTCTAGATCAAATTCCAGAGCTGACCCTACATCAGAGGCAGGGGGCTGAGTTTCCATACTCCCAGAGAAGTCAGCCAATGGTGAAGCCTCCCTTGAGGAGCTGAACAGTCCTAGGGATGGGGGGATGCTTATGCTGAATACAGAGCAGCCCTAATAACCTGGGGTCTCAGGTGTGAGTTCTTAGAAATGAAGTACACAGAGGATGAGGCCTAGGTGCAGAGTAGGCTAGAAAAGATGTAAGTACATCTGGGCAGAATAGCCAGGGGATGCTCTAGAACCACCACGGAACAACCAGGAAAGTGGGAAGACAGACCTGTGATGAGAGAGGCTGCTCATGAGTTGCACATGTTCTGAATGGCAATGGGTCACTACCCTATTCAAACAGATACTGAGGTGGTCAGCTCTCCTGGCCTAGGAACCATGCCTTCACAGAGGTGCAGGTGATGGTCTGCCACCATGTTATAGCTCTATGAAACTTGATCATTTTATTGACTACTTCTATATTAAAACCAATCATGCTACAAAGGAACTCCTATAATTAGGGTTTTCCATGAACAATGTGACTATCAGGTGATAATTATTCCTCTCTTTTCTTTATTGGGTAGAGACTCCTAAGTCACAATCAATAGTAAACATCCAAGTCTACCTACAGGGCTACTTTGAATATCACCAGTACAGATGAAGACTTCTAGACTCTCACTACAAACAGGGCCGCCATCTTTGTTTTATTTGTAATCACTGTTAAATTCAATTTTCAGATCTTAACTGAAATAATTCCTCTTGACTTGTACTAGTTATGGGGCAGCTTTCAACCTGGTTGAGTTTCTAAAGATAAAATGCCTTCTTACATGTTTAATATGAACATCACAGTGATGTTACTTTCTTTCCTATTTAGTGGATTCAGTTTCAAATGCCACCAGACAAGATAAAATTGACCCTCCTGAAAATATCCCCTATTTTAATCATAAATCTTGTGACTTTTGTATACTCAAAGGTCATAAAATCATATTTCATTCACTCATTCTGTCCCTTAGAAATCAAGAAATAAGAGTCCTTCAGATTCTCTAGATAATTCATGTGAAAAATTTAAATTTAATATTTATTATAATTAATACTATTACAATTCTAATAATAGTATTAATTATAATAATATTATACTAGTTCTTCACTGAGTGACTTCCTGTGGGTCCCAAGGAAAACAAAACAAAACATTAGTCATGTGTTTACTCTCACAAATTTCCAGATAGGTGTTTATGCAATTCATAAACTATTTTAAGACCTGACAGGATTACCAACATTAAAGTTAGGAATCAAGAAAGGTAGCACACAAGAGCAAGGACAAACATAGCTAATTAGAGCAAAAGAAAGCATTTGATAATGCCTGTAGAACTATTAGAGTAAAGCTAGCAATGAAACATTCTTTTGGGCAAGTTTGAATACAGATGGTCCCTGACTTAGGATGAGACTCAAGATTTTAAAACTGTGGATGATGTGAAAGCAGTGCACATTCAGTAGAAACTGCACTTCAAATTTTGAAATTTGATCCATTCCCTGGCCAGCAATATGCAGCATGAGAGACTCTGGGCAGCATTCCTATCAATCACACATCATGAGGGAGACAGTGCATACCCTACAGTGTGCATGTGACTTGGCCAGGGTGATTGGCAAGTCAGGTGTGTTCAACACATATTTGAAATGTTGCATTTTCAACTTACAATAGGTTTAATGGGCCACAATGCCATTGTAAGTAGAGGAGCACCTGGTAATGTTATGGTCTAGGGGGAAACGAACCTGCTGCAAGAGGAATAAAAGTAATAATCAGTGTCTATAAAACAGAATGTCTGCTTACAATTGTACAGTTTTCCTCACATAAGCATAACACTGGCTTCCATGCACTTGGGAATCACAATCCATCAGAATTGATGCTGGGCAAGGGCTAGTAGAGGACCCCAAATCCCTTCTCATTTTACAAAGACATGGGAATTGTAAATGGCTGAAATGGACAGTTTTGTGCATCCCCAAGAAAGGAGCACAAACAGCCCTGAAGACAGCTGTGTGGAGTCAATAAAGACCAAAAAAAAAAAAAATGGGCTATGGGAATCTGGAGACCAACATGCATTTTAGCATGAGTGCATGTACTCTGGCATAGACTCCGTGGCCCAAGGGTAGATTAGGCATTTGCTTGTTCAAAGATCCGTATGTAAAATATGTGACAACCCCATCTAACACATTTATCATGAGTGAACTTTATTGCACAGAAAAAGATGGAGATTCATTCTCATGAATTGGATGGAACGACATTTAAAGCAAACCCACTGTGGGCTAATCACAAACTTAGCTCCAAATCTTCTGGCAAGTAATACACAAATAGAAAACAGGATATGAAATATCCATGAAATAAAAATAAGTCAATAGCTCAAGGGAACAACAGCTTTTCTTGATACTAAGATCCTGACGGGTTCTCCTGGGCATCATTATAAAAGAAAAATATAAAGAAAAGGAAAGAAAGAGAAATCGTGTGATATGCTGACTGTAGTGATGTATATGACATTCTTACTACAAAATCAACTAAAACTTTCCTAGGCTCTTTCTCCTCACATCTGCTCTGGTTTGGATATGCGGTGTTCCAGAAAGCTCACAATAGATAAGGCAAGAATGGGCAGATGTGATGTGATTAGATTATGAGAGCTGTGACCTAATCAGTGGATTCATCCACTTGATGGATTAATAACTAGAAAAAACTACTGTGCCGGGTGACAACTGTAGACAGGGACAGCATGGCTGGAGGAAGTGGGTCACAGGGGGTGTGCCTTTGGGCTTTGTATCTTGTTCCTGGCACCTTTATAATTGCTCTCTGCTTGCAGGCTGCCCTGAGCTGAGCAGATTTCCACTGCATGCCCTTTGCTATGATGTTCCACATCACCTCAGGCCCAGGGAGATGGAGCCGCTGACCATGGACTGAAACCGGGAGCCAAAATAAACTTCCCTCCTCTAAGTTCTTGTCAGATATTTAGCTGACTAACATAGCATCCAAATAACCTGAATGGACAGCACAACACAATGAAATGCAGTTACAAAATATCCCCCAGGCAAGGTCTTGGGAAAAGCACCCAGATTATTCCACCTGAGCCTGGTACCCGTTCAAGACTGTCTGGAAAGACAGGGCGGGGAGGATCCCAAACTCAGCTCTCTGCAGACCATGGCTCTCAACTTCTCTCTGAGAGAACAGAAAGTCACAGTGAGCTAGGTACTGCTTCTCCCTGTGACACACTCTGAGTCTGGCACATGGGTGATTTTTGGGTGACCACCACCAAGGCAAGACAAGGAAAATTAACTTTGCTGGGAACTGAGGAGCCAAATTAGAGGAAGTGCCAACGAGAGCCTGCCCCAGGTCCACTCAGAAGTGAGATGATCAAGAACTGGACAGGGAAGGATTTACTCAGAAGACTGTTTCCAATAAGCTCACTGAGAACACATGACTAATTCAAGCCCCCCAGTTTCTCTCTGTCTGCATCACAGGGGATTAAAAAAAAAAAACAGACAAGGCTAAATCTACACCCACCCAGGACAAAAATGACCAACTTTAAAGAAAAACATTCCGGTAGACTACTCAAAGGTATCTAAATTTAAGCTACTCTACTTATTAGAGGTAATATAAACTGTATAAACAGGCAAGACCATAAGGCAATTTGTAGAAGGGAATTATGATTTAGAAGTGGTTTAAAGTGACCACAGCTGGAATTCCATTCAAGGTCACAATCCCATCCTAAGCATGGAAGTACCTCTAGTTAATTGAAACCCTTGCAGCACATGGAGGATAACTGTCCTACATCCCCCCAAATGAGACTTTTCTGTTTATCCAGTAATTCTACTTCTAGGAATTTACCTCAGCCATAAGCAAGAACTGAGACGTACGAGACGTACCGACTTACTGCATTCTTCATCAAAAAGCTCCAAACTATTTTCACGTCTGTCTATTCATGACAAATCAAATTTTATTCCAACACTGGAATTCTGTGCTATCAGAGGGAATGTGTCTATATGGGCTTTATTTGGCATATTTCAATGATATTTATTAAATACCAAATGACTAAAGCTAAATGCAAATATATACATGATATAGTTTATATAGTGTGTGTGTGTGTGAATGTGCATGTGTATTTATGTGTGAGAGTGTTTGTATGTGTGTGTGTGTGTGCTGAGAAACTATCATAACCAACAATAAACAGATTGTGCACACCACATTCAAAGAGCCTCTTGAACCACAGTCTCAACCTGCCCTCCACGTGAAGGGACAGACAGTCCTGGCTTCATTTCCAAACTACTCTCCCCTGTGAACAGTGCGGGGCAGCTGGTCAGAAGCAAGCCCAGGCACACTCTTTCCTCCCCCACACACAGCTGTCCTCGGGTAGAGTGCTTCTGTTGTTGCTGTTTGGTATTTTCCAAATTACTGTAAAAAAAAAAAAAAATGTCAGCTTAGGAGCAAACCCAAGGTCATGCATGGCAAGGAGGCACCATCCCAACCTTGGGAGCCATGCTTCTCTGGCAAAGGGCTCAAATTCTTGCTGTTGTTGTCTCAGTTCCTGACTCTGCCCCATGCTCTGGGCCAGCCCAGCAATCCTCACAGATGCCACCTATGGATGGGCAATTTGCTTGCTTATGACCTTTTTTTTTTTTTTCTTTTTGGTCCTGGGGATTGAACTGAGGGGCACTCAGCCAGTGAGCAACATCCCCATCCCTATTTTGTATTTTATTTAGAGACAGGGTTTCATTGAGTTGTTTAGCACCTTGCCATTGCTGAGGCTGGCTTTGAACTTGCGAGCCTCCTGTCTGAGCCTCCTGAACCACTGGAATTAAAAGCCTGTGGCACTGTGACTGACTCTGATGATAATCTTAATATAAATGTCCTACTTCTCTCCATTCATGCTTTTCAACACCTCCATTTTCTAAAATTATCATCAGAACACAGAAGAGTAGCCACAGAACACCCAGGGAGCCTGACTATTCACCTGGGACTTACGTTCAACAAACCAAACCTGTCACTCATGATATCAAACCTGTCCATTTTGTAGCACACCATTATGAACTTGTTAATTTATCATATATTGCTTGTACTTTTATAAAATTTACTGTGCACCAAAATCACTGGATCAAGGTAAAGTCAGATAGACTCCAGCACCCCTGAATAAGCACAAGATACAGTATCTGACTTACTATAGGGGACATGTCTTACCATGATTCAGTGGATGATGGGCAGCAAAGAGAAGGACATCACCACAATGTTGAAAACATTTTTTGTATTTACCATCAGCTTTTCTCCAAAATAAAGCTGCATTCTATTTATTCTAATTGTGATATTTAATCCTTTGCAACTTTTAGCAGCTACTGCTTCTGTGTTGAGCGAGGGTAGAATATTTAAGTTTGTTGGGATGCAGTTATGATCACATTTGCCTAAACACAGTATTGCATTTGCAATTCATCTGTAGATATTTCATCAAGAGCACTACATTGGCCAAGATGCTGGGTTCAACCAATAGTTGCATTTGGGTTATCATCACAAACATCATTTTTCTTTAATGTTTAGATTTTAATTGTATTTTCAGTGACATTTATAATAATGTCAGATATGTGATTTTTAAGGGAATGAAGCTTACAAAGTATTACCCTATTTTAATTTACCAAATGATAAAAACAACAGTGCAGTTATTGAAATCATCTTAACTCATTTTTTTTTTTACATGAACAATCAGACGATATCACTGAACAGTTTGAAAAGTTTCCTTGTTTCCAATGGAACCAACATTAACAGCAATGATTTTTATTTTTATTTTTTGGTATATTCACAAAGTCGTTGAAGTCAAAAATGAGTGAAACAAATTTGGAACAAAACTCAATTGATCTAAATAAAAGGCCATGTTTCAGGCCTTCTGCAATTGGGACTATTAATTCATCATTTTTAGATGGAGTCGGCAGTCAGTGATGCCACTAAGGCTCTCATGGTGGATGATTAAATGTCAAAAATACTTTAGTCAAGTTCTACAATCATTAGGGTCTGCTTTGTAGAGGAATGAAAACGCAGTAGCTAATTTTTCATTCGACATGCACTTCTGCTTTTTGAACTTTTGGCTTCCAGAGTAAGTTTATTGCAGAAGAAAGACAAGAAGAAGATGAGGAGAAGAAAAATTTGTGAAAGAAGGTGAGGAGGAGGGGGAAGAGAAGGAAGAAATGATCAAACAATAAAATAAGATCAAAGATTTACATCATAAAATTAATGACAGGGCTACCCCAGGAAGAAAGTCAAACCACTCTCCTGATGCTCCTCGGCAGTGCTGCTCAGTCCCGCAGCTGCAGCAACTCAGAACACCTGTCCTCTAATTCTTCCTGCTCCCCACTGGCCTTGGCAGCTAGCAAACAAATGCCTGGCAGGAAAATGTCAGCAAACACTTCTCCCCCATCCATCCAAGAGGAGGACAAATTCACCATCCTGACCAGCACTCACACCCAAAACTTTCCTTTCACCAACAAGTGTCCTGCACGCTGTCCTGGGAAGGGAGGTGCTATTTTGTGATCGAAAAAGACTAGAAGAACACAGGTTATGCCTGTCTGGCATTCACGTGGAGTCACATGACAAGGAGAGATCTCTGCGCCTGACACATTATCCGATTCCCTGGGAGAAAGTGCAATATTTTTTATAAACTCCACATGATCATCTGGAGATTCACAAAATGTCTGATACACTGATGTGTGATCTCTCTTTGAACCTCTCAAATAGAAGTGGGCACCTGATCCACCAGTCTTCTCACAGAAGGTGCTAGCCCAGTGGAATGATGGGATGGAATCCTAAATCATAACCGATTTGCTGACTTAGAGATGATACCCTGAAAAGACATGTTCATACCTTGAATCAACAGCACGTGGTATCTTGTTCTCCAGTTGGTAGAATGCACAGTTCTAAAGATCATCAGTCCTCATGACCCAGCTTCTCCTCTTCATTAATCTTGTCTCTACAAGTGTAGAAGTTCTGGTTGTCAGAAGGAATAACATTTATCCAGGGCCCAGAGGAAGTTTCCCATCTAACTTAAAGCCCCTTGTCACCTTGGGCTCCAAATACCTGTACATAGAAGGCAAAGAAGGGAATGTTCATATTGGTCATCCTAAGGAGATGGGATTGTTGTTAAAGAGAGGAATAGTACAAAAATACTAGGGGATCCTAGTATTGAATACAGGTTATCCCTATTGGGCATTTGCATGGAGTGACACTACCCAGCTTTATTGAAACTGACCAATTGAGCCATCTAACCTAAAATCTTAGAGCAAAGCCAAAGAAAAGATGAATGATCATGAACTAATAATACCATATATCAAAGCAAAAAAAATCATTTTGATTTGCTCTGGATTGGAGCAATTTTCCTCCAGGTCTACTTTGGACTTTTAATTACTCTCTATTATCATTAATAGTTGCTTTACCAGAAGCATTAATTTGCCATTTATACTCTTGGAGCATTAGGACAATGGCAGATAAAGCTGCTCAGGCTCAACATAACATTTTGCAAAGAGATCAGAATGCTGCATAGATGGTTATTATTATATTTTTTTTACAAAATTGCTTTCAAGACAAATTGAATTTCATTGCTTGAAATGAATTTTTATGTTTTTGCAGAGAGAGGACAAATGGGTGTCAGCCATTACAAAGTACATGGCAATGACATAATTGAAGAATTCAAACAGATTTTTATACATGAGATGTAATGCTATTTTTGTATGAGCATTGGGAGGTCTGTGTCAAGGTCCAAACATGATTCATCACTGCAAAGTACAACTGACAAAATTAAGATTACAATGTGTTTCAATGTAGAGACAAAGAGGTTAATTCTCATGGTGACTGCAATTTTTCAATTTCAAATGCTAAGACTGCCTTGAAGTCAAATGAATTAAGATGTTTCCAAAGATTCCACCCTACAATCCAAATGTGTCCAACAATATTGATTATTACAAATATAAAACAGGATTTCATTAAAAGTGTAACCAGTTGATAAAGATATGTGTAATGGAAAGTAGGCAGTATCTTTCCACTAAGGAGGCTGCACTAAGTCCTTGCCTGGATGTTCCCTTCCACGGAGGGATGGCAACCAAGGCAGGATGGATGCTTCTCATTACAGTGAATTAGACTCCCCACCTGACCAGCATTGGCTTGGAGGTGGATTTGTTGCGGGTAGTGAAGGAAAAAGAAAAATAAAGAATGTCTTCCAGATTTTTCACTTGAGCTACTAAGTGGATAACAATGTCAGTTCTGAAATAAAGGAGACTGGGAGGAAAAACATTGGAAATTCATCATAAATACAATTTCCTCCTTCTTTTTTTTTTTAAAGAGAGAGTGAGAGAGAGAGAGTGATAGATAGAGAGAGAGAACTTTAATATTTATTTTTTAGTTTTCAGCAGACACAACATCTTTGTTTGTATGTGGTGCTGAGGATCGAACCCAGGCCGCACGCATGCCAGGCGAGTGCGCTACCCTTGAGCCACATCCCCAGCTCCTCCTTCTTCTAATTCTATTTAGATCCAGAAGCTTTGTTTGGGTCCTGTTTGGAAAATGGGCCATTTGAAAGGGATATATAGTCAGGCCCTCTGTATCTGAGGGCTGCCTACATCCTTGGATTTAACCAACTGTAAACTGAAAAATTTTTAAAATATGTTTGTACAGACCAAGTACATGGGTACGTGGTCAGTACATGGGTACAAGAGGGTCTGCATATATTAAATGCAATTTCTTGACATTTTACATAAGGGATTTGAGCATCTATAAATTTTGGCATTCATGCAAGTTCCTGAAACTAATCCCCATAGATACTGAGGAATTCTACTTGTCTTCTTTTTCTGTAATTCTCTTGCTCAGACTATTTATGTGAAACATTACATACAGTAATTCTACATTTTTCTGCCTTCTACTCATTCACCAATGTCTCTCAGATTATTTTTATGACTTTTAAAAAATTTCCTTTCAAGGAGTGGTGATGTTGTAGTCTCAATTTCAACTAAACTCCTCAACCTAAGTGGTTGCGTGCATTTGAAGGTTGGTGTTTCAAAGATCAAACGTATTGATAGAAAATAGTAGCTTTTTTATATAGAAGAAGTTATACAAAGAGATGTAATTCATCCAGCACCAGACGTGGCCCTATTTATGACCAAGAAAAGATAAGATAATAAGAGGAGAATTAAAGCATCTGGCTTTCTGTTTCCAAATATCAAGTCTGTGGCCTGCCCTTGACTCACTTCAGTTTTATTCCTTTACATCCCTAAAGGTGGTCTTCAGTAAAAGAGGCTTTTCCTTCCTTTGTAATCTTTACAAGCAACAGAATGGAATTACCATTCAGCATGAGTTAGGCCAGAAGATGAGATCTGGCTGCTTCTTCATATCTAAAACAGTCCCAAGAAATTGGGCCACTCAGAGGGAAAGCAATGAGTAATATCACAGGTGCTTCGATCTGACTGTGAGGATTCCGCAGAAGTTGGTCTTGAGACAGTTCTCTCTTCCAAGGAGTTGATAGCCTTCTAGGAAAAGAAGGGGAGAGAAGAAAGCCAATATCACAATATGGTAGCAACATAACAGAAAGCTAATACGGTTCACAAGGTCCTTCAACTTGACAACAACTCTTTTTGAACCAAATATTGAGTGTAAAGAGACCAGAAAAGCTAGAAAAGTCACACAGTTGACAGTGAGGTTGGCAGGATGGAGACCTACTTCCTCAAAATATAGAGATCTTGCTTCCACTACTGACTCAGGAGGAGAGATGAAAGAGCAACAGAGCCTGGTCTTAAGGGCTTTATAGCGTATTGAAATGCAATTCTTTTCAGAAGAGGAGGTAAGTTCACCCCACATTAGAGAACTAAGCCCTTACCTACAAAAAAATAAAAATAAATTATTGGGGGTTTAGCAGTCAGAGTTCTTCAGAGAAACAGAACCCATAAGATGTGTGTATGTGTGCACATGCACACACACTCATGTACACACAAGGTTGTGCACAAAGAGAGGTTATTCTAAGGAACAGAATTGTCAGGACTGACAAGTTCAAATTTTCAGTGTGGATGAAAACTGAGTGAGCAATGATGCAGTTCTGGCTCGAAGTGAAAACCTGGGAGAGCTGAGGATGTAGCTGAAGTCCAGGGGCTCTTAGCTGGAGAATTAATTATCTCTTGCTCCAAGAGGCTAGAGCTTTTACTCCATCAAAACCTAAACTGATTGGATGAGCCATTTACTTTTTTGGAAGGCATCTGCTTTATTCCAATCTGCCAATCTAATTATTACTCTCATTTTAAAAACACACCGAGACTACAGTTTGACTAACAATCTGGGCATGTTGTGGCCCAGCCAAATTGATATATAAAATTAGCCATCATAAGGGTCTTATGATTAAAAAAAAAAACACTAAGGGAAGGATTGCACAAGTTGGGACCCAGGTAAGATAATAAGGGTACATGGAAGGCAAATATAAAATACAGGCAAATATGTGTGTATGTGTGTGTGTGCATGCTTGGCATGGCAAAAGACAAATTTCTCCATTCTTCCCCCAACCAGTCTGCCAAGGCTCAAGAACCACACATCATGCAGAATTATCCCAGTCAGTCAGTGGTTCTCTCCAGACACTGTGTCAACAGGATGATGCTGTCTCGGCTAAGAGAAAAGCATCCAGAGAATGGCAATTATACATGAGCCTCAGAGCTCCTCTTGCTGAATGTTATGCCCAACACCAGAAATCCTATCTACCCATCTTCAGAGAGTTAAAAGCTATCCACCTCTTAGCTACATCTAAATACCTGTAAAGAATGGAAGGTCGCCCTGCCCAGGAGTCATCTCAGGCTTTTGTTATATTCCACCAGTTACTTAAAACCATTGTTTTTGAATGCAAATCTGCCTTTGACCCTATCTCACTTTGACCTCCTTAACCACAATGCTAATACTTGTACAATCAAGGAATCCATGTTGTTTTTCATGACTTTTTCTCCTTGATTCTCTGGATTCCACATGACTCTTATTTTCACTCACTACATTGAGCATTGCTCTTCCAAAATCTGCCATTTTCCAGATCCTTCTCCACTCTTGTTTCCCAATGGTCCCAAGAAACAAAACAGCAGAGACAACAGTCACCCAGGGAATTGCGGTGGGAAGCTTGCTGAATCATCATTACAGGCAGCACAGACTGACCAGTCCTGCCTCAGAAATTGTTTTCCAAAATAGAGAAGACTCACAGGAGGAAGGCTGAGATAAAGGATGATGCCAACACCTTGGAAAGGGATCCCACTTCCCATCAGATTGTCCCTTGTAACAGGATTTAGATTAATTGTGAATTGTTTGCAAGGGTTACTAGAGCTACCTAACAAGCTCGTAAGGGGATTCAACAGCATGTCAAAGCTAACACGTATACAGCATTACCTAATATAAGGGAAATCCAAATAAGTGCTAAAATAAGCAAGAGAGAAATCTCAGATGCAAACCAGCAGCAGACCATGAAGAATCTACTTGACTTGATCCTTGATCCTTCATAGAGACAAAGGCCACCAACTGATGTACGAGCAGATTGAATGTCTGTGTTTCTTCCTCTTTACTAAATGTCTTTTACAGCATTATGCTGTCTAAGCTTCCATTTCCTTTTCTCTTTCTTCCCCCTTATATAAATATTCATTCAGTACCAACCGTACGGCAAGGATGGTGAGGTTCAGGCAGAACTGATTGTTGACCAATGAATTTCTAAACACCTAGTGAGGTCATGACAGAATGACTAGTTAGGGGTGGCATGGGATAAACAGGAAAACCAGGTAAAAGATGGAGCATTCTTTATATCTGAATGAATACTTCACAGTCAGTTTATATCCTTCTAAGCACAGAGGGAACATTTTTACGAGTGTATAATTATTATGGTTTGCATACAAAATGTCCCCAAAAGACACATGTGTTGAAGGCTCGTTCTCGATGCAGCAATGTTCAGAGGTGGGGCTTCTGATATATGATTGGATCAAGAGGGCTCTGATCTCAACAGAAGATTAATCCATTAATAATTAAATGATCTACCGGGAGGTGATGGAGGTGGGAAGGGGACCTGGTTAAAGGAAGTGGGTCCTTGGTGTCACGCCCTTGGACTACTATATCCTGTATCTTGTACTTGTCCTCTCTCCCTCTCTCTTTCTCTCTCCCTCTCTCTTTCTCTCTCCCCTCTCTCCTCTCTCCCTCTCCCTGACTGTCTTGAGCCAAGCAGTCTTTCTCTGTCACGCTCTTCAGCCGTGATATTCTGCCTCACCTCAGGTCCAAAGCTATGGGTTTTATGAAACATGGGCTGATCTCTCTGAAACTATTTTTTTTTTCAAAAAAATCAAGCCATTCCTCCTTTAAGTTGATTTTCCTAGGTATTTTTCAGAGCAACTAAATTTGACCAAGAGTTATGTGCAGTCGTGAGAATTTCTGGGAGTCAATTTATAGCTACACGCATATCATAAATTTTCAGAAAATGTAATGACTTGAAACGACAGTATTTATTATCTCACAGTTTGGGGGGTCAGGAATTTGAATGGCTTAGCTGAGTCCTCTGGCTCAGGCTGTCTTCCCAGGCATCGCTCAAGCTGATGGGTGGGGCAGAAGTCTCCCAGCTCAACTGGGCAGGAGTCTGCCTCCAAGTTCACGCACGTGGCTGTCCACTAGAGTCGGTTCCTTGGGCATGTGAGATGGGGCCTCGATTCCTTGCTGGCTGTTGTCCAAAAGCCACCTGCATTCTCTTGCCACCTGTCTCCTCACCTGACAGCTGGCTTTCTCAGGGCAGGAGGGCAGAGAGTTTCAGGAAGATGAACGTTTCAGCCTTTGCTATGTGCCTTTTGTTAGAAATAAGTCAGGAGGTCCACCCTCACTCCAGGCAGGTCAATACCAATTCCATCCTCACAATTAAAGGTAAAAATATGACTCTAAAGTGTGTTTATCAGAACTTCAGGAATATACATTGATCGTGTGCATTTTCTAAATGAACTCTGTACATAAACCTAATGCCCACCCAAGGTTGTAAACTATGAATTTGTTTAAAAACTATTCAAAGGAAACATTGAAAGACTGTATTAAATGATGTGTTGGATAATTTTGTGACAGACTTATGTTGTCCACTTACACACGATTTTTCCTGGTGACAATCCTATGACTTCTATGCTATTATGACCTCACCTTTATAAATGGTGAAGCTGAAGCATGAGGATTTGTATAACCTGCCCACAAACACTTAACAAATGAAAAGAGTTGTCTGAGACAGTCAGCCAACTGTGGTCATCATCTTTTCATCACTGACAAAATACCTGAGAAAAGGAGGAAAGGCTTATTTTGCTCATAGTTTCAGATTTGAAAACCCATGGCTACTTAACCCCATTGCGTGGGGCTGTGGCAAGATAGCATTGCAGGGACGATCTTGAAGAGAGCAAAGTTATGCCCTCTGTGTGGGCCAGAAAGCAAAGAATGAGAGAGGGGCCTACAAACAAAATATACCCTTCAAGGGAATGCCCCCAACTAGGCCTTCCCTCCTAAAATTTCTACCACCTCCTGACAGCCCATTAAATCATGAATCCATTCATTGGGTCATAATCCTCATGATCCCTTTCACCTCCAAAGTCCCTGATCTTATCTTTGGAAAGGAAAACCATCAGTTTGTGTGTAGTAGGAAAAAGAAAGGAGAAGGGAATGATGAAACAGAGAGAACAACATGAGGAAAGGCCTTCATATCTGGATGTGATTCGTGGGAAGGACAGGAGCGAAATGTGTAATCACATTCCTCTTCTGATATAAAGTAGATACATTTGATAAGTTGTCAAAAGGCTAAAGTTTGCAGATCTGAGAACTTTCATGAATAGGCAAAGTGATTTTTCAGTTGAAAGAACCAAAACAATCTTTATGTTGTGTTGTTCACAAAATATTTGTGAGGGCCCTGGGTGGCACAGGAGAGAGAAGAGAGACTTTTAAGGGTAAACCCAGCAGTGCTGGTGGTACATGGGCAGGAGTAGAAATCTGTATGAGGAGAACAAGAGAGGAGAGAGCATTCTGACTTGGACATACAACCTGAGGCCAGGAAAGTACCTGTGAAAGAGCGTGACATTGGCAGAAGATCTACAATGAACCTACAATGTCACCAGGAGCTAATGCTGGCTGTGAACCACATAGAGGGGAAGCATCTGCACCTGGAGTGTTGGCAGGTATTCTAGGATGTGTCTCTTAATCTTTCTAAAGTATACCTTCCTCATCAGCAAACTGAGGACAAAATTCCTTACTTGGTAGAATTCCTGTGAAAATTAAACATGCACATGAGAAATGGCCACTAAATTAGAGCTATCATCATGACCATATGGTCCTCACAGAATGCACACCAGACAAGCATCCTGGCTGTGCATCCTAACAAGTCCACAAACATCAGGACCACTGCTGTCATGGAGGATGCTGAAGCATCTGCCAGACAAACTGATCTCTGGCTGTGCAGGTGAAAAGCTTATGAAGACTGCAGAAGGTCAGCAGGGTGTAATCTGAGGGATTTCCACCCTTCCAGCAAACTTCCTGAGATCCAGAACCATGAATCAGTTCCCTCTACTGTAGCCCTGAAAATACTTCTGGGTATGTCTGGAGCCAGGAATCTGTTTTTCTCTCCATAAACCAATTGATCCCCCTGTACATGGCAGTAAGTTCCTGATTCTACGTGGTATGGGGCCAGCTCATGATGGTCGGTACTGGCCTAGAGGAGAATATGTATCTGTGGGAGAAATTCTCAGGCATGATGCAGGAAGTGAGCTGAAAATAATAGTACCTCCAGAGTTCTAGATCTCCTTCAGGGTGGACATTCCAGGCCTCATCTTTATCTCACCCTTTCCACCATCCAGTCAAAATCACTTTCAGGACCTCGCAGAATTGCAACTTTTTCACATCTTCAAAGGTTTGCACTCAAAATACCATTGGCATGGACACCTCCCTCTGCTCAACCCTTCAGCTAATTAACTTGCGTGTACACTTCCAAAACACAGCTTGAACTTAATTTCTCCAGGAAGTTTCCATAGCCACTCCCTTCCCACAGGGATTCCGATGCCCCTTCTCTGAGTTTCACAGTCACTTATCAAATATTTAGCCATGACTGACAAGCCCTGCATGCTCACGGATGTTATCTAACATCATATTATTTTACAATCGTTGTTAGTTTGCATTTCTCCCTTGAATGTATGCTCCTTCGTGGCAGGGACCATGCACCCTTTATCTGTCTCCTCGTTACCTAATAAAACACATGCAATACATTTTACCTGAATAGATAAAGAGAAGGAGAGGTGGAGGTTAGGTGGAAGGAAAGAACAAAGGAAGAAAAGAATGAAGGATGATGAATCTGTCTCCCCCAGCTCCCATCCCCCTCATCACCCACCAACATGGTGGCAGACCCCAATTCCCAGCTTGCCTTTTCTTGGAGTGATCTCCATCTTGCTTACTGGTACCACTATACTTGGGCTTTCTCAGGACTATAATTTGCTCCAAATCAGCACCTCTGTAAACACGCTTGATGGGCTATTGCCAATGGGTCTGTATTTTAGATTAACCCAGACATCTGTTTAATCCCTCCTGCTACTGAAATCCCTCTGATGTTAGGAAAGTTATTTTTGCATATTTGCCTCATTTTTCTTATCTGTAAAAACAGTATTTATTATACCCACCTTGAAGGAAAGAGTGAAAGGACTTGAGGAATGTTTGAGATGCTTTAGGGCCTCAAGCAATCGACAGGGGATCTCTCAGCTCTTGGAGTTATTATGTTTTTTTTTTTCAATTGCATTCACTTCTTGAAAACCCAAGAAATTTTTACAAGTAAACATTGTAAAAATCTCTCTTGCTTCTTGCAATCACACACCTAGTAGACTAATAAAATTAGACCCACTCTTGGCTCAACTTATGAGTCCCTCAGCTTTAATATTTCCTGCTAAATGGATCTTTTAAAGGTCCTTGGGAAAATATCTGCATTAAATATGCCAAGAAAAATAAATGCATACCTACAGCATATCAAGAGTAAGTTCAAATTAGTGAGAAAAACATCAACTTCTTAATAAATAAACAGGTGACGCATAGTCAGTTTCTGCAGAGGGACAGGCGATCGGCAGTAACGTCTGACATATGCTCATTTTCCAACTTGATTCCACCTTCCTTCACTCCGAGAACTTGGGGAAATTATTCACTTTCTCTCTGATTCAATTTCCCCATTAATAAAATAAATTTCTAGCAGAGAGCTGGAGTGAGGATTAAATGAGTATTCGTACTAAACTGGTGACCAACCGTCTCATTTCTGTGAAAGATAAACACCTTCAATTTACTGGGCATTTACTACTCTGGTCAGAGTAAATGTTCAACAAAGTGTAGCCTTGTCTATGAAAATGAAGAGGCCACAACTTATCCATGTGGATTTTTATAGAAAATGATGAATTTCATTCATGTTCAAAGATAATATGGTGGCTCATTTTATTAAACTACATATGATTTCTGAGTGTTTGGACAACCCTGTTTTCAGAGGAGAGTGATCATTGGAATCGGCAGGCTAAGTAAACAGATTTCTTCTAGCTAATTTGGACAAGCAACCTCCAATCTTTTTCAGGCTGGGTGGGGACTAACAGGTGCAGAAAGGGTAGAATCTACTTCATCCAGTTTCTATTTCCTGCCTTTGGACAGAGCTGCTCCTGGTTCTTGGACCTTTAGGTGTGAATCAAATTATATCCTCCTCCTCCTGTTCTCCAGTGTGCCGGCAGCACACCAAGGGACTTTTCAGCCAATTATGAGCCATTTTACATAATAAATCTCTTTATTGATCTACCTATCGTGGTGTACCTATCTATAGTTCTGTTTCTCTGTAGAATTCTGAATAATGGAGATAAAATAAAATAAAAGTAAGATGGCATCTATACATACTCCATTGGCAAAGATTATTAAAGTGGTGGTGCTCCTTGCTGCTAGTATAGTTGGGAAGCAGGCCTTTACTTTGCCAAGAGTTGAGCAAATGGTTTCAACATTTAAAAAAAAAAAAGTGTTCAGTTTAGGAGTGATAGAAAGAATTCAAGAAATGCTTATAATCTTATACCGCAAATTCTACCACTGGTGATTTATCCTCAAATATAAATGCCCAGTTTTCCAAAGGAACTCTAAATTTGTCTCTTAGAGGTAAAGGGTAAATGAACTCCATTCTTGATATATATATATATATATATATATATATATATATATATATATACTGGTGCAATGTATTATTGGGCAAAAAAGGGTCTTTCTTCTGAAAAAAATGATTATTCTTTAGAAATTAATGTTCAAGGCAAGAATTCAAAAGTGAGGGGTGCAGAAAGGTAATAAATACAACAATTTTAATTAAGCAATAAATTACTTGAGATTGAAAAAGATCGTAGTGTGAATATCCAGCAGAGTACAAAGATTTTATAACACAGATTGTTTACTTGACGAAATCCCTGGCAATTTTAAGAAATCATCATGCAAAAACATCATTCCATCACAATAGAAGGGGGAAAGAGGGAAGAAAGCGGATGTCTCAGCGTGTACTGCCGACTGCAGAACAAACACGGAGCTGAGCACGTAGGTGAAACGTGGAAGGCCCTCGTGACACCCACCACGTGAGTGAGACAGGATCAAACACTCAGTGTGATAATGACCTTCATGCTTAGGGCCAGGTACTCCAGAGGGAAAAAAAATTCTGATTTCCTGAGACGGGAAGGTGAAATTGGTTTCTTTCTTCCTTCACTTTTTCTTTTGTTTCTTTGATATTGCTTTTGTAATAAAAGAAAATTACGCTTCACTCTGAGAAGAATCTGTAATAAAACCATAATTTCCAGCCTGGAAGAGTACATGCAAAGGGCTTTCCTGTTCTCAAAAATACCTCATAAACAGATTGTTGAAAATAAACCATTTTATATTAAACATTCTTTTTGTTGTTACTTTTTAAAATAATAAAAGGACACCAATCCCAAGATTCCGAATAAAAACGGTGAATCACAACAGCTTCCCAGGTTCTACTCCTGTCCTCCGTCAGGTGATTCTACTCAGCACCCAGAGTGACCTTTTAAAATATAAATCAGATTATGCCACCCCTGGACACGATTTTCGAAAGGCTTCCCGTGGCACTTATAACCATGCAGGCTCCTCACGTGCCCAGTGATACCCTCCCCACCTGCTTCTACTTCTCTCTTCAGACTCCACTCTTCCCATTCTCCCTTGGGTTTGATGTGTTCTCAAACATTCTTCTTTCTCCCACCCCAGGGCCTTTGCACTTTCTCTTCCTTACCTTCAACTTTTTTGTTCCTCAATTTTTCTCAGAACTGGCTCCTTCTCACCTTTCAGTATCCAGACAAAGAAATGGATGAACTAGGAGAACTTGCTTACAAATAATCACCAACCTTTTGAACTCTTCTGATGTGCCAGGCCCTAGATTCCTTGCTCATGGTCAGTTCCAGCATTCAAGGATATCGGGATATAATGGACACGTAAACAGACAAGGACTGGTGCCTGGGTGTGTCGTGTGGTGCTAGGGAGACGAGAGAGCTGGTAGAGGAGCTGGAGCTACAGCTTGCAGGGCCAGGAGGAAACTGCCAACCGGTAACTCCTGAGTTAAAGGGTGAACGCGAGCCAGCTGGAGGAGTGCTAAGACATCGTTCAGCCCCAGGAACCAGGAAGCATGTCTCAGCCAGAGCTTGCGAGAAGTCTGCTCTAGTCTAGTGGAGAGCTCTGCCTAAGCAGGTAGAGGGCACTTGGCCATCGGACTCGAGGGGCAGGAATTCCGGGATCTTGACCACGTGTGCAACACTCAGACAAGGGGCAGATAAGAACCCATGTCCTGCTTCCTCTACAGTCCCACAAATACCCGGTTCTAACCCCCCTTTTCCTCCCACCTGGGTTTCTCAGGCAGACAGGGGTGGACCCTGAGGCTACTGCCTGCCTTCTACCAGGCTCCCTTTAATTCTAGTCGAACTGAGAGAGCGTGGCAGGGTAAGGTGGGGTAGCCCACTCACCCAACTACCCTGAGATGAGGAACTCAGAGGCCTCATAGCTTCACCCCCAAAGCAGGAGGACAGAGGCATGACTGTGGGTGTAAAAGGCCCGACCCAGACTGACCACAGGTTCAGCTTCCAGCTGTGGGGGGAGGTGGACTGGTGCAGAGGACTAGGGGTGTTACTTGCCTGCTCCCCCACAGGTCAGTACCCAGATGAGCAGCCCCAGGGGTGGACAGGTGCAGAAGCGACTCCTCTGTCAGCCACAGCCCACTGGTAGGGCTGGGACACGGCTGAGTCTGACCCTGCCAGGCTGACCTGGTGGACCTGGCTTAATGTGGCTCTCCTAGGAGTCCCCTGCCCTGAGCTTTTCCACCATCTGAAGCCATAGACAGCCACACCAACAGCAGAGCAGCAGCTCCCCACAGCTCCAAAACACCGTGTGTCAGCTTCTCTCCTGTGAGCTTGCTATGTTTCACTTATTTTTCTTTATTTTTTCTCTACTTTATTGATTAGTTTAATAAGTAAATAAATATAGCAATTTTATATTTATTTTGATGATTGGAAATAGGTCTACATTCTGAAATGACTAAGTCAAGCTAATTAACATATTACCTTCTTTTGTGTGTGTGTGTGGTGAGAACAGTTAATATCTGACCTCTTAGTGATTTTTTGAAAATAGATTCATTATTATTGATAACCACCACACTGTATGATTGATCTCTGGAACTTCTTCCTCTGAACTTTGCACCCTTTCAGCAGCACATCCCAGCCCTTCCCCTACCACCCCGGCCCTGGTCACCACCACTCTGGTCTCTGCCCCTATGGGCCGACTTACTTCACTCTACATGTGAGTGGGATCATGGAACATTTGTCTTTCGCTGTGAAGTTGATTGTGTTTTACATAATGCCTTCCAGGGAATCCGTGTTGCCATTCGTGAAGGGCAGGACTTCTTTCCTTTTGAAGGGTGACTAGTGTTTCCTTGTGATTCTCTGCCACATTTTCTTCATGCAGACATGCGCTCTGTGCGCTAAGATTTCTCCCGTATCTTGGCTGTTGTGAATAGCGCTGCAACAATCATGGGACTAAAGATATCTCCTTGATATCCTGATTTCATTCTCCTTGGAAAATATTCAAGGGTGAGATTGTTGGATCATATGCATTTCCTTCACAGACGGTGACGTTCAGCGTTTTGTGCACACACCTGTTGGTCATTTGTAGGTCTTCTTTTGAGAATGGTTTGGTTCAGTCTGTTGCCCATCTTTTAACCAGAATATCTTTCCTCACTTTTGAGTTGAGTTCCTTTGATATTGGATATTAACCCTTTATAAAATGTATGGTTCACAAATAATTCCTTTTATCCCACAAGTTATCTTTCACTCTGTTGGTTATTTTCTGACTTTGAAATACACTACAAAGTTATCTTAGTCATAACAGCGCAATGCTAGGATAAAGACAAACCAATGGAGCAGAATGGAGAGCCTAGAAGTCAACCCAGGCATTTATGGTCAAGGGACTATTTTGTGTATGTGTCAAAAATCCACAGCAGGGAAAGGGAATTCCCTTCATCAGCTGTTCAGACAACTGGACGTTTACTACAGAAAGAGGAAACCAGAGCTCATATCACACCATGGGCAAGAAAACTAACTCAAGGGGGATGAAAAATGTGAACCTAAGACCCCAAACTGTCGAACTAGTAGAAGAAAACATAGGGGGACACCTCCATGACCTTGGTTCTGCTGATGATTTTTCTGGATGTGACCCCAGAGCACAGGCAACAATATGACCTCAAATGAGAAAGCTTCTGTGAGGAAACAGACAACCGATCAGATCTTTTAACGGTTACAGAACCCAAACTGGCAAGTGCCATTAGGATCCCATGTTACAGAAAACAGACCCAAAGAGATTAACAAACTCCCACACAAGCCACCAAATAGTCCCATGAGAGGGGAATGCTAAAGTCGTGAGGGACACCTCGGTGTGAGAGACCAAGCCCCAGATGTGATGGACACACTGGCTTAGGAAAGGCAGAGGGCGGGGCAGTGGCCACGGGGTGGGGGGTGGGGGGTGGGGACTAGTACAGAGCTGGCACCTGTCCACAGGTATGCAGCGATGGGACCCTCAGCTTGGGGATTCAAACGCTCCGCCACCCTCCTTCCAGAGGTTCTCCTTCTCATTTGCCAGGGGAGATTTCCCACTTGTTTTCTTCCCCTTCTCATGGACTGGACCCACATTCGCAGAAAGGAATCTTAGTGGCAGCAGTCCTGGGAACCGTTGCTGTTTTCTCGACCATGGTAATTGGCAAAGAGGCATGTTGTGAATGCTGCTGTAAACAGGACCCTCAGGGGAGCAACCCCTGCAATTAGGGCGACTGGAGACAAAGGACACACATTCAAAGGCGTCATGGTGAAAATTCAGATGCAGGGGTAGAATTAGGGAATAATAGAAGTTGATTTCTATTTTCCTCTGTCTGCATGAATGAGGCATATAATTAAATCAAAGCACCTTCACCCACTCACACACACACCAAGCACGTGCACACATGTATACATACACAGAACCCAGCCTCCCCCTGAGTCTGTATTCACAGTCACTCGGGGTAGAAAAGCATCGGCACAAAAAATATTCAGTGCTACGTGGAAGTAACACTGCCTTTCCTTCCATGCTCACCACCGTATTTTCCAATTAGCTAACTTCTTATTCAGACCCTAATCCGTGGTTACCTTATGGCACCTGATTTTGATGTAGATTCCTGTTCTGGCTACATCAAAAAGAGCCTAGCTTCCCTGGTCCTCAATTCCCTCACCATGCAATTGGGGTGACCATAGGGAGAGAGGCAGTGATTCCTTGTAAACACTGCGACCACTCCCACCTTACAGATGGAGACTTTCCCAATGAAGACCCTAACAGCAACAGTAAATGCAAAGACCACGTGGACCTGTTGTGAAGTCGTCTGAGCTCCACCGCCAGTCTGGAGATCTCCTTCTGGTCGGTACGTTTACTCAGCTGGACAAACAGTCTTACATTTTCTGAAAAATCAAAACATCAGGCAAAGTTGCTGGATCCTGAGCCCTAAATGGTTCATGAAGACCAGGAGCCCTGCTGTGAGCATTTCAAGGCTCCTCTTTCCCAGGGCTAGGACTCAGGTTTACCTGACTCTCGTCCCAGATGTTGTCCCTCTTTAGGTATTAAAAGCTTCAGTCCTGGAGTCCCATTTCTTGCTGCCTCATCCCCTATGCTCCGATGGGACATGCTGCTATTGTACCATTTTCCTCTTAAGAGTCCTGACTCTCCCAAAAAGCTGACTAGGCTTCCAGAGGTTTAATGTACATCTTACGTAAGCTCCTTTCATTAAATTATTAAAGCTGGCAGTGTTTGCAGGATATATGTAGCTGCTTCTTTTCTCTTATTGGTGGTCTCACGAAGGCACACATCAGCCAAGTTTAGTATTAGGACAATTTTCTCACCCTTATTTTCATTATCACTCCTATGTTCTGGTCAGTTCCCTGACACATCCATCCTCAGTGGTAGCAATATCCCCTAGCATAGGTATTTTTAGACTCCTCATCTGTTATTCTTTTTTTTTTTTCCAACTTGATCCACAGAATGTTAATGCCACAAATACAAATTACCTGATTTATGTTGTCTGTTAGAATGGAGCTTTGGGGGACTCCAAAATGGTGGAATACTGAGATAATTTTCACCCTCATCACTCCAAGAATCATCCTTAGGGATGGGATTATCCCCATAGGCAATGCATGTAGTAGAAAGCTAGTACAGGAAAATGGTAGCCAGACGCTTCCTGTGTGTTGTCAAGACAGACTCACGTGTGTTGACTACAGGTGCAGTTGTTGGTTTCAATAGGATGAAAGAACTAAAAAGTCAGAAGACATCAGAAGGAATGGAGACTTCACTTCCCACTACTTTCCCACCATCTCTCAGCTCCTCATGGAATCTCCTCTGGTTACATTCCTGCCATGCACAAAAAGGGTTTAATAGCCACTGACCACACTCACCCTTGGTGTACCTCATCTACTAGGGATCAGTTCTCCCATTTCATTTCTGCCAAAGTCTGTTATGAGGTGATAAGTTCACTTGCCTGTGTCTGACAAGTAGATCTAAACTTCTTTTTAAAGAGAACATTCTAAGGTCTTAAGACAGAGAATATTCACAAGTACATTTTGCTGTTTTCAAGCCACACAAGCCAATCATTTACTAGTTGATCTCCACCTCTTCCATACTGTTTTTTTTCTCAGCTTTAAATACAGGAAGGATAACAGGTTTGCATGTCCCTTAACACTTCAACGCATAACCTCTCCATATAAGTTATATGCCTCCAAGAGCAGTCGTCATGGGTTTCATCCCATGTCCTGGAAACTTGTGTAATATATTGTAGGTACTAAGTTTCATTTAATATTGGTTGAATTATTGGTGGAAAGCTTGATGAACCAAATATTTCTTTGACTTCTGTCATTCAACACTCAGAGAGAAATTAGCTGTGCACTCTTGAATAAATCACTCCCTCTTCTCAAGTCCCCCCAGTTTCCATGGGAGATGCAAAGACAGCACTCTACATGCTCTGAATCTCCTTTCAGCTTGGACATTCTAGATTGCTGAACCATGGATGCATAAATATGATGTGGCCAAAAATGTTAGTGGATAGGGTATTAGGCATGGGAAACATCCCAGGAATGTCCCTGATTCTGAACCATGATTCTTCAGTAAATAATATTACTTCTTCTCAATCTCTTAGGAACTGAGTTTTCACTATTCAACTTGTCAAAGGAACCCTACAACAACCAAGAGAGTAGAGCAAATGGGAGAGAAAGAATGAATTAAAAGGAGGGCAAGATAGAAAAAGAGGCATAGAACCGGGAGGTGGCCCGAGAGAGACAGAGGCAGAGAGATCCCACAGGTCAGAGATAGACATAGAAATTCAGACGGGGGAAGCCTGAGGATGGGACCACAGAAGAAAGGGAATCACAGAGAATCTTTGAGAGAAAAACAAAGACAGAGACCCTCACAGAAACAGAGGTGGGGAAAGAAAAGAAAGAGACAAACAGAAAAAAAAAATGAGCCACAGAAAGAATCAACTGAACATAGACAAAGAAATTCCAAGACGGAGACAAACAGAACAAGAGAAGAACTCGAGAGCTCTCGTGAAATATATCAATTGAGACTTCCAGAGAGCAAAAGGACAAAAAGAGGCATTTTTCTAACTTTACAAATGATCACCATTGCCAAGATTTTTTCCCTCTCAGTTCCCTTGGATAGATAGGGTCGGGACCTTGGTTCCCTTTTGTCTTTTTCTTCCTCCAATGCTCTGCTTATCCACAAAAGACAAAGTTATTTGAGACTTGAGTGGGTTTCAAAAGGGACATGATGTTCCTCTAGAGATTTCATACAGGAGAGTCAGCCAAGAATAGCAGAGGCTGGCAGCTGTCCTCCTAAAACCACAGCACAGCCAAGAGCAGGAGCGCATTCACACTTCAATTCCATGAGTTTGCAACTTGGGTTTAATAGGCCCAACAGTGCCAAAAGCAAACAAATCCATCACTGGCCAAGAAGCAGCCCCACCCTAAGGCTGAGCTCCTAAGAAAGCACTTACTTAAAATATGAGACCTAAAGCCTGGGAAGGTGCTGTGCCCCAGCCCACGGGACTTGCTGATTTGTGTATTTCCAGTAGGAGTATGGAAGCTCCTTAAGCAAAGGAGGATTTGGATATTATTCTTGGCCTTGCTGGACTTCAGGAGCTCACAAATTGAATGGTACCTGTGGTCAATTGCCTCGAAATGTGGTTTGGCATCAGCATCAGTTCAAACATTATCCTACTTTGATTAGTTTGGCTGTTTATTCCCATGATATTTTTAACTTTTTCTTCCCCTTCAGTATCTTGGCATCTATTCCCATGTTCACAGGCATTGGCTCACATACCTGTGTATCCATGAACATGGTATGTGCTGTCGCATTCTTACCCAAGAATACTGTGGTGTAGATTCATTCCACATGGAGCTCATTGTATCTCTGTAATAAAAACTGTTTTGTGGGCCTGGGGTTGTGGTTCAGTGGTATAGCACTTGCCTAGCACATGTGGGGCTCTGGGTTTGATCCTCAGCACCACATAAAAAATGAATAAACAAATAAAAGTATTGTGTTCAACTACAACTAAAAAAAAATTTTTTAAAAAGTTTTGCATTGAACCTGTCACTTATTTGGTACTTCAGAAATATTTTGAATGAGGTAATGTGCCTTCTCCCTGATTACTCTTTCCTCCTACAACATATGACTAATGAGCGAGGCTTCAATGCTTCCCATAAGTAAGAAAGCATAAACTCCCCTTCCCATATTCTGATGTACCCAAGAAAGACTTAAATCATCCTGGGAACTCCCACTGGGATTGAAATAGAAATCTGAATATTTGGGTTCAAATCCTTGGATTTACACATTCATAATTTGATGGATCTCAATTTCATCATTTCTAAAATATGGATTATAAAACCTTTCTTGCTTAACACTTATGAGAGTCTAATAAGCTAAAATTTGGAAAAATGTTTCTCAATGACAAGAACTTAATCCTCTATCCTACCAATAACTTAGAGGCAAATAAAATGAAAATAAATAAACTGAGTTCAAATAAAATGAATTCAAGCTCCTTGGGAACAATTCTTGTCTACATGGTAGGTACTCAATCAGGATTTATTGATTGGAGGGATGGCCTTGGTCCCTTCTTTGACTCTCTCTTTTCCTCTATTGGTTTCTTGCTGTTTGACTTGTTTTCTTTTTCAAGGCATCCCTATGTTCTTGTCCTAGAGGACAAAGAGATCCCATGTTTCTCTTGATGTCCACTGCTTCATGGTACACGGGCAGTCCTTAATCTCTGCTCTCACCAACACTACTGTCTCTAAGACTCAAGTTCTTTTTGGCATTTTGACCACAATAGCTTCCTTACCTCAAACTCTAATCTTCATTTCAAACCAGTGGGGGAAAGATCTTTGTACAACAGGCCATATTTGCATCAAAGATTTTAAGGGAAAACCTTTGCCTTTGGGGTCATTGATAGGTGGGAGGAGAAGTTAGAAGTCTGACTCCAAAAGAAAGGAGTACAGTTGAAACCACTGGCTCAGTCTCCAGCCCAACTCTACAGTGCCCATTCCAGGAATTTTGATCTCCTATCTGGGGTCCAGGAAACCAGCAGTGACCCCCATAAGAAAGAAGAGGCCTTCTAAACATTCAGAAAGCTCCAAAGAGAAGCAACCCTGCTTTGTTTTCTCTGAGTACTTCCCCTGGATTACCCAGAGGATAAAAACAGCTTCAAAATTCAGCCTACATTTAAGTCTGAATTTTCAAATCTTTGCTGTTAATCCTTTTTTAATTGACAGGAAATGTATTTCCAATTATTAATGGAAAGTGTAATTTTGGAGCTTAATTAAATGCTCAAATCACATTTCTGCCATTAAAAATGGTTTTAGGTTTTTGTTGTTGATTTTTTTTTTTCTAATGAGCTATTTACTCTGCTGATAACTACAATGTGGACGAAAGGCGAGATTCAAAAACAGCTCTGAATACTCAAAAAGAAATAGCTCTGCTATTGATAAAAATAATAACCTCCCGTACAGCAGGGGGTGGTAAGAAAGCCTAAATTTATTGCTGCTGTGTTGAATACGCAAATGTCACTTCCTTAAAGAGGGAAAATTAGTTTTTAAGCCCGGTTTAGCAGCCAGAATCTCTGACTGTCTGCATAATATTGGATTTTTCAAGGCTTCTATGATGCCCTGGGGTGGGGTGTTTTGCATGCAAATTGCACATTATATAAGGCTAAAGATGTTATATAAGAAAAAAATGAAGACTGGAATCTCGTTCTTTTTTTCTTTTTCATTCTCCTTTTCAAACGTTCTGATCCTTTAGTTCCAGCTAGCATTTATTCAGCACTAGTGTCTTATATGCACTTATATCATTTAAAACTCATGGCAATCATTTGAAAGAGGTAAAATTATCCAGGTTTTGTGGATGAAGAAACCGAGACTCTGAGAGTTTAAATGAGTCAGCCTTTCACCACAAAGATGTATTGCTCTTTGCTCTACACAAGAGCTTCTTAACCTGGGGCATGCATAGAATCCCCCAGAGGACTTGTTAAAACACAGATTGGCCCTACCCCAGAGTTTATGATTCATGATGCACAAGTGCTCATTTTCAAAAGGTTCCAGATAACGCTGAGACTGCTGATCAGATGCCCTACCCGGAAAATCAGTGCCCCATGAGATGCTAACGTTTTCTTTTCCTTTTAGACCTTAAAGCTAAAGAGTATTCCAAGAGGTCATCCACCCATGTGTCTTCTTTCAGATGGGTAAAATACCAGATATGCCTATTTTAGAGACAAGTCATTAGAGGGTTTCTGGGAGCAGGAGACGGAGAAAATGTCCTGCCTGGAGTCAGCCAGGTAGTAAGGAATAAGCTATTCTCACTTCTCATTAGATTGTCATTCCACGATAGGATTCTTTTAAAGTCATCTCATTGCCTGGTTCCCACTCTACCCCCAGCCCTGGAGGTGAAGTCCCAACTGAAAGCAAATTAACATCAAAGCCACTTTCTTCCAAACAGAGGAACAAGTCCCATCACTAATGATGGGGTGAGGGGATAAGGGAGGAGATGAGAAACAAAAAGGGTCCCTTATTCTGCAGGCCTGAGCTTTACCAAGGCCTAAGCAATACCAGAAGAGGTCATTTAAGTTACTCACTCAGTTAAATTGAGATACCTTCAGGATTGAGAGAGGCAACCATTGTTCCATTTTATATTTGTATACACTGTCAACCCTGTGAACTAAATATTTAGTAATTTAATGTTATCATTTTCCTTTATACTTCTGAACCTGCAGAAAGGTTTAATTTAAAGAAATCTTAAAAATCTAGATGGGGTGACACATGCTTTTGATACCAGCCACTCAGGAGGCCAAGATAAGAGTATCTCAAAATTGAGCCACTCTGGGCAACTTAGTGAAACACTGTCTCAAAATAAAAAATAAAAAGTGTTCAGTATGTAGCTCAGTGGTAGAGCACCCCTGGGTTCAAATCCCAGTGGCAGGCAAAAAGAGTCTTAATACAAACATTTAAAATTACATAAAATTATTGTACCCCGTTGTCACATTTCTTCAATTTTTCAATTTAAAGGGAGCTTCCAAAGAGCGGCCTTGGCCTCTCTCTGCACCTGTGAGAGGCCATAAGCATGACACCTCTGGGTGAATAAAGCCAGATTTCAAACATCATTTCAAAATGTAAGTAAGAGGAGAATTGCAGAGGAATCTAGTATGTTTGCAAGTGCTCAGCTCCTAGAGTAGCTCCACACTGCTCTGGAGAAGTAGCAGGAGCAGGGCCCTCACTGGGTCTGATTATAAAATCAGAGCCTCCATCTGCAGACCTGTCACTCAATCTTCCACCCCAGCAAACATCCTCCTGAAACCTCTGCCCCAGGCTGCACCACGGATGCTACAGTAAAACCCAAATCTGAACATTCCCTGCCCCTTGTGAGATCCTCCATGGGGACTGTGATCCAGGACACAGCCCTGGACACAGTTTACAAGTCTGAACACATATTCCAATAAGAGAAGAGGCCAGATTTCTCTACTAATTGCCATTGATTGATGGCACTGGTTTCTATGACAAACCGTCTTTGGGTTTTTATGAATAGAAATAGTTTATAAAGTTTAAATCAAAAAATCTTTAAGAATTTACATCCATTAATTAGATAGGATTGCAAGCAAGAGGGGGAAGTTCCAATCTCATCACTACAGAGACATATATTTTACTCTTCATTAAACATTTTTAATGAAGTACCTTTTCTACATCTTCACCATATTTGAAATTGCAGCTCTAGATCTGCTCAGCCTTGAGACATGGGCAATCCAGAAACTAGAGAAGAAAGGTGCATATCAGAAAACACAACTGGGAAGTAACCGAGGCCCACCCATTTCAAAGTCTGTGCCCCATATGGCTTCATCACATGTGTGCAAGAAGTGGACAGGGGACAGTAGTGGTGGAGTGTCTGCAGAAGGCCAGAACCCCCAGGTTCTGGGGCAAGATGCCCTGATTCACAATGAGGCTTGCACGCTACATTCACTGTAGAAACTTGGTCATTTCTTTATCCACAGAGAACCACAAAAGGCTTTTCCCTTAGTTTTCTTGCAGCTCTGACATCCTGATTCAAGAAAACTACCCAACTTTCTTTATCCTTGGAGCCTTCATAAAATATGAAAATAAAGTTGATTTTAAAGAAATATTACAGAGCTAGAGTTTAATTCTTCCTGATTTCTTTCTGCTTTTCTCTCTATTGCTTTGTCTTGTTTTTCCTCTATTCTTCCTGGTCTGCTCTCCATGCCACCTCCTTTGCT
Source organism: Urocitellus parryii (assembly GCF_045843805.1). NCBI lineage: Eukaryota > Metazoa > Chordata > Mammalia > Rodentia > Sciuridae > Urocitellus > Urocitellus parryii. The sequence continues at coordinate 135,926,059 of NC_135540.1, forward strand.
TCTTGTGGAGAGCTAGCATTTCCCACCACCCACTGCCCCATGGATTTCTAAGTGGGAACAACTACTTGGGCAAATGTCACAAGTGTGCTGGGTGATTGGAGTACTCGGCTTGGGCCGTCATAACAAAATGTCACAGATTGCATGGATCAAACAACAGAAATCTGTTTTTTTACAGTTATAAAGTTCAAAGTCCAAGATTGAGGCACCAGCAGTATTGATTTCTGGTGAGAGCGCTTCCTGGCTTATTGTCACCTGTCTTCTTCTCATTGTGTCCTAGCATGGCCTTTCCTCTGTGCTAGGATAAAGGAGAAGGACACAGAGAGAACTCCATCCTATCAGATTAGGGTCCTACTTAACCTTTATTAGCTCTTTATAGACTCTCTCAAAATGCAGTCACAGGAGGTTAGGACTTCAGTACATGAATTGCGGGGAGCATGATTCAGGCCGCCACAGTGATCTAGATCAAGACAGGAGCCTTTCTTAGCCTGTCATGCTCATCTGTAAAACAGGAAGTTTGGGCCCAATGATCTCTTACATCTTTCTGAATACATAATAAATGCAGCGGTTTCTTCCCTAGAAATGAGAAGAATTTCTGCCTATCCCCTGCCCACCTTCCCCAGTGTTACTTCTCTTTGTCCGCCATCTGTCGCCAGAGGAGATGTGAGGTTTTTCAGGACTGCTGAGTGTACTCACTCCACCTGGAAAGGGAGGAAATGAAGACCCCAGACACTTCCTGGCAGTTGAACAGACCAGATCAGTGGTGGCAAGAGTGACAGATGAGGAAGTTCCCATTCAGCCACACAGGAGCTTAAGGGCACTTCAACAGCACTCAGATGCTGGACACAGGAGTGATGAGTAATGTGAATCTATTAATGCCAAATCATGTCACAGAAACTGGATCAGCCTTGAGATGCACTCCATAAATGAGATCATGAAAGGGACAGGGTAGCTTTGACACTGTGGACTTAAGCGACATGAGGAGCTGCAGCCTGGTGAAATCCTGAGATTGGCAAGCAGGGAGTTTAAAGGAGAACACAGTTGAGATTCCATATGAAGATGTAATTTTCCAAAGAAGAAAGTTAACTGTAAACTCGGAACAGCTGCAAGAGGAAGTTTGGTTTCATCTTGAAAGATTCTCAGTGACCATGTTCCTTTACCTTCTTGTTTGGGTGCCCAACACAGAGGGTTTGAGGGTGTTCCTTTAGAAAATGCGATCATGTGAGTCAAGATAAGCCTCTAGCTCAGTGAAAACTCCATCAATGGTGGACAGAGCCTGCGATGGTGATTCTGCTTCAAGGTAAATGTGGCGTGGCAGGTGCAGCCTTGGGTGGTGACATGAACTCTTCCTGATCTGGTCCTTGCTTTCTCCTCAGGCTTTATCTCTATGAGTGGCAAATATTAAGGTGATATGCGTGGATTCAGTTATTCTAGTTGAAATGTGTTTTTTTAGTTATTATTTTTTAGTAGTTGTTAGTTCCTGGGGAAAAAAAAAAGAATAGATGAATCTCTGAGTCTTCAAGTAGAGAACCTAAAAGAAAAGATGCTACTGAAGGAAACTGATCTGAATTTTCTTCTGTCTAAATCCCAGTTTTTAGGGCCCCTATTCATGACTATTGGCATAAACTCCCAATAATGTTTTTGTTTTGTTCTTTTTAGATATTCATGACACTACAATGTATTTTTACATATTGTATACAGATGAATTATAACTTCCCATTTGTCTGGTTGTGCATGATGTGGAGTTACAGTGGTCATGGACTCATATGTGAAGACAGGAAAATTATGTCCAATTCATTCTACTATCTTTCCTTGAGCTCTGTACATGGTGAGGTAGGGGTTTAATTTCATTTTGCAACTTATAGATTTCCAGTTTTCCCAGCATCATTTGTTGAAAAGGCTATCTTTTCTACAATGCATTTTTATGGCACCTATGTCTAGTATCAGATAACTGTATTTATGTGGATATTTCTCTGTGTATTCTATTCTGCACCATTGGTCTATATATCTGTTTTGGTGCCAATACCACACTTTTTTGTTACTATAGTTCTATGATATAATTTAAGGTCTAGTATTGTGATGTCTCCTGCTTCATTTTTCTTGCTAAGGATTAGTTGGATATTCTGAGTCTCTTATTTTTCCAATTGTATTTCATGACTACATTTCTATTCCTATGAAGAAAGTCATCAGAATCTTAATAGAAATTGCATTAAATCTGTATAGCATTATACGTAGTATGGCCATTTGACAATATTAATTCTCTCTAATATCATGGGAGATCTTTCCATCTTCTAAGGTCTTCTTCAATTTTGTTCTTTAATGTTCTGTAGTTTTCATTGTAGAGGTCTTTCACATTTTTTGTTAGATTGATCCCCAAATATTTTATTTTAATGTTCTGAGGCAATTTTGAATGGGGTAGTTTTCCTAATTTCTCTTTCAGTAGATTCATCTCTGATGTATAGGAATGCAATTGATTTGTGGTTGTTAATTTTATATCCTGCTACTTTGCTGAATTCATTTATGAGTTCTAGAAATTTTCTGGTGGAGTTTTTTGGATCTTCTAAATATAGAATCATGTTGGCAAATAAGTACAGTTTGAGGTCTTCTTTTCCTATTTGTATCCCTTTAATATCTTTCTTCTGATTGCTCTGGCTAGGGTTTCAAGGATAATATTGAATAGATGTGTTTAGTAAGGCATCTCTGTCTTGTTTCAGTTTTTTTTTCCATTTAGAATCATGTTTGCCTTGGGTTTAACAAATAGCTTTTAAAATGTTGAAGTATATTCCTACTATCCCCAGGTTTTCTAGTGTTTTGAACATGAATGGATGCTGTGCTTTGTCAAATGCTTTCTCTGCATCTATTGAGATAATCATACCATTCTTTTCTTTAAGTCAATTGATGTGATGAATTACATTTGTTGATTTGCATTTCTTGAACCAAACTTGTATTCCTGGGATGAACCCCACTTGATCATGGTGTACTTTTTTAAAGATTTTTTTTTGTATATTATTTGCCAGGATTTTACTAAGAATTTTTGCATCTCTGTTAATCAGGGATATCAGCCTGAAGTTTTCTTTCCTTGATGTGTCTTTATCTGATTTTGATATTAGGGTGATATTAGCTTCCTATAATGAGTTTGAAGGGTTCCCTCCTTTTCTGTTTCACGGGATAATGTGAGGAGGATTGGTGTTAGTTCTTCTGTGAAGGCCGGTAGAATTGGCTGATAATCCATCTGGCCTGTAACCCTGGGTGTTTATGTTGTTTCTGGTTTTCTTGTTCCTCTGCTCAGCCCCTGACTCTCTCCCTGTTCCTTGACAAGTTTCCCATCCCTGGTCTTATACCTTGTTCTTGCCCCTATGCAATCTCAATATGCCCCCAAGTCAGATCAACTGATTCAGGCTACCCACACATGGTGCCGTTTGCTCTCACCCCTTGGAGTGTTCAGAGAGCACCTTGCAGAGGTTACTGGTACAAACTTGGATTTGTGCTGCTCACCCAGATGGCCTGCTTCTTGTTTTTATTATTATAATTTTAATAGACTTTATTTATTTATTTATTCGCTGCTGATGGGCCTTTATTGTTATTTATTCATATGTGGTGATGAGAATCGAACCCAGTGCCTCACACAGGCTACAAGTGCTCTATCACTGAGCCACAACTCCAGCCCTGGATTTCCTGCTTCTCTCTGACTTGTCTCATTACCCACTTCTCTCCTTAGCCTGGATCTGAGATCTCTAAGTTTTAGAATGTGAATGCTGTTGTCTCTCTTGCTCTGGTGTCACGAGGGACAAGGGATATGGCTCAGTCTTTATTAGTCTTCATACCAAGGGAGTAGCACTTCCAAGCCAGATTATCTTGACAACCCCTTAAACATTGTTCCTATCCTTATGCCTGTAAGCTCTTTTATGGAACAAAAATTGGGCTTATCAAATAATAGACTGGGTATCTTCACTATTAATACTTAATAGTGCTGATAGTACAAGGTGTTAAAACTTACCCATTTGATATTCACATCTGTAATTTACAGATATACAAAAAAATCAAAGCAAAGTCACTGATATGCATTCTGTAGACTTATTTTAGGCAGAAAAAAAAGTTTGGGCAACAATGCTCTATTTTAAATCTCCGATTGAAGATAGGTTGCTACAGTCTCAGTGCGCTCGCTGTCTCTCCCAAATGCATCATCCCCATGCTCTGGTTGCTAGAATGAACTGTTTGTTCATTGCCGCTCTGAAGTTTATCTGTATCATACTGACAGCAAGATTTAAAATTGCTCTAATATAGGGAATGTCCTGAATTTGCTTTGTCAAGGGCATTTTCTTACAAGAATAATGAAAATGGTTGCTACACATAGTTAACTCACAGGATATCTGATTTCTAACCCCATTTTGACATCTGCTATTTATTTATCTATCTATTTATTTATTGTTTATTTGGTGGTGGCAGATTTACTGAAAGACCATTTATCCTCAACACAGGAGCAATGGGTCAGATCCCTGAAGACCTCTAAGTTGCATAAAATATTGATAAGGCTTACATAGATACTAGAGATCCATGATTTTACTTAAACATAACAGCATTGACATGTTTTTAGGCTCCTTGATTTCTGGAGGGGGGGGTGATTTGTTTTCTTTAAGTTTAATAACAATGCTTTTATCAAGCCAATAATAAATACAAAATGGGCATGAAAACACAGTTGAATAAATGGTCATTTTGTTACTTTCATGACAAAAAAAAAAACAGGAGGGTTAAAAGAAGGTCCTTGAAATACTCTTTCTTGAATCTACATTCAGTATTTCAGTTGTTGAGTAGGAACTAAGCATCCAGAAATGAGAGGCAAAACATGTACCCTGCATGGTAGTCTCTAGAGGTGGCGTCAAACAGTTCTAGTAGTCCACCTCCCAGGCTCTTTCTGGCTGGCATGTGGTGAGTGGCCCATATATCCCCTTCTGGGTGATACATTGTGAGCAAAAATAGCACATTACTTCCAGTGTATGTGACCACTTCCGGTGTCAGTACAAAACTCCACTTCCTCTGCCGTGGTGGCAGCCTGTGTGTAGACCGAGGCAGTTCCCAGGAACATGACAGATGACAGGAACCTATGCACATGATGGAACCTCGCCCCTGTGGTCAACTTGCTAGCCAGTCAACTTTGAGTGAATCCAAAAGATTATCCTGGATAGGACTGACTTCGTCAGGGGAGTCCTTTAAGGATTAAAGTATTGAGAGACTCTTCTGCTGGACTATAATAAAAGCCACCAAGATAATGAGACATTAATCCTGCAACCACAAGAAACTGAATTCTACCAAAAAAACCTGAATGAGCTTGGAAGAGGAACCTGCCCACATACTGGCAGTTTGGGACAGGGAGAGGGTAGAAGCTGAAGTCCATGGCCTGAATCTGGACCCTAGGAAATGAAGACATTGTCATTGCTGTGACCAAAACACCTGACAGGAGCAACTTAAAGGAGGAAAAGTTTATTGGGGTTCATGGTTTTAGAGGTTTCAGTTCATGGTCCACTGACTCCGTCACTCTGCACCTGAAGTGAGTCAGAACATCATGGCAGAAGGGCATGGCAGGTTGGAAGCAGAGTGAAGATCCAGGAACAAAATATAACCCCCAAGAACATTCTGCCAGTGACCTACTTCCTCCAGCCATGGCACCCGTGCCTACGGTGACCACCAGCAATCCATTCAGAACATTAAACCATCAAATGGATTAATTCACTTATGCGGTTATGCTCACCTAATCTAATTGTCTCACCTCTTCACATTCCTGTATTAGCACAGGGCTTTTAAGGGGACATCTCCTAGCCAAACTGGAACAGTCATTGAAACTATCAAATCCTTAGAGAGGCAGAACAAACACAGTCCCATGATTGACACTTCAGGGGAATTCATGAAAGTGACACTGGAGATGGAGAAGGATCACCTTTAGCAACAGTGGCTCTCAACATGAAGAAAACAGTGGAAGATCAAACACCATGGCGCTATCAGGAGGTCATTCCTCTCCAGCAGTTACTCAGGACTCAAACCCATTATCGTAAGGAGTGGTGGGTGGAAAGCACAAGGAAATCTCAAGAAGCACAAAGGTTAGGAAAACAATTTAAAAAAAAAAAATTTCCATGATAGGCTGTGTACAATTTAAAACCTGGGACAAAGTAATCTGAGTAAAAGACTTCCCCAAACCCAGAACTATAGGCAGGTAGAAAAGCAACCCTGATCCCTCTGCACTTCTCATTCTTTTCTGAGGACACTAGACCTAAGGAAGATTGGACCATGGGTGCCCCTTGCACGGTGAGCCTCTCAGCACACACTTCTCACGGCTTCCCCTTTTCTCTTCTAATTAGGCTTCACTGACCCTCCAGGATGCTGAAGTGTTCCTCACAATCACTTTGGACCTATGCTTCAGCAATAAAGAACAATTGCTCAATGAATAACCTTCTTCTCCCTCACCCAGTTCTTTGCTTAAACTCCTCCTGATTTCCCAGTCCCCGTAACTGGAATACTTCTGTGTGGCCTTCTGCTATGGTTTGGATATGAGGTATTCCCCAAAAGCTCCCATGTGAGACAATGCAAGAAGGTTTAGAGGAGAAACGATTGGATTTTGAGAGCCTTAAATCAATTGTTAAATTGATCCCCTGATGGGATTAACTGGGTGGTAACTGAAGGTGGTTCACTGGGGGGGTGTGCTTTTAGGGTACGTATTTTGTAGCTGGTGAGTGGAATCTCTCTCTATGCTTTCTGATCATCAAGTGAGCTGATTCTCACCAACACACTCTTCTGCCATGATGCTCTGTCTTGCCTGGAGTCCCAGGGAATGAAGCTGGCTGTCTGTGGACTGAGACCTCTGAAACTGTGTGTCCCTAAAGAAACTTCTCTAAAATTGTTCTTGTCAGGTCTTTTAGTCATAGCAGCAAAAGGCTGACTAAAACACCGTCAAAACTCAGCACGAGACTTTTCTCTTCTAATTATGCTTCCCTGATCCTCCAGGATGCTGAAGGGTTCCTCCCAATCACTCTGGACCTCCCTCTCTGGACACACCTGGCATCCTGGATTTTAGATGTGTACTTGTCTAACTAAGCTGTGGACGCCTTAGGACCTGTACTATGGTATTGCTTCAAGCCACAGTCTCAGGAGTGAGTTCTGACACCTAAAGAAGTGCTGAATAAATATTTACTTGGTACTTAATGAGAGGATAGATGAAAAGTTATTGAGCCTGAGTGTTTGTTATGCCTGAGTATCTAAAATCCATCTTACAGCTACAGGGAAATTTTCTGATAATCTTCAGGATGGTTTTGATGATGACTTCACGCATTTTAGATTTGAATGCAGTTCATAAAGGTCCTCAAAACTGAAACAAGGCCTCAGTTTCTCAGAACTACCTCTGGGGGGGGAACTTCAGAGATTTAGATTCATGTGTTTTCTAAAACTAGTTTCATAATTTACAGTCACAGTTTTTTTTTTCCCTGTGAGTTTGTTTTATTCCAACCACTGTACAAATAGTAAATAGAATGCTAGGTCTCCAAAACTATAGAACTGCAGGTCAGTAAATTTGGGCCCCAGCAAGCAAAGAAGGGAATTTCACAGCCAAGGACATCGCCTGAAGGGATAAATCTACCTTGTCACTAATTTGGTGCCACAGAGTACTTTGAACTTTTTAAAGTGATCTATAAGCGACCTAGCTGGGGAAGTGGCGAGGATGCCTTGTCACGTAAGACTTCTCTAGGACTCTGTCAACCATTTCCTCATCAAAGACTCCATTGCTTTTTGGGTCCAGCCAATCTTGCAGACTCCCCAGGAGACCTGAGCTTCATTGTGAGAACAGTCAATAATACTTTCCAAGGTTCAGCACCTCAATCTATACCTGTGTCCCCAGGAACAATTTTTGTGTGTGACTCCCATGACTTCTATTTACTTGTAACTTCAGAATCAGAGAACCAAGTTGAAGCTCCATCTAAACTTATACTCTCCAAATGTTTTCCTGACACATCCAGATCCACAGCCCAAATGCTTTCTTTAAACTAATTTTTTTCCATTTAGTATACATTTTAAAACTTGAAAAGTCATCTCTTAATTAACCATGTCATTAGAATGATACAGCTGAGAAAATATTATAAAAGGACAGAAAACTTCAAAATAATTCTCCCCTGGCATGCAACCTTGATATTTCTGTTTGGCTACCTTTATGTGAAACGAGTTTGCATTTAATGACTACATGGTACTCTGGGGCAGGAAAGTGAGAAAGAACTTCCAAGATACATTTATAAAATAATGATGATGCAGTATGTTTGATTTGATTTCAAAACTCATAACAAGCTTTCATATTTTCTTTCCTTTGACTTTCAACAAACTTGTAGGCTGAGTTGGTAAGCAGAAATCACTTACTAGGAAGAGTGAAGGCTTTAAAATTAGGCTTCCTGGCTCCCAATGCCAATTGTGACATTTATTGGTTCTTTAGCCAATGCCTTGACAAGTGCCAGCATCCATTTCTTTATAACTAAGATACTAATCTCATCCATGTGTCATTCACTCAATAACATTTATGGAATGTCTTTTGTGTTTCAGATATCTGCATAGATTTGGAGATGGAGTTGAAGTATCATGAAAAACAATGAAAAAAATTACAACTCTAAAATTACTATAAAGAATAAATAAATAAATTAACCTTCATGAAGTATCCGGCATTCAATAGATGCTCAATAAATGTGATAATCCCCTAGAACTCTACTTTATAGCCTAAGATATTAAATTTAGAATAGCTATATAATCTGCTCTTGGTCCCACGTCTAGTTAGGGTTTTTTGCAAAAGCAGTAATTAGAGCTAGACATATCAGCCAAGTTCAGGACAAAACCCCCAAACTTCTGCTGGGATTTTGGAAGAGACTTTGTAAGGAAGTTCTAAGTGGTTTTAGGAATCCCAAAAGAAATGTTGAAGAACCCTGAGACTGATGATGGCCAGGGGGGTAATTATTAGCCCCTAACTATAACAGAGAAAGCAGGGGGCGGGGCATGGAACAGAAGGTCCCCCCAGCTACAGCTGTAGTCATGAAAGAACACAGGCCTGGCCAACACCACTCTGAGATAGGGAAGGAGCAGAAAGAATAAAGCCTTAGATTTGCTCTCCTCCTACCCCCATCTCCTGCTAGCACCTCTCATGGGCCAGAGGGCAAGGGAGCCATGGTACTGACATCCGGAGACCTCAGCCTCTTGAGATACAGAAAAGTATGAGGAAAGGCAGCATCTGCCTTTGTGGTCCAGTAACTCACACCCCTTGGTGTGCAAACCATACTGACCTTCTCTGTAGATCCAGAAAATCCCATCAGCGATGACATCAGGCTTGAAATCCACAACCCATCATCTGACTAGGTCCCAACCCTGACCAAGGGATGTGGGTACAGTCCTTTGCAGCTGGTCTTCTTGAACCAGAGAAGTCTAAACTGAAAAGTTGAGTTATATGTCCTCCAAGTACTCCACATACATGGGTAAGACAGAAACAAAGTAACTGCAATAGATACATTTTTAAAGGGACTAGAGAGGCATAGCAATCACTGGTTCATAGTAATTTTGAATTAGGTGGGGAACATGTCAGGTCTCTTGCTCCAAGATCAGAGAATTTTCCTCCATTGGGTGTTATTCCCTAGTCCACTGCGGTTCTTCAATACTTAGGTCAACCTTTTGAATGAGTGGGGATGAAAGTGGCTTCTCTCACCATAACTCCCAATGAACCAGAAAAAATGGTGTCGTCCTGCACCACTGCTTTGAGCTCAGCTGGCTGAGTGCTATTCCTCTAGAGAAAATGCCTCCAACAGAAATGACAACGATGACCCCCGTCACCTGGCAAGCTAAGACCAGTGTGTGCCCAGTGGACTTCTAGTACCACTGAAACCATAGGCAGAAATGGAGGACAGGGGCTGCTAAATAGGCTGGGCAAGGGGTCCTAACTGTCACAGTAGGATACTGTCGCTAACAGTATCCTGGGGGTCAGGGAGGAGTTTAGAATACAGTGACCCACCTTGGGTACTTTTGTACACCTGTGTCCTGGGATGGAAGTTAATGGAAAATTACAACCAGTTTACACAGAATAGGAAGTATTATTGGTCAGTCCTCAGGTGGAAAGATTTTTATTTTGCAGAAAGAAGACAGGGAACTGAGAGCACTCAAGGTACTTACTAAGGACCAAAGGAATATGAAATGAGATGATGGAAGAAGTTACAAAAGACAGCCACTATCATGTGACCATCAGCAGATCTGAGGACCGTGGAGCTTCAGGTTTGCTTTGATATATTTATTTGCATGTATAATAAGCAATTATTTCTTTCCTTTTCCATAACCTATTAGCCTCCTATTCAATACACAAAGTTAACAATAGTTAAATTTACATCTCGGTATCTAAATCAGCAGATCCCAAAGGCAGAGTGGGACTGAGCTAAAAGAATGAGCACCAACAAATGGATAAGGTGGCTTATCAGGCTCTGTGCCTCCTGTGTGAGGCACAAGGTTAACACAATTCAGTCGTACAGGAGAGAGTGCATTGCATGAAGTGCAAACATGATTTTGCAATTACTTAATTATTACAAAAAAATAAGGCTGTATGAAGGCCAAGTTGACAAGGGTGGGCTGCACTATGGTTTCCTCCATCAGCCAAGCTGAGATTTACTCGAATCACCTTCCCTTTATGACTCTAGGCTGGAATTGAACTAAAGAAAAAAAGCTTGCATGAAATACAGAGGCCATTGTTTTCTAAACTGTGGTCAGACACAGTGAAAAATAGGTACAGACCATCCAGTAGTCAGTACCAGCTGCCAGATATTTCAGGCCACTTACACCTTCCAGCACAAATCAAGTGCCCTTCTGCTGCTATCCAGAGTGGTCCCAGGTGAGACAAGCAGATGAGTCACCCACAGGCAACCAGAGCAAATTATGACCCATTGGATGTCAGCAAGTAAGATTGGCCTTTGTTTTAATGCTGAAATCACTAAGTTTAGGGGTGGTTTGTTATGTCACAATAAATAAGTAATATGTTTGGAATTAATAGTGGCAGATATTAGTGAAAATAGAAAAGACCAATATTTAAATAGATGTTTTAAATATTGTGCTTCTAAGCTTGCAACAAAAATAACTAGATTTATTAATGGGTACAATAAACCTCCAAGGATATTTTTCCTACCAGCTTAATAAAGACCTGTATTGGGCAGTATTATGAATATGTGCATAGTTGTGTGTATGTGGTTTATCTTTATCAAGTATCACAAACTCTAGCATACATCAGGAAGTCAATAAATGTTTTGAGTAGAATTAGAATTGAATAAACTTGATTGCTTAAAGCCATTCTGAGCTCCCTGTGACAGTAGAATCTTCCTGGGCTTTGAATTCAGGGTATTTCTTCATGTGTCAATTCTGTGCCGACTGTTAAATTAATAGTAAATACACCATAGCAATGAAACAAGTGCATGTCAGAGCCAGATTATTTGGTTTAACTTTCAGCTCATCCACTTACTGGTGATTTCACCTTGTATCAGTTTTTTAGTTTCTTTTACCCCATTTCTTTAACTATAGAATTAGGCTAATAATTTACCCATCACTAAAGCTATTGTGAGGATTGAGTGATTTAGACTCCAAAAGTACTTAGAATAGTGCCTGGCATGTAGTAAGTGTTCTATAACTGTATATTTTAAATTATATAACAATCTTCACTCTCAATTTCTTCATCTATAAAAATGACAATCATTACAACAATCTCCTAGGGCTGTGAAAATTACAGAGAAAATTTGTGTAAACCATCTCAGCAAAAGGTGTGGTACACAGATGTTTAGTCATTGTTTTTCCTCCCTCTTTCCCTCTCTTCTCCATTTCTTTCTTTCATCACAAGGGAAGCCCATTTGTACTGAGGTTATATGAGGACCAAATGAGATTAGAAAAGCCTGCAAATGCTAATCTCCCTTCTTTTCCTTTGCTTTTCCCAGGAGGCTTGAGACTTAAACAGAGAGTTAGATGCTTCTAAAGAGACAGTGGGTCTCTTTCCTGCTCATTCATCTTCAAAGCAAAGCCTCACTACTTGGTCTTTCTGTGCTTCCATTTTTAATCTGCAAATTGGGAGTGCTAATAAGCCCGGGATATAGGTTGGTCCCGGGTGAAGGTGGTTGAAAAACCATCACAAAAGAGGAGATGGAAAAGGAAAATGCCAAAGCCTAGTTCACCATGTTGCTCCTCTTCTCCAAGCTCCTCAGGGTCACCCCATTAAATACCTGGGATTAAATGCAAGGGAAGCTTGAGTTAGTATACTGCCCGTACTTATTCAATGTTTAATAAATATTTCTCCTATGAACTGATAAGTTAATAAATGGAGTTGAAGGGAGATCTTGAATACAAAAAACAGTGTTGTTTGGAGTAATGGAAAGTTTAAATCAACAAGTTAAACATTTTAAAAATTTGCTTTAAAAAAATGTTAAAGTCTAGAGCCTGCACCTAGTTCAATTTAAAAAAAAAATGCAATTGAAACAAACAAAAAACAACAACCAAAACAAAACAGACTTTAATTTTGTTTTTAGATCACCTGGTGACAATTTGACCATAATGGAAAAATAAACAATGACTGTCAGTCATAGTAAGGTGTAAATGCTAAATAAATATAGCAATTTGAATGGGATTACACTACATAAACAGTATTGATTTTTTTTGTTTGTATTAGAGTAAATCACCATTAGAAAATAGCCTTCCAATCAATGGTTCTAATTTAAAACCTAATTATTTTAATTATTCCCCAGAGCAATCACATTATATTCCACTTATATACACCAGGAAAATATGCTGAGCCTATGTCCATACATGTTGCACTAGAATCCTAAACAGAGTTTGCAGCTCATCACTTTCTGCTTGTATGCACCCTACTAGAGGCAAACCCCATCTTCTCACAGAAGCAGCCCTGTCCACCCCTCCTCTAGGTTTCTTACAGAGCACCTCTGTCACTAGCACAGGATAGACACACATCTGCATTTGCATCATTTATTTCACGTGAATTAATTCCTGGTTCATATCCAGGTGACACGATGTGAAGTAAATGGGATAAGAAAACTTGCCCTGTGTGTTGGGAGAGGTCCCATCTTGAGTTCAGTTCAGATGTGTTTAAGCAGATGAGTGGGACAACAGAAAGCACCTGCTATGAGAGCAAGGAAAGCACTTTTAGCATTCATATTTCAGAGCAGGGGAAGAAGGCAGTAACCTGTATGGTTATTCATTCCTCAAACCCAAGGACTTCTGTCAACCCTGCAAAGAAAAATGCTGCCTCTGTTTATCACTGAGACACAGAGGCACAACACCACGCTGAGGTGCTTAGCAGGCTGGTACAGGGTGATGACAGACCTCCAAGAGCTCTGGTGCCTTGAGGTGGGAGCAAATACACCATTCGGGCCATGTGCATGCAGCATCAAGAGAGGCAATGGCTTCTGTGCAAAGTCAGCGTCCTGAACCCAGCTGTCGCAGGATGAGGTTAGACCCACTGCTTTCTTACCATCGAGTATCAACAAGAAGGAACCAGAACAGAGAAGTGAGAAAGGAAGAACTTGGGAACTCACAGGACACAAAACTCGGATGCTCAAAATAATTCAGGGTAGGGTGGAAGTGAACCAGAGAAAAGGTCAATACCATACTTCAGCCTTAGTTTTGCAGATCAAATAATGAATCCTGGGGAAATGTGGGACAGGTGAGAGAACAAATCTCCTGGAGAAGACCAAAGGAAGATTCTCTCTTACTATCTTAAGGTGACTTGGAAAGGGGAGAGGAAATTTTTAGCAAGTCTAGGGAAGACAGTGAGTGTGAGTCCCATGGAAATTCTAGACAGTTATGGTGCAGGAGGCATTTCTAACCATCACCACTGACCCACAAGCAGACTAGCTTCCCCGATCTTGATGGAAGTACATAAGTGAGAAGTTTGGATTCTGTCAGTGATGTTGAGTGACCCTTGGGCCAGGTGGAAGACTAGTTGCCACTTGGAGCCCGAAGTGGCCAACTCCACATGATTCCAGAGAGAAGAAATGAGACTAGCAAGTTGAAGTTACAAAGAAACAGATTTAAGAGCTTATTACCAATAAAGTGGGTGACCATATGAGTTGGTGAAATGGTTCTTCATGACTAAGCATGTTCAAGCAGAGTTTAGCTGACTATATCACAAAGTTGCTTTTCTCTGGATAAAATTAGAAAAAGACGTGTGTGTGTGTGTGTACACGCACACATATTTAAGTGTTTTCTTAACAGCTAAGCCCTCTCATCAAATAGCCTGATGCACAGCATGTCAGTGGGGTGATGCTGTAGATGTTATTAACAACTACAGGAAAAACTAACCCAGCGCTTACAATACACCGTCCACTGTTCTAAGCACATTGAAAGGATGGTCATGGATTTTGCACACACAGATTCAATCAACCATGGATTAAAAGTATTCAACAAATGCAATTCTGGATGTATGCATTTTTTGCTATTGTTCCCTAAACAATGCAGTAGAGCAACTATTTGCATAACTTTTATTTTGTATTAAGCACACTGTAAGTAAATATAAATGATTTAAAGCACATGGGAGGAGGGGCTGAGGATATAGCTCAGTTGGTAGAGTGCCTGCCTCGAAGGCACATGGGCCCTGAGTTCAATCCCCAGCAACACACACACACACACACACACAAGTACATGAGAGGACGTTAAGTTACATGAAAGTACTACAACATTTTGTACAAAGGACTTGAGCATCTGCAGATTTCGATACCTCAGCATGATCCTGGAACCAATGCCCCTCAGACATTGAAAGACAACTTTACTAACTCATTTAGTTCTCATGCAACCTTATAGGAAGTATCATTATTCCCATTTTATAGAGGAGAAACTGAGACACAGAGAAGTTAAATAACTTGTTCTAGGTCGCATAACTAATAATCAGGATCATACGCAGCTATTGTATTTCTGTTACCCATGTTCTGAACTTCCACACCACATTAGCAAAATTGGGATGGGGCACTCAGAGACTCACTTATTTAGCCTTGACAACTTTGAGGCACAAACAACCCCCTTGGGTACCTCCAAAGATCTAGCTCCCTTTGGAGCACAATTTGGAAAACAATTGAACTAAAAGAAATGCAAGCTCCTGTCTGACCCTGATTTATAGATGGAGAAATTTACAGACACAAAGCTCAGAGGACCTGGGCTCTGTGGAGCCAAATGAATGTGTTCATCTGGACGGTGTGCTTGAGCAGGAGCAGTCTCTCAGCAGAGAGGAGGCTGTGGCCAGGCCACAGGGAACCACCTGTCTCTGGTCTCCCTTCTCCATGGCTTTATGTAGTCAATAGAGACTTGGCTCACAGAAAAATCTCTCTTCATCTTCTGGATAACAGGTTACCCTCCAAGGAGCTCATTAGTAAAAATGAAGGGAGTGAGGAAGGAAGGAAGGAGGGAAAGAGGGAAGGAGGGAAGGAGGAAGGGAGGGCACAAAGACAGACAGGAAGACAAGCACACAGGAAGGCGAGGAGATGACATCATGCTTGCTCCTGCTGAATGCCGGCCCCCTTGGTGGGTGGAGAAAAGCAGACCTAGCTTACCTAATGCCCCTAACTGAAATAGTTCCCTCCTTCTCTCTCTTCTGTCATTAGCAGAACTGAGAAGTTGCCTGAGCCAAGGATCTTAAAAAGAATCCAAACTTTATTCCAAAACCACCATATGCTAGCCTTGAAACCAAACTCCCTAGCATATGTGCCCCACAGCAACTGAACTCGAACAATGACACAGAATCATCAAGCACAGAAGGGGCTTGGTGCGTGGTCGTCAGGAATCCCCAGAGCCTTTCTGAGCTCTTTGAATCCTGCCAGCTTGCCATGGTCCTCTTCAGAATACTTCTCAGCGCATGGACCCCGGGGCTGAAAGGTTCGAAACTCTCTAGGAACCGCGTGCAGATTCATACAGTGCCAGCCCTTTACCAACATTAAACAAACACATTAGAGAGAAAAGCAGGGTATGAGCGATGGAAGGGGGATTTTTTTCAGACGCCATCAAACAGTTTCATTTTTCAGATGAGGATCTTAAGATCTAAAGGAAACAAACTCAGGACTGGAACTGGCATGCTGTTCTCTCCAATCCAGCATTGTGGTAGGACCTATTTACCCCCTCTCACTAATCTACATTATATTCAAGTCTCCCCAGAACATGTCTCTGATTTTTTTTTAAACTTTCCTTATTATGGGCTCACACAAAAATGTCTTCAATGTTACTGACTAGTTCTATGAGCCATCTATTTTGAGAACAAGACAATATCAATATGAGGTCTGTTGGGTCAGAGCATCTTCAATCATTCTTCATTGTTTATTACTAATTTTGCTGAAGGTCTAAGCCCCTTTCTCAAGATGCATAGGTAATTCTTCCCTCTGCCTACACCAGGATAGCATAATAGGTGACTGATGCTTGGTCCTACTCAGTAAACAGTTCTAGAAAGAGCAGATTGTTCTCCCCCTACCTGGTACCATGTGACATTTAGCTCCCCATCTCATGTCCTCATGCTCTGTCCTCTATCTGCATATCTACAAGCATATCTCGATATGCTACCATAAACATTTCAATTCATCATGGAAAAAATTTTGCTTAGATGTTGGCTTAAACTTCACCTTCAATCAGGCCCCCAAGGTGCTCTCACATAATGCCAGAGCAACTGTAAAGAGATCCCTACTTTTATAAGATAAATAATGGGTAGGACTGAATTTTAACGTGTAAAATCACACAAATGCTCATGATTTCTACTGATAAGATAAACTCAAGTAAAGTAAATATATAAAAGGGGAAGAAGAGTGAGTAAACTCCCAGTTGACGAATGTAGAATTTAATCTTGACAAATTAGTTGTAGTTTGGAATTTTATGTCCTCCACAACATTGGTTTCCTTTATTAAATAACTATAATGCCATTTGAATTGCTGATGCTCTGGACCCATATGTTTTATCAGGCTTTCATCTCACTAACAACAATCTTTCCTAACAATGATATTTTCCAAAAGAAAGAGGAAAACAAGATCACCAGTAGGCAAACACAAAAGAAATAAATGAGGTGTATGGGGTCAACGAATTAGAGTTTGAGAATTGGAGGAGAAACATAATTTAGGTCATCTCAAAGTATTTCACCCAAGATATTTCTCAACAGAGTCAAAGATAATGACTTTATAATGGAGAAACTCAGCAGAGACCAACTTAACCAAGCATCCAAAGTCAGCATCACAAATAATAAGATACCCAAATAAGATAACCCCATTGGTATGGTGAACTGAGAAGGGGACCACATTGCTTTTATTCTTGGCAAAAACACATGCTTCACACCAATAAGAAAACATTGCTCAAAACCAATATGGGGACACTCTACAAAGTAAGTGATCATTACCCTTTGGAGGTGTCAAGGTCATGAAAGACTGAGGAACTACTACAGATGACAGGTAACTAAGGAGAAATAAGAACTACAGAGAGTGCAGAATATTGAATTGGATCTTAGAAGAGAACCTAATGAGAAAAGTTGGTGAATTTTGATAAAAGTCTCTAATCCAGCTAATAATCTTATGCCTGGTTTTGATAATTCTGCCATAATGATGTAAAAGGCAAATATTGTTCACATGGAATGAGTGGTGGAGGGAATTTAGAGGAGTTGTTTACTTTTCTGTAGTTTTTCTCTATGTCTAAAATCAGTTTAAAATAAAATATTATTTAAACAAAAACACACGCTACTTTAGCCTGTTTTCTACTGTTGTACTTTTGTGTTTACCTTCCAGAAGGGTGGCTGTCCCCGGTCATGGCATTAAAAAATAACAAACAAGTTCATCTTTGATTCCCTGGTGAATTCAAAACAGAAACAACAGTGAAGAATGTCAAAAAGGGTCACTCAAGTTGTTCACCTGAACAACTGTTAAGAGATGCAGGGAAGGAAAATGAAACAAGTAACAACCCTGAGTCTTTGTCTCTCTAAGCTCAGTCCCCTGGTCACGATAATGGAAATAGTAAAAATGTCCTAGTAAGAAGAGAAAAAATTTAATCTTGACAAATTAGTTGTGGTTTGGAATTACATGTCCCCCATAACATTTATTTCCTTTATTAAATAACTATAATGCCATTTGAATTGCTCATCCCCTGGACCCATGCGTTTTATCAGGCCTTAACCTCACTAGCTACAATCTTTCCTAACAATGAAATTTTCCAAGAATATAATCCTTGTGGTTGGCAAGAGTTATCATTTCTAGAAGAAAGCAGTAGCATGTGAAAATGGACTATTTCTATGATAAACTACATTTAGGACCATTTTGCATAAAGACGTTTTATGTGTGCAGAATGGGAACAGATCTGCCATTTCTTAGAAGGGGTCCCATAAGGACGGACAACCTTATGATGACTGCTGCCCATTGAAAGCCTGCAGGATCCCTGGGACAGGCTTGACATTTGACCTCTCTGACATAGTCACTATCATCTTGCACCTTCAAAAATACCTTTTGTTTTAAAAAATTAGATTCAATTTCCAAACCCATATAGTACATACATAAAAAGAACCAAGAGTGAAACCCTGGTATATGCCTGCAAAGCCACATGAGTTTCTTGTAACTGGAAGCCCAAGACATCAAGAGTCTAACATCCTTAGAGATAGATCAAGATGATTTGGGGGCTGGGGATGTGGCTCAAGTGGTAGTGCGCTCGCCTGGCATGCGTGCGGCCCGGGTTCGATCCTCAGCACCACATACAAACAAAGATGTTGTGTCCGCTGAAAACTAAAAAAATAAATAAATACTAAAATTCTCTCTCTCTCTCTCTCTCTCTCTCTCTCTCTCTCTCTCTCTCTTTCTAAAAAAAAAGGAAAAAAAAGATGATTTGGTCATGGGATGCCTTAAAAATTCACAGAGGCCTTTAGTTTTGATGGTGCTGTTTGTCTTAACTGGGTCAGAATGATCTGAATATAGCTGGTTTCTGAATGAACAGTCCTGCTTCCTATCCAAGGAATCCCAAGGATCAATAAGACAAATTAAACCAGCTTTCCATGGGTGCAGACAACCCTTCTCAGAGGTGGTGACATGTAAACATCAGCTTGAGAGATGAGTTAAACTTACAGACAAGTGTTTTCCTGGCAGAGGAGAACAATGGTACAGAGGCACGAACTGGGAAAAGTTGCAACAGTGAGTATGGATAGACAATGTACTGGAAGAAGCACAGAGGACTTGGATCATAACGTATGCTTTCATAGAGCATGCAATCTAGACAGGGAGCCTTCCCTGCAGAAAGCTGATGAGTTATAAAATGAATAGAGCCCGTCTCTCGATACTCTGTAAAATGCCTTTCAGACACTCACCTCCTACTTTCTTCACTGTTTTCCACCTCTGTAGCACTTAGCAGTCACTTTGAAAAACATGGGGTAAAAAGCTTTCTGATTCTCTTACTATGATATGGAAAATACAATGGAAGAGTTTATAGTTTTTAGTGAAAGTAGCATATAAAACATTTATTCCTGCAAATCAAGTCCCTTAGTAAAAAAGTCTGACTTGGGTGAACAGTTTTACTGGCAAAGATGGACAACTGCAGACCCTTGCCCACAGGCTATCCCGCCTTTAGCAATGACAGAACACCAGCAAGCAGTAGGAGATAGGACTCTATACTAACTACTGTGACTTAGGCACTGAGCACGTAGTGAGAGTGAGCAGCTCCTGGATGTTCTCCAGGTCAGACACAGAGCTTATGGCTTCATGGCGACCTTCTCATTACTCTTTACACCAACAAGAAGGTTCTAGAGTGATTATCCTCCATTTAGAAGAAGATGTTGAATCAAAGAATGGCTCATGACTTGGCAGAGAACACTGGGGAATTGGGAGCAGAACCGAGAATCTGTCCCCACTGCATAAGTCTCCTGGAGTTCATCTGAAAGCTCAGCTGTGTCATCAATGATCATCCTGGGCAGAGGTGTGTGTGACCCTCAATGTCTCTGAATTCATCCATCATGGGTAAAATTGAGGATCACTATCATAAATGTGCTGTATTGTAATGTACTGTGGTCTTCATCCAATTTTATTACAAGGACTCAGTTTGATCAGTTCAGAGCAGCCATGGGTAATTCGAGCTTCATTACAGTCAGAGAGAGAGAACGTGGTCCCACAGCACAGTTCACCAATGGGCACAGCCTCTGAGACTGCCTGGTGCACCCTCCTGGACACAGGCATCTCTGCACATTAGGAAAGAAAGCTGAAGCTTGTGACTCTGGAGGTGCCTCAGAGACACACTGTGGGAGACAAACCAAACACAGATCAAGAGAAACAACTGAAGTGATGTGCCTCAATTTCCCTTATCATTCACTGAGCACCAACCTTCACACTCCTGCACTCCTGCAGTGTTGTTGCAGATGTTGAGAGGATTGAGTAACTTGTCCAGGATGCATAATGGGTCTGAACAAGTGCTAGAACAGCCTCCCGTTTTTCTGTCAGGCATCCTGAAGGCTGAGCTGAGCTGCCCTTCCTTCTGGGCCTGCAGCCCCATGGAAAGATGAAATGGTTGTTATCAAAGGTTTCCTCAGGCCTGAGCCCTTGATTGATACTCTCCCTGTGGCCTGTAGCAAGAACACAATCTCTCCTCCAAAAGGTCTGGGGAGTTGAAGGTGAGGTATGCCTTAAGGCACACAGCATGGAACAGGTTCATGACCAGATGCACTCACACTGATGTTTAGGATGATCAGACCCAAGTATCCTTCTTTGTGTTCTACCTGGAGAAAGGAAAAATAGAGTGGGAATAGAAATATAATGTGGAAGAAGAGGAGAGAAGGAAGGGTAAATACTAGAGAAGAGGAAGGAGAAAAACTGAATGCATTGACTAAGGAGATCCTGACCAGCTAAAGTCTCCGGAGGCCCCTCCTTATCCATTCTGCCCTCCTCTCCTCCCTGGAGTGAATCTAAAACCAGGTCCCTGGGGAGTTCAGCAAGCCATCTTACTAGATAATTGCACAAGACAGCTCAACACAGCTTGGCTGAGATGATGGTTTAGCAAAAATAGGGACCATGCAAGATCATAGTTCGACCACACACAGTTTTTTTAAAAAGGACTGGACTACAGCTAGGGTTACTTGAAAACAGACTCCACAGAATCACTGGGTGGGCACTTTGCACACAGCATCACAAAATGCTGCATTAGTCAGAGGTCTCAGCTACAAAGAGCAGAACCTGACTCAAGAATTAAAGCAGTAAATGAATTTACTAAATAGCCATTAAGAAGACTGTAGAATAGCCAAGAGGCTGCAAATAAACAGTTTGAAAATGGATGGGAACAAAAGATGGCAGATGTCATCATTGCCCTAGAAGTTCTGTGCTCATTGTGTGCCTTGGTACAGACCTGCAGTCCCAGTTACTAGGGAGAGCGAGGCAGAAGGATCACTTGAGCCCAGAAGCTTGAGACCAATCTGCACAAGGTAGTAACACCCTGCCTCAAAACCCAGAAAACAAACAAAAAGACAATCTGATGAGTAAGATCCCTTCCTTCCCTTGGAGCCATGTCGACTTAGCCAGAGAGATTCAGAGGGCAATGAAGGTAGAATATCCAGTTCCAACTGTTTACAACCACATCTCCATTGGCTCAGGGTAGAATCAAAAATGGCAGCTATCCCTGGTGTAGGTTTATCCTCTGAAGCATGGGCCACAAAGCTCCAGAAGTGGGATTTGAAGTCCCAAGATCTCAGAGTGTCTCAGTCACTAACCAGCTGACTTGAGAATCACTCACCCTCCCACCAACATAAGCTCTGCATTTGCCCAGTGGAATTGGTAACCTCCACCCTGTTGCTGCCCAGGGTTGCATGAGAAGCAAGCAGGAAAGGATAGATAAGCGGCCTAAGAACTGAGAAAATGCTAAAAACCCTCTTCATAATGTTCCACTGTTACTGGATGAGGATGCTGCACATGTAAAAGTCTATCTCCAGAGACCCATCACCAAGGGTAAAGCACTGGCTGCATCTCTTATCACCTGGTGGCCTTGAAAAGTCTAGATGACCCTCTGAATATCAGGTTGCTTCTCACTAAGATGGGAATAATGTCACAATCTCAAAGAATTACTGCAAGGACCAGAGGGGATATCATATGTACTGCTGACTGCCTGCCACTCAAACACTGGTAGATAGGAATAATCACAATAAGTAATAATAATAGTCATTATTAAAGTAGCAATAATGACAGGTTACATGCCCTCTTCCCCTGATTTATCAAACCGAAAGAACTTTCTAATCACCCTTAACAAATTATCATGAATGATTCATCCTCTTGGATTATGGTTTGGAACTGAGAACCAACATTTTCTTTACATTTTGAAGCTGCTGTTGTCATTCACACGTTCTCTCCGGAAGTCTACTTGGTGTAGCTCACTGCCATACCAGCCAAGAAAGCGGAAATTCCTTCCAGAATCCCTGCCTTTCTAAGTGTCAGTCCAGCAAGGAAGGGGTTACTAGGAATTCTGAGCACTTGCTTAAGCATAAGGCATCCGACCTTGTCAGGAGGCCTCAGGCTTTGCAGCATTTCTGCTTGTCTCTGCACACAGCCCTTAGTGGAAAAGTACTGCCCAGACTCTGAATTATTAATCCCATCATGACATCCAATACCCACTAGATGAAAAGAACAAGTGAGACCCACTGTAAGGATCTAAGGGAAAACCAGGAGCCAGCAGTACCTTTTGACCATAATCAGGGTTTTCCTGCTCGCCTCTGGGGTGTGGACAACCTCTCTCATCCTCAGCTCCCTCTCATATGCAGACCTCAGATAAAACCACCTCTGCTTCCTTTTGGGAGTTGGGAAAAAAAGACATCGAATGACCCCACCCATCAGTCAATGATGTCACACCAACTTGAAATCAGTTGTTGCTTTGAGTTTCTGAGACAGGAGCACAAGAAAGAGTTCAAGGTCTTTACATTTTCTGTTTTCTCTTCAAGGACCAGGCACTGAATCCAGCAAAATCCAACTTTGCTGGAGGGTAGAAAATTATTGGCACATGGAAAATTCCAGTAGTAAAAGGTCCACAGGAGATACATTTGTCAAATTCCACATTATTTGGCAAGGCTTTGAACCAAGTTCTTAGGAAGGCTAAACTCTGAAAGAATGGATTTATTTTTATGTCAGAAACAGAAAACGGTAGGACAGAAAGATCATGGCTCAAGAGATTCAAGCTCAGTCAGCTTGGAGCTTTTTTTCAAAAGTGCTTACTAAATGCTGGTAGCTAGGGTGACACACATGGCCACCAGTGAAAAATCACCTGCCACTTATGCAATGCCTGGTATCTGCCAGGTTCTTTGCCAAGTGGTTTATTCTTTGTATGCGATTTATCATGACAGCAACCAAAGGATATTTAGGTTTTATTTGAGGAAATTGATATTTTAAAAGATATGCATTGACTAAGGTCGTTGGAGTTGAAACTCAAACCCAGATTTATCTGGATTTAAAACCCTTAAGAAACATATAATTTAGCAGAAGGGCCCACTGAGATAACAGCTAATGCCAAAGCTGCAGACATTAGCAAGCAGAATTAAATCTATAATAGGGTATCTGTTGAAGGATAACAAACTGCCGGGTTTTTTTCAGGAATCAGGGGTGTCTCAGGATACAAAAATCCTACTGTTAAAACCAGAGCAGCCTGGGACAAACTGGGACAGTTAGCCACCATGGAGGAAAGGGGAGTCGGCTACTGAAGGACAGTTTGTGTG
This sequence comes from Urocitellus parryii, assembly GCF_045843805.1. Taxonomy (NCBI): domain Eukaryota; kingdom Metazoa; phylum Chordata; class Mammalia; order Rodentia; family Sciuridae; genus Urocitellus; species Urocitellus parryii. Next base: position 135,949,763 of record NC_135540.1, read on the forward strand.
ATGGTGAGGAGTCTGACCTTCATCCTATGAAAAACGAGACAACTGATTTGGACAGAGGACCAGTCTAGGAAGGAGAAGACACTGAATGAGGATCTGGCTGCTGTCTGCACAGTGGATCAGAATCTAAAAATGCTGACCAGGATCTTCAGAATGATGGGAGACAAGGAAAGCAGACCCAAAGGGGAAGAAAGCAAAATGAACCCGTATGTTTTCTTTTAACTCTGAGATGGTGCTTTTAAGATTGAAATCTAATCAGTGAGAAGTCTATATTACATATTGACTAAATCAACTAGATTATTTCAGGATGATTCAGTATCCACCTATTTACACGTTAGATTGTCCCTCCCCACCTCCCTCATAAAGCTGTATGTTGGAGCTCTACTCCTACTACCTCAGAATATGACCTTGTTTGCAAAACAGGTTTGCTGCAGATGCAGTTAGTTAAGATGAGGTCAGCAGGTGCAGTGTGCACACATGAAATCCGAGGAGCTCAGGGGGCTGAGGTGGGAGGATTACAAATTCAAGACCACCCTCAGTAATTTAGCAAGATGGTAAGTAACTAAGTGAGACTCTATCTCAAAATAAAATATAAAAAGGGCTGAGGATGTAGCTCAGTGGTTAAGCACCCCCGGGTTCAATTCTTAGTACCAAGTAAAGAAGGTCAAATTGGCAGAGTGGACCTCTAATCCAATATGACTGGTGTCCTTCTAAGAAGATAGCCATGTGAAGGTAGAGACACTTGGGAAAGCTCTGTGTGACTAAGAACAGGGCATATGCAGCTGCAGGCCAAGGAAAGCCAAGATCACCGGCAACCCAGAGGGCAGAGGAGGCAAGGATGTTCCTCCACGGGTTTCAGAGGGAGCACAGCTCTGCCAACACCTTGACATAGGACTTATAGCCTCAAGAACTATGAGCTGATAGATTCCTGTTGAGACACCGGTTTCATAGTACAGCATCCCCAATGGAGCTAATCCACTAGCCAAACAACATCCAAACTTGGTTTTGCCAAAAAGAGACCAGATACAATAAATACTCTGCTGACAAGTTCTAATAGGCAGGCACCAAGCTGGGTGTTTTCCGGTGAGATGTCTCAATAGACCTGTAATGATCCAGGTGACCAATGAGAAAACGGACACCGAGGTTGCAGCTTGCCCACTGGAACCCAGCTAGGAAGTGGCAGAGCCTGGCTTCCACTCCTGTCTCTCTGGCTTCAAAGGCAGATTCTTCGTTTCTCCTGCCTTGGATTTCCTAAAAGGAATGGCAAGAAAGCCAAGGCAGAAAGCCAGATCGAACCGGAAAAGCTGGCAGAGCTCTCTAAGCAAAATACAAACAGGAGAAAACACAACCTTGAGGGTGCTGAGAGGGGTAGAAGAGGCCAGGCGGAAGAAAGTCCTCTTGCTCTGCAACTCTGAGTCACCAAACTGCGATTCTCATTCTTATCAGCACAACTTGCTTCCCATTGTCCCCCGGGGGGAACTGCCAGCCAGGGGGAGGCAGAGACAAAGCGAGCTCAGAGAGACTTCGACATCCGAGTGAGCAAGTCTTTTCAGAAGCCCCTGGGGCCTTACAGGGAAGACACTTTGCTAAAGTTAATTACTTTCTGGATGAACATCTGATTACAAATATCATTTGCAAGCCCCACCTGCCGAGGATGTCTCCTGTTTTTCAAGTGGATGTTCAAAGAATGTTAAAATCCTAATATATATCTTCATCTCCCGTAGAAAACAGAACAGTGATTATTTTGGGCCTCGGGAAGTTGGGATCCAGTCACGGAATTCATCACCACCCTTGTGCAGTCTAGGAGAACAGAAAACAGATCGGATGAGAATTCTCCAAGGAACACATGCCACCTGCAAAATCAGCCTGAGTCACTGCTGAAGCCAGAGGCTGGGTTTAAATCAGGAATCATATTTAAAATTTTGACCAATGATCCCTTACCATAACAATGAGGCTGCTTTATTTGGAAAAGAGGCAGTACTTTTTTGCAGGGAGGGGGTGGGTACCAAGGATTGAACTCAGGGGCACTCCACCTCTGAGCCACATCCCCAGCCCTATTTTGTATTTTATTCAGAGACAGGGTCCCACTCAGTTGCTCAGAGCATCTTCATCGCTGAGGCTGGCTTTGAACTCGCGATCCTCCTGTCACAGCATCCCGAGCCGCTAGGATTACAGGCATGTGCCACTGCGCCCGCCCACCCACACCAGTATGTTTTTGTCTGGGTGTGGAAGATGCACTTGGGGCACTGTTCGCCACCCAGAGGAAAGACACAGGGTCGGCAGATGGGAACAGGCTCCTACTCCCCCAGTGTGGCTCAGTAGGCTTCCCCTTCCTCTCCTGGACTCAGTTCCTCATCTAACAGCCCAAGTTCTTTGTTCTGATAAGATTATGTCACCTTGTCCCTCCCTCCCTCATCCCTTTTCTTTCTCTTCTCAACTCTACACCCATGGCCACGATTAAGCGATCATGTAGTTTGAGGGATTGGCAAGTGGGTTTGGATAAGAACACAGGAATGGTCCATACGATGCTCTACAGAAATCTGTGAGGAACTGGGAAGACAGGAGGGGCTGAGACGTGGATACTGTAAAGCTCATTCATTCATTCATCTGTTTCACTGAGCACACATGACTGGCCTCAATGACCTTGGGAGTAAGACAATAAAATGTCATTCCTGGCTATTCAGACCCACCAGGTGGTATGGAGAGAGAAATAGTCAATGAATCCTGAATGTTACAGACGAGAAAGACTCTGAGAATGATGAAAGCAGGTACAGAGGCTTTATCCAGTCAAGGAAATCTCTCAGGGGGAAACAGTGGGAAAGAGAATATTCTAGAAAGAAGAAGCCCAGTGCATAGTCAGACATTCAAGCACTCGCTTTCTGCAGTTCAAAGTCCTACGTCCTGTGGCCTAAGCAGTGAACAGAGGGTGAGATGAGAGAGGCTTCAGGGCCTCTTTAGGGGAGACAGTGGACTTAGGGGTCATGGTCTGTATGCTGAGCTGAGGATGGCAATCACCCCTTTACTGTGCCCACCTGCCTGGCAGTGAGTCCACAGCTGTCACACCTCCTGCATGAAGCACACCCTGAACCAGTGATGAGACCATCCTGCAAAGCTCCAGAAAGCTGGAACCAAAGTGAAGAAATTACAAAAAGCAGGAACTTTAATAGTCAGTGCTCTTAAACTGGAAGAAGACCCATAGGCAACAGTAAGTGCCCATTCATGACTGGTGTATAGATTTGTTGGACAACCTAATCTTTAAAGTCACCTTCAACCAGTGAGGCTCAATGCACATTCCCTCTTTTCACAGTGGATATCAATTAAGCCATCTTCTAAAAAACATGTGGGGCCGGACTGGTGTTATAAGGCAGAGTTTCAACCAACAAGTGTGTTTTTTATGAATTCCTTTCTGCCCCCTCCACCACCACCACCACCAGCTACTACACCATGAATTGCATCTATTCCAAACATTCTATTTGAGAAATTATATTTATCAAATAATAATTGTTCTTATTTGAGTTGTAAAAACAAAACACCAGTATTGATTTAATTAGATATTTTCAAATATAGAAAACAGCTTGAAGTCTACCATCTGGGGACACAAGATTGGAAATGTCTAGAGGAAATCATCTCCAAGGTCCCCTCTGGCAATGTGACTCCAGGGAATAAAGTGATTTTTTAAAAAAAAGGCAGAAGTTGGAGCCTGGCAATATTTTGAAGGCCTGTTCTGAGAAGAGAAAGCAAAGTGAATATGCAACTCAGTGCAGAGGGAACAATTGAGAGGGCAGGTATCAGGCCAGCCTAGATCAGGGAGCATGGGCTGCAGGGACCGGCAGGTCTGGCTTAGAATCAGGGGTGACTAGTCATAGACTTTGAGTAGCATATGTATCTTGTCACTCTGAGACTCCTGTCTTCTGCAGATGGGGCCCATTGTCCTTGAAAGTATTGTCACAAAGGTTTCATGAACAATGTATATAAAGCAACCAAGGATAGCTGGCACACAGTAGGCTTGCAAAGCAGGGTAGAAATCATAACAATGACAATATCGCTTTCATCAAGAGGTTCAGATACCAAGAAGCGGTTTAATTTGTTTACTGTGCAGAAAGATAGGAGTCTTTATTGCTCTAATGACAGCTAGATGACTTTAGAAGCTGCCTAGGGATAGCGTGCTGTTGTCATTGTAGATAATAAAAGCAGAATTGAGAGGAGAATTAATGAGAAAACCAGATGAATCCAAAATGCTGGGCCATCACCCGTCTGGACTGCGTCAATGCAGGGGAAGGAAGGGATGACGTAAGTGTTTATTTCTAACTCCCTCTCTGAGAATGCTGTTTTCAGTCTGGCTTCTGCTTTTAGCACTCCCAACACACCTGGACTCCAAACAGCATTCTTTTTAAATCTCTGTTATTGCTTCTGGCCTGAGTCCCTAAGGCAACTACGTGCATGATTATATTCTTGCTATGTGGAAAGGAAGGTAATGGTGATACGCTCCCCAAGAGCTAGGAATGTGACAAAGAGATTGTCCTCCCAAGAGTTAAGCCAGGAAATCAGTACAGTCAGATCAAGATGTGCAAAGACAGAGTGGGCCCCAGTTCAGCAGGAGAGGGGCCAACCTCAATGAAGATGTTAAGGTATCTAGAGAAAAATTATATTGGTCAGAAGGAGGCTGATCAGCAGGGAAACATAAAAAAGAAAGCCACAGAGGAAAAATATGCAGCAAGAAACACATCCCACCCAAGGGCATGCAGCGTTTTCAGCACATTGGAATCTATAGTGGCTGCTGGTCACCTTGGGGATAAACCCCCAAACATCTCACATGATCCATGAAGCCCGGCAGGATTGCAGCCCAGCACATAGGCACCCCACCTCTCTCCACCTCCCTCAGTTCTCCTGGAGCCCTGGGCTTCTCAGTGCCTTTACAGATGGCCTGTTCTCTTGGACTGGGATTCTCCTTCCCCAAATTTTGCATGGCTCCTGGCCTCACATCATTGCTCAAGCATAACTTGGCCTTCTCTGACTGCCACATCTAAAATCCATCAGAAAACCAGAGGCAAACAATATGTTTAGAACTCATGAAATGGTTGGATATTGTCCTGAGACCTATAAAAAGATGGTGTGTGTGTGTGCGTGTATGTGTGTGAGAGCAAAAGCCAACAAGTAGCCTGGTAGGAAGAGAGAGGGTTTGTTTAAAAAGGTGAAAGAGGGCAGGGGTGCAGCTCAGTGGTGGAGTACGTGCTTAGCATGCGTGAAGCCCTGCTTCCATCCCCAGCACCAAATAAATAAATAAATAAAGTTGCAGGAGAGGTTTGCTCTGCACAACATAAAGCTGGTGAGATACTCAGTCCCCACAGATTGCAGTGCTGCAGCGATATTTCCTGAAAAAGGGAGAAAGCCATCCAGGAGAGGCTAATTTATGGGAGCAGAGTTCCACCGTCATGAATCTGTCTTGCTAAACCAGAGGATGCCTTTTAGAATACTTGCCTGCTTTATCTCTTAAATGTATTTAGTGGAAAATTTTAAGCTGTTTTTCCCTTAACCCTTCATTTTCTGAGATTTGGATTTTACAAACTGAGAGTTGGGAGATCATAGCTCTTGAAGGAAAGAAAGCAATAACTCTGTTTTATTCCCATTTGTCAAAGACATCCCAAATGGAAGCTGGAGAGATCAGACCATCCCATGGTGTCCCTCAACTCCCCAATACAACAAATCTCAACTCTGATTCCCTTCTCACGGAGCACATTTCCTCTGGTAGTTTAACTTTCCACACAGATTTACTAGGAAACGAAGAAACTGAACTGTGGACGTGAATTCTGGTTTCCCGGGTCCATTGTATTTCTCACTGTTGGTTAGAATACGGCACAAATGGCCCTTAGCTTGTGTTTTTGTCTGTGTCGATTGTGTCTTCAATGCTGCAGCAAGAAGCCTCCTTGAGTTCTCTGACGGGGCTGGCAGGGACAGATCTCTGAGTCTTTACTCAAGGAAAATTGGAGGGAGAGAGTAAGGTGAAAGTTTGGGGGGTTACCAGTTTCTAGGACTTTACTAATGACCATCTGGTTCTAATATGGGAGAAATCTGAATAATGAGTGTGTGTGTGTGTGTGTGTGTGTGTGTTGCTGTTCTAGAATGATCCTTGGAGAGGGAGAAATGGAGGAGTGAGGTTAGCTGGACTTGTGGTAGATCCCTTGAGGCCTGGAGAAAGAAAAAGGGCCATTCATGCCCCAGCATGGAGTCTCTAAGGAATGGAGATTTGGAGAAGAGTGGCCCCGAAAGCCAGAGTCGCGGGAACCAAGGTCCAGGGCACCTGTGATCCAACCTGGGTCTAGGTAACAAAGCTGCCATCCTTTACAAGGCCATTAAAAGTCTGCAAAAGGAAATAGACAAGCAAGCCCGTCCGACTCATGAAGGGTGACTCTGTCGGAGGGTCTGAAGATCAGAAAGCACAGTGAGGATTTAAAGACCTTTATGCCTGTTACAACTAAACAAGTGTCTCTCACACCATTCTCTGCCTTCCATCCCTGAACTTACAGACAAACCAGGATCTGACCGTGCATGCGCACCACCAAGAGGCCATTCTGCCCACAGCTGTTCAACCTCCCTGGATAACCCCAACCACTCTGAGCCTCTTCTTTAAAACATCCAACTGTGGGGGACCAGGGACAAGCTCAGAACTTACCCAAATAAGTAGTATCTAGGAACATCACCCCAGAGTTACTCCTTTATCCTATGGGAATGCTTCTGTAGGGGAAACAGACTATCTAATACAAACAACACACACACACAAAAAAAAAAAAAAAAAAAAACTTACACATGTATACTTAAACCAAACACAAAGTGAGGTCAGTAACACTTACCTTAGGGACTGTTTAAGGGAGCAAGCCGAGGCTTAGAAAAATGAAGAAAGTTATCTACCAGCCAACAGATCCCAGATAGAAACCCAAACCTGAGTCCAAGAGTCTAAAGCAGCTCTGACATGATCAAGTCATTTGGCAGTCACGAGAGAACTTGACTATTACCTACAGGCAAAATGCATTTACTGTGCTGGACATCATGTTAGGTCCTAGTGACTGAAGTCCCAGTCCAGAAGAACACAGTTGTCCTAAGAGGAAGGTGAGCAGCTCCATGGCAGGGACTTGGGAGTTCTTCCAGCAGGAAGAGAAAGGAGAGGACAGGTGGACAGTTTCACCCAACAGAGGAAGCTGCTTTCAGACAGACATTTAAGGAGAGGAAACAGGGCGTGCAGTGTGTAGGGATTTGAAACAGACTGTGGGTGAGGTCAAGAAATAGTGAGCTGCCTGCTCTCTTTTCACCCAAAGGGGCTCAGACAATTCGTTAAGAAGTCATTCATGTGAGGTCTTAGAATTGCAATTCAAGGGGCACAGATTCTAGAATAAAACTCCATGTGACCCTGTAGGAAAAGGTTTGGAAGGTCCATTCAAGGCCTTCAAAAAGACGGAGATGTTTAAGTGAATTCAAGAACTTGCTACTAAAAATTATGGCTGGAGGGCAGACGGACAGCGATAGCTTGTTGGTGCAGCGCAGACTGGTTCACACCATGCCTCTGTTATAGGGGAGAGCTTCCCTATTCCATCTCCAGGATGTTTCTTCTCAGGAAGAACTTTCTTTGGGCAGGTTAGCAAGTTCATAGAATGGTCACCAAGGCATGAGGCAGAGTCTGGGTCACAAAATAGAATCACACTTGTCAGCTTTCTTTCACACTATTTAAAGAATAAGGTGGTGCACACCTGTGATCCCGTGATCAGGAGGCTGAGGCAGGAGGATCACAAGTTTAACAGCAGCCTCAGCAACTTAGCAGAATCCTGTTTCAAAATTAAAAAAAAAAAAAAATAGAGCTGGGGATGGAGAGCAGTGACTGAGTGCCCCTGAGTACTGCAAAAAAAGCAAAGAATAAAGTACAAATTTCAGAGGAAAAGAGGTAGAAGATTACGTACAACTGCAAGAAGAAAAACAGAATGTCTAGTCCTCGAGACTTCTAGGACCATGGCCGGATAATAACAAGAGCTGAAGACCAAGAACCGAACTTAAAGAACTCTAAATTTCTTGAGTCTTGGTTGCTTCCTCACTATTGGGATTCCCGCTATTTCCATCCCTTTAAAATCATTAATTTAACAATAATCCTGTGGACTCGTCCTCCGTAGTGCAAACACAAGGAGCAGAACAGACTCAGATTTGGGAGACACAGTGGTGCACGTGGCCATTTTGAAGATGGTAAAAAGAGGATGCTCTGGGGCTGAAGATAGGAAGGCAGGAAGTAGATGTAGGCTGCAGGTCCCTGATAACAAAGAGAACTCTCACCAAGTCTACTCCAGACAGCCACTGAAGAGCTCCAAGGAGATAAAACATGTGGAATCACTACCCACGTGCTCTTTTAATCCATCCACCCTCGAGCCTGTCATCACGGTTTCTGGGCTCAGCCTATGGCCCTGCAATGGTGGCCTAATGAGGCCTCGCAGTATCCTACGGCAGCTTCTGGCCTGTGGCTCTCCCTTTAAAGAGGGGCCTGGGAATCCAGGTCTGCATTCAGTATGAACAGAGCTCTCTGTGCCCGGTGCACACACGCGTGAAATCCACCTCCATATCACCAGTTCCTGGAGGGGATTTTCTCTCTGTGTTACACCTGGAAAATGCCATCGTCTTTTCTCTGGCAAGCCTGGATACATGATTAATATTTTAAGCCTCCCAGGTTCCGCTTTCCCTAGTTTCAAAAGTGCCTGAATGTTGTACTTTAAAAAAAAAAAATGTATTTATCTCCCCATACAGACTGCTGAGGAGGAATTGCAAGTAGAAGGAACAGCCACAGGGGCCTCGACAAATCCCAGCAAATCTTTAAATTGCTTCTGCAGTCATTGGGGTTTTCTTTCATTAGCATCTCAGATGCTACTTCTCTCCCGCCGACCTTCATTTTGAAAGGGAAGGGAGAACAGTTTTAAGAGAGCATTATCTTTTTCTTCCAAAATGTAGACTTGAAATGCATGACCAGTGTTCTCAGCTTGGTTCAAAGAGAAATAGGCCTGGCCTCCCCTCCTGTCCTTGGCACCACCATCTCCCCCTGCTCACATCCCAGGAGCCTCCTGTGATTTTTCTCTCTCCTAGGCTCCCTCCTCCGAACAGAGAGCACTGCAGAGCTTCCCGTACAGAGCTTCTTGCATTCCCCTCACGGACGGCTGCAGGCACCTGGTTATCTCCTCATCCACAGTCTCCTCGGCTTGGCTCCTTTGCTGGAGAAACAGAAGGGGCCTTAGATATGAAGGCAGGAAGCGCTGGCTCCCTATCCCAGAATCTGGAATCAGCTGCTGATGTTCAAATGCAGCTCTGACACTAATTCCTAAGAAATTCCATTCCTGGGGCAGCCTGCTGATGTCTTAAGGCTTCATTTTCTTTACTTAGAAAACCGGGAATGCTGATAAATTTCAATAAATAAGAAAGAAATAAGTAATAAATTGGAGTACAAAGAAAGGTACAACGTCTTGCACAGAATCATTGTCACCTAGTAGCTACAATTTGGGGAAACATGGTTCACAAAGATACTCTTTAAAGTTGCTTCCCATCTCTAAATCCCTAGGCATTGATCCCTAGAGTAGATAACTGCATATTGATCCACCATGTCTGCGTTGAGCCTTGGAGACACAAAGAAGAATAAGGAGCAGTGTTGATTTCTGCCATGTGCAGTTCTTACTTGTCAGACAGACAAACCCCTAAAACCACAATAGAAGGTCTGGTCATGTATTCTACTTGGTCAATAGCCAAGATGATAGAAAGGCTTTCTTACTGACTCGCTCCAAGAGATGCTGGATATTTGCAGCTAGTAGATTCCACTGTATAATATGCTGCACTTCCTGCCCCTGCCAGCCTTTGACTGAACACCACTTGTCCTGATTGAATGGAATCAGAGATCTCTAAGTATTGTCACTGTGTTAGGATGTGTCAAAAGAGAAAAGCAGGTATAAAGTGCTAGGGGTGCCTGCCTCCAAGATTCGAAATCCCAGGTTCCAGTGCACATCATGGTGCTCCCTGGTTCCATGAATTTGGGCAATACCCTCGTCCTATTGGAGCCCAGGTCTCCACTTACAAAGATGGGGCTACTTCTCTCTGCCTGTCAACAGTGTTGTGAGTAATGAAACAATATATACATTAATTTTTTTAGATTGTATACCTCCATATAATATTAGTTTCAGAGACTAGCATTTGAAAGAAGTTAAAGAAAAATTTCCTTTTTAAAAATTCATGGAAGGGGCTGAGATTGTGGCTCAGTGCTAGAGCACCTGCTTCACACTTGTGAGGCACTGGGTTCAATCCTTAGCACCACATAAAAATAAAATAAAGGTACCGTGCTCACTAACAACTAAAAATAAAGTTTTTTAAAAAAAAAAATTCATGGAAGACATGAAGAAAAGAAATAAGGGAAGGGAGAGATAAGATACACTGGTGGCATTTTTTAAGACAAGAAGACGATATCTACCAAGGGCTGATAGGCTACGGGAATTCATAATAGGAAAAGAGAACAGAAGGGTAATAGAATTAAATTTTCATTATAGTATTTTTAAGGTAGTAGCTGATTAACGAAGGTTTGTGAGAGCTCATATAGTGATAAGCAGACCAGTAGAAAAAGAAAAAAAAAAAAAAACACAGCTTCAGTAGTCAATAATAACAAGAAGGGAGTATTCATCGGGATGGGCAAAATATGTTGGAATAAGACTAAACAGAAAGAAATTTCTAGATATGGGAAGGAAGGCAGGTTTCGGGAATAATTTTCACCAAATCCTGACTGGTCTTCAGTCTTAGCTCTATTTTCCAACCTGGGAAAGTCAGGTCAACTCTCTGAGCTGCACCGTTCTCATCTGTACAAAGGGTATGCAGTAGAAATGCCTGTTGTGAGGAAGAAATGAGATATTGGTAAGGTGCTCAGTGCCTGAGACATATACACACGTATTTTTAATAAGTGATACATGCTTTGGGGGATTTCCTAGAGGAAGGATTTCATTTGTTTCTGTTTTAAGACTTATTTTATTTCCTGAGAGTTGTTTCCAAAGACACCAATGGAAGACGGATCTTTGTCATTACCTCCAAGATGGCTCACTGAGTGGCCTCCAGCATCCCTTCTTCTCTTCCCATCTCTCAGCAGCCCGACACCCCACCTCAGACAGCACCCCTCATTCTCCTTGGTGCAGCTTGCAGAGCTTCTTCCCTCTGAGCATGCTGGTCTTGAAAACCCATGGCAGTACCATTGGGAGCTCCAGGCCGGAAGGTCTGCTGCCCACCCTGTAGGGCCTATGACCAAGACCCCACCAGGCTCCTGGTCCTGGAGAACCAGCCTGTCAGCCCCTCCAGTTCAAGCCACTCTGCCACCTCATGCCCTCTTTGCTCCTATCTTGACTCCAGATGCCATTCCTTGCTAGAGTCCATCTATTTCTCCAATGCTGTCCCCCCCCCATTTTATTATGAATCAGCCTCCTTATATCAGAGAAAACATTTGGCATTTGTTCTTTGGGGATTGGCTAACTTCACTTAGCATTATATTCTCCAACTCCATCCATTTACCTGCAAATGTCATGATTTTATTCTCTTTTAATGCTGAGTAATCCATTGTGTATATGTACCGGCATTTTCTTTATCCATTCATCTACTGAAGGGCATCTAGCTTGGTTCCACAGTTTAGCTATTGTGAATTGTGATGCTATAAACATTGATGTGAATGCGTCCCTGTAGTATGCCGTTTTTAGGTCCTTTGGGTATAGACCGAGGACTGGGGAAGCTGGGTCACATGTAAGCTAATCCTATTCTTCACTAAGGGATTTTATTCTTCCAGGTCCTGCATTGGGTTCGTGGTTTGTTTCAGCTGTGGCACCAAGTTTTACTGTCCAACTCAAATCTTACCAGTCATGAAACTAACTTCCTTTCAACAGTTGTCTGCTCCCTGGGGCTCAATTATCCTCAAATTCAACCTAAATGTCCAGAGTATGTGGTTTTGTTTTGGGTTAACCTTAAAAAAACCTGAAAAAGATCCTGGTTAATTCCTAAATAATATTGTGTGTGCTCCACCCATTTTTCAACTGTTATGTAAGTTTTTGACCACAATGTTTGCAAGAGCTGAAATTGTCACCTCACTGAAAGCATTTTAGGTCTCCCTCAGAGCTCCAAGCCTGGTGGCAGGTGCAGAGTGGCCCTCCGGCCTGAGTGTTGATTGACTCGTGGTCTTCATACACAAGAGAAATGACTTTTCTGAACACTTGCATGTTTGAACGATCCTTGACTTGGGCAGATAATCTACCCCCCCGGTATTCGGCAGCACCATGGTGATGAGAAATGTCTCATCTAACTGATTTAGGTGAGGCGTTCATCTAAACTTGATGAATTTAGACACCAGATGATGTGGTAAATTCTAAGTCTCTATGTTCTTGTCTATAAAATTAGGGTCCTTGTGATGATGTTTTAGCTCCCCTGTCTTTCCAACAGACTCTTAATTGCATGGTTCAATTGGATTTTCAACCCAGTGTTTAAGAGATGAAAGCAGAAACCCTCCACCCCTTCCCGCCCGTGGACTGTGACCTGCAGAAGTGTCCAGCAAGCATTTTCCCTTCTGCAGGAGTAGGGAGGATCCAGCAGGCTGCTGACCCAGGACATCAAACTCCAGTCATCTGATCCCCGCTGGCTTTTTAAATCAACATGGAATGGTTCTGACCCAGTGTGAGGGCGGCTGAAATTGACAATCCAAGGGTGTCTGTGGGAGGTGCCGAGGAGCACTCTTGATAATCAAAATGAACAGAGATGTTCCTTTCATCAGGCTATCAAAAATAAATCTAAGCCATGCGTGGTCTTTGGAGCGACACCACCAGCCCTCGTCTTAGTCAACCCCACATTCCACCATCCTTCCCCACTGGCTTGGCAGCCTGCCTTAGGGGGAGGAAAGCAGCTAGGAGCTGTCAGACTTTGCATTTAAATATTACTCACCCAGCTAAGTTCAAGGTCCAGGTCAGCTCATAGTATTAAGTTAAGTACATTGGGAAATGCATTATCTTTTGGGTCACAGGGGTACGATTCAGTGAACAGCAACAGGATTTCTTGGTTGATAGATGATTCCACAAGAGGTTATAGCACGCCTGCCCTAGAAATAATAGCAATAATCCCCTGCATTCATATTCCACTCCAGAGTCTGTGGAGGGTTTTCACATCCATTATCTCTGAGGACTTTCTCAGGGGAGTCAGCATGGTCCAGGGGCAAGGGCAGAGCACAGGCTGCGTGCTAGATCTGACTCCAGCACCTCCCTTCACTGCACAGCTCTGCTGTGGGTAAGTCACGGTGCTTCTCAGAAGAGCCTCAGTTCCCCAACCAAAATCAGGAAGTGCCACTGATACCTGCCTTGTAAACAATCCAGAGATAGAATGAGGTGATGTGCGTGTTTTTAAAAAAACATCAAGCAGAGGTACATGTAAGAAGGACTTTGCACAAGTAAAGTTTAAAAATCATACAATAGGCCCTCATTCACCTGCTAAAACTTTTAGAATAGGAACTAAATAGAACTAAAAGTCATTTTAAACTATTCTTAAATTTTCCTTTTCATTGACATTCATTCACTGGTTTACCTTTGTATAATTCTTGTTAAAGTTTCATCTCGGCCCTCCAGGAACATGGAAAATTAAGATCTATATTGATAGAGTTTCCGCTGTGCTGGAGGTAGAGAGTGGAACTGCAGGGGACAGGTCTGTCCAGCCTGAGCTGGATGCCAATGACTGCAACTAATATGCTCCTGATAAGGCATGCCGAGAAATGCGACTCTGTCCTGGCACCAAAGAGCCATTGACTGTCAATGTCCCACCAAATGGCAGTGTACCCCTCTCTAATCCCTGTGAGGTATTATTATACCTCACCTTCACCCCATTTTAGGCAGGGCTAACTTGGGCTCAGGAAGGCTAAGTCAGGGTTTCTCAGCTGTTATGTCTCTGAGCAGGAGCTCCCCACCAGGACCCTGTGAACCCAAAGCCCCTGTCCCCTGCCCTGTGCCATGCAGCTGCCTTCTCGGAAAACACAGGAGGGGAGCCTGCATGTTTTTTGGCTGGGCCCTGAAAGAACTCAGTGTGAGAGATGGTATTTTAAAATCCATTTCAGGAGAAGGTCACAGTATGAATAAATTATGAATGAATACCTTTGGAGATAGATATTGAGGAATCTGGTCTGCCTAGAGAGGCCTTGGTAGTAGACTGATCATCATCACAATTTCTAAGAGCACTTGAGTCCAAACCTCCTAAGGACCGGGTAAACAGGTGGCTTCTTGAGAGTCCCTTCTCAAGGCATGCAGCCCCTGCCTCTGTGGTCCCCGCTATCCCAAGCCCCAGTGAAGGTTCCATATTTTGAGTAAGTGCTCACTCGTGATGAATGAGGCCATCCTAGGCTGCACCAGTACTCCGGCTCGACCCAGTTTCCAGCTTCACATTTAGTGTGTAAGTAGTGAGCTCAAGTGCCCATGCTGGGAGACCCCACATTCCCCCACGAAAAAATGTCAAGTAGAGCATCACGCTTCGAAACTGACACCCACTAGAAACCAGCTGGTTTTCCTTTTTCAATTATTTATGTTGACCTAGACACCCCAAGGATGAGTTAGCTTGCTGCATCCATGAGGGATAGAGTGTGTGGAAAACTCAGCAGAGGTGAACACAGGGACGGGGGGACACTGTCTCCAATTAATGGTAAGTGTAGGCAGGCTGACATTTATCTTTCTGCAGGAAAGATGTGCACTGTCACAAGAGGAGTCCATGCCGTCCACCTGTATCACTTAGAGTCTCCAACCATAGATGACTTCCATTCTACCTAATCTAACGGAAGTATTCCAGAAGCTCGGAGAGTAAAAGGAAGATTTGGATATTCAGGATTTGTGCAATACATCCACGGGGGTATGTTAGCATTTCTCTATTCTTTCACGTGTTCATTCCCAAAACATACTTTGAACACCTGCTTTACCTGAAATTATTATAGGTACGGAAAATGCAGCGGAGATGAATTCTAAGATATGGTAGAAAAAACTAGTGGATGTATTTTCAGGACTCAGCTCCTGGACTCTCAAACCCCCACAGCTGCCTCCTTAGGAGGGTGAGCTCAAGTTAGAGTTCCACCCAAGACTCTGAATAACCTATCAAGTGCCCTCCACCTTGGCTAGTGTCAGGGGGGGAAGTGTTGTGTAAAACATTTATTTATTTATTTATTTATTTATTGTTTTGGTACCAGGGATTGAACCCAGGGGTGTTTAACCACTGAACCACATCCTCAGCCCTTTTTATTTTTAGTCTCACTAAGTTGCTTAGGCCCTCGGTAAATTGCTGAGGCTGGCCTTGAACTTGCGATCCTCCTGGCTTAGCCTCATAAGCCACTGGGATTACAGGTGTGTGCCACGATGCCTGACTTGTGGAGAATCTTAACAATTGCTGTCCCACCAGACCGTACAGCAACAATGAAGAGAAAACCATTACCCAGAGGATAAGTGATGTTTTGTAAAAAGAAAGGGACATTGGGAAGGCAAGAAGTCATTCTCATCTCCTTTTCTATCCAGAGGACAGAGTGAGGTCATGCATATGAAGATCTCAAGCACAGCCCCACAGGCACAAGGCATGTGCTTGATGAATAAATAACAAGAAAAACAACTTTGAAATCCATCTACTCTGTGACTGGACCTCACACAGCCTATAGAGTCACTAAACTGCTATTTTACCTATAAATATGCAGTCATGTGGTGGCAGTCAGATGTCAGACTTACCTTATTTAGGAAATTTGGAAGAACATTAATACAAGTGTCTGAAATGAGGAAATTGTTTATCCTGCTTTTCCTGATGCTGGTAAGACTTCGTTTTAATTTGGATGAATATTGAATTAAGCCCATGCTGTACAACAAATGCTGGGAGCAGTATCTCCAGATTTATTTAATTTTTGGTTTTCAATGGACAAAACATCTTTATTTTATTTTTATGTGGTGCTGAAGATTGAACCCTGCGCCCTATGCATGCCAGGCGAGTGCGCTACCGCTTGAGCCACATCCCCAGCCCCGTCTCCAGATTTTTAGAGACCTCAGCAAAGGAGATCCTAGCATAGAAACGATAGCAAGAACAGGTCCAAAAACACCACCACTGTGAAGTGGCTGGAGGGGCAGAGGCATCTGGCCTGAAGTCACAGCATGGCCACTCTGGTTATTTGTTGCTGTTGTTAGAAAGACCCTTCCTCCTGGAAAGGACAGAAGGCTTCAGGCCAATATCATCACCTTCTAGAATAGTCTTTGAGATCAGGGTAGGATAGGAATGGTGGCAAGTTCTGCCTCTAGCAAGAATATCTACTGTGCAGTGTCTTTCACAAAAGACCCCCAGCACATCTTACCCTTAGACTAGGAAGAGGAAAATTCTTGCCTGGTACTTCTGTGCATTTCCAGGAACTCGGTAGTGAATTGTCTTGCAAACTGGAATGAGACAAGAGCAAGTGTCCATGTCTGCATGCCCAGGTGCATGGGGTGTGAATTTGTGCATCAGAAAAACAAATCTGTGGGACTCATTGTCACTGTGATGGGCACCATTCCATATTTCCCCAACAATGCTGTAAATGAAGCTGGAGTAAGTTCAGGTTTTATATGGCAGGTCAGAGAAGGAAACTCTTGAGAAGTAAGAAAAAAATCTGAGCTAAGTATCACAACAGGAGAGTTTAAATCCTCCTTCTGCCACTTGATGGACAGTTGTGGAACCAAAATCAAACCTCAGCCATTATAAACACTTGCAAATGCTACGAAGGGATTTTACATGCACTCTCTCATCCTGGCGAACACCCCCCATGCCTGCTTCTAGCCCCTTCTTAATGGGGTGATTAGTGACTTGACCGTCAGCACAGCCAGCAAATGTCTGCACTGGGGTCCCACTTCTTCTGCTATTTCCGAGTTTCAAAACCAATTTATTTGTTATTACTCTGAAACAAATCATCCCTGTCTCAGCACTTTAGAACAATGACCATTTGTTACCACCTCCTGGTTTGAGGGGTGTTAGTCTCAGCAACATGATCTCACACGGGATTTCTCAGGTGGTTGCAGTGAAATAGCACATAGGCCTGCAGTCATTAGGAAGACTGGACACCCCTCTGGTGGCTCATGCAAGCTGTTGGCTAAAACATCACCTGGAGCTGCAGCCAAAACACATACAGGAACCTCTCCATGTGGCCTGGGCTTCCTCACAGCATGGCAGCTGCACTCCCAGAGCAAGGGTCCTGAGAGATAGCCAGGGAACACTGCATAGCTAACAACCTAACACAGGAAGAGTCGCAGGGACACTGCTACCCACTCTAATCACTAGGCAGAACCACTGGCCACTCCATTTTCAAGGGAAGGGGCATTAGATCATCCCATGAGAAAAATGTCAAATAATTTGCAGATCTGCTTTAAAACCACCACACTTTATCCCACAGCTGAACAGAGAAACTACCTTAATCTTCCACTAAGATGCTCCGGACAGTTTTATTTATTATTGAAACAGGCTCAACTTCCAGTCTCAGGATCTGATCATTCAATTGATCTAAAATGCAAATGATGCTTTCCCCAACTTTATCACAGGGCCAGGCTGTGATCCCATTCAGCATATGTGCATGCACAATTTACAAACACACACACACACACACACACACACACACACACACACACAATCATGAGGACTTTTCCAAAGCAGGAACTGCTAATTGTAAGAAAGCACCTTAATTCATGCACTTTTTATGTCTTCCTCAGGATAATTAAATTTTCGGAAATTAACAATCCTTCCTCTCCTGATCTTCTCATATACACATGCGTGTGCACACACATACACACACACACACACACACACACACACATACACACACACACACTACATTCCTAGAACTCTTTGGAACATCAGACAAATACTCTTGCCACAAAGTTATATTAGGAAGTTAAATTAACGTTACATATTGCCAGATACATGCATCCAACAGGAAATTCTATTGGCAAATGCTGAACCTCCCTAGGCAACCTCAGAACAATAATATTCTGGTTCTCAGGTGGCATTTTAGACACTGGATGTATCTCTTTCTCACTTTGCTTTCTGAACAGTTCTGGAATTGCCCTGCTTTTTGCTGCTTGGACAGTGGCCAAGAAAAACATCTATGATATAAAGATGCCTGATTATTTCCATTATATATTCTCTTATTCTTCCAAATAATAAAGATTTCAGCTGGGCACAGGACCATTCAGCCAAACAGTTTATTTTCCAAATTCACCTGAAGGTAGGTGTAGAGACATCTGAATATATTCTTGTCAATAGCACTTGAGTAGAAGTATTGAACTGTAACTCTTGACCCAGACTCCCATTCTCTTTTCTATTCCTATTGGATGGCGTATGGATTGGTAAATGGTGCTTACTAATGTGTTCCCACTAGACCACAGGTGAATCTTCCAGGTTGAGGATAGCAGAGTGTATCTTGTACACTTGTATTTTGAACTTTTAAAGTTTTCACCCCCTCCCAACATCACCACACTGAAGGTCAAACTTCCAGCATGAGCCCTTAGGGGTATGTTCAACCACATCCAAACCATGGTACACAGCAATAAGAAAATCCCATTAGCTTGACTTTATGTTCTTGACTGATCACATGCAAAGACAGTTCCCAGAGAGGAGGAGCTTCGATCTGATTTGAATGTAAACCATAGACCCTCACAGACCCAGGCAAAGACCATCCAGCTGTACCCAACACTGGCTCTTCCTCTACTCTTTGAATTCCAACCTATCACCCTCCTACTCTTCAAGAGGTCCTGGTTTATACTCCACCTGACTCACATCTGACACCAACTCTCTCAATCAGGGAAGGAATCTTTAAAAACCTTTCTGTTGATGAACACTTTGATCTACTCTTCTTACAGCCCTAGTGGATCCTCAAGGTCCTATTGACAGTCATAGCAGTGAAACATTTACAACTGGCAAGTTTGGGGCAATCAGCAATGAGTTTGGACACTGCCATAGGCAGCTGCTTCTGCCCCTGCCCTCAGCAAGAGCACAGCCATCCAGGGTGCACCTGCTGGTTTCTGTGGGTGCTCTCCCCTGACTCCTGGCCTGCTGTGCTCTCCTGCACCTACCCACCTCATATCAAAACACTGTGGGAGATTGACCATATCAGAAAGAGGAGACATTGCAATTAGAAGACGGATGTTGTTCTTAATTAAAATGCAATGGTATGTGACCTTACAAAGGACTACAAGACAGAATATCTCTTCTTGGCTTTCATTTACACCTACAGGGTCCGCCTGCATGTTTTAGCATGCGCAGATACTTAGCCTTGTCACAGACCACTGAATACAGCCTTGGCAACCTGGGTTTTAAATTATGACTTTGGAACACTTTGAACAAAACAGTATCCTGTGGCCACAAGCAATCCTGCAATTAGCAAAAAGCTTCAACACTCAAGTGGGAATACCATGTTTGCACAAATGAGGTGCATTGGTATGCCGGGCAGTAGCCGTAACCGTAAAACAAAGAGACCAGCATCATAAGGATGGATATTTCGGCCTCCAAGACACAAGAGCAGTTCTGAGTTTCTTAATTGAAACCCACTAAATAAATGTGTACCAAGTGCTTATCCCACACCAGAAATTGATGCTACCAGGTGCCAGCCAGACAATGATGACCAGCAAAATTCTAACTCTCCAAAGAACAGATGATTGGTTTTTTTAAAAAATTTTGTAATTCTATGCAATTATCATAATTGGCATGTGGCAAACCTTGGGGGACCACAGAGGAGGTGGCAATTCCCATGACCTGGCCTTAGGCTGCCTAGAAAGATTCAAAAGGGCAACCCCTGAGTCAGGTAGTGAAGGGTAAATGATGCTCACTATGAAAACCGCAGGGTGATGACACCCCAGACCCAGAGACCACACACATAGGGAAGGCAGGGCTCACGGAAGGCAGGATCAGGTGGAGAAACTACAAGCTGTGCTTCTCAAACAATTGTGTATGGGAGCACCCCTGACCCGGTTAGGAGACCTATGGTGCCAGCATGCCGGTACCACCAAGAATGTCACACTGAAGTGCCTGGGGTGGGGTTGGACATCAAGACTATGAAAACTCCCCAGGCGACACTCCTGAGAAGCTAAGGTGGGAACTAGGGGTGGGGGGTATAGGAGAATACTTCAGATCTGCTCTTTTAGCAAGGTTCAAGTATTCAAAACCTCACTGTGGACTAGTCACCTGGCTGGATAGTAGGTCTCCAGGACGCACCCTTCTCATTGCTGAAAGCCTGTCTCCTTTGACCAACAGCCTCCAGGTTCCTCACCCCAGCCCCTGGCAACCTCCATTCTATTCTCTGCTTTTTTTAGGTTCAACTTTTACATTACATTTTCAAATGGGGTCATACAGCCTTTGTCTTTCTGTGTCACATGTCCCAGGTTCGTGCACGTCGCCACACACGGCAGATGTGTGAGTTGACAGGTTTGTTGACGAGGATGACTGCAGTAATTAGTTAACAATATATATATATATATATATATATATATATATATATATATATATATATAGGCAGAGCAAAATGTCACACTGTGCGCCTTCAATATATGTGATTTTATTTGTAATTACATGTGAATAAAGTTAGAAAAAAAAAGAATAAAAGTAAACATCAAGATCAACAACTCCTTGAGGACAGGAACCATTAAAATGAATAGACACATTTCCATCAGAGGGTTAATTCTGAATTCCAAGTTGCTGAGCCTGGAGGAGGGGTGACTTTAATTCCCATGTCCTCAGTGAGCAGACACTAGAATCAATGCGATATTTCACGTAAGAATTGTGAAACGTAGCAGAGGGCCAGACTGCAAAGCCCCCCTTGCCTCATCCTGGACCAGGTCCCACCTAGAGATGGACCCAGAACAAGAACCTAGTGGACGCAAGGAATCAAAATTGAGGAGTTGATGTGGGTCCACTCTCACCACCATGAGGCCCCTTCTGTGCTCCTTTCTTAGAGGAAACGGGTGCCCCACTGGGCACAGGGGGGAGAATAAGATAGAAGAGAAGGAAAAGGGGAGAGGGGAGGGAGGGGGAAAGAGGGAGACACTGGAGATTGAGTGTTTGACAGAAAACCCATTCGCTCTCACAGCTCATGGCAGGTCAGCAAGTATCTCAGGTCTGACATGTGAGGACCGACGGGATGTAGGGATGTAGATGAGGCAGCGTTGGCCACTGGACCCGAGCTCCTCTTCCACAGCCTTGCCCGCCCCCCCCCCCCCGTCTTGCCTACCTCAGCCTTGGACAGTGATGCCTTTCTGTTAGTTGTCCCAGCGTTGCAGTGGGGGACTATGGGAACTTGGGAATCTAGGAGGACCCCAAGACAACAGGCGAAGGTGCATAGGGTAGGGTCCAGGGGGTCCCTGGGTGCCGGTGTCCAGCTGTGCTCTCCCGAGGAGCATCAAGCAGCACAGAGCTACCCCAGCAATAATGCAGCAATGACAACCAAAGAGGTCACCTGAGCCCTGGCATCTGGGATTCTTAATGGGAATTGGTCATGTAGATGTGACTGGCTGCCATGGGCTCACCTTAGCAGGTCCCAAGGTCCCCATAATAAATCATGCTGTTAGGGTAGGGAGGACATCCCAGGAGCTTAGGGGTTACCCTGAGAAGGCAGTCGAGGACCAAGCCTTTCTTCCCCCAAAGTTAACCTGACACAGAATTGGCCCCATCTTGGAACTCAGTGTGGCAGGGTTGACCAGTACTTCTTGCTAGCATTTCCTGGTGGTGTGACATGGGGAAGTCTCCTTCAGCTCTCTGAGCCTCCTTTGCTCCACTCATCACAGAGGGGTAACACCTCAGATGGCAGTCGGGAGGTCAAAGGTTAGCAGGATGTCGTGCCCTGTACGAGGGGTACAATCAGCCATGCCCTCCGTCCAAAAGGAACTGGAGACTATTTCTGAGGGAAGATCATAGAAACTGCAATCCCTGGAGAGTGTGCCTCACCCTGGAGAATCGACATTTCCACAGAAACACAGTTCTCCTGTCACTGGGCAGGCATTTATGAGGCACCCACGTTGCCAAGTCCTGGCGAGGCAGGATGAGAAGGGCATGTTTCTGAGCAAGTCTCTGTGATTGGGGAAGCGATGAATGAAAGAGGTCATTAGCATGCAGATCAGCTCAGATCCCGGGGGATGAGGTGCAGCTTGACCCCTGAACTTCCCCAGCTCCCCCAGGCAGCTCCCCTCACCAGGTACACGCCATAGTCCAAGGTGTGCTGGAAACCATCTACTAAGCTTTTTCTCCCCTCAGCCACAGTGTTCGCAAGGTACTCTAAACAGTGTAGCAGCACACACACACACACACACACACACACACAGACACACACAGTCTTTCTGGGATGTGTAGGATAGTTCTCTCCCTCAGCATACTTCAACACTTGGCATCAGACAACTGGGAAGAGGTGTTTTAGATACACTGTGCTCCCCTGCAGATGTTTGAAAGCTACTGGATTCCAAAATTAAAAAGGGAAAGGTTTTTCTTCAGTGTTGCACATTTTGTTGAGCTCAGCATCTTTCTTCCTCAAGTCTTCATGCCCGTTTGCTTCCCTGGTACCCATTCATCAATCCAACAGATTTTTATTGAGCACCTACTCTGTGTTTTCAGTGTTGTTGGCAGTAGGAAACAAAACAATGAACAGATTCATGTTTTAAAAACCCCAGCCTTTGTGGAACTTACATCCTGGTGGACTGACAGAACATTGGCCTTTGAAAGTTATGAACTGCACTCAAATCACCTATCAACAGTGAGACCCTGGGCACCTGGCCAAACCCATCCAAGCCTGGTTTCATTATTTTGAAATGGAGCTTATAATCCAAACCTCCTAGAGTTATTGTGAAAATAAACAAAGCAACCACAGGACTGCACCTAGAACAATTCTGGCTTGCAGAGGCTGCTGGATGTAGGCTAGGTGTTCCTTCCCTTCTACCATTTATTTCCAAGACCCAGTGCAATTCCACTTACAGAACCACAGGAAGACATTAGGTAGTAGGTGAGTTAGAGGCAATAAGTGTCTGTTGCTCAATAAACTCAAAAATAAAATCTGAGTCTGGTGTTTTGACCAGCAGTTTACCTCCTGCTTCATATTTTCCCCCCACAAACTTGAAGAAGACAGTGTGAGAAACAGGAAAATGTCCCAACCCATCGTCAGGGGACCTGATTTTATCTCTAGCTCAAACAACAGCTACATATCACTGGACAACTCACTTTCCTACTCCAAGTCTCAATTCCCTGAGCTGCAGAATGAGGGCTGCATTAGAAATGTGCTCTCCATCCAAGCTACACCTCAGAATTCCCTTGCGGGTTCTTAGAATATATAGATGCACCCCCAAATGAAGTCAGAATCCCTGGAGGGACTTTATAAAAGCTCCTCTGGTGTGAAGCCGGGACCAGAACCTCTAGCTCAGCTCTAATATCCACAGACTGGCCTTGCAGCCCAGAGGCCTCTGGAGGCCCCGCACACAAGGCAAGTGCATGAATCAGGCAAGTTCACCTTCCACAGGTGAGAGCAGCAGGGCCACGCAGAAATGGGAAGGGGCGGAGGATGATTGCTGCTGCCTGCTGGGGAGGGGGCTGGGGTCCAGCCATACGTTGTGGCTACAATGTATACAGTTGTCAAAGTGAGATGTTTTTCAGTTTCATTTTCATGTCATATAAACAAACAAAACCAAAAGTCAAATCTCTGTGAATCATGCTAGTCCTGCGGGCCACAGGGGCTGACCCCCATCTCCTACTGGGAACATGAGGCCAAGATGAACACGTGGGGCTTAGAGTTTCCTTTCCCTTCTCTCTTATGCCTTTTTAATTTCTTCCCCTCTAGAGCCATTTTTGACACTTCCCTCTATTCACAACCCATTAAATTTTAATGTCAAAATATGTGGTGTATCTGTGTCTATGCAATATATATATATATATATATATATATATATATATATATATATATATATTCCTATATGTAATGTCCTATATGTAATGTCCTATATGTAATATAGGTGGATATGTATATATTTATCCTTCATTACCTGCTCTGCTGAGAATCAATTTTTGCATAATGCACCCACTGAAAATGCATGCTTTCCATAAAAGATTCAAGGTCTCTTGACCTGTCTACAGAGCTAGCATAGATCTAGTTTTGGCTCTGTGCTCTTCTCCACGTCTACCCCAACTTTTAACACCCCTTCTGCCCCTAAGGAAAAAGACTGCATGAGGCAGAAGAGTGGGAGACTGGGCCGAGTGCCCAGGTGATCCGTTAGTGTGCAGTCTTCAAAAGCTCTCTAACCTCCCATGCCAGTTCTTACCTCCTGGCCATCCTCACAGGGATGTTTTAGGCGTTATGTTAGTCAACTTTCCATCACTGTGACCAAAAGGCACACGAACAACCTACTAGAGGAAAAGTTTATTTGGTCTTATGGTCTCAGAGGATTAGTCATGGATGGCCAGCTCCATTGCTCTGCAGAACATTATGGTGGAAGGGCATGGTGGAGAGAGGAAGCTGCTCCATTCATGGTGGCCTAGAAAGCAGAGAGGAAAAGGAAGGGACTGCAGGGAAGATTTCCCTTCCAGGACACTCCCACAGTGACCCCCCTCCTCCATCCAGGCCCCACTAGCCTAGAGTCACCTCCCTGTTAATCCATTCAAACTAGGATGGGCTGATTAGGCTAAAGCTCTCACAATCCAGACATTCCACCTCTGAACATGCCTGCATCAACAGGGGAGCTTCGGGGGGACACCTCCCATCCAAATCATAACAATATGAAGAAAGCATAAGTCTGGAGTAGAGATGGGAGAGTCGGTGAACACTGTAGGGTACCACCAGATCGTCCTCCACCAAGACCTCATCGCCAGAGTGGACAGCCCTCAGCTGCCACTCTACCTACCCTGCTGGGGACTGACCTCTGCTGTATACAGCCATCTCACCCAAGGTCACGCTTTTCCCATGATGCCCACATCTAGTGATCAGTGACACAGCACCAAGGCCTGGTCATCTCATCACAAGGATAACCTTGAAATGTTACTCCAGCTAGCTCTAGGGTTGCCCTCGGATCTGATGAGGTCTGCCCCCCAACACAACTTCTCTCTCTGCCCAGTCTGACTCCATTCTTCTCTCTTCTACAGATGTGGATCCCAAGGACTCCCTGCACATCCAGCTCCACTCTGAAGCCTCTTCCAGGGAATCCAAATGACGTGAATGATGATTCAAAGGCAGCGCAAGGCTGCAGTTGACGTCGCTGAGAAGAACCTGCTGATGCTTTAAGCATTTGCACATGACGCTGTCAACCAGATTTTCAGCTGCAACATTAGTCTGCTCCAGACTTGCTTGACAGCAGCCCCTGGAACCAGGGACGTTATGAAACACGAAAGGGATCACTGAGAGAAGAGCTCCCAGTCCTGAGATGACCCAAGACCTGAATTCAAAAGGGGGCTTATCTGGTGTACTTTTGACATTTTGTGTAATCTATGCAGACCTTCCTATTTCTGCCCAGAGGGAACTGCTTTCCTCCCACCCGACTGCCTTCACAGGCAAATAAATCAACTCAACTCTGTTTCAATTTGCTGTTTGTTGATCTTTGTTTCTTAACTTTTCACCATCATAAATCACTGGAGGGCTCACTCCCTTCACCAGCTCACTACCAGGAGCACCCTTGAGTTTCCCAGGGTCTCTTAGTAGGAAGCCACGTGCACCCTCCTCATTCCTCATCCCAAACATTCCCTATCTTGCTTACATAGTAATTCCATTAGTAATAACAGTATACATTATTTAAAAATTAGTCACCAGTCTTTCTAGAATGCACATACATATTACTGATCCTAAAAAAAAAAACCTCATGATAGAGGTATCATCAAATTCCCAGGATACAGGTTAGAAAAGAAGAGACCAGATAACTTGCTTTAAGCCACACACAATAAGTGGTCAAGCTGGAACCTCATTACAAGTCCCTAGGACAGAAGATGGACCTACAGAGCAATGACACCACCAATCGACTCCATCCTGGCTCTCATCCATCCAAGGTTGCATCCAGGTCAGTTTCTATGGCTGCAGACAAAGTCTCTCAAATGCACAAACCAGCAGGTATAATATGCAATAGGGAAGGGAGGCATGGGAAAGAACCTGGCAGAGGTAATCAACTGCAGAGAGCCCAGCCGACAGGACACAACACTGTCTATGTAAAACAAACTGTCCTCTGTTCATTTGACATTCACCATCTCCTTTTCCTCTCCTAAGTGATTCCAAACCCAATCTGAACTTCCAGCCTAGCCTAGGGTTTCTTGACCTCAGTATCATTGATATATAGGGTACTGTTATTTGTTTGGGGCTTTCCTGTGCATCATCAGGAATGAGAAACAGCATCTCTTGCTGAGGGCCATTGCCAAACCTCTATCTGCCAGAGGAATGCCAAGAGTACACTGTCCATTTTTGAAGCTACAACAGAATACTGGCCGCTAGGTAACTGAAAAGAGGATTACATGGTGAGAATGTTTATAAGAATGGAGAAAATGGAAAGAGATAGAGGTCTCATGGCAATACGGGAAGCAAGAGAGCAAGCAAAGTTGATCTCACTTTGTAACAACTGCTTTTTTTGCAACCAATCCAGTTCCTGGAGGTCTGACCCATTCCTGCAAGATGGGTTTTAATTCCATGTAAGGACAGTGTCCCATGACCTCATTATTTCCTACTAGTCCTGTCTCTTAACGCTTCCACCACCTCAAGGCTGCTACATTGAAAACAAAGCTCCCAGCACATGAATCTTTGAAGGATCAATCCTATCCAAACCATAGCACACGTTCGCCCTCCTCCCCACATCATGACCATCGAAAATCTCTCCAGCAACTTCCGCAAGTCTCCTGAGGCAAACTCACTCACTGCATTGGGTCTCTGCCCTGAGTGGGCACTTGCCCTCACTTCTTGACCCACTGAGGTTTTAATCCCCATCTCAGCATCTACTCAATTGTGTGATTGTCCCTCTCAGGGTCCCTCTCAGGAAGAGTCCTCTTGACATCCAAGACACAGGTTATGTTGAGCCAGTGGGAGGATGCTGCCTGGGAGGGAGTGTGCAAGCCCACAGGGGCCAGTCCTACATCCTAACTGGTGCCTCCTGTCCAGGTCTGGTGGGTAGGAGCTGCAGCCTGCCCCCTCCCAGAGAGTCTCCCAGGCGAGTATGGAACGAAACATGGGACACTTTAATACGTGGCATGCCCGGGCCAATCTCACTACTTCTTGACTGCAAAGTTTCTCAGACTCCCACTTTTCATTTTTAAGAAGGCATCCAGCCTGTGGACAGTTATTATTTTATTCCTACTGTGTCTGTCAGTGGCTTTTTAAAAAAGCAGCATGAAGGGCCAAATAATAGGCTTAACTTTGTAAAGGGCTTTGCAAATGGCTTATTGACACAACTTCCAGACAGGCAGAGCTGGCAGCCAAGATCCAGCAGAGCCTGCAAATGAATGTCCCGGGATTCTGGTCCCAGGGCCAGAAGCATCCTTCCCCCTTGATAAATGCGCTCCTTCCTAAGGCCCACCCCGTCTTTCTCCACCAAAAGAGGGGAGAGTCATTGCGCCCTTGATTCTCTCTGGGTGCGACTGCTGATGAGCCTCTCTTCGTACATTGCCAGGTCCACTCTCTTTTCTCTTCTTCATGCTCACCTATTTGTGCGTGGGTAGAAAGACACGGTATGTGGCGATCACAGAGCCCTGGGTGTCACTTTGGCTGTTTGTATGCAGAAGACTTCTTAACTCCTCCAGACTTTCATTCCTTTTCTGTAGATTGAAATCTTAATATCTGAGGGCTTTGTTTGTGTCTTTGAAAAGATTAAATAAGTTTACTCATGCAAAGAGTCTAGAAGCCCCTCATTGGATGATTGTTGGGAGTAGGCTCTTGGTGCTGTTGTTAATATGAAATATAAATAATGATGTGCATGAGTTCTTTTCCCCTTTGGACATAGTGTGCCCTAAACACCTGACTCTTTTATGATCCTAAGTAACTAGGCCATCCTGTGAACTTCCTTCTTGGGATTATAGTTTTCCTTTGAGTTAAGCATCTGATTCCCTGTTCCCTCTTGCCTGAAAGGACTTTACAAAATGACGGAGTTCTCAAGGAGAAAGTACTGCAAACCTCACCCAGAGAGTCAACCATGACCCTGAAACCACCTTGCAAAGTGTGACACACACCAAAAAATAAAGACTCTCTCCAGCCATTTTTGGTGCTAGGAAGGGTTCTGCCTCTGCTTTGGGAGAGGAGGTGAAGGCAGCTCTCCTACCTCTGTTTAACACTGCTAGCATTGCTTTGTCCGAAAGCAAGAAAGAAAACATTAATTGAGATCCTATTACTCCTGGTGCTGGCCAGCCTACATCATTTACAGTGTATCACATCTTCCATAGGAAAACCATGGGAGGTAAGCACTATTATCATTCTTATCCCCATCTCCATATTGGAAAAAACCAAGGCTCAGAGGCTCTCAGTTAATACCCGCAAGGGGATGTCAAGTGTATCTTCCCATCTCAGCCTGTAATTTAAAATCCAATATTCTTTCTGTGATATCACATTGCTTCTCAATCTTGCTTCCACTCTCAAATTTCTCTCACATTGTTATAACAGGGTTTGAAAGTGGGGAGCCCTGCGTGAAGCAAGAGGATGGATCGTATCACTCGCTAGACAGGGAATTTGACATTAGGAATGGTGGTACCTGACCGAAAATGATCAGGGCTTCTTAAAGGCATTACAGGCACAAGATTCACAGGACAAAAGCTGGAAAGAGGTTAATTAAAAGGCAGATGAGTTCTATTTCCTGGCCAAAATACAACTAGCTTCTCTCAACCCTTTGGCCTCATATCTTCTGCCAACACTTGATTTCCTACTTCATTCCTTTGGTTGTACATCTCTCTTTTCCTACCTTTCTTAGTCTTAATTGGCTTTAAATTACAAATGCCAGATATCCAACTCAGACTAGTTGAAGTGAAAAGAAATTACTTGGCTTCTATAACTAGGAAGTCCAGGCACAGAAAGGTCCTGGGATCTGTTTTTCCTTCCATGGCTCAACCCTGCTTGGTTTCATCCTCTAAAACATTCTTTTCATAGCCTACCCTCCTCTCTAAATCCTCATATTCCTCTTATTGCAATTACAGTGGGGAAAGAATTCTATCCCCCAAGTTCACATTTTAATTATTACAGGAAAGCCCCTGGCCGGGGCCAACTGGCTACATATGCATACCTGCAGCCAGTCTCCGCCCAGAGGTGGGGTGCTTGGCCCTGTTGGGGCCACATGTGTTCTCTTTAGCTGGGGCTAAGGACAGAACAATTTCCATACCCTATCAAGACAACATAGATTGAGAGAGTGATCCTCAAAGGAATCAGAAGAAAACAGGATTCAAAAAACATGCAGGATCCATGCAAAACTATTGCTAGTTTTGTTAATTTGAAACATAAATTTCACCATCTGCTTTCCTAGTGACACAGGACAGAGTCAAGATCTGTACACTTTACCTAAACCCCCCAAACTCTCAGAAGTATTGCTACTGGACACAGAAATGCTTTCTAGATAGTACCACCTAGTTCTGATGATTTTCCAGTGCTGCTTTGTCCTCTCACAATCCTCCTGGCCTCTCACGTCAGTCCTCCCTGCTCTCTGTGAATATTTGGAAGCCTTAGAACACTCCCATTCCTTCTGCCCACAGCCCATAAGCAAGGTGCTGTGGGGTTCCATACTCCTCTTATGTCCGCCCTGCCCCATGGCCTGACGTTACTCTGCAGAAGAAGGATTTAGAGACGCTGCTGCTTATTCATGAAGACTCCCAGAAGGGCTTTCTTGATGGAGAGGTACCAAAAAAACATCTTTTTTCTGGTTCCTATTTCATTTTCTGGTTCAAAATAACTGCAAAAGATGAATCTGCATTCCTTCACCCAGAACAAGTTGAGCTGATTCTGAATGATACACTGCAAATACTGAGGGAGAATTGCTATGAACTCCTCTTTCCTTCAGAGCTGTTCTGGAGGGATGATACCAGTGAGAGATATTCCCATATATGTCACATGAGCAAGACACGGATTCTGAAGAAGGTCCCATAATTAGGGAGAGTGTTGAAGGAAGACTTGGTCTTACCCTCTCAAGAAAGAAGTGATGGCTAGTGATATTGTACCAAAGCCATTGTCACGTGCCCAGGGAGAGCAGTATTCCAACTCAAGATTCTCAGATACTTCAAATCTGTCATTAACAATATGATACCCGAGTAACAGGAAGTAGCATGTTACAGTGTGACATTTGATCTATTCAGTTCCATATGAAAATACAGTTTCTCCCTATATAAGTTGGTCAGCTTTCCATTGCTGTGGAAAATACCTGAAAGAACCACTTAGAGGAGCAAAAGTTGACTCAGGCTCATGGTTTCGAAGTTTTCAGTCCATGAATGTTAGCAACTTTGTCATTGCTGAGACCAAAAGATCTGACAAGAATAGTTTTACAGGAGGAAAAGTTTACTTGGGTCTCATGGTTTCACAGTCTCTGTCCTTAGGTGACATACTCCATTGCTCAGTGCTCAAGGTGAGGCAGAACACCATGGCAAAGGTGTGCAGTGGATGATAGCAGCTGAGTACAGAGCTCCAGGAAGGAGAGAGAGAGAGAGAGAGAGAGAGAGAGAGAGAGAGAGAGAGAACCTCCCCTCACCATAGACAAAATGTAAACCCTAGATTCACTCCCCCAATGATCCACGTCTCCAGCCTACAGTTAGTACCCAGTTACTCCCTATCAGTGGATTAAAGCACTGATTAGGTTAAAGCTCTTATAACCCAATCATTCTCCTCTAAACTTTCTTGCATTGCCTCACACATGAGCTTTTGGGGGACACGTCATATGTAAACCATAACACCATGGTTAGCCAATTCCTTTGCCCTGGGCCTGGGGTAAGGCAGAACATCATGGCAGAAGGAAACAAGGAAAGGTGTTCAACTCATAGTGGTGGGGAAGTACACAGAACAAGAGTGAGGATCCAGAGACAAAATATAATTGCTCAAAGAATGCCCCCAGGGACTTACCACCTCAATCACACCCCACCTGCCTGTGGTTACCACCCAGTCAGTCCATTATCAATCCGTCAAATGGGTAAGTCCACTGTTGAGGGTACAGCTCTCACAATCTCATCATTTCACTTCTGAACATTCCTGCATTTTCACAGGAGAATCTCAGGGAACACCTCATTAAAGCCATAATAATACAGTCTCAGCCATGAAGAAAATCCCCTAACCAAAGAAGATCAAATTGCTCATTGTCCTCTTCTTTCCTCTGTTTACCATTTTTCCCTCAGTTGTTAAACTTTATATATAAGTGCTTTTACATTCATTACCTCAAACTTTACCATAAAGGGAAGATTGAGTGTTGTTATTACTAGGAATTAGCAGATGCAGAACTGAGATTCAGTGGGATAAATAGATAGGGACAGACTCCCAGGTAGAATCTAGTCTGGCAGCCTTTGGCTTCATTTTTCCTCCCCCTAAAGCTCTTTTCTGAAGGCCATTGCTGTGAGGCCTCAGTTGACCCTGACCTTCCAATTTGGCAGACATGCTGTATTGGGATATTACACTGAGGGAAATCAGTGGGCTACCACGTTGAGCCAAGATTTTTTTGAGTTTTTTAGCATCACAAATGTGCTGGACATTTTAAGCACTAACCAACTCCTCCAATACAGGCCCCATCTTTCACTTCATTTCAGTCTTCCAAACATTTATTGCACCTGGGTAAATGGGCGGAACTCTTTATTTTTTTGGAACATGGTTTTAATGTTATTAATGTTGGAGACTCAAAGGCGCCTTCAAAATTAGTGCTGAGGAGAGGTCAAAGAAATGACTCTTTGGACACTGTGCCAGTTGGATGCTCATTACCATACTAATATTGCCCATGCAAAACCTTCAGAGACATCCTCCAGCATATGCAAATATGCATTGGCAAAAATGGAAATGTATGTAAATGACATAGAGGTTACACTGGCCTATTAACATCACAAATCCCCATTTACAGCCCACTTTTAATTTAAGTGATCTTTCTATTAGGAGGACCACTTATGAAGTTAATCTGGAACAAAATCACAGCATGCCAATTAAAACGGTGTGACAGTGAGACCACCATCAATTGGTAACTCTTAGCAGATGTCTTAATTAAGCTTCTCTGTGGCAGATTGACCAACGACACTCTGTGAAAGTCATTTTCAAGTTTGCATCTGAGGCCTTTCCTTCAAACTTTTCCTCTTTTTCTTCTTTCTGTTGAAGTCCTAGCTATTATGAGGTTTCCCTGTGTGCATTTTCTTTCCACAGACTTGATTCTTTTTCTCCTTTCTTCTTACTATAAGAGTATTCCAGAGAGGATATCTTGCCCCTAGAGGCCCTACAAGACTTAATTTATTTGAAGTCTTTTGTTTTATCTTAAATATTTATTTGAAATTCTCATTCTCCTCCTTAAAATAGCCAGGCTGATTTTAATATATAAAATTTTAAAATCATATAACATAGAGTAAAATTGAAGCCATGTTATCATCATGTATTTTCTTCCTTGACTCATGAGATACACAGCAGGTTAGGAAAGGGCCTTATAAACCTCAATTTGAAAAGTGCATGTTTAGAAATACTTTGGAACCACCTAAATCTGAGTTCAAAACCCAATGCTGCTACTTACTGGGTACCACATGGGGCAAGTTCCATGATCCAGACTGATGGCTGAGAGGTTCCAGGGAGCTGGCGTATGCGCCAACACATGTTCTCAGCGTAGGCGATGACACACAGCATGGGCCCCATAAACGCTCAGTTCTCTGCTTCCGTATCTTGTTTCCCAAAAAGCACATAAAATAAGACCTTTCTGCTGCTCTGGGCGGGACCATCCATTTTCCCTACTAACAAATAAGAATTTTATAGCTCCTTCTCAGATGTAGAATTCTACTATTGGTATCACTCTGCTTTATCTTTATATAGAGAGTTGTTGATAGACCTTTATTTTATTTATTTATATGTGGTGCTTAGAAAAGCCTACTGTATCTTAAACCCTTTGCTGATGTACCATTTTACCTTGAACTCTCCCATATCCCACCCCTCCCTGTCCTCTCCCACCTTGGTGCAAAATCATGACTCAGTAATTCAAATATTGTTCTCATAAGTGCAGACTCACACACAAACATACCAGTCTCTCTCCACTCCTCAGGCTCTGCTGTTTCCCAGTCCTCTCACTACCTGTTTACAGTTATTCCATTTATTCATCCAGTTGTTGCCATCTAAAAGCCTCAGTGCTGTGCATATCTGTGTGTGTGTCTGTGTGTAAGTATATGCAAAGTATGCACACATACGCACACTTACACACACATATGCTTTTTCTGAATTTCTGAGATTTTGGTTTTGTAAATAAATTATTATTTGGTAAATAAATAAGTTATTAGCAAGCAGGAAAATGCATTAATATATTTAACAAATATAAGGAAGTGTCAAATTTTCAGACATGGTGAAAAGTACATCCTTCTTCAACCACTTGACAAGACATTTTAAATTCTGATTGCTCCTCATCTAGTCGTTAAAGTAGAGCAAATGATATTGGTTTTAGTAAGTTCTGCCTTTCTTACTTCATTTGCAGCTTACAGACAAAGTTCAATGCCTGAGGACTCCACCTATTAGGCTGATATCATATACAAACATGTTATGGTTTGCTCCCTGCAAAACACATATGGAGATATAATTGCAATTGCAAGAGTTTCCAGACAGGGGTCTCTCCTGAATGCCTTAAGGTCATCATTGCAAGAATGGGTTGGGTTTGTTATAAAGGCAACTTGTCCCCCTCTTTATCTCTCCAGCCATGCTCTCTCTTGCCATGTGGTGTCTTCTGCCCTGGGTGAGGCAGCAAAAAGACCATCACCAGGATGCAGCTTTGTAATCTTGGCTTTCCCAACCCCCATACTGTAAGAAATAACTTTCTTTCCTTTATAAATTACCCAGTCAGTGTTATTCTGTTATATCAAAAGAAAACAGACTAAGATAAGCCATCAATTTGGATCTCTTGGCCTGAAGGTATATGGTGTGCAGAAACACAGGGCTGAAGGTTCAGATTAGCTGACTGAAATTTCACTTTTTAATATCTGGGGACCCATTATAGGTGCTCTGAAATATTCAGGTTATATATCAAGAGTCCGCTGAATTCTTATAAATAATTATGATCCCAAGCAGAACTAAAGGGGACCAGATGAGCAGAACTCAAAAAACTGCTCCATCTGCTCCTGCTGCCCCTGGCCCTTCCCTCAGATGATCTCTCTGTAGCCAGAATTATCTTTATAAATTTCAAATCTGATCTTGTCCTTTCTTTGCATAACATACTCCAAAGACTCCCTGTAATTTGCAGCCAGACATTCAAATTCCTTAGGATGACATGTAAAATTACATCATCCATGCCAAAATTTATAAACTCATTCTCTAGTATTTGCTTAAAAATGAGGTTTAGTTCTGTAGCTTTTTAATTTATATTTTTTTAGAAGATCTACCCCCTAGTTAATACAGAGATGTGTTAGAGTTGCCCAGTATTATTGTATTGTGGTCTATTTAATTTTTTCTCCTCCTCCTCCTCCTCCTCCTCCTCCTCCTCCTCCTCCTCCTCCTCCTCCTCCTCCTCCTCCTCTTCTTCTTCTTCTTCTTCTTCTTCTTCTTCTTCTTCTTCTTTTCTCTCTCTCTCTCTCTCTCTCTCTCTCTCTCTCTCTCTCTCTCTCTCTCTCTTTATACCAGGGATTGAAACTCAGGGGCACTTGGCCATTGAGCCACATCCACAGCCATATTTTGTATTTTATTTGGAGACAGGGACTCGCTTTTGTTGAGGCTGACTTTGAACTTTTGATCCTCCTGCCTCAGCCTCCTGAGCATCTGGGATTACAGGCATGTGCCACTGTGCCCAGCTATTTGATTATTGATATTGAGAAGGGTTTGTTTTGTGTACATAGATGCTCCATTGTTTGGGGCATAAATATTTACTATTGTCATTTCTTGTTGATGTATAATTCCCTTAAGCAGTATGAAATAACCTTCTTTGTCCCTTTTTATTAAATTTGGCTTGAAGTCCACTTTATCTGATATGAGGATAGAAACCCCTGCTTATTTACAGGATCCATGTAAATGATATCTTTTTTTCCCATCCTTTCACCTTCAGTCTATGGATTATCTTTACTTATTAGGTGATTCTCTTGGAGACAGCATATTGTTGGGTCTTGTTTTCTAATCCAGTCTGCCAGATTGTGTCTTTTGATTGATGGGTTTAGGCCATTTACATTCAATGTTATTAAGAGATGATTTTTGTTTCCTGTCACTTTGATTTATTTCTAGTTTTTAGTTAGAATTATATTCTCCTTTGTTTGACTATTCTTCTTGTGTAGTTCCTTCCTTTTTTTGTTTTCATAATTTTTAGTTTTTTTATTTCTTCATAAGATATTTATTGAGGATGTTTAGTAGTGCAGGCTTTCTAGTTGAGAATTCTTTTAACTTTTGCTTATTGTGGAAGGTTTTTATTTAATCTTCAATATGAACTCTATCCTACTGTCAACCTCATACATGTATTGCATAGCGGATCAATGGAACCTCCATCTTGCATGACTGGAATTCTGTCCCCAGCTCCTGGCAACCCTATTCTGCTTCATCTCACAGTCCACACTCTTCCATCTTGTTTGATTATACGTTTTGTGAGAGTGAGACTTAATGCAAAATGCTTCATACTTTGTTAACATAAACTCACAATAAGTAGTTATTAAAGGAAAGAAGAGAGGGAAGGGATGGAGGAAAGGGAAGAGAAAGAGTGGGGTGTGGGAGAAGAAAAATACCTTTAAATATGACAGTCTTCTCCATAAAGTAAAAACCTATACTTCTAAATTTCTCTGAATATCCTCTCTTAACCCTTTTTGATGAAGTCAAGTGATTCATTTTCTGAGTGCCTTTATCATCACAGAACTACTACCTGTGAAAGCATGTGCTAGATAGTTCTGCTGCTATCCAGTCATTCTGGTCTTCTCATAGACTAAGGACATCAACAGCAAAGAGTAAATGTCCCTTATCCTTCACATCCTCCTGTGGTGCCTAGAGGATTAGAGGCATTTATTAACTCCTTAGTTAAATGAAAAGTATGTTAAAATAACTAGTAAAATCCATGTATTTTAAAAAATGGTTCCAGCTCGGGTTATTTTTTAAAAGTTCAAGGATAATTAAGAGACTGCCTAGGATGAGCTCTCAGAGTCAAACGAAGCATCACTAAAGGGTCTCGGTCATATCCCTAGGACAGCAGGAGCTTTTGGAGATGTTTGCCAAGTTGCCTGTCAAGGCAGGCACTGCTTTGAAGGATTCTCCATAAAGGGAGCCATCCAAGGTCACCAGATGCACCTTTTTGCAGATGTGTTTGTGTCAATAACATCCAGGTGTGCTTCATGGAAAGCAGCCAAGACAACAGGAGAGAACCATCTGGAAATATAACTTGACATTCCCCTGTGCAGCTCTGTCTATGGGCAAGGCCACTTCCTGAGGCCTTTCTTACCCCAGACATGTCTTCCTTATGAAGTCTGGGGTCCATCTGGCGTCCCAGGTCCTGTGTCTTCAGCCAGCCTAAAACTGATGGATGGGGGACTGCTTATATGTGCATCTCTGGTA
This sequence comes from Urocitellus parryii, assembly GCF_045843805.1. Taxonomy (NCBI): domain Eukaryota; kingdom Metazoa; phylum Chordata; class Mammalia; order Rodentia; family Sciuridae; genus Urocitellus; species Urocitellus parryii. The sequence goes on from NC_135540.1 coordinate 135,986,418, forward strand.
TAGATGGTCCCACAAAATCCTAAATGCACACCTTTCCGAGTGATCTGATTAATGTGTGGGTCTGATTTTACCCTTTTTTTACTCCCTCTCCTCCTGTGGGTGTCCGTCTTACCCAGACTAAAAATCAAGGTCCTTTAAATGAACATAAATAGAAGCAGAGTCTTGCACCCTGCCACCACTCAAAGCACTCTTTCACAGTGTTTCAACTTTGGTGGCCTCCAGCACCGTCCCAAACTGAGGGCTCCTGAACTGGCTCTTCTCTGTACCTGGAATAGTCTTCCCAAAGAAATCCTCATGGCTGGCCTCCCCTACCTCTGCCAGGTTTTCCTTCTCCCATCTTCTCAGTGCGTCCTTCCCCGAGGTCCTCTTTATTCTTCTCCATAGAAGTTATGATGTTCTATGATGCTGTGTCATGTGGTGATATCTTTTGCTTTTAAGTTTCTTCTTTTAAAATGTAAGCTCCATGAATAAATCCATGTGGGACTTTTGTCAGCTATATCTATTGCTGAATCCCCAGAGTGAAGAAGACCTATCAATAAGCTTAGCAATTAACATTTGTTGAGCAAAAAAAAAGTATTTGCTTTCATTGGTCTGAATTACCATGAACAATAAAAGCACAGAGAAGGAAAAAAGCAAGGCAGAAATCAAAGTCCGAAGAAAACCTGCTTGACCTTGCCTTTCTCGAGTTGGGTCACCAGAACCTTTGTGAGTCTTGATCTCCCCCTCGGTGAGATGCAGACACTTACTGCTCTACTGGCTTTAATTACAGATTTGCTTGTCCCAGCCATTCAAAGCTATAGGTATGAATTCTCCAATCAAGAGATGTTGTACTTTTTAAAATTATTTTTTAAATTTTTAATTTGTTATATATGACAGCAGAATGCATTACAATTCATATTACACCAACAGAGCACATTATTTTATATCTCTGGTTGTACACAAGGTAGAGTCACACCATTCATGTTTTCATACATGTACTTAGGGTAATGGTGTAAATTTCATTGCAACATCTTTCTTACCCCTATGCCCCCTCCCTTCCCCTTCTTCCCCTTTGCTCTATCTAGAGTTCATCTAATCTTCCCATGTCCCCCACCCACAACCCCATTATGAATCAGCATCCTTAAATCAGAAAAAAAAAACTTTCATCATTTGTTTTTTTGGGATTGGCTAGCTTCACTTAGCATTATATTCTCCAACTCCATCCATTTACCTGCAAATGCCATGATTTTATTCTTTTTTCATGCTGAATAACATTCCATTGTGTATATACATTTTCTTTATCCATTTATCCACTGAAGGGCAAATAACTCAATCAATAAATGGGCTAATGAACTGAACAGACACTTCTCAAAAGATGATATACAATCAATCAACAAATATATTTTAAAAAGTTCAACATCCCTAGAAATTAGAGAAACGCAAATCAAAACTACTCTGAGATTTCATCTCACTCCAGTCAGAATGGCAGCTATCAAGAATACAAACAACAATAAGTGTTGGTGAGGATGTGGGGGAAAAGGCACATTTATACGCTGCTGGTGGGACTGCAAATTGGTGCAGCCAATATGGAAAGCAGAATGGAGAATCCTTGGAAAACTGGGATGGAACCACCATTTGACCCAGCTATCCTACTCCTTGGTCTATATCATAAGGACTTAAAAACAGCATATGACAAGGACACAGCCACATCAATGTTTATAGCAGCACAATTCACAATAGCTAAACTGTGGAACCAACCTAGATTGCAACTTGTATGGCAAATCTGCAGTAGCTCTGGATCTTACAATGGGTTCTTACCCAAATGTAGCAACTAGCACGTGACTAACTGCATGAATTGAGTTCCTGAGAACAACTAAGCTCCAGACTTTCCCGGTGCACCTTGGCACACGCTCAATTTGTAGGATTCCACATCTAGCATAGTGGATAGACCTGAGGTCCACTGTAGTTCATGTATTGAAAACCCTCTTAATTGTGTCAATTCCCTCTCTCTAGAGACAAAACTCCACTTCTACAAACCTAATTCCTTGCTGACTTCAATTTCAAAGGAACTAAGAAATCTACTCTATACCTAATAGGAGTAGGACATGGTGTGGAGTCAGATGGAGTCAGTCCAAATCTTCTTCCTTTCCATCAAGGTGGACCTGAACAAGCCACACCTCCAAGTCTTTATTCCCCAGTTGTCTGTGGATGTGCTGTCAAGATCTCAGAGTGACAGAGAGGACCAACAGAGTTAATGCCAGGAAACCTCTCAACACAGTGCCAGCATGGAGATGGCACTCAGCAAATGCGAGTTCCCTTCTGACTCTTGGAAAACGCACACTACTCAGCCTTGCTCCTAGTTGGCCTCGGTCACCAGTCCCAACCTGGCTCTGTCCAAAGTGAAACACGTCCCTTGAAACACTGTCATCAAACCTGCTGATCACCCCTTGTTAGGTTGAGATACGAGGTGTCCCCCAAAGTCCTTGTTAATGCAGGAATATTTAGAGATAAAATTATTGGATTTCGAGAGCTGGAACCTAATCAGTCTGTCCTGGTTTGAATGGACTGACTGGATGCTAACTCTAGACAGGTGGGGTCAAGCTGGAGGAGGTGGGTCACTGGGTGTGTGCCCTGGAAGGGTGTATCTTCCCCCACTGCTCCTTCCCCCATCCCTGCTATCTGACCCCATCTTCCTCTGTTGGCCCCTTCCACCATGTTGTCCTGCTTCACCTTGAGCCCAGAGCAATGGAATTGGCCCAGCCCACCATTGACTGAACCTCTGACACCATGAGCCCAAATAAACTGTTAAAAGAGTCCAACTTGCAGCCTAGTGGCTGCGTTTGATCCCCTCAGAACTTCTGCTATAGCCTCTGGTATCTGTGGACTGCTGTGAGAAATGAGCTAGGTGGTGTGAGACTGGATTGCAAACTTCAAAGCACTGCTTCAAACATGAAGGACCATAATTTTTAATGTAAGTGTTAAATCCTGCAGATAATTTAAAAATTAACAAATGTAAACAACTGATAATGATAAAGACAAAAGAATTTCTGATTACTGTGATAGGCACTTTCCCATACTTCACTTTGTTCCCAATGACCTCATCTATCCAGTGTTAAGTCTCTACCTTTTAAAAAAGAGAAAACTAAGACCAAAAAATCTTAATTAACTCAATGCCTGGGTTAACCTTCCATGAAAAGAAATTCTGATCCCAATGGACATGACACTGTGGACCATGCTTTCTGAACACCACAGGGATCTGTTTAACTGACTAAATGAAATCCCAAGCCAATTCAGACTGTCCAAAAAGCCCATGATATGAATGTTCTCCATCACTGAAAGTGAATCCTCTTTTTCTAAACATTTCATGAGAACAATTAAGAAGACAGTAGCTTATGAGAATGGAAACTCATGGCCCATGTCTTCTTCACTTGTCACCCCAGAGGTCCTGCTTCACAATAGGTTCTCATTAAAGTCTTGTCAAAGACTTTATCTAGAATGTTAAGTGGTTTCTCATTATTAAAAAGAGGTAGGCTCCTTAAAATCTGTGAAGAACGAAAAGAAAATCCTAGTTTCACCATGCAGGTAACTACTAGTCTGAATGATATGTGTGTTCTTAATTGTGATATTTTGTTATGTCAAAATTAAACATGATCGTTTCTGGCTTTGAGTGCTGGGGGTGGAACTCAGTGCCTGGCAATGCCGGGTAAGGATTCCGCCACAGAGCCACATCCCAGCTCCACATAATTGTTTTTAATACTGTCCGTTTACTTTTTATTAAAATTAAGCCAATTCAGTTCTGTAGAAAATCTTAAAATTAAAAAATATAAAGGAAAGATTATAAAGGAAAGTCAATCTGACTTTTTAAAAACAATGATTATCAAGTTTATAACTAATGATAACGAGAAATAGCTATGCTTTTATTTGTCCTCCACTTTTCTGCATCTTTTAATGTGCTTGAAATAATGGCATAATACTGCTTTTAAGCATAAAGAACTCAGACATGTTCATAGTTCCTAGATGGGAGATAAAATAAAGAACAGCTTAATGACAGATAATATCTGCCAGTGGGTGGTTTACTTTTTTTTCCCCAAAACCCAGGCTCTTTCTGGTTTCAACATAAATTTTAAAGATGCAGAAAAATCATTATTCAAATTCTGTGGCACTAAAAATGGTCATATGCCCCTCTCTGCAATGATCCTTTTTCAGAGGAGAAAGGGATTCTATTTATTGTTGATTAATTTTCTCGGTGGTGTTATAAAATTCCAGCATTTTAGCGACCATGACCAAGTGCTTGAAGAGAATAACAGAGATCATTGTTTAAAATGGACATCAGTCAAAGACACAGATTCTACCTGAATTGGTGGAATGAAGAATTCTGGAAACACAAGCCTTGGAAAGTTAGAAGAAAGAAGAAATAATGAGGGTACCGCATCAGAACCAGGTGGACAGCTGTCCATCTATGCTCAAGGTGGACAGCTCTGTCACAGCAGTGTTCCTGAGGGTGGGGACCGAGCTAGGGAAACGGAGAGCCACCAGGGTCTCCACTCCGGCCTGTCCCTTTCTGGGTCTCTTCATTTGTAAACAGTGATGGGTAACGTGCTATAAGAGATCAAGTCCAAATCTCCCCCCACCCACCTGGTAGACAGGAAGCAAACAGTCTGAGCCTCCTTATCAGAGAATGACTTCTTCAGAGTAAAGACCTCGTGGAGGGGAACAACACTTTTGGTACACAATATTGGTTTTCCACTTAAAAATCCTGCAGATGTAATTCCATTCAAAGACACTTTGGCATCCAGCGCTTCAGAAGGAAAGCCTTGATTTCTGTTCCTTTGTAAGAAACCAGCTTGGGGATTTTGCTTTATTCGTTTCATTTCCTGCCTACCTGTATCTCTTAAGGATGTCTTTGTTTTTATCTTTAGGCCAAACTTTAAGCTAGAATAATTCTACATCAAGAAGTTTATCCTCTAAATAGTCTAGTAAAGCCTATTTGCAACATAGTGTGCAACATTAAGAATATTCACAGCGTCATGTGCAACATTAAGAATATTCACAGCATCATTGTTTAGAGTCAAAAAAGAGAAAGAAATATTAATTGTGGGATGAATTGCAGTACATCTATACAAAACTGTCTCTTCAGTGGCTTCAAAGACTGAATAGAGCCTTGCATCCTGACAAGAAGAGATGTCCCCAGTATATTGTTAAGTGGAAAAAAACATCACAGTGCAGAATTGTTTACTGTGATAATCATTCTGTCTAAAACACCAGCAAATGTCTGCCGTTGCTAGTAGAACATGGAGTGAACATCTTCAAGGCTGTTGAGCACAGCGCCAATGCCCTTACCTGAGGAGAGCAGAGAAGAGAAGCTAGAAGCAGCAGATCTGATTATTTACATTTTACCCTTCTGGGATGTTAGACTATCTTATAATTTTTCTAATTAAAAAACAAAAGAAAAATGCATGCAATTGTGTGTCTGAGTGATATTTTTGTTGTTTATTTGCTGACATGACCTATAACTTAAAAAATCAATTGGAGTGAATATATATTCATGGATCTTTTTCTGTAAATGTGTCTTTTATTTGTCTTTTCTCCCCACCGTAGAAACAAACTGATTCTGAAAGCTCCTGTCTCAACCTCTTTCAGCAAACAAGTCTCTCTCATCTTTTCATCTGTGCCCTACATTTTCTAGGAGGGCTCTACACTTTGTCCCTCATGACATTATTTGGCTTCCTATAATCCCAATTATATTCCTGCCTGCTTCTTAATCCTAGCATGATTCCACCGCTGTCCTCCTCATCTTCTAAATATTCTCCCTTGTCTCACTTGTCATCTTATTGTCCTTGCTTTGACATTCGTCCCAGTTCCAAGAGGCTTATCGTTCATCGCATCTCTTCTCAAGATGCCAAATGATTTTCTTGAAGAAAAAGAAATCCATTTCCTTCAGCAGATGATGGCCCAGGCTCTGCCCTCCTAGCGAGGTATCATCGTGGTAATCTTTGACAATCCTTCCTGGGGTTCTTCCCTTGTGGTGGGTGTTGTTGTGGAAGCTTGCCTTCTGTTTTATAGTTTCCCATCTCCAAATAAAAGCAAAGGTTTTCAAGCCCAGAGTTTGCCAGAAGACCCCAGGACAGTGCTCTTCTGTCCTGCTGGTCACCTCCTCTTCTCTGAGCCTGACTTCGCCCTGGGGGGAAGGCTCACAGCTGGAGGCCGGCTCCCAACCGTGGTGCCATCCTGCTCAGGAGCTTTCCTGAGTTTCTGAAGAGATGAACAGTTGGGTCTCCACAGAGAGAATCTATTTCCACACTCGTACCACCACAGGGGTCTTCCTGGGTCTCTCCCCGACACTACAGGAACCCTACATTGTTCCGCCTCAGAATCCTAGGCATCACTTCCACCAAGACCCTCTCCTTGCTTCTGCCATCCATTGCCTGCCCAATCGTCTTAGGAGAAGAGCCACCTCTAAGGTAGTAAAAAAATAATGGAAGGGGAGAGGGACCGTGACTCTGCCTCTTATGAAGTGAAAAAACCCCACAGGATAAGGACGGCTACAAAGGGCAGCAGTAAGATCCCAAACTGGCCACCATTTTTAAAGGATGATTGGGGCTAACTAAGAACAAATACAAACACACACACACAAGCCACAATTTCAGCTTCTTTTTAAACTCTAGAAAGATCTGGCAAGTCTGCATGTGCATTCTTGCAAGACAGCGTTAAGTGGTCCTTGTTTGAGGCTCACCCTCCCCTTGTTTGAGGTTCACCTCTGTCACCTCCCTGCTCAACCTCAGGTGCCACCTCAGGTGCTAGAATGTTCAACTCCTGATATAAACTTGAGTTTCCCATGGTATCAATTACCATAAACAATCACCTACAAAATTCATAACCTAAAACAACAAAATGGTACCCTCTCACTGTTCTGGAGACCAAAACTCAAAAATCAAGGTGCCGGCAGAGCCTCACTCCCTAGGGAAGAGTCCCTCCTGGGCTCTGGAGCCCGAGGTGGCTCCTGGCGTTGCTTGGCTTGTGGCTGAATGACTCCAGCCTCCGCCTGGGTCTCCATGTGGCCAGCCTGTCTCTGTTTCTGCGCGTGCTTTTCTGTCTTTTCCAGGATGCTCTCTTTGGATTTAGAACCCACCCTAAGCCAGGTGCTACTCACCTTGACACTGTCTTAATTAAATCTGCAGAGAATCTATCTCCAAGAAAGATCAGTTACCCAGGTTCTGGTGGACATGAATTTCCACCAAGGGTGGATCAGATCCCTTGAACACAATCCAGAGACAAGATCCAGGGAATCCCCACCCAGGATATCACCAGCCAGGGGAGGCACAGGGAGGGATAATGAGCTTCCCCTGTCTTTCCCAGGGCACATCTCTTTTTTTTTTTTTTTTTTTTTTTTTTTTTTTTATTGGTCGTTCATAACACTACATGGTTCTTAATACATCATATTACACGGTTTGATTCAAGTGGATTATGAACTCCCGCTTTTACCCCATATACAGATTGCTGTATCACACCAGTTTCCCTTCCATTAATTGACATATTGCCTTTCTAGTGCCTGATGTATTCTGCTGTCTGTCCTATTCTCTACTGTCCCCCCTCCCCTCCCCTCCCCTCCCCTCCCCTCCCCTTTTCTCTCTCTACCCCTTCTACTGTACATCCTTTCTTCCATTTGTATTATCTTGTCTTACCCCTCCTTTCCTCTTATATGACATTTTGTATAACCCTGAGGATCGCCTTCCATTTCCATGCAATTTCCCTTCTCACTCCCTTTCCCTCCCACCTCTTATCCCTGTTTAATGTAAATCTTCTTCTCAAGCTCTTCGTCCCTACCCTGTCCTTGTTTACTCCCCTTATATCAAAGGAGTCATTTGGTATTTGTTTTTTAAAGATTGACTAGCTTCACTTAGCATAATCTGCTCTAATGCCATCCATTTCCCTCCAAACTCTATGATTTTGTCATTTTTTAATGCAGAATAATACTCCATAGTATATAAATGCCACATTTTTTTAATCCATTCATCTATTGAAGGGCATCTAGGCTGGTTCCACAGTCTTGCTATCGTGAATTGAGCTGCTATGAACATCGATGTAGCAGTGTCCCTGTAGCATGCTCTTGTTAGGGCTTTAGGGAATAGACCGAGAAGGGGAATAGCTGGGTCGAATGGGGGTTCCATTCCCAGCTTTCCGAGATATCTCCATACTGCTTTCCAAATTGGCTGCACCAATTTGCAGTCCCACCAGCAATGAACAAGAGTGCCCTTTTCCCCGCATCCTCTCCAGCACTTACTGTTGTTTGACTTCCTAATGGCTGCCAGTCTTACTGGAGTGAGATGGTATCTTAGGGTAGTTTTGATTTGCATTTCTCTGACTGCTAGTGATGGTGAGCATTTTTTCATGTACTTGTTGATTGATTGTATGTCCTCCTCTGAGAAGTGTCTGTTCAGGTCCTTGGAAGGGCACATCTCTTCATCCACACCCCACCCCCCGCGGCACCTGCTCTCCTCTCCAGCCCCGGTTTCCCCAGGTGCAGCCTCCAGTGGATCCCTAGGTCAAGTCCACGGCTGCCTGTTGAGTTTACATCTTCTAAGCTCTCGAAGGTATTTTACTGCGCATTAGAGAAGCTGTACCCGGGGCTGTCAGCAGACACTATTTTAAGCCAGCAGCCAGTGAATCGATTTTATCAGGGGCAGTTTAGAAAACAAGAAAGCGGGGAAGCTTTTCCTTCCTTTAAGTACACTCCTTATTTCCTGCCTACTTCCTCCATCCCATCTGCTCTCCCCCAAGCCACCAGTCACCAGTCACATGGGTGTCTTTGGAGTGGCCTGTGGAGCAGGCTGGGTTGCTGTGGGAAGGCGGAGCCAGAATCAGGTGGAGATGGAGGGAAGCCTGGCGATACAGCTGCTGAGGCCTTGAATTCCAGCTCCTCCGAAGCTTTCATCTGTTAAAGTTGATTAAATAATGGAAACAATTCCAGGTTAGGAAAATGTGAGTAATCAGCACTACACAACAGCCATTGTCATTGATTTGTATATTTAATGAAAAAACTAATTGCTGCCTATTCATTATTGTATTAAGGTGGATAGGCCACCCCAAGTGTGGAAGAATGAAAGTCTTCAAGAACAAGAGAAATCGCATTCCTAGAGAAACTAGGCGAGGAGAGCAGAGCACAAAGAACAAACACCTTCAAATTTCCAAAGTTCAGCTACAGAAACTGAGGTCTAGAGCGGCAAAACGTTCCTCCTAAGTCAGGCAGATAATTGGTAACAAAATTGGAACTGTCACCCAGATACCCTGCCTTTCAAGTTGCTCTTATCTCTGGAAATAATGCAGTTAAGCTAGTTGAGAATGTGTTCTATATTAATTCCATTCATGCATATATTACTTTGCAGTTTCTAAAGTGCTTGGTCAACACTTTTTACAAAAGACACGTCATTGGATTCCTGCAATCATTCTCGGGTAAGATGACTGGAAGTGTCACTACTGCACACCACAGGCAAAGAAATGGGGCGTCCGGCTTTAGGTCCCCACAGGTCTGCTCAGCTGTCCCGCACCAGACCTTCCAAGACACAGAGGGCTCAGAACCCCATGTTGCACCATCTGGAGAAGGACCGGGAAGGGCCCAAGGAGCCAAGGAAGTGGAGGAGGGGTAACCAGAGAGGAAAGGTTAGAGGAGGACTGGGGTTCGAGCTGAAGCTAAAGGGCAGATGTTCATCGGGTGGATAATTGAAGAAACGCATTTGAAGCTGTGGGAGGAGGAGTACAGTCCTCAGGGGCTTTTGGCCTGGCTCATGGGAAGAGCCTGAGTTAGAAAGATCCACAGAAACAATGAGAGCAGGCTATGGAGGACCTTCTCTCCTGCGGTGAAGAAATTTAACTTCATCCACCAAGAATGAAGGGTTTGAAACAGAGTGTGACAGGGTCAGATTTGTGATTTAGAAAAATCAATCTGTAAGGGAATGTCCTCTGATTCGAACACCTCCCAGGAAGGTTTTTTTTTTTTAAAAAAATGGAAATATATATAAAAAAATGATAAGGAAGTGAGATTATGATGAGCTGGAGAAATAGCAGATGGCTGAGTTAAAAGGAATGGGCACTACTGAATTCACCTAGTTGTTGCCCTGTGTGGGCTGCAGGGTAAGATCATCTGCATTTCCAAGAGAAACAGGAAATAAGCATTTTTATGTAAAATCATCTGAGTTTTCAATTTTGATATCTTTGCCCAAGGAGGAAATAATGAAGAAAAACCTGTGTCTGTGGTCTGCATTTTGTCACTCACCTGCAAAGGATCCAGAGGCAGGGACACTGGTTAGGAATCTACTGCAAAAGTATAAACCTAAGGCAGAGCTGGAGAGCAACAGGGAGTGGGAACAGCTGGCAGTTGGAACCAAGGGGACAGCCCCGGGAGGTGGAGCAGCCGCACCAGGCCTTTGCGCTCTGGTGTGACACTCAGTCGGTCCTGGGTTTCACTGCTGTGATTTCAGAGGCAGGTTTCAAATTTTTATTTTCAACACAGAAAGTAGAATCAAAAATTGCATTCTGAAAAATAAGGGGTGTGCGTATCTGTGTGTTTGTTTTTGTTTTTTTTTTTTTTAGAAAAAAAGAAAAAGTAGGTCTATTGCTGGAGGTCTAGAGAGGAGACCTTTGCTAGCAAAGGAGAAACACAGGGGACTCCTGTCCCAAAGGCTGTGATTCTGCCCATCAGCAAGAACAGGGGGCTTAGGAAGAGGAGATTCAAAGGCTGCACTCCACGTGTTCTCTGTCTAGAGTTGCAATTCACTTATTCATTTGGGAGAGAGTCATTTCTGAGACCGTCTGGTACCTCTGGATTGCTTTGTTCCTTCGGTGGGTGTGTGCCCAAGGACAGAGAACTCTGCCTAGGATGGGGGAGCAAGGCCATCCTGCTTCCCCTGAGATGAGGGAGGAGCAGGGAGAGAGGAAGAGAAAAAGAACAGTCCATTTAAAAATCAGGTGCAGTGGCAGAGCAGCAAGGGGGATAGAAAAGCATAAAGCGGAGCCCTGTCACACATCCCCACTATCAATTTCTATGGAGAAATGGGTGACAACGTCTCCAAGCTGCTTCCTGCTGAAAGAAGGTGAAGTTGAAGGAAGTAACCCAACATCCTGGGCAGGGATCGTGGTCAGACAACATAAACCAGACAGCAAAGCATTATTTTTGGTAAACAATTGGCACAAAAGCCATGAGTATTTAATCCAGTCTCTGAAAACCAAAACTGAGATTTTAATACTATCCAGAACACACATCTCCCTGAACACCCCCTCCAAGTCCAAATAGGGCACACCGCAGCTCCCGTTTGGATCCAGAAACAAATTCAGAAGGAAGTCGTGTTCTCTGTTGCTCGGCTTGGGTCTCTGAAGGATTCTGTTAATGTCCTCTGCCATAAGACAAGAAACGGTGGGTCTCCTTTCTCTAATGAGGCTGTCTCTCTGATTTAAGTACTTTTCACCTGTGAATGTCCTTGGTTCCTCCTGAACTGTATTCTGTCCCATAAAAGGCACTAAATTAAAGACTGCTTTGGCGCTGTGTTTTAGTGCAGTCGTTTTGAAAAGTGCTACAAGATCGTTCCTCCCCTCACAGAACCAGGCTCACCTCAAATGTCATCCTCCTTCTGCAGGGTCCCCTAAAAACCCACCTCAAAGCCTTTTCTTTTCACAGTTGGACCCTCCTGCAGCCCCAGATAGGGCCAGGCTGCTTTCTTGGTGTAATTCATCATCATTTGTGACCATCTAACTCAATTCCACTCCTGAAAAATCTGTAAGCCACATTCCACACAGCGGCTGGAGTGGTCTTGAAATGAGTCAGGTAATGTTACCCATCACTGCCCAGCTAAACTTCTCTGGCTTTCCTTCACAGTTAAAATAAAAATCAAACTCCTTTGAACAATTTATAAAACCCTGGATTGTCTGACCCTGCCTACTTTTGCCACTCTTCTTTTCTGATTGCATTCAAGCCACATTAACCCATTTGTCAACCCTCAGGTACCACCACAGGGCCTTTGCACTGGCTGTTCCCTTCATTTACAATGTCCTCCCCCACTCTTTCCACCTAGGGGAGTCACACTCATCTTCTGGTCTTAGGTTACATATCATCTTCCCAGAGAGACCATCCATCCCTGATTACCTAAAAGCTCACTCTCCCAGTTATTCTCTCAGCTGCCAACTTACTTGCTTCCTAGTTGTGGCTGATTTTAAGACGGTCCCTGTAGACCTCCGTATGTTGGAGTCTACATTCAAACATAAAGTGGACCCCATCTTCAGGTGCTCTCAGAGACTTCTGATTCTTCCAGTTCCCAGACTAACTCAAGAGTCTTTATCCAAATCTTCATCTGTTTTATTTATTTATTTATTTCCTCTTTTAAGGAAAGACCCTGGTTGACCTCACTCACTGCCCTGTCCACGGTACCTGGCACCATCTTGGCTTAGAGGGGGTGCTCACCAATATTTGCCAGATTGAAGAGACCTTTCCTGGCCGCCACCGGAGAGGGACACAGGTCTGTTGTCACCTGGACACGTGGGGTAGAAATCACCCGTGAACTCTCCATCTTTCATCGAGTGGCAGGTTCCTTGGCAAGCTTCTGTGTACGGGGTCTGTTCCCAGGACGTGACCCGGGCACCGTCACGGGTCAGTGAGCACGTCCTGAGCCGGGAGTCAGCTCTCTTCCTCCCTCGCCCACTCATGCGTGCCCCGAATGCCGCTGGCGCCCGGGCAGCACAGGTCAGTCATGCCCTCCTGTGGGCAGTCACGCAGGCCACCTGCCACCGCACCTCCTCCTCCTGGGTCCCAGCTCTGTGAATGCCCTCACCATCCATTCTCCCCGTTCTCATAAGTTCTCCCCTCACTAGCCTCCTGCTTCCCCCAACATCCCCGGACGTCTCGACAGTCACCTCCTGCCCCCTAAGTGCCCGCTCATTTAATGCGCTTTGGCCCATCTCAGCCGCCTCCCCTCTGCTCTGGGCACCAGACCTTCCCCCAGACCCACACAGAACGCCCTGTTGCCCCAGGTTTGCCTTCCTCCCCCGGAGTCCCTCCCAGCAGCCCGGTGTCCTTTCTAAAAGACAGACCCACCAGCCGCCCGTGATGGTCAGCCGCGGGACCTTCAGGGCCTGCTGTGGCCCCTGCCTGTGTCACCTCCTCCCTGCACACCCTCCCCGGCTCCCAGCCCCACTGAGCAGATGGCTGGGCCCCCATCATCTCCCCGTTTCTTGGAGAACTGTCTGCCTGACTCCTCCCTTCTCCACAATGCTATTCCTGCTGAGGACAGTTCTTCCAGGCAATCTGCAGACAAGCCCCGTCTGGTGGTGCTTCTCCTCTGAATTCCTACGGGCATCCAAACGACTCCCTCTTGCTCTTATGGTGCTGGCTCATGGACTCATCTGTGTGACCTTTATTTCTACCTCAAAGATTTGACCACGTCACTCCATGGCATCCGATCTTCTTAAGATTTCCCTGTCGCCTCCAGGCCCGATGGTGTCCACCCGCTCTAGCCTCACCTCCCCGCGCCCTAGGCGCTGACCTTTTTCTCAGTCACCAGCAGCACCTTGCCTGCCTGGTGTTGGTCCACAAATCTTCGCATGCTTTGCTTCTCTGGCCTGGACCCCTGTCTTCCTCCTCCCTGGTCAGTTAGCCTCCGCCCTCCACTCTCTGTCCATCCAAGCCTCCCTTCCCGGAGTCCTTCTCATCCCTCTCTCTCTCACCTCTTCCACTGCGGCCCCAAGTTACCTGGACCAATTGCAATTATTCTCCTCAAGGCTTCTCTTGGCTTAGAGTCTGTGTCTGCGCTGACCTGGGCATGAGTCAAGGGCAGGCACGAGGGACTTTCAGGACTGCTGTGGCCTTACTGAGCTCTCTCTTTCCTAATCCGTCCCACGTGCAGAGTGGGTGCAAGGAAGAAATGCTTCAGCGGCTCCATCCATTCTTCAGATCTCTGCATTCCCCGCTCTCGGCTCTTTCTCCCTCCTGTGAACTTGGATCCATCAGACACTTCATTCTCTGCACTCTATACCTACCGTACCTGCCTCACTTTACAACCTTTCTCAGGCATTTCAACCATCCAAAAAGCAAGGAGGAAGCCTACGGTCCCTTTGTCTCTCCGATCTGTGTTCTGCCCACAGAAGGGGCTCCCTGCACTTTTGCTGATTGATTGTTACTGCTCCATCTATTATTCCTTTTTGGTTCTGCAACTTACTGAAAAAAAATTAAAATAAAAAGGCTTCTCAGAAATCACACAATTCAAATCACAAAATGTTCTTTTCTAAAAATACCACATCCCCCAGACACTCAAGGCACAGCGCATTTTCTCCTCTCCCATTAATGAGAGAGAGACCACTTCCTCCGTTTCCAATGGGTCTGTGTCGTGTCTGCATTGCTTAGAGATTTGTGGCTGTTGTTTCAAGAAAGATCAAATGACAACAGGAGATGGATGATCTTCTTGATTAAAAAGTGGCACTTAGAAGCAGCGGCTCCTCCCAGAGTCACAGAGCAGAGGGTGGGCTCACAGCACGTGCTTCAGAGCTGTGTGTGCTGAGCACCCTCAGAGGCTGGCCAGCCTCATCCAGACCTGCCCACGCAGGACCCACAGAAGACTGACACAGAGTAAAATCGAAGGCTTCATAAAGCATGAGAGTTTGCTACTTAGTAACTCCAGACCTTGGAGAGATGATTAAAATTGGCATAGCATACTCAGACCTACCTACATTCAAATCCTGACTCCTACAGTTACTAGCTGTGTGACCCTGGGCAAGTTTCCCAGCCTCTCTGAGCTTACATGTCATCATTTGGAAAATGGGGATGATGCTATACTGAATGAGGGCAGGGGATGTAGCTCAGTGACAAGGTATTTACCTAGGAAGCCCAAACCCTGGGTTCCATTCCAGCATCTCTCTCTCTCTCACACACACACACACACCCCAAATGAAATTGCTAATGACGTGGGAAATGAGATTATACAAAATGCGTGGTGTCATCTGCCAGTGCTCATTAGAGGAGGCCAGAACCATGCTGTCTCCATGGTTCCCAGGGGCTGAACAACTGCACTGTGCCACGCCGTGTGCTGGTGGTGTCTATGGGTATGTTTTCCTCCACATCTTAGAGGGGCAGGGCACCTGGATTGAAGCAGCTCTTCCCTATCACACAAGTGCAGTGGGGGGCTTTGTAAGGTGACCCATTTCTCACGTCCTTGTGCCTCTGCTTTCTGTCCTAATAGGAGTGAGGGGTGATCAGGACCCCAATTCCCACTCAGCTCCCACAGCTTCCAGAAGGATTTGAGACTCAGGGGCAGGTGGCTGGGTGGATTCTCATTGGTGCTCCACAGGGGTCCGCAGATCTGCCCACTCCAATGGAGGAAGCAGAACAGAGCAGAAACCCTCCCCCTGGGCCATCACCACAGGTGACGTCCTGCCCCCAGGTCCCCAGGGACACAACCCCTTGCCACCCAGGAGGGACCCCTGAGCCCCTGCAGGTGAAACAGCGCTTCCTTCCAGAAAATCCAGGCTTCCCTTTCTCCTTCCCACTAAGCATTCTCCCTACCCAGCCTTGCACCTTTTCTGACTTGAGCACCTTCCTCCTTGGAGAGCAGCTGCAGAGGTGGACAAAGGCCTGGAGCGCCCTCTAGAGGTGGGAATGGAGTGGCCAGGACAAGCCACCCCTACCTTGTCCCGCCAAAGGTCAAGGATGGGACAATGTCTCCTTCATCTTAACATGTCAGGAGCCCTAAAGGAATAGACTCTCCCCTGGAAAAGCAAAGGAGGGACAAAGTGGCAACCCCCAGGACCCCTCCATGTGAATGGTGACTTTGGCCCCTGGAGCCTTCTGAGCCTCAGCACGAAGACAGGGAGTAACCAGTCAGCCACCCCAGGGTGCAAGCTGCTACGAGACTCCTCCTGGTCACAAGAGAAAGGAGAGAGGCACTGACCAGTGAGAGTACTCACGGTGGTTGCCTTGCCACTGCCCAGCCCTGCCGAGGACAGAAGCTGCCTGCCCCAGATGAACAGCATGAAGCACTTCCTGCCTCTGTGCCTGGCTGTGCATAGAAAATATTTGCAACTTGGAAAGTATGTTTTGGAGCCCTGTCCATCAAGTGCACACTTCCCACAGCTGTCTAGGGTTGGACAAACAAGGGCTACTTCCCTATTTAGCATAGAAGGCACTTTTTATGGTGAGAATTATGTTCCCCCAAAAGGTGTGTCCAATTCTTAGCCTCCAACACCTGTGACTGTGACTCTGTTTGGAAATTGGGTCATTGCATATGTTAACAGGAGGTCACACAAGATCCCACTATATCTTAGATAAAATGTTCTTAGGAGAAGAAGAAATTTGGGGCACAAATGCACAGAGACACACAGGAAGAAGAGCATGTGACTCTGACAGCAGATTGGAGTGATGCGTCCACCAGCCAAGGCATGCCAGGCGTGGCCTGCACAATTAGAGGACAGGAGAGGAGCACAGAAAGATCCAGCTCTGGTGTGTTTTGGGGTAAAAAAAAGCCCTCTGACACCCGGTTTTGAGACTTCTGGCCTCCATTACTGTGAAAGTAAGTTTCTGTGTTTTTTAAAACAAGCTTTGTCATGGCAAAGCACAGTAAAACGAAAACATGAGAACCCACCAGGTAGGTTTCACGGCCCTATTCCTTCCAGAAGAACCAAACAGCACTCTGCTCTGCTCTGCTCCCATTCTCTACTGGAAAAAATGGGACATTTTCATCATGCAAACAATTCTGGGCTTCAGAATCTGAGGCACAACACAGATGTCTGCAGCTAGAACTCTAAAGGCCAAACACGACTCTATTCTAAGAAATAGCTGGACAAAGAAAGAGGAGAGAAACCCTGGGCCCATGTCAGTGCCCTTGTGGAGACCCTGAGCAGCAGTGTGTTTTGAGAGCAGGCATCTTCCCGACAACAGGAGGCGTCTCAGACACCCACCGTAGGCTCTGGTGGCGGGAGAGCTTATCTTCTGCTTAAGGACCATAAACAATCACCACCACCTGCCAATCTTATCCGCTTCCCAAGAAAAGGGACATCATCGCATGTAAGTGACAGAGGGACATACCCCTCCTCTCCCACAGAAAAGGTTGTTCTTGGGGTCCTGCCTCCCAAGGGCCCAGTCCCACTAGACTGGGGACTTTAACAGAGCCTCTTTCCTGGTTTTTCTTTAAATACTAGATCCACTCTGCCAAGTCGGGCATGTTGTGGGTGCTCTGTAAACATCTGGGGATGAGAAGAATGAAGAAGGGAAGGACCCTCCCAGCCAGCAAGATCGGAGACCCCCAAAGGCTGACGCTCCATCCTCTTCCTAGGAAACCTGTAAAGACACCAGGAGAAGCTGCCTCTGAGTTTGCATGAATCAGACATTGAGTCCTCCGCGTGACCCCACTCCCGCCATCACTGGTCTTCAGCCAAGCCCCTGTGCTGCTCCAACCTGCATGCTTAAGTGTCTCTGGCTTTAGGTGCAAAAGTGAGGTGAGCTCATGGCCTGGTTCAGACCTACCTAACTCCCCGACAGTGGCTCTCCATGGGCCAGACTCCCTGGAATGCCTTCTGATCTGTCGTTTACTTGAGATCTTGGATAGTCTCTTGTAGAGTATGTGCGGACTCTGGATGTGGCCTGGTCTGTTTCTTTCCCAGCAGGGCTCCTGGAAAGCCCCAATTGTCCTCAGATTTCCTCTGATTGGCTCTCGGCACACTCACCCTGCTGTGTGTGACTTGTGCCCACTGGGATGGCAGCCTCCCTCCTGACCAGCAACTGAGCCTCTGCTTGGGCTGGGGAGTGGAAGGCTCCCAGGACAGCAGTTTGGGTTCTTCCAAGGTCCTTCTTGGGCAAAGTTCTCAACCAGCCTTGCAAGTAGTGGTTCTCAAGGGACACTTAAAAAATAAAGTCCCTGTCATTGCATTAGGTTTTCTAGAGAATAGGAGCCTCTAAGAGAACTGATAGGACTCAACTTTAGAGAAATGTCTTCTATCATCTTGACCAAGCCATTGGTAATGTTTAGAATAAGAAAACCAGAGAGAAAGAAGAGAGAACGGGGGAAACTACAGAAGCAGCAGCTTTTGCAAACCAGGCTTGGAAAGGAGCAAAACACTGCATTTCTATCTGTGGGGAAACAGAAGCTCAGGCATCAGACATCAGCAGAGAGACAGGCAGAGGCCAAGACAACTCTCCTGTTTTGATGAGACGTTAATAAAGACACACACACACACACTCACATGGAGCTTTTTGAACTCCAGCATCTGGGTTATCTGCACCAGGTTAGTTGGCCAAATGACTTGGAGAGGAAGGAGGAGAACTGGGGTTTGTGGCAGGGACACCCCTGCAGCACACCAGACGTGGTAATGACCTCAGGTGAGGAGTGAGGGCCTCCCTGGGTTTCCCAGCACTGCACAGCCTCCTGATACCATGACAGTGACATAGAGGTCCCAGGAGGACCTAGATGGGGCAGGTCAGTCCTGGACCTGTCCATTCACCTTCAGAATGTGCTGGGAATGGCCACGCCCCTGTCTCCTGAGAGCTCTTGGCAGGACTGGGAGAGAATGGTTGCTAAGAAACATTGAAAGGACCCATTCCAGATGAGTGGAGAGGATCACGACATTCTCCTTTCCTACTGAAGACACAGAGCTCCCTATTGGGGGGATAAGGGACTTCCACCACCGGGAGTGTGGGCTGAGGGGCAACCACCCCGGGGCAGGTGGCCTCCTGCACTGTGTGAGGCCGGTGGGATTTCCCTGGGATCTTGGGATCATAAGCAAGAAGAGGATACAGTGCAAACGGTCAAGGTGAGGAGAGGTCAAGAGCATCACGGGGAGTCGGGGACACAGGGGTCTCAGCTGGGGCAAAGCATGTGCCTGTGACAGCCGCTGTCCCTGTGCCAGTTTCCTCAGTTGTAAAATAAAATGTCATCTTTTAGTCATTTCTGCCTGCAATACTGTGTGAGTGTGAGTGTGTGTGAGTGTGAGTGTGTGTGTGTACAAGGCCCTGACATATGCTGGTGTTGTGCTTCTGGAAACATCAACTTTCTTTCCTCACCATGTGCCCTGACACTGCCCAATCCCTGCAGCTCTGAGGAACCCTCAAAGGGACGTGAAGCATAGAGACATCAACCCAATTCTCCAAGACTGAGTAGGAAACACCTCCGCCCATACTCCATCTCCATGGGCTGTGCAACCTTAGCAAGTTATTCCCCCTTTCTGGGCCTCACAAAGATGGTAACTGAACCCATTTACAGAGTTGGCATGAGGGTTTGATAAAACCCTTTATGTCCATCATTCTGCACAGTCCCTGAGTCTTACAAGGGGCTGACACCCTGTTACCCCAGCAGTGATATCACCACTATTGTTCTGATCACTGCTGTCATTTCTCATCACAGCATTTTACATCTCCAATCAGGACACACCCTGCCTAATTGCCGCTGTGATTTGACCTTCCAGACTCTCCCACTAAATGGCAAACTCCAAGGGCACAATGGGGCCTTCCCCGTCTCATTCTTCACTACTTTCCTGGGTTCCCTGCTGAACACTGGGCTCATGGCAGGAGCTTAGCCCTTGTCCTGTTGGAAGCAGAGGCTCTCCACCTGGCTACGTGTCAGAATCACCTGGAGCCTCCAAAACTCCTGTGGGCGTTTAATGCCTGCTGGGAGAAATGAAGAGAGTGGAGACTTAGTCCAACCCCAGTGTGTCGAGGTGGGCCCTCGGGGGTGATGGAGATTAGACAAGGCCATCCGGGAGGGGCCCGAGATTGAAGCCTTGTGGCTTTATAAGATGAGGGAGAGAGGCTAGGATGCCCCCCCCATGCACTCCTTCTCTGGCCCTGCGATACCCACAACAAAATCTTTGGAAGAAACCTACAACACAGAGTGAATGAAGCCACATCCCGTGGTAGAGAAGGGGAGGTGGTCCCTAGGGCGGATCACAAAGCCCATGGGGTTGCAACAAGCTGGGCTCACAGGGACCTGAGCTCTGGCTGCACCTCCCCACTGAACCACGCTGCCCACTCTGCTGCCAACCCATGGAACACACCCATCCTCACCCTAAAGGCACCCCAAGACCGACTGCAGGTGTTTCTACTGTAGCCAAGCCCAGACACTCTCAGCACACTGTAAAGATCATTCTTGGGCCTTGCAGGACTGAGGAGAGAAAAATATGCCTAAAATATATAAATAATTCAAGGCTGAGTTTATTCACGATGCTGAGTTTTCTCCAGGCAGCGGTTTGTATAATCTCCCGTACCCTGCCAGTCGGGCTGCCTCCGTAGCATTTATTACTGCAGACAACCCGTTAGAAGCTGTTTTGATTTATGCATCTACATTCTATTATGGAGGTAAGTTTATAGCACGCTGCGGGCTCTCCATGACATGGAAGGAGGGAAAAAGAAAGAAGAAGACGGCTGACGAGAGCAGGAAGAGCCACTTGTGCCAGTCCTGAGGGGAGCAGGAGAAATGGGGCTACAGGCTACATTACTCAAGTATTTAGTCAGTTTTCTAGGACACAAATACAGGCAGCACACACACGCACACGCACACGCACATACACACCCATATGTGGCAACACATGTGTATTGCATCATCAGGTTCCCACATGCTTATCAAACAGATTAAGTGCCAGCTTTCCCTTCTAGGTCACAAAGACACACTGGTGAATAACCTAGACAACTCCTGCCAACGTGCTCCTGTTGTAAGTGACGCTGCCACCGTCTCTAGCTTCCCCACCATGCTTAGCTCGGGGCGGACATGTGTGTGTTCACAAACATGTCAAATGCATGAGTGAATACGGGATAAGGAGCAGGTGATGCTGGATTGCCAAGGTCCCTGTTCTAAGAACCAGGGCAGAGCTGGTGTCACAACGGGCCTTGGTGGTCCTCACATCTGGGATATCTTTGCTCAGCTGACTCGCACAGCTTGGGGGTGCTTCCCGGTCCACCCATCCCTTCAGGCTTCTGCTGGGGTAAGAGGACTGACCCAGCCCAGTCCACCTCTCTCATTCCCAGCAAGCCTCACCCTGCGGGTCTTCAGGGCATGGCAGAAGAGTGGACAGGAAGAAGAACCATGGGCCTCTTGCAGTCTAGATTTAGAGTCAGGTGACGCGAGGGTCATTGAGGTTTCAGTTGCACATAGCACACTTCAGATTCTGCTCTGACTTGGAAGGAGAAACAAAGGAGACAGCTGAGGAAAGAAGAGGAAGAGCCGTTTCTGCCAGTCTCCACCAGCTCCCACCACAGAAGCCCAGAATGAGCTACAGTGAACACAGAGGAGACGGCTTCCACTCCGTCTTCCACCAGTGGACTCCACATGAACGTGCTATGATCCGTCTGCTCACACAACACCAGGAAACTGATCTGTGTCATCCCTAATGTGGGTCAGGAAGGAAGCTGCTTCTGGAACACAGAGAAAGGCTGGGAATTCCACCCAGCTGTTGGCAAAGCATTGGCTTCCTACAGCTGGGGACCAATGGAGCTGTGGGCAGGGGGCGAGTGGCAGCTCGTTCCGCAGTCAAGGGTGGAAAGGTTCCCAGCTGGAAGAATGTCTCTCCAACACTCAGCTCTGCCAGGCTGCAGTCAGCCTCCCCCTCACCTCCACTGTCTGTCATCGTTCTGTCCAAAACACCTGAACAGAGTAACTTGGGGGAGGAAAGCTTTATTTTGAGTTCTTGGTTTCAGAGGGTCAGTCCATGCCAGGTAATCCCATTGCTCCGGGCCCAAGGTAAGGTAGGGCATCATGGTGGAGGCAAGCTGCTCATCTCCTGGTAGTCAGGAAGGAGAGAGAGAGAGAGAGAGAGAGAGAGAGAGAGAGAGAGAGAGAGAGAGATATCAAGGCTCAAGAGAAAACATATAGCCCCCAAAGGCACACCCCCATGACCCACCTCCTCTAGCCATGCCCCCCCACATGCCTGTGGTCCCCTCGGTTAGTCCACTTGAATTAGGATGGACTTACTATGTTTCAGCTCTTATAATCTAACCATTTCCCCTCCTGCATTAACACAGACACTTTGGGGAAACCATTTATATCCAAACCACAGCAGCCATTTTACAGTGAAACCCAAAATCTGGTGGTCGATGGAAAAGTGACCACATGCTCCACAGGTCTTCAGATTCGTGACTCTTCCAATGCAGAACTGAGATAAACGCTGGACTGGAGGGCATGGCTTAGCTGTGAAGGCCCAGGAAGAGCAAGCTGAGGTGTGCAGAGCAGAAAGAAAGGAAGCACATGTCTCTTCACCCACCAGCTGCTGGTGCATTGAGCCAGCAACTGCACAAGGGAACGAGAAGCCCACTCCAAGCCCCCAGCAAGAGGAGGAGCAGAGCTCAATGGGCACCAACTGCAGAGGGCTGCCACCCTCCTGGGATGTTCACCATGCCGGAGAAAAGGCCGAAGAGAGGCTTGTCTGCTCAAGCAAATGGAAGGGTCGAGATGGGGACCTGCCTTTGAGGCCCACGGAGCTCACCTGCTTTAGCAGCATTCGCAGCCTTGGGGCTTGTTAAGCTGGGACCAACAGACTGGCCATCTTTCCCTCTTGACACAGAATGAGGGTGGCAGGTGGGAAGAGGGACCCCCTCCCCTTCTCAGCACTCACCAATGAAGAGAACGGGTAGAAGCCAGCTGATCTTTGAAAAGATACTAGAAGAAGAAGAAGTGGGAGTCAGCATGCCACCCCACAGAGAAGCCAAGAAGGTTGATAGCTTTGAAGGCTAGTTAAAAAAAAAAAAATCAGGCAGAAGGAGCTAAAAGGTTGGACAGATAGCATTTGCTGTGCCTTGGCCCCCTGGGAAGTCAACCTGTCTCTTAGGCACAGCTTGATGTGTGGGCCAGGGTTAGGTCCACCAGAGAATTCAGAGGCAGATGCTAAATGGGTCCTCAGAACACTGCAGTAGCCAAGGTGTGAGCCAAATGGGAGGCAGGGGACCAGAAAGGGGAGGGAGGGGACCACCAGAGAGGACAAAAGAGAGATGGTGGGGACTCATTCAACACAGGCCATCTCCCCTTGCAGGTGGATGGCTACCTCCCCCAGAGGGCTCAGGCAGACAGGATGGACAGTGTCCAAGGCAGGCTTAATGACCTCCTCATTCTGGTCTCTTTGTTCTCTAAAGGCATGTACAGCCGCATTAGTATGCTCAGCCAAGGGCCTCCCTTTGTTGTGGCAGGTGCTGCAGGAATTTAGAGCAGCTGATGTTTCATCAAACTCTGAGCCTGCAGAGAGCCCTGGGAGGTCAGAAACCCCAGCCCCTGCCCCTCACATCTGCTCCGGCTGTGGAATGCTGCCACAGCTCAGGAGTATTTTGAAAATCATGTTTATTGGACCTCATCTTCTTATTTTAAGAGGATACGCTTGCACAGGAGGAAAGGTGGAGCATGCACTGGAGCACACAGAAGAAACGAAAAATAATGTCTAATCTTACCACCAACGACAGACACTGCCGACACTTCAGGTCTTCCTTCTCCCTCCCTTCCACCACAGGTGTGGAGATGGGGTGTGTGTGTGTGTGTGTGCGTGTGTGTGTGTGTGTGTGTGTGTGTGTGTGGTGAATATATAAAAAGTGAGACTTTTTCTATTATTCCATAAGTGACAAATAAAACTGTGAATAAGGAGGCATTCAGTGTCACATATTCTCAGCAAAACCAAACACCTTCCTCAAACCTTGAAGAGCGGGATAGGACACAGCCATTCTACTTCTGGCTCTTTATCAAAGGAATTGAAAACGGCATCTCAAAGAGGTCTCTGCACTCCCAGGTCCATTGCAGCATGGCCCACAATGACCGTGACACAAACAATTTCAAAGTCCACTGATGAGCGAATGGATAAGGAACCTGGGCTCCACACATATTGTTATATTCTAGAGGAAACTGTGCTCCACTCGAATATTATTCAGACTTAAATAAAGAAAACGTTTTCACTTCTGAAACAATAGATGAATCTATAGAACATTTTCCAGACACAGAAAGGCAAATACTGTATAATTTCTGTGTTACATGAAATCTAAAATAGTTAAATTCGTAGAAGAGAGAACAGTCTGGAGATGGGAGAGACAGGGTGTGGGGAGAAGCAATGGGTATGTCTTGCCTTGAGGGTGATTGGATTCATGGGTGTATGTGCACCCCCAAACTCATCAAGTCACATGCATTAAATGAGTAGGGCTTTGGATATGGAAATCGTATCTTAAAATGACATTTAAAAAAATAAAAATGAAATGGTGCTTAAACCTCACTGCTACCCCCGACCAATATCCAGCACCACCAACAACAAACTCTCCCTCTGTATGAGGAGAGCAAAGTGAGGAGAAAAGGGCCATTTCCGATTGTTGGGTGGGAATGCCAGGCTACAGACTCTCTAAGAACCAAACAGGAGCTTATGAATATGGAAGGGGCTTTCCAGAAAAATAGCAAATAAATTTGGAGAGTTTTCCAGAAGGGGGATACTGACATCTCATTCCCTGGATGTGCCGTTGATCAGACGGGAGCCTTGTTGATTTCTTCTGCTCCTTCCTGAGTAGGAACATAGAGCCTTGGTGGGAAAGGGCAGAGGAGGGGCAGCCCTGGGGCAGTGGGCTCCTTCAGCTGTCAAGGTGGAGACACAACGTCCTTCTGGAGGTCCAGCGGCCGCTGGGAGAGTCAGTCCTCACCCCCACACAAGACAGCAGGTTGCCAAAGAAGAGGACCTGGGCAGCAGAACCCCCAGGAGGCATTGAGGGAGGGCTGCAAATGGTCAACTGGAGTTGGACAGTTTGCAGGTAGAAGACCCCTTCAGAGGACCTTAGAAAACTGACAACACACCCACCACAAGTCAGCCATGCAGATGGAAACCTGCCACGGGGACCCATCGGTGTGAACCAAGGGACCACTCACTGCTTGCCTTCTTCCTCCTCCACCCCAGCACCCACCCTGGAGGCCCTGTTGTCCGAGTGAGCACCCACTGTCCTGAGAGAAAGGATGAGGGAAGGAGGGGAAAGAGCAGACTGTGTCCTTGCCTTCACGTCCCCAAGCCTCGAGCACAGAGGGAGAAGAAGAGAACTTGTCACCACCAGAGGGCACAGGAAGTCGTGGGGTCTGCTCTTCAGTGAGAAAGAGACGTGACCCAGCATTGTTGGGACGATGACGGGGAAAATCTTTATGTTCATGACACAGCACGTTGACAACCTTCCAGAAACCTCACAGTACACATGCACACACACACACTTACACAGGTGCACATGGTCATCCACTCACAACCAAATGTGGCCCAGAGCTGTTGAGAGCCACAGCCAAAGGGGCCCCAGCAAACTTCCAGCTGCCAGCAAACTTCCAGCTGCCAGCTGATGATTGGCTCACAGCGCCCCAGCAACATCTAGCTGATTGGCTCCTCTGCGGTGATGTTCATTGGGCTGTTTCCCCGCCCTTCAGACTGCCAGCTGATGATTGGCTCACAGCGCCCCAGCAACATCTAGCTGATTGGCTCCTCTGCGGTGATGCTCATTGGGCTGTTTCCCTGCCCTTTCAGACCATGGAGCTGCTCATTGGGGGACTTCTTTGGCTCCGCCCATGAGACCCAGCCAATCGGCCTCAAGAGCAGGAGGATTGTGGGAAGTGGAGAGGCTTGTGTTGGGGTGAGAGGCTTGTGGGAAGCCGGTGGTGGCAGTTGGGCTCTGAGGGTTTTCCTGAGGAGCTGTTTTGTTTGGCGTGTGTGGTTCTAAAAGTAAAGTTAGTTTCTTTTGACAAGTGGCTCCTGAATTGTGCCCAGCCAGACTGCGGCACGGAGCCTCTGGTTGTTCTCACCTGCCTTTCCTCCCCACTCAGACTCCATCATTTCCCTTCACATATAACAACGTCCAGTGGCCAGTCTTCTCCAAACCCTCATCCAGCGTCAGGTTCCTCTCCTCCTGACAGCTCACACCTGCCCGCTGGAGACTTGAGTGAGGAAGGACACTGGCTTTAAGGTCAGTTTCTTCGTTCCAACCTGCTGTCTTGATCCACACTGTCTCTCCCTTTTGGAGGGTGCTTTAGGATTTTAAAGAAATTAGAGAGGGCGTAGTACCTTGGTGACGGGTTGAGTTAGCCAAGCAGGAACATAAATCCCAGAATTTCATCTCTGGGATCTTCCAGGTTGGAAGGGCTCTAAGAGGAATGGACACTGGATATTGAAGTCCACAGTGAAACAACCCGTTTTTCATTCCTTCAGGTTTGGCTCAGGACCCCAGAGACCGTGGCTGCCCTTTCACATGGTCTGTGGCCTTCAGCCTGCCTTGGTGTGGAGCAGCCCCTCAGCCTCTCTGGATGTTTTCCAGCACTTCACCACATTCTGGGCCAAGTTCACGTGCAGCTTTGAGGTGCAGGGCAGCAGCTTCCCTTCTAGGTCCTCGTGAGCATTCAGGGTGGAGACAGTGTGATCTAGGACATCGCTTAGGCCAGCGTTTGTGGGTCCCAGTTTTCCCTCAGTCTTCTCACTTCTTGTTCCTCTCTCCTCCAAACTGCCGCCTTCCCCAGCCTCCTGACCTCAGGGCCAACACCAGCCTCCAATCGTTCTCCACCAACTCACCCAGGGTTGCAAGACCCAAGCCCTGATTCTGCATCGCTGGTGCTGGTTCTGCATAATTTGAAACATAATTGATAAAGAGAAACAAGAACCGACTCCTGGTGCTTCACCAGCCCCTGTAGCTGGCCATGCGCCATTTCTTCGGTTCCTAATGTCCTCTTCAGCTGTCCCTTTGGTCACCCCCTTTTTCTAGGAAGTCCTCTGCTCTGAAAAATGTCTATAAGGCAGCCCATGGCTAGCTTCCATACATAGGATCCATTTCTAGTCTACTAGGAACATACGTAAACAGGAACCGAATTCTGGAATCACAGTCTCTTCCTAACAAAATCCTCTACAAACATGCCTAGTCCTGAATCAGGTGCTAGTGTTCATATTACCCAAATACCAAGAGAAACATGTCAAGTTCTCAAGTTGATTTTTTTTTTTCAATTCTTGTTGTTTAACAAATACACTCTTCATACAGAGTAGAGTTTATTTTTCCTCCTCCAGGGATGTTGGGCTTGGTAATATGACAGGCGTGGGCCAATCAGTTTTAGAGAATATGACACTATTCCAATTCTGTGTGAAGATCTTAAGAGGGATAACATCTTTCAGCCAATTCTTGTATATCATGTGCTGGGAACCCAGTAGCTCCAAAACGATAAAACACACAGAACAGACTTAAACACAATCTGAAGTTAGAAACAAGCCTGATCAAATCAGTCTGAAGTAGCTCTTCCTAGAAAATCCCAGCTTACCTCAACTGAAAATCTCTGGAAATAATTGTTTATTGTAATAACCTAATGAGCTTGTGATATTATTTGTTACACAGCATTCTAGTAATTGCTGACTATTACACATTGTTTATAGTGAGAAGTAAATATTCATTTCCAAAAATTCTCTCCAAAGCACTTTCTCAAATAGCTGATCTGATCCTTTATTATCCTTTGTATAGAGATAGGAAATAAGATAATGCTGAGAGAATGAGTTCTTGTGATGTCTCTTTGCAAGTGCTTAATTGATGGCTTAGCACATAATTTTTTGACTGAGAACAGTTCGGGATTTGTTTAGTGTGAGGACTGAAGTCAAATTTGAGATGACAGAACAAGTTCTTTCCTATCTTATCTTATACATACATATACACAATGTGGATCACACCATACAAGCAGATTTGCAAACTTCTTTGTTTAACTTAAAATTAGATGTTAATGTTTTTCCATGTCACTTAATTTATTTTCAATCATGTATAATTAGTTTTTGAAAAAAAAATATGAGAGTCAATAATGGGAGTATCAAATGAAGGGGAAGAAGTGACAGTACAAATCACTTGGAACTCTTCTGCCCGCCTCTATATGGTTTGCCCCATCACTTGGAATGTTCATGTCAATTGACAGAGCCTCAGTGTTGCCTAATGAGGTCATAAATCTAGCAAGGATTGAAGTCATCCCACTTGTTCCTTTTGTGCCTAAGGGAGGGATTAAATTATATTAAATTTAACTTAAATAAAAAGTGTCAAATTGAGTTGAACCGTAGGCAAAGCAAAACAGAGGAATGAAGTTCCCCCCAAAACAAATCATGGTAGTGTTTCTGAACAAGACTTTTCTTTTTTACTCTCAACAAAACAAGTAAATAAAATTCTTCTCCAAATGTTTAAAGGTGTCTGCCCCTATCCTATGCAACGCTTTAGACCTCCAAAGAAAATAGGGCGAATTTCACTAATAGAATCATGCATGTTTACGTCAGATCTCTAAAATGTATTATATATAAAAATGTAACTTTTCATTTGTTTCCAAAATTTCACCCCCTTCCCATTCTACCTCTGCTTCCAAAGAAAAACAATTGCCTTAATTTGTTTTTCAAATGTCATATCTCCCGGCCCCCCAACTCCCTCACCCCCACCCCACACCCCAACCACCACCCACCAGCCCGGTGTCCTTGGCTGCCTTGGCAGAGCTCCTTGGCTTCAGACCATCTACCTGAAAATAGACAGCTATTCTCAAAGGATTTTCTTTGTAATCTTATGTATAATTGGCTATAAGATAGCCCCAGACCCCTCTGGGATGAATGCTAAGGGGTATAACGTGGGTGGGAGGTAAGCATGCTTACCTTCAACACTGATCTCTAGGACTGTGACGGGGAAGCCCAGAGCTCCCTTCAACAGCTACTGTATAATCATGGTAATAAGACATGATCCTATCATGTAACTCATGGCCACTCTGTAAAAGATGCTCTTAATACCTGAACCTTAGAGATTTAAAAAAAATGAGATCAGAAAGGTTTAGGGACTTGCTCTGGAGTTCCAGGATGTATAATGAAGGAGCCAACGATCCTGCTTTTGCCTAACTCCAGGACTCACACTTTGTAACTACCCAGTTTAGTGTCTCAAACCCTATTTCTCTCCCAGAGAGAGTAAGAACAGCACTGGCTAGCACTCATTAAGTTCTGCTGATGAAGCCTGACCTTTAATGTTCTTATAGATGTGAGTAATGTGAGTTATTCTACCTGAGCATCCAAGAAACACACATCATTCTATTTGTCTGAATCCAGGGATGTCTATTGCTGACCCCAGTGGATAGTGTGGCAGAAAGTCCAATAGCATGTTTGCTATGGGGTCCTCCTGTCCTTGAGGTTGGCATCATACTGAGCACTGGGGATGGGCACTCTGCCCTTCACTGTGCCTCTGCCACCCCTAAACTGTGCTGCCCGGTGCTCTTTGGGGTTTAACTGGCCATAGGTCCTCTGGATGATGAACCGGGCCCAGGCCTCTGCTGTTCTCAGGACCCCCAACCTCCTTTATCCCTCAAGTCAGAAAAACGCTCAGTGCTAGTCTATGAGCTGGTGTTGATGCTGGTTCTTCTGGGGTGGGTATTTAAGAATAATAACTTCCACCATGAAGATGGGGAAGAGGCACTTCATGGGGTTGAACACACCCAGGGGAATCTCAGCCCACCCTGGAGAGAGAAAAGAACAAAGTGTGTGTTAAACCATACACATTGTCAGACACTCTGCCTAAAAACTACAAGGTAGAAATTATTATAATTGCTTTTTTAAATGAAAAAACAAAAGACTAGAGAATTTTTTAAAAAAACAATTTTCCAAATCACATAGCTATTTTACTCTCTGGAGATAGCCTGAGGAAAACATGGTAGCTAATCTTGAGAGTAATTACCCTTTCTTCGCTGTGGGTCTGAACCAAGGTAGGGCACTAGGCACTTTACTTCCATTACTTTCCATAACAACTCTGTAACTTTCCCATTGATTTCACCTAAGAGATGAGAACAACTGGAGCTCAGAGAAGCTGACCGCCCACATTAAAATCCAAAGTCGGGTCTTAACACCACCCAGGGCGGCATCTTCTCAAGCACTGAGGATGGAGCTGCAGGGGGCCTGGGACTGTGGGAGACAGGCGTGGAGAAGGGCCAGGAGGCTGACAGGTACCCCTGGTGCTCCATCAGCCTCGACGCCGCTGAGTATTTTGCAGTAATGAGTCACAGGACAAAAGGGCAGAGGCCTGGCTTGCTTTGTTTTGTGTGGAGTGAGCGATTATTAGTCATCTGTGAGCCTTGTGGCTGTAGCTTAGTCATCCAGTAAGTCTTGCACATCACGAGTTCTGAAGCCTCTGGCAGGGCCTCCCGCCACCTACAGAATCCTTGAACAACTTTGCAGAGTTCTCGGTGCTGGAGGTGGCAGTGGACACACTCCAAAACCCACGCATCCCGCTGCTCAGGAGAAGGGCCTTCAGCAGATGTGCCCTGCGGCCACACACCCCTCTAGTTGCCTTTCCAGCACAGCAAGACACCCGAGAGTTCTAAACTCCCTGGTGGCCCGGGAATTTCATCTCAACTCGACTCTTTTTTGGTTGCTTTTATAAGAGATGCTGTCTGTGTGAAAGAGATAGGAAAAGACAATACAGCAGGTATACAAATGGGTGAAAATATCAAATTCTGATAAAAATAATATGGAAACAAACACATCCACCATTTAAATGTCTTCATGGGAAATGGAAGTCACAGTGAGGCAGTAAACAATTTATTACTTTGCCTTTCATTTGGGGTCCTAAGGTGTGCAGAGACCAAGCTGGATTGCCATCCCGAGACCTTGTATCTTAGTGGGACAGAGAAACAGGATTTATGCAATAAAATTAAAGAGGCTATTATCGGCCCTCAAGAGAGACAACCAACCCAAAGGAGATGGATGGGTGGGTTAGGGTTCAGATCTGGTCCTTGAGAAGGTGGTAGCAAAGCCAAGGCTTTCCAATTCATGTAACTGTTCAGGATGCCACCTGCTAACATTGCCCTGTGACATTCCAGGCCAGTCCACAAGTGACGCTTTCATTCATCTACATTACATCAGTAAAGATGTGCTAAGCTGTAAATCACAGAAAATGCAGTATCAGGTAGAGCAGAGCCCATGGATCAGAGGGAGGGTAGACGAAAGGAAATGGGAAGGTTCTGGGCAACTGATTGATCAAACTATGGTATGTGCATGTATGAATATGACATAATGAACCTCACTATTATGTATAATTATAATGCACCAATAAAAAAGGAAAGAAGAGGAAAACTTAATAACAATTCCTTTAAACAATGAGCAAAAATTATCTCACACAACAAGTACAGGGAGGCTTTGGAGTAAGTTATCTTCTCTCTGAATTGAGTGACAATTACTTTGGGGTCTGTGTCATTTTCCTGTGATTGGTGCTGCATCAAAATGCTATAAACTCAGGCTCTGAGCAGACAGGTCCAGAGAACTGATCTTGGTCCCATAGAACATTGACACTAGAAATGACCTGGGGTGATGATATCAGAGTTCTAGAAACTGCTTTGCCACTAATAGATACATGCATTGGAACTTGGTTTCCTTCTGTGCAAAATAGTATGACCACAAATAGCTGTGGGGCAAGACCAGGCAGTTTCCTGAGGTTCTCCCAGCTTTTAAATTTGAGTTTCTTTCCTGACCCCATTAGTGTCTGTCTGTCTGTCTCTCTCTCTCTCTCTCTCTCTCTCTCTCTCTCTATATATATATATATATATATATATATATATATATATATATATATATGTGTGTGTGTGTGTGTGTGTGTGTGTGTTTTATATATATAATGTTCCATGTCAACACCTTGTGATATTCTTTTGTTTCTAACAATCCAACTGGATTATGGACTATTGTGTCAGCTCAGCATCACTCCTGGAAATTTATACTATAAAACTAATTTAAGGGCTGGGCATGCCTAATATGCACAAGGCCCTGGATTCAATATTTAGCACTGCATAAATAAAGAGAGAGAGAGAGAGAGAAAGCCATCAGAAAATCACTAAGTTTCTCCCAAAATTTTATTTTTCACCATGAAAAGTATAAAATATGTAGATATCCAACTCCAAGGTCCTGTCTATATGAAGCTCAGGATATTCAATTAGTGGGTTACATTCACCATTTTTTTTTCAGAGCTAGGAATTGAACCCAGGGTATTGCTGGGCAAGTGCTCTGCTATCAAGCTACATCTCCAGCCTGAAATGTATATTTTTAAAGAGCTTTTAACATGTACAAAACTTGTATCTTAAGCTGTTAAGGTGGAAAATGGTATTAAATTTTATGTACAGTGTAATTAAGTAAACAAAACACCCCAACTATTTAGAATGACAAGAAGTCAGACTGAAAGGAAAGAAACCCACCTGTGCATAGTAGTTGCTTTGGGAAATCACTCAAAGGTCATCCTTTTTTCTTTCTACTGTTTGGCATTTTCCAAAATGTTTATAATGAGTACATATTGCCTTTACAGTGGAGAAACACAATAAGAATCACTGATGGATTATTTGATTGATTATCTTTATTAACTCAGTCCTACCTATAATTAATCCATATTACAGTTGGTGACAGCAATAAATCCAGGTGTTTAAGAATGAGCATAGCTTGTTCTTCCAAACTGTGCTACATCCACTCAAGCTCACTTCCCACTCCAGACTTCTCCCTGGTTATGGTCCAGAAGACAATGATGCACAGCTCTTTGCAAACCTGGGGTGGGGGTGCTCTTGCTTCTGTTAAACCATTTTTTCTTCCCTATATGCCTTTCCTTCTTTTTTTTTTTTTCCCGGTTCTGGGGATTGAACCCAGGGCTTCGTACATGCAAGGCAAGCACTCTACCAACTGAGCTATATTCCATGCCTTTCCTTCTTTATCCCATCCCTTCCTGCAGCCAATATTGGAGAGCTCAGGCCAAAGACTCCATCACTTCCTGGGTGACCTTTATATCAATGATTTGGCTTCTCAGAGTCCCCATTTCCATATTTCTTAAAAAAAATGGAAATATAACATGAACCTTGCTTTTTCTCAAACACAAAAGAATCTGGCTAAATACTAGCACCTAACAGGCATACACACCCTCACAATTCACAATAGCTATCTTTTTGGCATTTTTCCCTCTAAATCCCTCTTTCCCCAACCTACAGCTATCTCAGTGCCTGGAACATAGAAATCCCTTAGTTCATGGATGCTGGCTGGTTGATAGTTGTCACAGGTGATACCAGACCCTGGCACATATGGATTCGACTCGGGGCTGTGTGATTTTTAGATGACTTGTCTCCCAAGAAAGCACAAAGACAAAAGGAAGATGGGAAAAAGAGCTTCCTTCCTATACAGAGAGAGAGCTTTATTGAGTTTGATCAAAAAAGTGGCTTTGGAAATCCGCCTGCAGGCATCTCCTAAGTACTCACACACACAAAGCAAAGAATATCAGAGAGATGATGGAAAGTTTTCTCATTCTTTCCTCCCCACTCCCACACCAGGCCCCTATCTCCAAAGTTGGATTTGGTTGTGTTTTTAAATGGACTTTTGCACTTTTTCAAAAATCAGTCAGATACCAATGCATCCCACAGCTGAATAAGCACAATTAAGATGAAAGATGTATCCTGGGGCAGCATAAACTGCAATCCAGCTGCCCTTCCAGCTTGTGGAATTTCTCCTGCTTGGTGAGAACAGGGTTGGGAGGGGAGTATCCTCCAGCCTGCACCATGCAGGGTCAGCAACCCCCAACTTCATTTTGAAGGCAAAGCCACAATGCTGGCTGGCTTGACTGAGTTTTGTGTTGTCCATTCAGTGGTCACAGCTATGAGGCTAGAGAAGGTGACTTGGCTCAGTTCTTCTAGAGAAACCAACCAGATCCACAGGCAAACAGATTCTCATCCTTCCATCTGCAGAATTCAAAGCAGTTCCTTATCAGAAAGGACTCACTCTTAAAACATAAAAATAAAATATTTCTCAAGACATAGCATTTCACTGGTAGGTGGATCTTAGAGGGGAATGTGAAAG
The DNA here is from genome assembly GCF_045843805.1 of Urocitellus parryii. Taxonomy (NCBI): domain Eukaryota; kingdom Metazoa; phylum Chordata; class Mammalia; order Rodentia; family Sciuridae; genus Urocitellus; species Urocitellus parryii. The sequence continues at coordinate 136,020,177 of NC_135540.1, forward strand.
GAGACATTGAGTTGAAATTCAAAAGCAGCTTGAGTGTAACATGTGTAGAACAACCTTTGGTTCAGTGCAAAGAGGTGTGCTTGACAAATTTTCTTCCAAATCCGTTAAATTATTCATCCATTCATTCAACAAACACTCAGTGATGAACTACTTTTCATTTGCCTTTTCATTTATTCATTCCATAAACATTTACTGAACACAGGGGATGGATACCATGTGCTATCCTGTGTATCATGAAGAATATAAATAGTAAGTGGCTCATATTTGTTGAATGATTGCAATATTCAGGGATTGTCTGAAATCACACAGCTTCCCAGTAGTAAAGTCAGGTGGTATCCAAGAGTCTGAAACCAGAACCCAAACCTTTGATTTCATGCTCTACTGCCCTTCAAAGATGCAAAACACTCAGATGTGAAGATGCAAATCCTGGGAAGAGTTATGCTCACCTTCTATACCTCAGATTCCCTTTCCAATAGATGGAATCAAGAGAAGATCTCATTACACTGCTTCAGCAATAGCAGCCCATAAGGTATAAGATGTGATCAGGATAAACAGAGCTCTCTCCAATGCATTCAGGCACCTCATGACCCTGCTCCTGCCCATCTCTCTTCACCTCCCACCACCTGAACTCACATTCGGATTCCAGCTCTATGGAGCCACCTGCTCGTCTCCAAATGGAGGGTCACTCCTTGGGGCTCTATGTGTGTTGTTCCCTCTAGTTGGATAAAATGAGGTGGTTAACCTTCCTATAAGCTGATATTCCTAACTACGTTTCACTATTTATTGGGCATCAGTGGAGAGAAAATTCTTTTTCTATTTATTAAAATGTCAAGTACAGACATTTTGCTTACATCAGTAAATAATGTTTCAATTACCATCTCACCTTCTTCTTTAAGTTCTTTTAAAAGAAAATGCCACTCCTATAAGCATACAAGGGGAATCTACTCAACACCTCATAGAGATGATCAGGAGGGGCATTCATGTCACATGGAAACATAGCACGTTGTAGAAATGGCTCCAGGCCACAGGTTTCTCCCCACAGGCACCTTTTCTCAGCCAAAGCAGGATCTTCTCCATTCTCCAGCTCTTGTCCTGTGCCCCTCCCAGGCTACAGTCCTTGGAGCTCTGTCTCCTCTCTAAGGCACAACTCTGTATACCTTCTACCTGAAATGTGCTTCCTTCCTACTTCTTGGTTTTCAAAGTTCTGTATTAAGGATGAAAAAAAAATGTGTTTGCAAATAGAAAAGAGGACTTACACTCTTATAATCTGTTAAATTCAAAAGAAGCATCTTATTTTATGCATCAAATCAGACAGACACCATGCCTCCAAACATGGTGCCAAACACACGTGGAAATCCAGGTCAACCAGCACCTTATTCCAATTTCTTTCAAAGATGTTTTTGCCTCCCTGAGAGTAAAGCCTAGCTGCTCTCTATCTTTGTCCAGATCTGCACCTGAGAAACGTGTGCTCACAGTACAAGATGAAGCTGACAAAGCACCAGTTCTCTGGGAATCCTGCCCTGCCCACTCCACCCTGACCACCTCCCTGTTTCCCCCGGTGTTGGGAACCTCCATTCTCTGAGTATTTCATAGCATCTATCAATATTGAGGCACTTATCAATTTATCAGTCTCTCTCCCCCAACCAGATTGTGAACTCCCTAAAAACAAAGATTTTGGCTACACCACCCCTGATTCTGCATAGTCGTGCAACAGACAACAAAATACTCTGTGTGTAAAAAGTGTTTATCATATTAAATTGAACAATTAAGTCTCTCCTACCTGCTACTTAGATAAACACATACATCCAAAAGCACATATGCACATACACAAACATACAAATACACACACACACACACACACACACACACACGGTAGATGCATATGTTTTTTCTTATGCTTCCAGGTGCTTTCTTGATTCAAGGCCAAGTTGATGGCAAAACTGACTTTGAAGGTGAAGCCTGTCCTGCATCCCCCACTTTTAACTTAGGAAAAGGAAGCTTGCCTTGACCCAGTCCCGGGCACAGAAAATTGGAAGGAGAGAAAACAGAAGGTGATTTGTAAGGGAAAATGAAGCACTCGGCAAGTTAGAGTCCCCAGGGTTCTTAAAGTGGTAGTTAATTGAATCCAGTGTTCCAAGACCTTAATTTCAAACGAGGACTTTGGGAAAAACAACCAGTCGCTCTCCCTCAGGCAAAATGCAAGCCTTCTCCCTCAGCTCTGGCACCTGACAAATCTTCCTCTTCTGCCTGAATCCTCATGCATATAATCCCGGGCCTCACCTTGGGGGATTTGGAAGGCAGTCTCTGAGCCCCACTCTCTCTGTCTATCCTTCACCTCAGCTGGTCCGCACACCCCTGTAGGTGTTCTTTAATTCATCGCTATCTGAATAAAACACCAGACTTGCCAGTTCTGATTCCCAGCCGATCTGAGCCAAGCCACAGATAAAGGCAGGGCCTGATTTGGAGCCAGGGTCCAGAATGAATCTCTGCATCTCTTGTTGCAATTTGCTTTGCTCTTACTAAAACTTTTATGTTCCTTTTTGCATAACAACGCACTCATTCACTCACTCATTCATTCAAAAGTAGATTTTCTGAATATTCACTATGTGCTAAGGGTAAAGATATGTAACATCCTAATAATAACAGAAGCCAACATATATTTTATTTATTGCTCACTGTAACAAAAATTATATAAAATAAAAAAAAATCTGGATCATTCTCCATCACATTTTAATTCTCACAGAAATCCTATCAGGTATCCAATTCAGGTATTTCTGAATGGTTAGGATAATGCTGTTTGCAAATAAAAGAAAAAAAAATCAACCTGGTGTGGACTATACAAAGGGGGAGATGCATTATCCAATACATCAGGAAGAACAGAGGGGGGCAGCTCCAGGACTGGTGAACCCAGTGACATCACACCCAGGTCACCTCAAGCTGGGTCCTCAGAGCTACAACGAGCCTGAGGAAATTTCAAGAGATTTATCCAGATATAAATATCCAAAGGAAGGGGTCAGAGCTGATCTTCCATGTGCCTTATTTGTTTCTCAGGGTGACCCTAACAGCATCACAAGGCAGGGGACAGAAACGTGTCTCAAGGTGCTGGAAGCTGGGAGCCTGAACTGGAGACTCTAGTGAATCTAGAAAACAGGACTTGCTTGCCTCTCCCTAGCTTGGGTGGCAGCCAGCCATTCTCGGAGTTTCTTGCCTTCTAGGCACATCACTGGGATCTCATTCTGTGTGGTTTCCTTGTGTATGTATGTGTGCACACACCCACGTGGACATGCATGTGTGTCTCTGTCCTCTGTGTCTTTTCCTCTCCTTTCTTTGGGGGGTGGGGTTCTAGAGATTTAATCCAGGGGCACTTTACCCCTGAGCTACTTTCCCAGCCCTTTTTGGTGGTGGTTGTTGTTTTTCTTTATTTTGAAATAGGGCTTGGTTTAATTGCTGAGGCTGGCCTTGAACTTGCCATTCTCCTGCCTCAGCTTCCCGAAACCCTGGGATTACAGGCACGCTGCCCCAAGCCCAGCTCGTCCCCTCCTTTTAAGCTCACCAGTCCTGTTGGATTTAGGACCCACCTTACTCTGGTATGACATCACTTAACTGGATTATATTTGCAAAGACCCTATTTTCAAATATGGCAACATTCATAAGTACCAGTAGTTAGGACGAATATATCTTTTGGTAGGACAAAATTCTATCACAACAGTGTCCTATTAAGATCTACAAAACGTTCCTGAGAGCTCCCTACCCAACTATGATCTCATTGGTCAGAAATGCATCACACGTCGAAACTGAAGACAATCACTCTCCAAGGGAATGAGAACCACTGTGGTCAGTTCAGACAATCAAGACCACCCAGGGCCTGAGAAAGGGGCCCAATCTCTGCAAAAGCATCACATGAATAGAAAAGAGTAGGTACCTGATCACTATTAAGGAAGAAAGACGTACAGAGAAACTGATGTCTCAGGAAAGGCCATCTACACTGTCTGCTGCACAGACACATAGCCCCAGGTGGGTGTCTGATTCTAGAGCCTGAGGTCCACAAGCTCTCAAGCCTCCATCTGAGCACCTGCCGTGACATCGTTCCTTCTGTCCTGCCCAACACTGTACTGTGGGCTTCATGGGAATCTTCCTATTTAGCCCACACTACAGTCCAAAAAGGTACATGACATCATTATCAGCACTGATTCAGAGACGGTAAAAAATAGAAGCATCGAGGCCAAGGAGGCACAGCTTTTGTAGGGAGATGCTTATGAAATGCAGCTGTCTGCAGGACCAGGAGATGGGCCACTCAGAACCAGGGAGTATAGCAGGCTCATTGTTGGTAAAACCAGCACCAGAACCATACAGAGGACAAAAGAAGAAGAAGTAAAGGAAGGAGAAGGAGAAAGAGAGGGAGAAGGAGAGGGAAGGAAGGAAGGAAGAAAGAAAGGAAGGAAAGGAGGGAGGAGAGGGGGAGGGAAGGAGAGAAAAAGAGGGAGGGAGGGAAAGGAGAAAGAAAAAGAAAAGGACATGCTTGGTAAGTGTTTGCTTCATGAAGATCTTTGTCTTTCCCTCCCAGAAAATCCTGTTGTGGGTTTTCAGAGAACATTTGAATTTTAGTTTCTACAAAGTGAAAGGAAAGTGACACTATACTCAGAGCTACCAAGAGATCTTTATTGAGGCAGTGTTTGATTGACAGGAAAGGAAGAGAAAAAGAGAGAGAGAGAAAAGGAGAGAGAGAGAGAGAGAGAGAGAGAGAGAGAGAGAGAGAGAGAGAGAGAGAGAACAAAGCAGGTGGGGGAAGAGTAAAGCACAAGAGAGAGAGAAATCGAGAGAAGAATGAGAGAAGAAAGAGTGAGAGGAGAGGGGAGAGTTTTCTAGGCAAAATCTGATGGGGTCTGTGGTCTGCAGGCTGCCTTGTTGGCTACAGTGATTGGTCTTACAGTAGTTGCTAAGGGTGTCATCTTCTGCCTTCAGGCAGGGGCCAGATGTGGTCTCCGAGCACCAGACGGGTGGGGGTCGAGTGTTCAGCCTGGAGTGGGGTTGAGTGTCCAGACTTGAGGCAAACAGGCGATAAGGAGCCAGACTGGTGAGGGTCAAGTGTTCAGCCTGCCCTGCAGCTAACACAAAGCATTATATTTCTTATCATGCCCACCATCATGACCAAGAAATCTTTCTTCACACACCTAAATGGAACTTGTTTTTTTTTTTAATCAGTGGAATTAATTAATGTACAAGGTGAGGTCCTTTGCTCTCCTTGGCTTGCTAACCCTAAAAGAATGTCCCCTTTTAAAATGATGAGCAGCCAGTTGCTTTACTTTCTTTTTTATATTTTTTAATTTTTAAAAAATATTTTTTAAAATACTTTTTAGTTGTAGTTAGACACAATACCTTTTTATTTTATTTATGTGGTGCTGAGGATTGAACCCAGGGCCTCACACATGTGAGATGAGTGTCTACAGCTCAGCCCCAGCCCCAGCCCCTACTTTCTTTTTTTTAAAGTTTCAATTAAATTTATTTTTAACTCTTACATAGAAACATAAAAGTTGTACAGATTAATGGTGCTTCATGTGGCAGTTCAATACATGCCTGCCTTAAGTAATGTTTAAGTCAAACACAGTTATCTTCTCCAAAAAATTATCATTTAATTATGGTGAAAACTTTTAAAATCCTTCCCTCTAGCTTTTTGAAATATACGGCATGTTACTGTTATCTGTATTCACCCTGGTATGGAATAGCATATGGGAACTTGTCAAGTCTGTGTGACCATAACTCAGTTCCCAATGATGACCGTCTCCCTGTTTCTCTCCCCAGCCTCAGGAACCACCATTCTACTCCAAACTCTCATGAGATAGATTTTTTTTTTAATTCCATATGTGAATAACATCATGGAGTCTTTGTCTTTCAGTGCCTGGCTTATTTCACTTAATGTCAGGCTCTCTTTTCCCATCCAAGTTGTCACAAATGACAGGATCTTATTTTCTTTATGGGTGAATAGTATTCTATTATGTATATTTACACCATGTTTGTTTCGTCTATTCATCAACTGATGAACACTTACATTATTTCTGTCCTTTGGCTATTGTGAATAGTGCTGCAATAAACAAGGAAGGCAGAGGTCTTTCTGATAGACTAATCTCATTTCCTTCAGATATATACCCATACAGGGACTGCTGGATCCTATGGTAGTTCTATTTTCAATATTTGGAGGAAACACCGTATTGCTTGTCATAGTGACTATACTAACTGGCATTCCTAACAACCGTCCCCCCCTACCTCACATCTGCTTGTTACCATGAGTCTGTTGTTCTTACTGGGGTGAGGACTTAGCTCACTGTGGTTTTAATTTGCCTTCCCCTGGTGATTCATGATGTTGATCATTTTTTTTTTCATAGACCTTTTGATCACTTCTATGTCTTCTTGAGGCACTTGTCTATTTTTGGCTCTTGCCCATTTTTTAATTGGGTTGTTTGTTTGCTGTGGAGCTTTTGGAATTCCTTATGTATTCTGGATATTAACCCCATGCTGGGTATTTAGATTTCAAATATTTTCTCCCATTCTAAAGGTTGTCTCTTCACTCTGATGATATTTCCTTTTTTGTTTAATCTAAGTCCATTTTTATTTCCATTGCCTCTGTTTGGGGAGTCTTATCTAAAAACATCCTTGCTCACCACAATGCACTGCCATGTTCCCCCTGTGTTATCTTCTAGTATTTTCTTAGTTTCTGGTCCTACATTTAAGTCTTGAATGCATTTTCAGTTAATTTTTGTTAGTGATGAGAAATAAGGTCTAGTTTTGTTCTTCTGCATGTATATATTCAATTTTTTTCCTAGCACAATTTGTTGAAGAGACTGTCCTTTCTCCAGTGTATTTGGGGGCCCTTTGTTGAGACTCAGTTGGCTGGACATTTGGGTTTATTTCTGAAATGTCTATTCTCTTCCTTGGTCTGGTGGCTGTCTGGAGGGGGTGGGGATGCTGCTATGGTCTGAATGTATTTCCCCAAGTTCACGGGTTTGATACTTAATTCCCAGTGCAACTGTGTTGGGAGTAGGGCCAATAAGAGTTGATGAGCTGGATTAATATTTTGTCATGGAACTAGGTTAGTTACCGAGAGTTCGGGCTTGTTATAAAGCAGCCCCATCCTGTTCTCCAGTCTGTCTTGCTCTTTCACCTTCCCCACAGACGAACACAGCAAGAAGCCTCACCCTCAGGTGGCAGCATCTGCATACTGGACTTCTCTGTCTCTAGAGAAATTAGAAAATAAATTCCTTTTCCTCTCAATTTAGCCATTCTGTGGCATTCTGTTACTGCAACGTAGAATGGGCGAAGATGAATGCTCCTCATGCAATCCCCCCCCAAAATTCCTTACAGTGAGAGCTCTCAATGGGAAGAAGCCACATGTTCCATGATCAAAAAGGAGGAAGGAAGCAGGTCAAGGGCCAGAGCCTGGAAGGACACGTCCAGGTGCTTCCTTTGGCAGGGGAGTTAGAGGAAGAGCACTGGTCCTTGGAGTCGGACTGGATCCTTTCTTAGTTTAGCAACTAAATAGCTTGGCTCATTCACTTGGGCTTCAGAGCACGATTTTCTCATCAATGAAATAAAGAAGTTAAAATAGATTCTGCTTAAATTCTTTTTAGCCATGACATTCAAAACTTGGAAATCAGGGCCCGAGGTTTACTGTGAGCTTGCCAACTCTCCTTCTCTCTCTGTCTTTCTTCCTCTGTGCATTAATTTATGGATCTAGGTGATGACGGCAAAGTAGAGGATAATGAGTTAAGATTATGCTTCCACTGAACACTTGGGTTGAAAACTGATTTCATGTTCGCTCTCTTGTTTGTTTCTTATGAAAATTCTGTGAGGGTATTAATTTTTCCAGTATGAAACACAAAGAAATTGGAAAATGTTGAGCTTGCCCAAAGTTTCTCAGCTAAGTGACAGACGCAGACCTGAAGTCAGGTCCTGGGCTCCCAGTTGGTGTCCTAGAGTCTGATGGCACAGCACCTAGAATTCCAGGGAGGACTTCCCTGCTTCACCAATAATGAAAAGCCCCAACTTGATGTTTTTTCCAAAGAAAGAGCAAGATTGCAGATAAAAAGTATTGTCAGTTATGGCTTTGCTATTTTACATTGTTATAACCCATCCCAGGAATGCAACATAAGGAAAAACTATCTCAAAGCAAAGTTGTCCCAAAGACAATGAGTTACTTGGGGAGAGAGTGATCTGTTCATCATAGACAATGTCCAAGAATATAATAAATGATAGGAATTACCCTTCCACCTCTAATGAGATGTTATTTGCACTGAGGAACATTGAGCTTTTGTGGAAGGGTTTTTTTATTTCTGCATAAATAAATAAATAAATCTATGAGTCAGCGATGAATCACTGGCATTTTAAATTATAGACACAACCCCATTTACATAAGCACCTTTCAACACTGTAACTCTTGGATATAAATCTAACAAAATCTGTACAACATCTATAGAAAGGTACCTGCAAAATTTTGAAAAATAAATCAAAGATCAGAACAAATGGAGAGATTTCTTGTTCATAGAATAATATTCGATGTTGTTAAGAGGTCAGTTCTTCCCAACCTGTTCTATACATTCAACACAATCCAATCAAAGTCTCAGCAAGTTAATTTTATGGATCTTGACTTAGCTGACTCTAAACTTGGCATGGAGAGGCAGAAGGTTCAGAATAGTCTACACAAACGCTGAAGAAGAACAACAAAGTAAGAAGGCCGACACAGCCCAACTCCAAGTCCTACTCTAAAGCTACAGGAATCTAGACAGTATCATGTTGGCAAGAGTGGGCAAGAGAATGAATGGAACAGAGTATCCCAGAAATAGACACAAATGGATAGAGTCAACCTTAGACAATGCTAGGTCAGAGAAGAAAAATTGTCTTTTCAATGATGTTTCTGGAACAACTGGACATCTACATGGAAAAGAAAATATTTAAATCACAGACCTTATGTATTTTATAGAAGTTAACTCAAAATGAAACAGAAATCTAAAAATCAAAGTGAAACTATAGAGGACAACATAGGAGAAAATCCAGGTGACCTTGACAATGGCTGTGACTCTTGGAAATAGCAGCAACGGCACAGTCCATGGAAGAACAATGGACAAATTGAAGGTCATTAAAATTAAACACTTCTGCTTTGCAAAGATTCTGTTAAGAAAATGAAGCAACAAGCCACAGACTTAGAGAAGATATTTATAAGATGTATAGCGGATAAAAGAAACATAAGAAGAACACTGAATCCTCAAGAATGAGAAAACAACCCAGTTTTCTTGGCCAAAGATCTGAAAAAATGCCTCACCAAAGAAGATGTATAAATGTAAAATAAGCATATATTTATCAAGCATAATAAGGAATTAGAGAGTAAAACACCAGGAGAAACTGTAGATGATACTAGCACCCACCTGTGACGGTGGTTAAACGTTAAGGCATTGGCAACACCAGCAAAGGTATAGAGCAACAGGGACTGTCATTTATCATTTATCACTGGGGACACTGCAAAATGGTGTAGAAACTGGGAAGACAATTTGACAGGTTTGTTTTTTTTTTATAAAACTTAAGACACCCTTATCCATCAATCATGCTCATAGATATTTACCCAAATGAGTTGAAAATTTCCATCCACACAAAAATCTGTACACACAAGTGATTGAACTTTTATTCATATTTGCCCAAACTGGAAGTAACCAAGCTGTCTTCAACATGCAATCGCATCAACAAACTGTAATACATCTGTACCACGGAAAGGTATTCAATGGTAAGAAAAAATGAACCCTCCAGCCATAAAAGGACACAGAGCATGATATTTTAGAAAAGATGCACACACACACACACACACACACACACACACACACAATAAAAAGATGAATGGTGCCAGGCATGATGTCACATGCCTGTAATCCCAGCTGCTCGGGAGGCTGAGGCAGGGGGATGACAAGTTTAAAGCCAGCCTCAGCAATAGCAAGATGCTAAGCAACTCAGTGAGACCTTGTCTCTAAATAAAAGACAAAATAGGGTTGGGAAGGAGGCTCAGTGGTTGAGTGCCCCTGAGTTCAATCCCCAGCACCTCTCTCCCCCCAAAATGAATGGTTATCAGGGATTCTGGGCTGGGAAAAGGGGATGTTCAGAGGACTTCAGGGTGGTGAAATGATTCTACGTGACACTGTAAGGGTGGAGGAACACAATATGCATTTCATTTATCAAAACCCAGTGAGCTGTACGGCACAAAGAATGAAATCCTGCTAATCTCAGATTTCAGTCAATCATCGTCTCAACATCGGTTCCTGGGTTTTAAGACGTGCCCACGCTAATGCAAAATGCTGTAGCTGCGGGGACTGGGAAGTGAAGGGATAGTTGATGTGCTCTGGCTCCTCCAGCTGCACCTCCTGCACACACGGTTTGAAATCTCGACAGCCAGAAGCATGCCCCTGACATTTGAAAGCTGCCGACAATTCTTTCTTCCAAGAAGGAGGCTCAAATTCCTCTATGAAGGAGTTTAGAGTTTAAGCAAAAATACTGACAGGGAATTTTAATTTAAAAAATGGTAAAGATCTTCTTCCAAAACACAGAGACACAAAACAATGAGTGATGAGTCATGTGCATGAAGTGTGTTCCTGGGTGGCTAATGTGTACTGAGAGTTTACAGGGAGCTTTGGCTGGTGGCTCTCTCTCGAGACCTCCAGAGGTAAGAACCGGGCGAGGTTAAGACAAACCCACGTATTCTGTCCACTTTCTGTAAGGGCGGTAAAAATGTTGAGCATCACACCTGGGAGACAGGTGAGGGTCCAACAAGAAATCGCAGGGCAGGGCTCTGCTTGGAGGGGCTTGGGCTAAGGAGGCTGAGACCAACAGTACCTAGCATGACTCAGCTGCATTGTTAGTCCATCTGACCACACAAAGCTTCACTATGAGAATTCAGGGACAGACCTGGTTTGTTGTTTAAGGGAAAAGGCAGAGAGGGAATTATATCAAGGAGGAAGGTCCCTGAAATTTTTCAAACCCCAGGAATTCAGGGCAGCCTGTGAGATGGACTGAATATTTGCATCACTCCAATCTCCCAGATTCAAAGAGTGGATTCTCACCCTCAAGGGGGATGGTACCAGAAGGCAGAGTCTGTAGGGGTAACTAATTAGGTCCTGGGGAGAACTCTCATGAAAGGTATTAAAGCCCTGACAAAAGCAACCGCACAGAGCTCTTTCATTGTGTTTCTGCCAAGTGAGAGCCCAAGAACATGTGCAGTTCTGAAAAGGGCCCTCACAGAACCTGCCCATGCTGTCACCCTGGTCTCAGAACCATGAGAAAAAAAATAATTGTCTGTTCTTGATAAGCCTTTCTGTGTCTGGTGTTTTGTTACAGCAAACCAAACTGACTCAGATAGTCTGAGTTTGATTAAATGGCATAGGCCATAAAGGGCTCTGGAGGTTCTAAAAAGAAAGAGAATGCTGGTGGGTTCAGGGAAGCCCACCAGGCCACACCCTGAAATTGTATAGGATTGCAATGCTGCGAGACAGCACTCTCCTAATGGGAACCCAGGGTACCTAAGAATGTCTCAGAGTAAAAACCCACTTCATTAAGTTCATTCAACCCTTAAAGGTCATTCGATATAGATCTTTCCAGGCAGTTTCATAAGCAAAAAAAATTGTCTCCCTTGTGCAAATTCGGGAAGGAGTCAGTTGGGAGATGACAGCACACACATACACACACACACACACACTACACACACACATACACACACACATACACACACACATACACACACACATACACACACATACACACACACATACACATACACACACATACACACACACACATACACACACATACACACACACACATACACACACATACACACACACACACACACAGTATGTCTCGCTGTGTCGTTGCTGAAGGAATTCCAAAGTATGTCTGTCTCCCTCTGAAGTTATTTTTCTCTCCCAGGCTTGAATGCAGAATTGTGTTTTCTTATTTCTTTCTGTCCAAGTCCTGCGGATCTGCTTAATAAGATTCAGACTTTCATTTTTTTCCGAATCGGGAACTGAAGACAGAAGTCTCCAGGGGTCGGCCCTGCTTGAATCCTCAGCAGACTCAACACTGGAAGAGTTCAAACATGATGGCCTCCAGTCATTTTCTAAAACAAACAAAACCAAAGCGAGCCTGGTAGGCTCTTTCATGACTTACATGACTAAAATCTTCCCTCTCTCTCTTTTTCTTGTTTTTTTTTTCTCCTTTTCTTTCCTCCTCCATATATTCTTCAAAAACATGTGAGTCATATACACACTTGGAGCTCCACGGAGGAGTCCTGGCACATCAGTGTGAAATGTCAGTGAGAAGATTAAGTCAAAGTTCTGGCTGGAGATGAGTGGAGGTGAGCACTGCCGAGGTGGCCTCTCAGGCCTGGTTTTCCTCGGGGAGGGTGGACAAGTGAGATCAGGGTCCAGAGACCACAGGCAGTTGTCAAGGACAGAGCTCACAGTCGGGACCAGAAGACAGTGAGAGAGGAAATGGGGAGGTGAGAAAAGACACCTCCCATGTCTGGAGTGAGCAGAGGAAAGTGCATGAGATGGGCAGCAGGGTCCGCGATGGCCCCAGCTAACATGATGCCTCCCCCGTCCTCCCTGAATCTTCTCCCTACTTCGCTCCCAGAACCAGCTTTTCCCCAGCAACACTGGCCTCTTTGCAGTCTCCTCAGGTGTCATCTCCCATTCTCAGCAGGTCCCTCTCTGCTCCACAGAGCTGAGGTCAGCACTCAGGATGCCCAGTGTCATCTACGCAGCCCACATTCTTATGTCAAAGTCCCTCTCTTTTGAGGCTCAGACCCTCCAGGTGCACCAGCCTCGGCCCCCACCACCTTTGTCCCTAATTACTATCTACTGGTTGTGACTCTTCCCGAGGATGTCCTGAAGATGACAGTGGTGTCTGGTCCATAGCTTCCCCTTCAGCCCATATCACCCCAGGTGACTGCAACCTATACCATCGTCAGACATCCCAGGTCCCTAGCCCCCTCTTCTCAAAGCCCCTGCTCGCCTCCCCATGCGACACTCCTGTTCATCACGCAGCGATGGCTGCAGCGTCTGATTTCACCATGCCCTGGGGGAGCTGCTGCAGAACTGAAGTGACAGCCTGGTGGGAAGAGAGTCACGTGGCACCAAGGACCTCAATCTGGTAGGAAGGATGTGATGGCAGGGCCCCTCCCAGCAGAAAGATAAGATGTCCAGGGTTGAGGTGGCGGACACTCCATCTGGTCTCTAGCAGAACACACCAGTGTCGGGGGCTGAGGCAAGAGGGGTCCTACTCCACTGGAAGGAAGGAGGAGGCTAGCATTAGCTAAGTGGAACCTCAGCAACCCGACTGAGGTTGGGGTTCAGTTCACAAATGAGGGAAAGGCTGATTTTCAATGCAGAAGCTCAATCACAAACAAGGGATCTTATTCATCTCTAGCCGGCATCTCATACTAAGCTGGCTTATGGCAGGTGCTCAGTAAATGTTTTTCAAACAGAACTCAATCACAGGAACAGGGTAAGCATAAAAAACATGCTGGCGGCATGCCTGAGAAGACTGACTTTAGATCCCTTTCCCTTGGTGGAGGGGGCTCCTGAATACCCCACCATTGCTCTTCAGGGACCAGGCTCAGCTGAGATTCCAGGCAGGGGTGACGGGCCTCAAGAGCTGGATAGACCTAGGACAACCAGACTTTGTGGTACCTAGAGGAGCTTGTGGGGTAGCCGAATCCATCTTCTTGCCTGGTAACCTCTTCCATATCCTTTATGGTGGTGGGAGCCAACCAACTGGGATATAGCCCAGCATATTATGTATCAGAGAACCTCAGCCTTGGTCTCCAGGAGAGCCCCCAGACCCACAGGAGTATGCAGAGGTAACCAGGGAGTGATGGACATGCAAGTCTTAAATTTAAACCTATTAACCTTTGAATCCCAACAGAATTTAAGGAGGTACCAATAAACCAAAGTTCTTTATTTTTCTGAAATTAGAACCAACTCAGTGTGCTGGTCATGCAGATGAGAAATTGCAGATTAGAGGTTATATGACCATTTGATTAAATTTAAATGAAAAAAAAATGAATCAAGTTTTTATTAACAAGTGTAATTCACTCAACAAAATCTTTCAAAACATATTGTAACTTGCAGGGAGTTAAGAAAAGAGGCATGTTTGGTGTGGAAGGTTTGGAAATCATTTGACAAGAAGCAAGAAAAAGCTTGTATGTTTCATCAGTTCATTACAGAAGGCCAGAGGCATCTTGTTCCCTGCTAAGGAGATGCTGATAATGTGTGTTTATCCGGATCTTATTCAGGGAACCACCTGGCCTTGGGCAAAAGCAACTGGTTTACAAATCAAGCATTTAACCCTCTTTTCTGTAGGAAGTATGTCTTGGGGTGATTAAAGAGTTAATGAGGGGGTTTTCCATGTGGAAGTATCTAGCTACATTCCTTACCCAAGCTTCTCTATGCTGTTTAACAAGAGAACACAACAGCAGGTCTTAAGAAATGTGGCCTGGAAACCCAACCCTCCCACTCAGTATGTGCATGACTTTGGACAAATATCAGTGAAAACATGTTGCTGCAAGTGTCAAAAATGCCAATAAGTAGTGGCATGAAAAGCAAGGTATTTTCCTCACATAGCAACAAGTCAGGCACCACAATCTCGAGATGGAATAATTTCTTGAGGGCATCCAAGGACCACAGTTCCAATTCAGCCTCTCCAGTCCAGCACTAGGTGCACACATGGCTCAACCTCTCTGTGGCACGATCACTGCTGTCTTCCAGTCATCGCATCTACATCCCAGGTGGGAAGAAGTAGAAAGCAAAAGGGCAGAATATACTCACCTACTATGTCTCTCCCTTTTAGCGAGGAAAACGTGCTTATTAAAACCTTGTCCTGGGGTTTTCTGCTTGTGTGTCTTCCTTGGCATATTATAGGGCAGTCTGGACGAAACACCATGGACATTTAAGTGGGCATTTAAAGAGAGTATTAGTCAATTACATACATGCAAATATTTTCTTCAAATAGAAACAAGCACCATAAAATTAAAAAGTGACAAATCCTATGGGAGCCCATCAAATATGTGTAAGTTAGCTAAGAGGGCATTGCTATAGGCATAGTAATATGTTTAAATGAGCTGATGAGAATGAAAGAGAGGGCCAACTGTCGTGGCACACACCAGCCATCCCAGCAGCCCAAGAGGCTAAGACAAGAGGATTGCAAGCTCAAGGTCAGCCTCAGCAATTTAGCAAGGCCCTCAGCAACTTAGAGAGACTCTGTCTCAAAATATGGGTTGAGAATGAGGCTCAGTGGTTGAGCACCCCTGGGTTCACATCCCCGGTACCAACAAAAAAAAGAAAAAGAAAAAAGAAAAAGACAGGGAGAGAAGAGCATGGAAGGAGGGAGGGAGGAGAGGTGGGCAAAGGAAGAAATCTCATTAAGTCTCGCTGGGTGTGGCAGTGTACACCTGTCATCTCAGCAGTTTGGGAGGCTGAGGCAGGAGGATCATGAGTTCAAAGCCAGCCTCAGCAACTTACTGAGGGCCCGTCCCTAAATAAAATACAAAAAAAAGTGGGGGCTGGGGATGTGGCTGAGTGGTTAAGTACTCCTGAGTTAAATCCCCCCAGTACCAAAAAAAAAAAAAAATCGTAAAGGTAAAAATCATCCTGCCTTTTGTATACAAGCGTATGTGGATATTTGAGGGGTTAATGAGAGAGGTTTTCATTACAGAAATATTTAAAAATAAAGGATGATAAAATTAGAAACTCACATTTTATAAAAATTAATGAAATAATGGACCTAGGAGTGGCTGTGAATAACTACTAGCATTACAAAAAGAGAGTCCATTAGACATGATGGAAAACACACCACCATTCAGAAAACGGTGGTTTTGCCAAAAACTCCAACCTGAATCTATCAAGTTTCAACAGCTAACTACCAAGTTACAGGAAATAGAGGGGCAGAGGAACAGGTTAAATGATGTCCCAGGAATTCCATCAGCACAGACCAACTAAGTAGTTTTTCCAACAAATAATTTGCAAGGGGTGGTCATAGATGACCAGAGGAGGGAGGGTGCCAGTGGTCAACAAAGAGAAACATCCAAAAGTTGCAAAGTGTGAAACTCAGCTGACAGAGAAAACTATTTCAAAAATACAAAATAATCAGGAAAATGTGAACACTGCCTCCATATTTCGTTGCTGTAAGTAATTATATTTAATTATTTAGATGTAGAAATAGAATTGTCATCATATTTCTTTAAAGAGTACTTCCCTATTAAATGCATGGTGAAATCCATATGGATTAAATTATACCATGTCTGGGATTTTCTCCAAAATAATCTAGGGGGAAGTGGATGGAGATATTAGCCCGGAGTTGATAATTGCTGAAATTGAATCCAGTGTAGATGAGAGTTTATTTTATTATTCTCTTGACTTTTTTTTTGTTCTTTTGAAATTTTCCATAATAATTTTTAAAACATCAACCAGCTCAGAAAAAACCCATTTGACACAAATATCATTCAGCCTGAACCAAAGTGAAGGACAAAACCATTCCAAGCCAATCATTTCCTTCACTGGACTGGCTGGGTTTCTCCCAGCGTCCAGAGACAAGGTACTAAGAACCTGAGGTCCCTCGTGCCAAAAGCCACAGTGGGGCAAAAGCTACCTCTTCCAATTAAGTTCCTGCATCATCTTCACAAAGTTTGGGATTTAAAAATTCTCTTCAAATGCTGTTACAAATACCCAACCCTAAAAAACAAATCAATGCAATATTGTCCCCAAATGATCAAAAGCAGGTAAATAGCTCCCTGCTAGAATACTGAGATTTAACAAATCTTTGTTTTGTTTTTTAAATCTCTCTCTCAGTCTATCTGGGTGGGTTCCCAGTTGGGTGCTCACTGACATCATCACACAATTATGAAATTTTAGGGAAAAGAAAAAGTGACCGTGGAGAAGTAAGATAGCTATCTTAGGTTATATGTGTCTGTTCCCTTAGTCAACAAATGTTTGATTGTCTACATTCTGCCCGTCGCCGACCCAGGTCCTGAAATAGTGTGGAGGAAAAACACGGTATGCCTGGGGGAGTGCTCAACATGGGGAGGCGAGGAGAGACAGACGGCCATCGCCAGACCCCTGTGCCTGGCTGTAATCCTGGGATCATGGCAGCATCATTCACAGTAGCCACAAGGTGGAACCATCCGAGTTGTCCACCTGCAGAAGAATGGATAAAGAAACGGGTCCATCCACTCAGTGGAAAACATTCAGCCTTAAGATGAAGGGAATTCTGACCCGTGTTACGTGGATGAATGGATGGACCTCAAGGGCATTAAGGGCTGAGTGACGTAAACCTGCCATAGAAGGAGCAAGGATGCATGATCCCGTTTACACGAGGTGCTTAGAGCAGTCAAGCTCAGAGAAATCAAAAGTAGAAGGGTGGTTTCCAGGGGCTGGGAAGAGGTGGAATAGGGACCCTGTTTAATAGTATAATAGTTTCCATTTTATAAGACGTAAAGAGTTCTGTAGATGGATGGAGCCATGGCCCCACAGGGTGAAAGAACTTAATGCCATTGCGTCTAGACTTAAAAAGAGCTACGATGGTGAATATCATCATAGGTGTGTGTTACCATAGTTAAATCTTTTTAGTTACAACTTAAGAGTAAAGGCTCCCGAGGAGAGACATGTAGCAGTTTCGGTGGACACCACTGGCTCCCCACCCACCCATCCCCATGGTCTACTTCCTAGGTATCCCAATTTTGTTGAGAAGTCTACTGTCCTTCCACATTGTCATGTGACTCAGGAGACACCACTGCCTCTACCTCCTCTACTGGTGGATTCTGACTGGTCCATGTCAATCACACCACAGTACTCTCCTGACAGCCAGTATTGGCCTTAGGCCTGGCTTGGTACATGAACTATGTTGGCCCAACCATACAAAGGACAGCTTTCTATTCCAGGGTAAGAGGAGATGAAATCGAGGAAGCAAGTTGGCTCATTGCAGCTATTAGCCAGACTTCGAACAGGAGCTGGCTTTAGGCTGAAGGTAACTTGGGAACCAATCATGGAAAAACTCAAAAGACCTTGATACAGAAAGAATTTGGAGACATTTTCAAGCCACTGAAACAACCCACTCTGTAGTCTTTCCTACCTCTGGGCTTCCTGTTTTACCAGATGGTGCATAGCATTAGTATGAGCCAGTTGAAGTTGTGTTCCTGATAGTTTAGCCCCGAACACCCTATCATAACAATAATTCTGAAGAAACAGTGGATAGGAACAGCTGGCCTAATGTAGCAGTCTGGACAAGTAACATCCAGGCTAAGGCAACAGCAGGTGGAAAGCTCTGTTGCAAGAGGCAATGGAGTTCTATCAGGAGTTTCAAAAAGGGAGGCAAATCCAGAGGGAGGGGTAGGATGTGGGCTCTGATACCAGGAGAGGTTGAGACAGAGGAAGCCAGGCCCGGCATGCAGGTCCTGTTGTCTTTGATCTATCTAGCGAGAGTCAGATTTCACTGGAGTGTTTTATGATCATGTGAATGCACAACCATATTCACTTTTGGGTAGATGTTACAATGCAGAGGAGGAAGGCTCTTTTGGAGGCAAAAAAAAAAAAAAAAACAAGTTTTTAAGTCAAAAGATGAGGGCAGCTATATGGTGGATATTTGTGAGTTTTTTTAAAGGCAGTATCAATGTAACTTGTGCTGAATCGATACATATTGTGGGAGAAAAGGGAGGTGTTAGGGATGACTATGCCCACCTTGAATGTGGGCAGGTTTATAACTGCTTCTACCAGTAGGATATATCAGAACTGATGGTCTTTGACTTCTGAGTGCAAGTCCTACAAAGGCATGCAGCTTCTGACAAGTTCTCTTGGGACATTTATTCTAGGGGGAGCCAGATCATGTAAGTGGTCCAATGACTCTGAGATCACCCAGCTAGAGAGTCCACATGCAGATACCCTGGTTGAGCTCCCTGCAATAATTAAGGTCAATTCGCCAGCCAGATGAATGGAAAGGCATTATCCAACTCCAATCTCACCACTGCATCTGTTGCCATGAGAAACAGAAATGAGTCGTCCACATGGAACCCTACACGAAAGAAAAAAAACTGCGGGCCAAATAACTGGTTGTTGTTGATTGTTTACAGCCCTGAGCTTTGGCAGTCCTTGGTCATACTCTCCTGACTTTGAATAGGTGAAAACAAGAGAGAGAGAGAGAGAGAGAGAGAGAGAGAGAGAGAGAGAGAGAGAGAGAGAATGTAACTTGCTCAGGATCACAGAGCTAGTGAGCACAGAAGTTAAATTGTAGCTATAGCTACCTGATCTGGAACCTGTCCTATTTTTAAAATCTAATTTCTGCTACCCTTTTGATCACACCCCCGAATTAAATTGCTATTTCTATTTAAAATCTTACACTTTGTCCCCAAATCCTTCTTCAAGCCCTAACCTCAAATGAATGCATTGTGAAAGTAATCTTTTCAGCTTAAAAACAGCAACCAACTAGTAGAGTAAAATGTGAATAATTGCAAGTGCTTGAAAAGTTGTTGTTTTTTCTAGCACTTTTCCCTAGCAAAAGAAAATTGATATGAAATTAAAACAGACAACTTCTGGTTTCTTTCAAGGGAGATTTATGACCACTGTCTACAGAATTTCTAGCTGGGAAATGAACTGTAAAACAAAATGTTTTTAAATAATATATTTAAAGCAAAGCAGTGTTATATACAATTAATGTAAAAATGATCAGACGTGATAGTTGCTGAGTAAAAATGAAAATAGAGAAATTTGAGCTATCAGGGTAATGGCCTTTCATGAAGCACTAATCTGTCAGCAAAGAACACAAATCAAGGGGATAATCAGGCATATGAATAACTTCAGAGTAACTTTCTCTTATTAATCAGCATCTTGAAGTAGAACCCAATTCCTTTGCCACTGCCTCGGTCCAGGGCCTTCGGATTCCTCCCCCCAAGCCCTGAAGCCTCTCTGTGCTGCTCTGTCTGCCCCCTCACCCCCAGCATCAACATTTCACCAATCCCTTGTACCCCAGGTCACCTGCTCCCCCTTTCCAGGGCCTGCCCTCTCCCCACCCCTGGCCAGGATGAACTTGGTCCTGCCCAGTTTCTACTCACAAGCCAGCTCCTTGGAGCTGCCTCTCCTGGGTGCTTTCCAGCCAGACATGAGTCTTTCTCCTTGGAGTCCCCACAAATAGCAACTCAACTCTACGGTGGCACTTTAGTTGGCTTCACAACCACATTGACTTAGCGGCACTGCGTTCACACACTGTGCCAGGCACTGGAGAGACAGAGCAAACAACAGACAACTCCTTGCTCAGGAGACATCAGCGCTCCTCGCCCAGGGACGCCTCTCCCCCAGGGGACGATTGGCAATGTCTGGAAACATATTTTACCGCTATGCCTGGGAAGGGTGCTGCTGGCACCTAGCGGGTCGAGGCCAGGAAAGCTGTTGCATTTGCTAAAATTTGCAGGACAGCTCCCACTGCAAAGAACCATCTGGCCCAAGATCTCAGCCATGCTGACGTCGAGAGGCCTAAATAAACAACAAAATCATCAAGTCACTTCATGGACCAAGAGCCATGAAGGCAATAAGTATGAGGATGTGATAAATGCTGGAGTAGGAGGAGGAAGTTCTCTCTGGAGAGACTGGTGAGCAGAAAATGAAGAAGTCAAACTCCCACTCAGCCATTCTGGCTCTAGAGCTCATGGGCACGTCCCTGCTGCAGTTGGGATTATGGCAATAACACCTCCTCGAACTGAAAAAGAACCAGGTGCTAAGGAATGGCCCAGGACAGGGTCCAGTCTCTGCCTTATTCACCCCTCTCCTATCTGCATTTCTTGTTTCCCTACCTTGAAGTCCACTTGCGCAGCCGTGTGTGTGCCTGAATGAAGGAGAGTAATGGTCACAGAACATGGATGAGAAATGCAGGAGCTCAGCTCTGCTGGCCCAGCTGCTTTAGGGTGATGTGTTTGCTTCCTGGAGCTACTGTAACAAAATGTCACAAACTGGGTAGCTTAAAACTACAGAAGTTATTCTCTCATAGATCTGGTCAGCAGAAATTCAAAATCAAGGTGGCAGGACCCATGCTCCTTTGGAGACGAAGAGACTCTTTCCTTGCTTCTTCCAGCTTCTGGTTGCAGGTGGCCATCCTTGGTGTCCCTTGACTGAAATCTGCATGGCTGCAATCTCTGCCTTGGCTACCACATGACATTCTCCCTGTGCTTCTCTGTCTCTTCTTGGAAGGGTATTAATCATACTGCATTGGGGTTCACCTTAATGATCTTAGCTGATTATATCTGCAAAGACCCCATTTCCAAATAAGGTCACAGTCACAGATGCCAGGGGTTAGGACTCCAGCATATCTTTTTGGAAGATACAACTCAGTTTACACTAGGTAGAAGGAATGAGTGAAAAGAACATTCTAAGCCAAAGCAAACAGTTTAGCTGCAAATAAAAGCCACACTAGCCAACTGACATCTATCAAAAGTAGGCGTGAAGCACCTAATAGAATTAGAGCCAGCTGCAGCAAAGGCCCTGTAGTATTAATACTGCAACAGACTGGTCCAGGTAGTGACCACAATTCCCTTGTTGGTCTTCCCTCTGCCCTGGATCACCACCCAGAAAATGAAAAATGGCAACAGAGTCTGGGATCTTCCCAGGGCCTTGCAGTAGTTGAGCATCTTCTCACGCATCAAGTGTGAGAATGCATAGAACCCGTGAGCAAGCAGGCGCAGGACTGTCACCTGATCTCCCAGGCTTCCTTTCCTACCATGTGTCCCCTGTAAGGCTTATCCTTACGTGCTGGCCAAGATCCCACAAAATAACATGTACCTGACACATAGTGAGACTTAATAAATCTTTTGCAAACAGACCAGGAAAATGCGTGGCATAAATATAACTTGAATTTCTCTTTCTGAACTCACAGTTTCCTCTACTTATTAAACATAGTGACTCAAGTATCAATTCTGTATGCGTCTGCAGAAAAGACCAGGCCTTCCTGCAAATGTCTGTGGAGCATATTGGGTAGGAAGGAATTTCTGATGTGTGTCACCAGCTGGCTGGGGCCTCTCGTTCCAAATGCTTCTCTACATCTCCTCACCCCAGTCATGGACAGAGTCCTCCCCTCTTCATTTCTCAAAGCACCTAAACATGCACTATTATGAAAGATGGGCTTTATTGAAAGATCCAGGAACAAGAAAAAACTTGCAGCATGAGATAGAAAATAAATCCACTGTCTGACATCAGAGCTTCTAAAGCTCATCAGCCAAGGTCTCCAGACCATTTCCCTACAGGAACACACCTGCTGCCATACTGCTGGGACCTGCATTCTCCCAATGACCCTCTTTCCCATTGCCTGTCCCCAACCCCCAGTACACAGGTTCTAACCATCATCCTCACCCAGCTCCTTGGCTCCCACCATCCAAGTTTCTAAGATCACCAAGAATAACCTGAAAATCCTATTATCATATTATATAGGACAATTTTAGATGCCCTTAGTCAATCCCTCCCTCATAAAGTAAGCTCAGGGCTCTTAGATCTTATAGTCAGTGGCCCATTGAATAATTTTAAAAAGGGCTTAAATTTCTCCACTGCCCCCTACCACCCTCAGAATGCAGAAATGAATTTAAATAGGAATTCTTCCTTCACACCACACAAAGTAGAGCCCTAATACCTATGAGTTTCTCATATGCAGATTGGGAAACTAAGGCTAGAGAGGTGAGTTGCCTTGCCAACCCACCTATGCCAATCTCAGGTAAGTGGTCACCTGGATCAGAGCCCAAGGCTGATGACTGAGCACCACCGCAGCTGTGTGTGCCTAGAAATGTCTAGTGGAGCCTCCCAGACTCAGCAAAGTGCTCTCAGCTCTTTGGGGAAGCTGCTGTGCCAGGTAATTGTCTCTTCTTTGTCCAGAGTTGTTCGTCCAGATGACAGACTCCCACTGTAGTCTCCCACCTTCGCTTTCTCCTTCTGCGAACCTTCTGGGAACCTTCCTTGAACTGGTTTTCCCATTCATTACTGCATGCTGCATTCACCGGAGCTCTTAGACACCAGTGACAGAAGCAGACACTGGCCACCTTAGACAGAAAGAAACATACTAAAGGGCCACCAAAAGAACCTTTGAATGGGCTACAGATCCAGGATTGCAGCTGCGCAACCAAGAGCTACACCCCAAAGAAGAAAAAAGGAAAGCAATCTGGAAATGATCAAATCTGGAAATGATCAAGTAGTGTAGAGTATAGGGTAGAGAAAATGGAGAGGGGCACAATCCCAAACCCTGAGGTGACCATCCAAATAGGTGACCATCCAAGAAAAAGTGATGAATGTCTGACTAAGGCAGCTGTTGTTGAGATGGAGCAATGTGGACAGATTCCAGAAAGGGGAAGATTGACCACACCTTCAGGCTATCAGGGTGGGAAGCAGAAGCAGTCCAAGACCACTCCCTAGAGTCTTAGTGGGATGCATGATGGTGTCACTAACTGCAACAGGGAACAGAGTTGGAGAAGTTGAAATAGAGATGGATGGTAGGGTAGCAGTCTGGGACACTCTGAGGCAGTGATCACTGTGAAGTGGCCATTGGTAGATGGACTGAAGCTAAGGAAAGATGTGGAGAAGGAAGTTGATAAATGGGCATCTAAGAACTTGCTGGGATTCAAACCAGTGGAGTACATGAGACTGACTAAGAAGATTGCAGGGATCAAAAAGTGGGTGAAAACCAGAACAGGGAGATTGATTTGTCTCGGTTTCCATGGGATTTTTCTGTGTCATGGATAACCATTCAGTTTCAGGCAAGTCAGAACATCCAGTGTAAAGAGTAAAACATAAGGGAGAGGGAGAAGGGTGAGCTAGCTCAGTCGCGTGGTTGCAAGACCACAGCTAGAAGCCAGACTTCTCACTGCCAGTCCACTGCCCTTTCTTTACCCTCTGCCAAGCAAGAGCTAAATGGAATGAAACAAATAGGGAGGCAAAGCATTAGGGTCCAAATCCTAGATTCCTGACTTTCTAGTTGTTTAACCTCAGGAAAACCAGATTTACTCTCTGAGCTACATTATTCTTACCCCCAAAATACAAGTAATATCTGCATAGTCCCTAGTCTCAGCATAAAACAGAGGTTCAAATAAAAGCATGGAGACACTAGAAGATGGAGATTCTTCCAATAAGCTGAGAGGTAAAGAGCCACAAAGTGGCCTCTCCCCTGACTTTGGAATTCATTCCCAAGAGTGCCAGGTCTCTCCTGGCCCAGGGCTCACACTAGTTCAAAGAGTTTAACCCTCACGAAGTGTCCTGACCACTTCTTTGAAAAATATGGCCCCACTACTAAAACTGTCTGGAGCAAAATATATTTCCCCACAGAAAATGCTGGTGGATTTATCACAACTGGGCCATTCATCTGTTAAAAAGCAGAATGGCATTTATTGCCAATTGCTAGCTTTATGGGAGAAAAGAAACAGTGAGCCTAATAAGCTTGGTTAATTTTTTTCTTTTATGGCTCCAGGAACTGCACTAAATATTTCGTCTGCTTTTCTTGCAGTTTGGAGACTGCTCTGAACTTGAGAGGTGTTACAAAAACTTCCAATCTACTCAGGTGCTGCTGCCTCAGGAGGCAACATTGGTAGAGAGATCCTGAGGACCTCCCAGAGTCTGCATGATCAACTGATCCATTTACAAAATTGAGGATGCAACCTAAACCATCATCATCATCATCATCACCATCTCTCAGTAGATGGGCAAGTTATCTGTAGGGATTTGACTGAAATTATTCTGAAACACACTAGGATGTCACTGTATTTTTAAGATAATGGAGAAGCAAATCAATCTTTCAAAGAGGAGGACTGTAGAGTTCAGGCCCAGGTCTGAGCCCTGCTAATTGTTAAGGGTGTGAACTTGGTTGCTGTCTGGGGGTAGGCAGAGGCCTGTTTCAAGCGCTCAGCCCCAGCATCCCATAACATAGCATATCCACAGCACCCACCCATCCACCCTGATCCTCCTGCTAATTTCATTCACCAACGGCTCAGGCAATCTGGGGGCATCTGCTGTGTATTACACACTGCTTTCTCTGGAGTGTAACGCTACCCAAGAACATTAAAAGCCTAGTTTTTCTTTTTAATTTTTTTTTTCTTTTTAGTTGTTGATGAACTTTTATTTATTTATTAATTTACATGTGGTGCCAAGAATCAAGCCCAGTGCCTCACATGTCCTAGGCAAGTGCTCCACCATTGAGCCACAAGCTCAGCCCAGGGCCTAGTTTTGCAATCTCAGCTCTGACAGATAAGTGACCTTCTAGGACAATGCCTACCAAAAGAACTTCCTGAGACAATGGGAATATTCCAATCTGCACTGTCCAATAGAGTAGCCGGTGGGAACGTGTGGCTAAGGAGCACTTGGAATGTGGCTAGAGCAAGGCTTAGAAATTGAAAGTTTAATTTTGTAGGATTTTTATTAATGCTAATGTAAATTTAAATAGGTAGTGGCTATCAGCTGAGAGATAGCCTACCTGAGCTTCAGCTCCTTCATCCCTAAAATGGTGCTCTGAAGAGCATCCATATAATACATTCTGAGCAAGGTGATTCTGAGGACTGTGAGTTCTAGGACGTAGAGCATAAGAACACATCATCTGTGCTGCCAGCCCTGAGCCCAGCAGAGAGTCAGGGTCTGCAAGACAACAAAATGGGACCCCTTATTGGATCCATCTTCATTTGGCCCTAGGATCAGTGCTTTGAGGGCTGCTATTAACTGGAAGTGTCAGGAGACAGAAGCATTCTGATCAACCCTTGTCCTGAGGCCACAGGAAAGCAATCCATCTTTTAGAGAATTCTTCCATTGGTGGCCAGCGATGTTCTGCATGAGAAAACCTATTAACTGCTTCATGTGAGCGAATATTTACAGGAAGTTAGAAAATGCTGAGTTTAGCTAAGGAAAATGCCCCTCCGTGGAGTTTTATGGCTGATTAATGCCCTGGAATTTCATTGAGGGGACTTATAGATAAAGGTTACTAACTAACCAGTGTGTTGTTAAACGTGGTCTCACAAAGTGTAGGTTCTATTCAAGGTGTGGCCCGGAGCTTCCAAGGGGCAAGGGAGAGCTCTGTTAATACCAAATTACATGAAAGCAAAACCCATAATGCTTCAGCATTGTCAGCTACAGGCAGGATTTCAAAAGTAAGGCCCTCAGCCTCAGAAGAAGTATAAAGATCATCCCATCCATCTCTCTTGCATGCTTAAACATCCTCCCCACACTTCGGTTTCCACATGAACAACTCCCATGATGGGGAGTTGCCTGTGTCCTAAGGCAGCACATTCCATTTCATGTTGGACATGTGACATGGTCAGAAAGAGTTTCCTACACTGAGCCCAATCCAGAGAAGGAACAGTAACTTAGAAGAGTTCTGCCATTTTCTGTCATAAGACATAAAATAGGAATATAAACCTGCAGTGTGGGGACGTTGGGAAAACTAAGCTAGGCAGAGGTGCAAGGTGACAATTTTCCTTCCCTTCCCTCACATTGGCTCAGCTTCCTCGGCTCTGGGGGTACACTGATGATTGACAACTCTTACAACATCCCAGCAGTAATTGTAGCAGTAGAAGTAATCGCACGACAACTGTTATGCTTCAACTGTTATGTTTTCCCAGTTCCTCTTCTACTGACTTGTGGAGCTACAGACAGGTGCTATGTCACTTCACCAGGCTCAGCTCAGCAGTCTTATTTCTTTCAACGTCTCTCATCTGTTAAAGTTTCATGATTCAACCAGAATGGTTTGATGTTCCTGTGATTGACTAACCATCCATGTGAGTGACATCTAGAACTGGTTCATCATTCCAGCTCCACTTTCCTTGATCGTGTTGATGTTGCTGGCAGTGATGGTGATATTACAAGTTGTAGACCTAGTTTTTTGAGGATGACTAAGAGTGGGACACTGTGTTAAGAATTTAGAAGAGGCTGGGCCCAGTGAGGCTGAGGCAACAAGATTGCAAGTTCAAGGTCAGCCTAAGTAACTCAGTGAGACCCTAAACAACTTAGCAAGACCCTGTCTCAAAATTTAAAATAAATAAATAAATAAGGATTAGGATGGAGTTCAGTGGTTAAATGGCCCTGGGTTTAATCCCTGGTACCAAAAAAAAAAAAAAAAAAAAAAAAAAAAGAATAGAACTTAGAATAGGTCATTGCATTTAATTTTCAAAGCAATCCTGTAAAGTAGTTCTTGTTATTATCATCTGCATTTAGCAAATAAGAAAAAATGAGCAAGACAAGCAACTTCCCCAGAAACATAAAGGGGAGCTGGAGATAATCAGAGCAAACCAACAGCAATTTTTCATTTCACAGTAGAGGTGTTCAGAGTGCAAGCTACGAATCTAGGCAGGACGCTCCCATTCCAAAGGCACAGAGGCTGGCAAGAGAAGCCGTCCCAGTGAGAGCAAAGAGACCTTGACCTGAAAGTAAAGAGAGAGAGAGGAGCAGATGGATGGAGATACATTTTTTAAATTGGATTCATAGGACTTGGTGCTTGCTTGGATGTGGGATAGTGAAACTTTTCTCTAAGAAAAGGAATCAGAGAAAGGATAACAAGGCCAGTGTCCATCAAGGATGATGATGATAATATCCCTGAGAATTGCAAAATGTTGCAAAATCAAGCCATTACACGAGAAAATGCTATTAAAATGGAAAAGACAATTGTCATCATAAAAATAAATTTGATCCTTGGGATCATCAGAATGAGGAACAGGTGAGAAGATTCTCGCCAAGACCTGGCTTCCAGATTTAAACTTCTTGAGCCGTTTCCCACCTGCCCACTTTCCCACTGTCCTTGATGCATGCTCATCTCCCAGATAAAACTGACACCTGTCCTCCTGTCCTACAGGTCCAGCAGCCTCCACTCCTAATCCTCAATATGGTCCAAGGACCCATCTTCTGTTCAGGTCCACTTCAGGCCCCAGCATTCAAAGTGGATTTGTCACAACCATGGGTACACATTGGGATTCTGCAGGCCTTGTACAGGTCTGTTCCAAATTTCTTTGTTGTTGTTGTTGTTGTTGTTTTTAGGTATACATGACAGTATGTGTACTTTGACATGTTATACCTATATAAAGTGAAAGCCATTCCAATTTTGATCCCATTTTATGGTTGTACATAATGTGGGGTTACACTGGTTGCGTACTCATATATGAATATAGGAGAGTGATGTCCAATTCATTCTGCTGTTTTTCCTATTCCCAGTCCCTCTCCCTTCCCTTTATTATACTTTGTCTAATCCAATGAAATTCTATTCTTACCCTCAGTACCCTCCTTTCTTATAGGTTTGCATCCACATGTCAGAGAGAATATTTCTCCTTTGGGATTTTTGGAATTGGCTTATTTTATTTAACATAATATTCTCCAGTTCCATCCACTTACTGGCAAATGCCATAATTTCATTCTTCTTTATAACTGAGTAATATTTCATTGTGTTTATGCACCACATTTTCTTTGCTTATTCATCTGTTGAACGGCACCTATGTTGGTTCCATAGTTAAATATCATGAATTGAGCTGCTATAAACATTGATGTAGCTGTATCACTATAATACTCTAATTTTAAGTCGTCTGGGTATAAACTGAGGAGGGGAATAACTAGGTTAAACAAAGTGGTTCCAATCCAAGTTTCTAAGGAATCTACATATTGCTTTCCAGAGTGGTTGCACCAATTTACAGTCCTACCAGCAATGTGTGAGTGAACCTTTTCCCCAACATCCTCACCAACATTTATTGTTAGTTGTATTCTTGATAATTTCCATTCTGACAGGCATGAGATAGAATCTCACTGTAGTTTTATTTGCTAGAGATAGTAAACATTTTTTCAAATAACTTTTGACCATTCATATTTCTTCTTCTGTGAAGTGTCTGTTCAGTTCCTTTGCCCATTTTTGACTGAGATATTTGGAATTTTTTTTGTGTGTGTGTGTCTCTGTGTGTGTGTGTGTGTCTGTGTGTGTGTGTGTGTTAAGTTTTTTGAGTTCTTTGTATATCCTGGAGATTAATGCTCTGTCTGAGGTGCAGGTTCTTGATTGGGTTTTTTGTTTGTTTGTTTGTTTGTTTTTGCTGTGAAGAAGCATTTTAGTTTGATATCATCCTATTTATTGATTCTTGATTTATCTTCTTGTGCTTTAGGGGTCTTATTGAGGAAGTCCATTCCTGAGCCAAGATGGGGAGATTTGGGCCTACTTTTTCTTCTAGTAGGCACAAGGATTCTGTCTAATGACAAAGTCCTTGATCCACTTTGAATTGAGTTTTGCGCAGGGTAACAGGGGTTCAATTTCAATCTACTACATCTGGATTTCCACCATTTGTTGAAGAGGCTATCTTTTCTCCAATATATGTTTATGGCACCTTTATCTACTATGAGATAACTATATTTGTGTGGGTATGTCTCTGTGTCTTTTGTTCCATTGGTGTACAATTCTATTTTTGTGCCAATACCATGCTTTTTTTGTTACTATAATTCTGTAGTATAATTTAAAGTCTGATATTATGATGCCTCCTGCATTACTTTTCTCAATAAGAATTGTTTTAGCTATTCTGGGTCTTTTATTTTTCCAAGTAAATTTTTTGACTGTCTGTTCTCTTTCTATAGAGAACATCATTGGGATTTTAAAGGGAATTGCATTAAATCTGGATAGTACATTTAGTAGTATGGCCATTTTGACAATATTATTCTGCCTGTCCAAGAACATGGGAGAGCTTTCCATTTTCTGAGGTCTTCTTTGATTTCTTTCTTTAGTGTTCTGTGGTTTTCATTGTAGAGGTCTTTCATCTCTTTTGTTATATTGATTCACAATATTTTTGTTTGTTTGTTTGGTTTGGTTTGGTTTTAGCCTATTGCAAATGGGGTAGTGTTCCTGATTTCTCTTTCAGATGATTCATCATCGGTGAATAGGAATGCAATTGTCTTATGGGTATTAATTTTATATCTTGCTATTTTGCTGAATTTGTTTATGAGTTCAAAAAGCTTTTTGTGGAGTTTTTTGTGGGGGAGGGGTTCTTTTAACTGTAGAATCATATCAACAGCAGATGGGAATACTTTGAGTTCTTCTTTTCCTATTCATATCTCTTTACTTTGTTTCTTCTGTCTAACTGCTCTGGCTAGGGTTTCAAGGACTAAGTTGAACAGGAGTGGTGACAGAGGGCACACCTGTCTTGTTACATTTTTTAGAGGGAATGTTTCCAATTTCTCTCCATTTAGAATGATGTTGGCCTTGGGTTTAGCATATATAGTTTTTACAATGTTGAGGTGTATTGCTTCTATCCCTAGTTTTTCTATTGTTTTGAACATGAAGAGGTACTGAATTTTGTCAATGCTTTTTCTGCATCTATTGAGATTCTTGTCTTTAAGTCAATTGATGTGATGAATTCCATTAATTGATTTCTGTATGTTGAACCAAACTTGCATCCCTGGGTTAAACTCCACATGATCATGTTCAACTCTTTTTAATATGTTTTTGTATGTAATTTGCTAGGATATTATTAAGAATTTTTGCATCTATGTTAATCAGGGATATTGTTCTGAGGTTTTCTTTCCTTGATGTATCTTTATCTGGATTTGGTATTAGGGTGATACTAGCTTCATAGAATGAGTTGGGAAGGGTGCCCTCCTCTTCTACTTGGTGGAATAATTTTATGAGGATTGCTATTGGTTCTTCTTTGAAGGTCTGATAGAACTTGGCTAAGAATCCATCTGGTTCTGGGCTTTTTTCTTGGTAGGCTTTTGATGGCATCTTCTATTTATTTCATTGCTTGAAATAGATCTGTTTAAATTACATATGTCCTCCTGATTCAGTTTGGGTAGATCATATTTTTCTAGGAACTTGTTGATGTCTTCAAGACTTTCTATTTTATTGGAATATAAATTTTCAAAATATTTTTAATTATCTTCGGGTTTTCAGTAGTGTCTGTGGTGATATTTCCTTTTTCATTACATAATTTAGTAATCTGAGTTTTCTTTCTCTTCATTAGCATGGCTAAGAGTTTGTCAATTTTATTTATTTTTCCAAAGAACCAAACTTGTTTCATTTATTTTGTGAATTTTTTTTTGTTTTGATTCCATTGATTTTGGCTCTGATTTTAATTATTTCCTATCTTCTACTGCTTTTAGTGTTGACTTGTTCTTTTTCTAAGCTTTTGATATGTAATGTTAAGTTATTTATTTGGTGACTTCCTATTTTTTTAAATAATACACTCAATGCAATGAACTCTTATCTTAGAAGTACCTTCTTAGTGTCCCAGAAATTTTAACAGGTTATGTTGCAATTCTCATTTACCTCTAAGTATTTTTTATTTCATTCCTGACTTCTTCTGCTATCCATTCATCATTCAATAGCATATTATTTAGTCTCCAAGTGTTAGAGTAGCTCTATTTTTTATTTTATTGTTGATGTCTAATTTTATTCCATTACACTCTGATAGAATGCAAGGTATTCTCTCTCTCTCTCTCTCTCTCTCTCTCTCTCTCTCTCTCTCTCTCTCTCTTTTGCTAAGAGTTGCTTTGTGGACTAAGATATGGTCTGTTTTAGAGAAGGATCCATGTGCTGCTGAGATGGATGAAATATTCTACATATGTCTGCTAAGTTTAAATTATTGATTATATTATTTAGTACTGTAGTTTATTTGTTTAGTTTTTGTTTGGAAGATCTATCCAGTGGTGAAAAAGGTTATTCTTGAAATTGAGAAGAGTTAGTTTGATGTACACAGGTGCTCCACTGCTTGGGGCATAAATATTTATGATTGTTATGTGTTGTTGCTGTGTAATTCCCTTGAGCATTATGAAATTACCTTCTTGGCCCCTTCTGATTAAATTTGGCTTGAAGTGCACTTTTCTGATGTGAAGATAGACATTCCTGCTTATTTACAAGATCTGTGTGAATGATATGTTTTCCCCATCCTTTTACCTTCAGTCTGTGGATTTCTTTGCCTATAAGGTGGGTCTCTTGGAGACAGCATATTGTCTTTTAATCCAATCTGCCAGTCTGGCTCTTTAGATTGATGAGTTTAGGCCATTTACATTCCATGTTATACTGAGATATGATTTTTATTCCCTATCATTTTGATTTTTTCTGGTTTTTAACTTGAATTAATTTATCCTTTGATTGACTCTTCTTTTACTGTACTTTCTCCCTTTGCTGATTTTCACTTTTATTTTTAATTTCTTCTTCATGAAATACATTATTGAATACATTTTAGTGCAGGCTTTCTAGTTGTGAGTGCTTTTAACTTCTGTTTATCATGGAAAACTTCTTTCTTTCATTATCAATTTTGAAGTTTAATTTTGGGAATAATGTTCTTGAATGGTATCCATTTTTTCCAGAGCTTCACATATATTATTCCAAGACATCCTAGCTTTGGGGGTCAGGTTTGAGAAATCAGCTGAGATCCAGATTGATTTCCCTCTAAATGTTGCCTTTCTCCTTTCTCTGGTGGCCTTTAACATTCTATACTTATGTGTGTGTGTGTTAGGCATTTTCATAGTAATGTGACTTGGTGTTGGTCTGTAGTAATTTTGTATATTTAGGGTCCTGTAAGTCCTTTGTATTTGGTTTTCCATTTCATTCTGTTTTGTTTGTTTGTTTGTTTGTGGTGCTGAGGATTGAACCCAGGGCATGGAAGGAAAGCTCTCTATCAACTGAATTATTTCCCCAGCACTCTATTTCATTATTAAGACTTGGAAATTTTTTTAATATTACTTAATTGAAAAGATTGTTCATTCCTTTGATTTGTATCTCTAAGCCTTCATCTATCCCAATAAATCTTAAGTTTGGTCTTTTCATGTTATCTTTCTTACAAGTTCTGTTCAGAGTCTCTTAACATCTTTTCCCCCCATGGTCTACTTTATTTTCTAGATTAAATATTTTGTCTTTATTGCCTGAAACTCTGTCTTCAAAGTGGTTTAGTCTGTTGATCATATTTTCCATTGAATTGTTAATCTGGTTTATTGATTCCTCATTTCAAGGATTTCTGACTGGTTCTTCTTTAGAATGTCTATCGCCTTATTCAAATGATCTTTCACTTCTTGTTTTTTCTCTCTGATTTTATTTCTTTCATCATCTTTTACCTCATAGATCAGTTCAACCATGAACTTTCATGAATTTCAACCATGAATTCTATCTCTGACACTTTCTCCACTATGGTGTCAATGGAGTGTACTGTTGAGGCATTCTGTGTTATTTAGGATGGTTTGTTCCCTTGTGTTTTTTTTATATTGTTTGTGTGTCTACCCATCTATCTGAATGGATCTGATATTAGAGTATTGCCTTATGAATTTATAGTGTACCTCTATGTTACAAGTACCACACAGATTGGGCAGGGAGAGCCCAATGATAGCAACAGTGTGTATGCCATACACACACACACACACACACACACACACACACACACGGCAGTAGACTAGAGTAGACTAGGTCCGTAGTTCCTATTTTGATATCTAGTGTGTTAACTGGTACAAAATGTAGGGATAATAGAATCAGCAATATCCATCAGTGAAAATAGTAAAAAAATCATGCATTACGTCTGGTCTAAAATCAAACAATAGGTACTGTCTATGACTTCCACCATATTAATTTTTGCTGTGACATTGGTGGTAGGATAGATCTTATATATCTCAATTAGTATTAAGACATGTTAGAGATAGAGTTGAGTGTGTTGAAAGAAGAAGAGAAAGGAGGTAGAAAAGTGTTTGCAATTTCAACGGGTGAATAGGGCAGATGCCTTGGTAGCTAAGGATATGTTGTTAATTTGAAAAAGGAAGTAAACATAGAAGCATATAAAGGAGGAGAGAGAGAGATTGGAATTTGAGTGTCAAGAATAAAGAAAATAGAGAGTGAAATGAGGGAGATATAGTGACAATGATGATACAAAATAAAAATCAAAATAAGCTAATCAGAACCCTAACCCTCAAAATACAGAATGAGAAAATAACACCTTCAAAAAAAAAAAAAAAAACAAAAAAAACAGTGACAAAAAAAGAAAACAAGGTAAGAAATGGAGAGAAACAAATATGAATATGTGTAGGAGACCTTGAATCAGTCCGTACACATTCAAATAAAAGAAAACAACAATAGAAAGCCAAAAACAAAAAGCAAAACAGAACGACTACCACAACAAACAAGCAATAACAACAATAAATCTTGGTGAATGTTAAGAAATTAAAAAGTCCTCTCCACTGAGGTGGACAAAACAGTCAGTGGGCATATGTGTTCACTGTGCCCACTGGGTTTACCTCTCTTTCGTCTTGAGCTGTGATCTAGATGTGGGAGAATGGACCCTGGGTTGTGCACTGTTTATTGTGTTGTTCACCGAGAAGGAGGTTGGGGTTCAAGATTCCCAATTTCCCTTCCTCGGAGAACAGTGTACATGGGCTGGGCCTGCAGTCCTGGAGGCTAAGTGGCCAGCCTGGGAAGCTGGGTTGTAGACGGGCAGCAGAGCAGCTGGCCACATCCAGGGCGCAGTTGGATCAGAGCCAGGACTGAGTCCTTCCCACTAGTGGCGAGGCTGCGAGCTGGACCAGCCGGGTTTGAAGCAGCATGTGGAGCCCAGCCATATCCGAGGGGCCCAACTGACCTGCACCAGGTGGGTCAGGACCAGCTGTTGAGTCCTGCAGGCTAGGGCAGCTGTGTGCTGGGAGGGGAAGGCCTGGCATCGAATCAGCAGCTTGGAATGCAGGGCTATGCGCCAGCGTCTACACTGCAGACCTAGCCCACCTAACAAGGGCCAGGAGGTTGGGGATCAGACTGTTGGGAGGCTGGGGACTGGGTGTCGGAGGGTCCTGGTGGGTGCCAGACTGGTGCCAGATCCAACAGAGACCAGTGGATGCTGGGCTGGGGAGGCAGCCAGGGACCTGGCTGATTCCAGGACCCAGCGGGTGCCAGCCCAGGTGAACCCAGAACCGGCAGCTGCCTGGACGTTGGCTGGGCAAGCGAGAGCCAAATACCTTCTCACCCACCCTTCCAACCTCCCGACCCCCCCACCACTATAGCCAGCCCCACCAGTCACTGCAAGCCGCGCACACACGGCTGGGGAGAGCCTCTCTAACCTGTATTCCCTCCGGCAAAATGCTCCCGGGTTCTTACTTTCCACAGGTTTGATAGCTCAGACCTGCCCACCCCACCTAGCTGCAAACTCACGCACCAATTTCCAGGGGCTCAGCCCCGCAGCAGTCCAGAGATGGCTCCTGGATCAGCTGTCCGGGATGATGGATCAACTTCAGTTGTGAGTTATTTTTAGATCCTATTAAGGAGACAGTCTCTGGTTCAGCTAGGGCAGATTGCCTCTATCAGGATCTTTCACTCTAAACCTCGGGGAGACAAGGTATTCCTGCTGCTTGAGTTCTGAGTTGCCAAGTTAGAAAAAATGCTGCCCCACTCTAATCTGCCATCGTC
Organism: Urocitellus parryii; assembly: GCF_045843805.1. Lineage (NCBI taxonomy): Eukaryota > Metazoa > Chordata > Mammalia > Rodentia > Sciuridae > Urocitellus > Urocitellus parryii. The sequence continues at coordinate 136,055,580 of NC_135540.1, forward strand.
CCCCTCCTGGAATATAATACTTTACCTCTTTGTGTCTCTCCTGCTTAGGACATTGCCTTGTACTATCTTCACTGATGATGAGTACTGAGCTAGTCAACTCCGTGGAACTGGTGACTGGTTATCGTAGTCCCTCGTCAGAGCTGGAGCAGTGGCGCTTCCTCCCAGATTTCTTAACCAGCCAGGAGCAGCTGGCATTTATTGAGCATCTGGGAGAAGTCAGGGATCACTGTTGCCCTACATTTATTAGCTGAGTTACTTTTTGCCTGACCCTGTGAGACAGATGCTCCTGTTGTACAGATGGGGAAATTGATCTAGGAACTAGTTACATAGTTAAGACAATATTTGAATGCCCGCCACCTGATGGCAAAGCCTATAATTTAAGGCAGCTGGTATATGTTTAATTTAACAAGTCTCTATTGAGCCCTCCTGTGTGCCTTTTTAATCTGTGAGGGTCGACAGTTTGTCCTTTAAGGCAAAATAACAAAGCATCATAGATATTGAGAATTGAGGTCAACTAATGGGGCTCCCAAATTATTCAGAAAATCGATGCCTAAAGACAGCGAGTGACGTGTCTAAGGTCAATCAGTCATGACAAAATCTGATTCAAACCTTGGCCTCTCCTTCCTCTGCTCTTTCAAAGACATGATGAAGTACACAGAAATACTCTGAAAACGATCTGTTCTACAACTTCATGAGATATTTATTATTGCTAATATCATTCCTATCCCACCAGGCACAAATGTTTTTCACACAATAGGTGCCTGACAGACATGTTTAGGTTATAAAAAGTGGACCTACGAATATAATTTAAAACTCAAGGTCTTAGGTAAGAAAGGACTTTTTGGAAATATATATGAAAGGCGTTTTTGCAGGGCCAACATTCCATTAGTACCTCAAATCATTAATCATATTTTGTACTTAAAGTCAACCCAATGCCTTTGCCTGTAAACTTTTAATAGATTGGAAACAGGTGACCTGTTTCCTGGACTCTCCTTCAGTAGCAAAGCACTTGGGAAGACCTATGCTGGATTAGCTCTTGGGGACCAGGCTAATGAGGGCCTGCACTGCCTGCAAAACTGTCCCCTGGAGTCAGGCAGAGGTGTCAGGGAAGCTCATGGCTCAGTCTAAAGTCAGTCAGGGGAACAAGATTACCACTTCACAAAGCAAGAACTAAGTCTCCCCAGTGTCTGTGTACACAATGACTAGACTAAGGAGAGCATCTCACAGCTCTCCAATTCTAGAGTGTTAATCCAATATCTTTATCCTAATGTCATGATAATTCTATTACAGAGTAAAATTAACGACTAGCAATTTCCACTTCAGTTCTGTAGAAACTGCCTCTAGTCTAGAATTGGACTGGGTATCTGGAAGTTTCATAGGAAGCGTTTGACATGATTTCAGCCCCTGAGAGTGTCTCTTCACCTATTAGTGTAAGAAATACTAAGATCGAATCTCTAAGAATCTTTTGATTCTTTGATTCTGATAGAGCCCAGGCTGTCCAGCAGAGGAGTTAAGAGCATGGACTTAGCAGCCAGACATTTTGGGTTTCAACTCCTGTCTCTGACACTTGCTAGCTATAACAGTAATTTGAACTTGGCCAAGTTACCTAGTCTCTCTGAGCTTTTGTTCTTCTCTGAAAAATGTGATAATGTTAATGCCTACCTCATACCACTGTTCTAGAGATTACATGAGCTGCAATATGCAAAGTCCTAAGTCCAGGGTCAGGCATATAATAAGCAGTCTGAGAATAATGGTCATCTCTCCATTAATTGGGGAACTAAGTCTGACTGTGTCAATGTGCCCAGAGGCGGTACAGGCAGCTATAATAGTAAGAGTCAGAATCTGAATATCTGTTGCTATAATGTTATAGCAGACATGATACCTCTTCCCTTGACTCTTTAAGACTGTAGAAACTAGCCTCAAGCTAACCTGTCAGTACTGAAACAGGCAATACCACTCAAGCTGCCTGCTGTAGGTAGTTGTTTGGATATAATAATCTGTTTTTATTATGTGTGTAAATGAATGTAGTGGTTAGTCAGTGGTGCATACTGATCTAAAGTAAATGAGTCTATTTGAATTAATCAGATCTTCAGTCTATGAAAATTGATGATTTATAATGATATTAGCACAAATTGAAATGATAAATCATTTCAAAATTAGATCTAGTGCACCTTACGGCTGCAAGAACTCTGGAGATTTGAACACAACTTTGAGACAACTTTAAAATGTAGATTGCTCTGGCTGTATTTGGGGGGCAGAAACAGGGGACAAGAAAACCTGAGGGCAGTGTTGATCCACGTTCTCCAAAGGAATAATGGAAACAGGCCCTGCAAAGTTGTAAAACTGAGAAAAGAGCAAGATAGAGTCAAGGAAAAGAGAACATTCTGCATTCCTAGTTTGCTTTCTGGCTTGAGACCTTTCTGGCATTGTGAAAAAGAGGAAAGGTTTCTGCTCGTTCTTCCCCTTGGTGGTGTTGGGTAAAATAACTTTGCTGAGACTTCATCAGAAAAACAGGTTTTGCCATTCTAACCCTGAACTGTTATTATGAGAATTAAACAATATTGGACGAGTAAAGGGAAAAATCTCAGTTTATGACGAGTAGGGTAGTAAGTGATGGAGAATGGAAACCAGACTGCCTGGGCACAAATCCTGGCAATGTTTCTTACCAGCCATGAGGCTTTGAGCAAATAACAGCCTCTGAGCCTAGGATCTCTTACTGAGAGAGCGGGGGTGAAAACAGGGCTCATCTCTTGGGAATAATGTGAGAATTAAGTGCAAACATGTGATTCCTGTAACTTAGGAGAAACTCTGCAGATGTTTAAACATGACTATAAATGATTGTCATTGATGTAATCTTGATTCCTGTGTGGCAATATTTGTGAAACTGTCTTAAGAAAGGGAAATTATAGCCAGGCATGGTGGCACATGCCTGTGATCCCAGCAGGTCATGAGGCTGAGACAAGAGGATCACAAGTTCAAAGCCAGCCTCAGCAAAAGCGAGGCACTAAGCAATGGAGTTGGACCCTGTCTTTGAATAAAACACAAAATAGGGCTATGGGTTGACTCATTCTCTACAAAAATCATACTTGATGAATGCTTATAACCAATAATAAGCAAAAAATAAAGTGGTTTCCTCTAGCCAGAGGTAAATCTATGTGTCCTGGCTGGTCAATTTAGTAGCCAGCCCACCTACCACAAAATTGTTGCTCCTTGTCCCCTAGTGCACAACTACAAGAACTTCTGGCAATGGATTCTAAATCAGCAAGCTGTCATTTTAAATGGAGTCCAAAGATAATCAGATGGTCAGTTGCATTTTCCAAGGCACACGGCAGATTTGTTCAGGGATAGCCTCCTGAAGGAGAGTTCCCACATGGGCCCAAGGAAGAAGTACAGGATGGGTAGTCCATCATCATTTGAAACAACCACTGAAATTAGAAAGCAGCCACCATCTCCATTAGCAAAGAAATAGGCAAACACTTTGCTTTGTTTTATTTTTAATGATGCAACTGTTAATATTAGATCTCCAGAAAGTGTCATCAACTGAAAAAGAGGAAAAAAATTTTTCAGATAATTATAAAAATACAAGACTTTTCATGTCAAATAAACCTCAAACACAAAATAACGCTTCATATTTTCTGTAAGACATATACATATGCAAATGCATTTTTTTAAAAACTGAGAAAAGTGAATAACAAAGTAAGCAAAGGAGTTCATTTTGAGAGGAAGGGAAATTAAATTGGGTAGAGGATAAAGGAAATTTTGATTTCTGAAAATTCCAATTTTAATAAAGGTATGTAAGCATTGTTATTATTATTGTCATCATGTAATAAAAATATTAGTTTGTTTTTACAAAATAAAAAGCATGTTAGTCCATCTAGATCAGCTGCAATACTGTAGTGCTAGCTACATGAAAGTGGCATCAGATTTTACAAGTTAAAGGCACAGTCCCCAGCAAGACTGCCCTCTCTGTATACAGCAGCCGCAAACTCCAGGATCCTCAGGCCACCTGAACTGCGATCAGTGGGGTGCAAATCCAGGGAGTTTTCATGACTCCCCTCTGGTTTGATAATTTTTCTGAATGACTCACAGGACTGAGGAAAATGCTTTTCTTGCTGTTACAATTTAATAATAAAGGATACTACTTCTCATGAACTTCAACAGAGTAAAGTCTGAAAGGGTCCTGAATGCAGATACTCCGGTATTCTCTCTTAGCCTCCAGGACAAGTCATCCTTCAGACACATGAATGTGATCAACAACCAACACACAGCCAAGTGCACACTAATTCTCAATGTCCACCGTTTATATGGGTATCATTGCACAGGCCAGAAGGAATAAAACACCAGCCAGATGCTCCAACTCAATCTCCAACTGGCTCAGAGCCAATCTCCTAATGACACAGTGTTTCCCTCCAACATAAGGAACCCCCATCCTGAGGCACCTCATTAGCATAAAATCAGGTACATTCTGAGGGGCTTACAAATGAAAAAGGCACAACCTAATTCAAAAGAAAGCCCAAGCCTTTAGTCTTCCCCCCAGAAACTCGGGATAAAGGCAGATGCAACTTTTCACTAAGCAGCACTGACCCTTACCAGCAGCCCTGCACCTACTCGCTGCAGCCCAGTGAATCTAGGAGGTGAAGATGTACTTCCCAAGATTGGGGTTCCTGCATTACAAAAGGAAGCTATGCTTCGACGTGACCACGGAAGAGCTACCTTGCATCACCTGTGTGTATTTTGGAAAACCTATTCTGTCTCCTCAGTGAAAAATTTCTACTTACTTCCCTGTTTCTCTCCCCTTCATTATTACTCTTCATTATAAATTACTCTTCATTATATTTATATCTTGATTAAATATACATTGATTCTGCCATCTTTCTTGGTATTCCAATCTAATGCAAAAAAAAAAAAAAAAGAGTTGCCTTTTATCTGTCCCAAATTTCCCTGCAGCAGGATTAATACTTCAAACACACGCAGCATGGACAAGACCGCCGGATCAGACGGATCAGATTCAAATACCAGCTCTGCACATCACACACAGCACAACTAGCTGGGCTCTGCGTGCCTCTTAGTTCTCAGGAGGTGAGCCTGTGGTCTTTCTCATGGCAGTGAGCAAGATACAAGGGACTTGCCACTGGCACACTGTCATTTCCACTCTTTCTTTTTTTTTTTTCTTGTTGGGGGTTGAACTGAAGGACACTTTACCGCTGCACTACATCCTCAGCCCTTTTTATTTTTTACTTTTGTTTGTTTGTTTTGAGAGAGTATCACATTAAGTTGCTGAGGCTGGCCTTGAATTTGCTATCCTCCTGCCTCAGACACACCTGGGATAACAGGCGTGCAGCACAGCTCCCAACTCTCCACCGCTTTCTTTGCAACAAAGCAAGTCATATTGTTGAATCTTGAGTGGCAGCCACTATGGGTTAAATGATAAAGAATGTCAATATGGAGAGGAGAAGTATTGGGACATTACCACCATAGTCAACCCTTTTTGAGAATTTACAATACAAATGGTCTTTACTAAGTAGCTTATATGAATTAATATTCAACAGTGTTATTAGGATTTTATAGACCAAGGAAGTTGGACTCAGACAGCTTAAGTACCTAAAAGTCACACAGTTAATAAGAGGTAGAATCTGAGTTTGAATAAAAAAATTATCTGACTCCAGACCCCTTTCTCTTAAAATTATGTATCCTTTGTCAATCCCCCTCCTTTGATAAAGCTGGAATGTTAAACAGAAACCAGAACCATGAGGCATGTGACCCTGGGATGCCCAGTTGCTATATGACATAACTCTTTGGGGCTGAGTATCACATTTTCCTCATTATATGGTCCTATTCATCCAAACTCCCTGGTTTTGAATTCCAATTAAATGTGGTTAATGTGCATGAGTTACTTGATATTCCTGTCTTCAATCTTTTTGTCTGTAAAAGGGGAATAAAATTAAAATAGCTACCTTATGGGTTATATAAATTAAATGATGGAATAATTCATGACTATGTAAAACAAGTCCATCTAGCATTAATATAGGGCTTACTATGTGCTAGGCCCTATTCTGCTGGATCAGCTCATTTAATCCTCATGAGGACCTATTTACCTCCCTCCCAGTACTATTATTCTTCTCAGTTTATGCACCAGAAGACTGAGACATCAATAGCTTGACCAACTTTCCCCAGCTTACAGAGCTAATGAGTGGCCAAAACTGAACAATTTGTTTCTTTATGTCTACGTTCAAATGAAGAATAGTCTGCTGTGGTGGTGGATGCCATGTCACTGTAGACATGCCACTCACGGGTGATGCCCACATGGGTTCTCTCATGGGGCTGGTTAATCCCCTGGTGCTGGAAGGACAAGCTAATGACCCAAACAGAACCAGGTAAGGGGCTTAAGGATTCTCATTTCCTAAGGAGTGCTGAAACCCCGGCTGCAGGCCTTCCCTTAGAGCTGTTCCTCTCACTGCAGATTAAAAACAAACAACTCTCAAGAGACCCACTTGTCAGGCCCTAAACTGGATCTTCTGGCAGGGAGCTGAGGAGGCACTTAACACTTAAAGTCATGTCTCTGAAGTGTTTGCTGCTTCTACAAAGATTGATCTGCACAATTCCAGATAAATAAAAATGAGCTAGAGATGAAGGTATCCTCGGCTCTCCAGTCCAGGACACCAGCACGAGCTCCTTCTTCCCACATGTGCAAACCTGGGGCCGCCTTATGGCTGAGGGGCTCCCAAAGTCAAGCCCTGTCCCTTCCAGTGGTTTTCTAAATAAAAACAGGTGAATACAATAACAGGAATTCATTTTCCGTCCATCAGAGCTATATGATACTGCTAAGAACGTAGAGGAAAAGAAAGGTGGACGAGGTAGCCCAAGATCACGTTAGTAAGATGTGGTAGGACCCATGTCCAGCCCTATTTTTCTGTCTCCCTTTCCTCTACTTTATCAGCTACAGTAGTGTTTGGGGAGAGCTTGCCTCAATAACAGTGTTCATCTATCTCTAACCAACTGCAAGCTAGAGGGCCCCCAAACACTCCCCATCATTTCTGTCAATAAAAAGGAAAAGGTAAGAATCAGGATAAGGTAAAAAAGGGAAAAAAAAAAAAAAGATTGAAAATATGAGACAAAACTGTCTTCCCTTGAGCTTCTATCCCTTAATGTGTGTGTACGAAATCAGAAGTTCATTCAAAGTGGCATTCTGGGATAAGCCAAGTGATAATGTAATACGAAGATATTGTAATTAGGAATAATATAATGGTAATGTAAATTAGGAAGCAGGAGCAGAGGCAATGTTTGCTCATGGCACCATTTCCTCTTCCTCTTGTTAAAGTCTTCACTTCCCGGTCACCCTGAAATTAGTTGAAGCCATGAAACTGATTTCTGGCCAATAGCATATGGGCAAACCTGATGTACATCATTTCCAGTCATTCCACCACCAGCAATTTATCCTAGAGAAATATTTGTGCAGTTGCAAAAACTTAGACAATCCTCCCTGCAGCATTGCTCCTAATAGCATGAAGACCAGAAAGAAGTCCTATAGAGACTAAATAATTACTTGATATGTTCAAGATTTGAAATTCTCTGACTTTGAAATAATTAAAACAGTTCCAGTTATTATGAGTAGCTTATATCATACTAGCTCTTTTCCTGAAAAGAACCTAAAAGTTTAAGTGTCTTTTAAAAAGATGCTTCCATGGGATACTTGGCATTTACCTAAGGTAGCAGATAGGGTGTTGAAAACTTATGACCACACAGAAATCTGAACATGAATATTTATAGCAACTTCATTTATAATTGCCAAACCTTGGAAGCAACCAAGATGTCTTTCAGTAGGTTAGCAGATTTTTAAAAATATGGTATATCCATATTTTTTAAAAAGAAATACTCTATGAAAGAATATGGATAAAACATAAATGCACCTTATTAACTGAAAAAAAATCCATAAGGCCTACAAACTAGATGGTCACAATTATAGGACATTCTGGAAAAGGCAAAACTGTAGAGATAGTAGAAATATATGTAGTTTGGGGGGATTCAAGAGTAAAAAGAGATTAATAGGTGGAGCACAGGGGATTTGGAGGTCAGGAAATTTACTCTGTGTAATAATATAACGTAAATACATGTAATTATACATTTGTCAAAACTCATAGGATGTAAAACACCAAGAGGGAACTCTACTATGAACTATGGACTCTGGGAGATAACAAAGTGTTAATGTAGCTTCAGCAGTTATAAAAAACAGTATCCTCTGGGGTGGGAGGTTGATAATGAACAGATTGTGCATATCTAGGGCCAGTAAATATATGAGAAATCTCTGTAGCTTCTATTCAATTCTTCTGTGAACCTAAAATGTTCCAAAAACATAAAAGATGATTTTTTAAAGTTCAGGAATAAAAAAACAATATTTCTGGAAGGTGTCAGAGAACCACTTAAGGTAGATTAGAATTGGGATGTCAGAATTCCAGAGAGAAAGGAAAAATACAAAGATGAGCCTTACTTCCAATGTCACTTTTTTCCCCTTTGGTGTCTTGCCAATCTGCAGCAAGAGACAAGAGGATAACATAAAGCAGTGGTGTAGAGTGTGTAGCAGTCTCACTGATCTAGGAAGACAAAAGTTAGAATTAAGAATGAGGTTGTGGCTCAGCAGTTGAGTGCTTGCCTTGCATATGTGAGGCACTGGATTCAATCCTCAGCACCACATAAAAATAAATAAACAAAATAAAGGTATTTGTTCATCTACAACTAAAAAAAAAAAATAGAAAAAAAATGTTTAAGGCAGCCAGAACTGGGAAAGCCCAGATCACAGAGGAAAGGGCACCACAGAAAAGTGAATCCCCAATTGCATGTGATCCCTCTCCCCAATTATTTCTGACCCCCAAACTAGGCAGTCTTGGAGCTACATAATAAAAACAGCAAGCAGAAGCAGCAGCGAAGAGGCTACAAAGCTAAGTAGATATTTAAACAGCCTTCAGGTGTGGACAGAGAAAAAGTGGAGTCCAGAATCCTACCAGGAGAAAGACCTTATTAGAAAACCAGGTCTTCAGCTGAGGACATTTAGAGGCTATTCCTAAGAAGTAAGGGAACACATCAAAACATGATCCCTAATAAAGCTCCACACCAGACTTATTTGAATCAAGAGGTACTTCCCATATTCTGTATTTTGCTAGGAAAAAAGGTAAATCCCCCTCCAGCTTAGTAGCATCATCCAGAGCCTCTAAGATTTTCTATAAACTATTGGGCATTTAATAAAAGATTGAAAATCATATCAAGATGAAAGAATAAATAATAAAAAAAGCAAAAGAACTAAAATCAGCATACTATAGTGATGTTTGTAGCAGCCCAATTCACAATAACCAAGTTATGGACCCAGCTTAGGTGCCTGTCAACAGAAGAATGGATAAAAAAAAAATGTGGTATATACAGAATGGAGTTTTACTCAGTTATAAAGAAGAGCAAAATTGTTTTATTTGCTGGTAAATGGATGGAACTGGAGAATATCACACTAACTAAAATAAGCCAGACTCAGAAAGTCAAAAGTCAAATGTTTTCTCTTGTATGTAGAAGCTAGAGAAAAAATAAGGGGGGTGTGGGGCATGAAAATAGAAGGCAGATTGGTAGAAGAGAGGAATGATGATTGAGGAAGGTAGGAGGGATGGGGAAAAGGAGAAAATGTAGCATAAAATTGATTAAATAAAGCAGTGTACATGTAAGAGTATGCTATAATGAATTCACCTATATTCATATCTACAAAGTATCAATTTAAAACAGTAAATAAATAGAAATAAGACTAGTAGAGTTGAGGAGGGGAAAAAGGAGAAGTGGAGAGAAAGAGGAAGTACTGTGGACTGAAATGGAGCAAATTGTGTTCCATGCTGTGGTTAATACAAGAATATTATGTATGACTATAATGCACTAATCAAAACTTATTCTAAAACCTAAAAGAAAACATAGACGATAGAAACTCACCCAAAGATAATCATATACCTAGGTTTTCAAAATGACTTTAAAGAAATTATCATTAATGAATTCATTAAAATATGATAGTATAGAGAGTATTACCATCTAAAAACTGATATCAGAAAAATAACATGCCTTTTCACCAAGATGGCAGCAAAAGTAAAGAAAGAAATTCCTGCCCCTCCCAAAGACAAAGACAAAGATTCTGGAGGCTGAGAAGACAAAGCATAAAGGTGTCCACAGCCACAAAAAAAGAAGATCTGCACATCACAACCTCTGGCAGCCCAAGACACTCAACAGCAAAGTATCCTTAGAAGACAGACCCCAGGAAAAATCAAGTTCCTAGGCCTTTATTCTACCCCAAGTTCCCCCTCACCACTGAGTGTACTGTGCAGGAGACCCAAGGCAACAACACACCTGTGCTCATTGTGGATGTCAAGGCCACAATGCCAAATCAAATAGGCCTTGAAAAGACTCTATGACACCAACATGGCCAAGGTAAACACCCTGACCAGCCTGATGGAGAAAAGAAGAAATAGGCAAGATGCTTTGGATGTTGCCAACAAAACCATGATCATCTAGAGTTCACCTAGCTAATTCTAAATACACATTTTTTTTTACAAAAACTCATGAGAAATTCCAAAACTTACAAACATAAGAGCTGAAATTAAAATACAAAGGCAGATTTACAAAAAAAAAAAAAGTAGGGAACTAATGAACTGTAACACAAATGTTTTAAAAATCTATATCTATGCACAGAATGGAAAAATGAATACAGAAAAAAAAAGTAAAAGAAATATCAGAAACATGGAAAAAAGGTCCAACATATGTATAATTGGAGTCCCAGAGAAAGAGAATTGATTAAAAATGTATCTGAACTCTGGCTCAAAGTATTCCCAAGCCAAAAAAAAAAAAAAAACAGAAAACCACAGATTCAAGATTATCTCAGAACCTAAACAACATAGCTTGAACACACACACACACACACACACACACACACACACACACCATGAAAGGAACATTGTAAATATTTTGTTGCAAAACATTAAGTGAAAATCTTAAAAGTGAAAAAATATTTCTTCTAACTTCTTCACAGAAGTTGTGAAAGCAAAAGACAACATAATGAATTTTTAAATACTGAACAAATGTAACTCAACAGTCTAGAAAGCTTCTGTCCATAAAGTAAGAATATCTTTCAAAATAAAGACCAACTACATATTTATAGAAGTAAAAAATAGAAATAATTTTTCACCAGTGGATCTATAAAAAAAACACTCAAAGAAACTTGGTTACTCAGTTACTTTGGTCATGGGAAAAAGGACTTAATATTCTAAAGATACTGGTTTATCCCAAATTGAATTATAGATTTAATTGCAACAAAAACTTCATTAAAATTAATGAAATAATATTTAAGAAAATAAATGTAGAAATAAAGGTAAAGAACAGTGAATATAATCTTGAGGAAGATCAAAGTTTTTAAAAATGTACATTACCAGATACCAATGCAGAAAACTATCATACTCATTGGTAGTTTTCTGCTATTGGAAATAAGATAAACAATGTACTAAAGGAACAAAATACTCAAGAACCAGAGCACATTTCTAATATTTCTGATTTATTGCAAGTTCTGTCCATGATAGGCAGTAGAAGAAGCAGTCTTTTCAATAAGTGCTGCTAAGTCAATTAACCTTACCCTTTTCTTCACAGCATACACAAAAATCAATTTTAGATGCATTATAGACCTAATTATTACTCGTAAAAAATAACACTTATAGAAGATAAAAGCTTCATTGAAGTAGACAAATATTTCTTTGACAGAACACTGAAAACATTAAGCATAAAAGAATATGGAGATCAACTGGACAATGAGATGCCTTGAAACGTATAAGGGTGAATTGCAAAGTGGGAGAAGACATTTATAATACCTACATCAAATGATGTGTTTATATTCAGAATATGTTAAGAACTAACCCAGGGGTAGGCAGGTAGCGTAGTAGTAGAGCACTTGCTTAGCTCTACCACTAGGTCTATGAGGACCTGGGTTTGATCCCCAGAATTACCAAACATAATTACTGCACATCTGTGTGAATGAAGAGAACCCAATAAAATATAGTCAGGGCAGTTGTCCAGGCACTTCTCAAAGGAGGCGACCCAAATGGGTAATGAGTACATGAAAATGTATTTAGCATCCTGGTCCTGAAGGAAATGTAAACTAAAGCCACAATGAATTACCATAGACAGTCACAACACTGAATACAGTTTAAGTCTCTTTGAAATGCTATACCACGTGTTGACAAAGGCATAGAGCAACTGGAACACTTCTGCACAACCTGTAGAAGTACAAATTCCTTAGAATTCCTTTGAAGAACTGCTGGCATCAGCAATTAATGCTGAATATGCACACAATTTGTCACAGTAATTTCACTTCCACATATGTATCCAAGAAAAAAAAATGTATACGAATAAATATATATAACATATATGTATATGCATTCATCAAAAGACACAAGTATATAATGACATTATTCATAGTAGCCCAAAATAACAATCTAGATGTCCATCTAAAGCAGAATGACTATATAAATTATTGCATAATCATTTAATGAAATATTATATAACAATAAAATAGACTAGTATTCCATGCAATGGAGTAGAATAATTTCCTGGCCATAACAAAAAGAAAAAAGAAATCAAGACACAGAGTTTGATTCAATTTATTCAAGTTATATTAACCTCAGTAAAAGTAAAATCAACCTATGGTGATAGAATTCAAAACAGTAGTTACATTCAGGGAGGATGGTTAATTACTGAGAGGCATAGGAGGGAGAATTCAAGAGTAGTGAAAATCTATATCTTAAATAGAAGTTACATGGGTATGTTCATTTGGAAGAAAAACTCATAAATTATATCTACACTAAAATTTTATTCACTTTACAGTATATGTTTTTGTTTTGTTTTGCTTTGCTTTGTTTGTTTTTTGGTACTGGGGATTGAACTCAGGGTCACACAACCACTGAGCCATATCCCAATCCCTATTTTGTATTTTATTTAGAGACAGGATCTCACTGAGTTGCTTAGAGTCTCGCTTTTGCTGAACCTAGCTTTGAACTCGCAATCTTCCATTCTCAGCCTCCAGAGTCTCTGGGATTACAGGTGTGTGCCACCATGCCTGGCTACAGTATATTCTTTAAACATTACATTTACTATGTATTTAAACATTTATTATGTATTTTAAATATCCTAAAGTTTAGATCTACATGTATTGGACGTGAAAATCAAATGTTTGATTTATTGCAAGTTCTGTCCATGAAATGAAGAAGGAGGAGAGTCTTTATATTATAGCTTAGGCTATGATATAAAGTGAGAATAGCAAATTGCAGAACAATACAGATGTAAATGAATCTATGTTGGAAAAATAAACTTATAAAGCATAACATCTGCGGATCTGAAGGAACACACTTCCTCTAGTGAATGTTGCAAGGGATAATGAGGAATTTCTCCTCCCTGTCAATCACCTGTGCTCTTTACTATTTTAGTTTTCACAGAAAGCATTAATGGCCTTAGAGATTAGTATTATTTAGAATAAAGCTTCTGGAAAGTTTTTGGAAAAAGGGCTTGAATTTAATTGTAGCTGAAACAAAGACATGACGTTAGAGAGATGGTATTAAAAAATAATTTGAATTTATTCTTGAGCCCTGATGACTAGGCACCTGGGAAGAGGAAGTGAGAGGAATCCAGGAGCCTGCAATGTTGAAAAAGGAGGCCACACCACTCAACCAGCCAGAGTAATCTCAGTGTCAACAGGATGCATTTTAACACAGTGCCAAAAATTACAGCCTATGTTCAGCTCTTCTGCCTCCCTTCCTCTCTGCCCTGCCTCCAACTTTTCCTGTATGCTATATTTTAACCAACTTTATTTCCCTCCAAAGTCTTCTGTATTTCTCTCTCAAGAGTAAAATGTATTCTGCCATATTACTTTCAATTACCATTTAATAATTTATGAAATTACTCAGCATCATACCTGCAGTATTTCAGTCAGGCCCCATTACATTGTAATGAGGTTTGATTTAACATGGTCATTATAAATGCTGCTAAAGGTTAATAGGGAAAAAAAGTTTCATTCCAATGCATTTGATTTCAATCACTTAGGAATAAAACAAGCATCTGTCATTAAGCACAGGACTTCCTCTTCCTGTAAGCCGCAGGGTATGATTATTTCCCTCACAAAAGTTTAGCAGAACATGAAGGACCATGATCAGGTAGAAAGCCAAGCTGTGGGAGGCATGGTGTCCGGCAGAATCGGCCGAGTATTGTGCCATACGTTTTGAGGACAGGACGCTTCTTTCTTGTTGAGGACTGTCTTTCACTGGTAGAATACTGAGCATTCCTGACCATTGCTGGCTCATGTCCATAGCATCACAGTTACTGCTACAACCAAAACCAGAGACTCAAAAAATATCAAAATGCCCTCTAGGGGGCAGCACTCCTCCCAGTTCGTTACTTGAGCACTAGTTAACATGGACAGTTCAGCTTTGAAAGTACAGTTTATGCTGAATAATTTTTTAATGTAGCAATAGAAAATCAAGTAGCTTTTTGTGATCTCAACCGTCCTTTAAGGTGGGTAGATCCCTTACAAGGTGAGCCCTTTCACTGGAGTGCCAGAGGCAGCCCATATCAGTTCCCAAAAAGGAATCTAGCAGATGTGTTCCCAGCTCCATTTTCAGTGACCACAAGTCACTGAAATCAACCATGGTAGGAATTTCAGGAAAACCAACCATTAGGCATTCACCAATACACCATTGTTCTTCATGGATGTACTAAATAAGCAACCTTCAAAGGAGCTTGGGAGACCTGAATTGTCATTTTCTTATAGAAAGAAAAAAACTATGCAGCTTCCAAGGAACAATGGAGAAAGGAGGACATGAGAGCAGGAAGAGAAAAGGAACAAAAAGCAGGAAATTGCTGCCTTACTTTGTTGAGACCATCAATCTGCAATAAATTCTTCTTAAATTCTTGAAGTCACAGAGAAACCAGTGAACAGGCTGGATTTTACCAGAATGAGTCCATTCGTTCATTCCACAAATATTTATTGGTCACCTATCAAGTTCAAAGTACTGTTGTAGACATGAAGCATGAAGTTGCGTGAACATGCAGGTACAGTACACATAATAGTAGAAACACCAGAGAGTGGGGATACCTGGGAAGCACATTCAGAAAACACATAGAAACTTGGTGAGGGATTTCAAATATTTCCTTGAAATTAGTGAAACTCTGAGAAAATCGTATCTGGATATGAAAGGCACAAGCAACTAAAATCATATAGCAAATGAGAATTCCACAGAGATCCAGTGGGGTCTGTAGCTTCACTGCTGAATATCCCCCAACAGCCCATGTGTTAAAGGCCAGGTCTTCAGGATGAAAGTTTTTGGAGACCTTTAAGAATCAGAGCCTAGATCAGAGACCGCCTTAAATCTTTGGAGGGGATGGCTGCACCATCATTGTTCCTCACCCCTCTCTGTTTCCTGGCTCGAGATATAAACACTCACTCCAACATGTGTTCCCGCCATGATGGGTGCTTACCATCTGGGTACTTCCCTTGCCAGACACCCAGAACAGTGGGATCCAGAAACTCCAGAACTGTGAACCAAAATAAACCTCTCTTTAGCTCATAAGTAGCCAGTGTCAAGTATTTTTGTTTTACTGATACCGCAGTGACTAACATAGGGGGGGTGAAGCAGCCAGTTTCTTAGCCTCCAAGACTGAATTGCTTCCCTTTCCTCAGCCCCAAAGACCGGACCTATCTACCAATCCCTGAATTCTGGCACTCAGTAGATGCCAATTTCAAAGGATCATGATGGTGAGGAATCTGGAATTCATGTCACATGAAGATATGACCCTTGGAAAGACTCAAAGAGAACACAGAATCTGTCTTCAAATGTCTGAGGCTGTCAGAATGGAGAGAAATTAGATATTGTTCTTACCAGCTTGAAGAGTAGGACTAAAACCAATGGTCAGAAATAATAGGATGGCATCTTTAATCTCAATAAGAGAAAAAAACTTACCAGCATCCATAGCTCATTGGCAATAAACCAACTGCATTGCATCCTACTCCAACATGTTTACAAGAGAAAATCCAAGGGTTTGTGGCTCCTAGAGTTTCCTCATGATCTGCCTGGTTTCTGCCTTAAACACTAGCTCCAAAATCCCCAGCCCTGCCTGGCATTTAATGATCAGCAAAGACCAAACTTCTTGTAGTTTGGCAAGCTGTTTATTCCCATTGCCTTGCTTCTGCGTGAAATGTCTTCTCTTCATGATTTGGCCATTTTCTGCTTATATCTTCAGGCTCAACCCAAGTGACTGTGACTGGCATGTCCCTCTTCTCTGCTCCCATGACATTCTCCATCCCTGCCCTTCAGCATGCACATAAATAAAATCAATTTCTGACAATATATCTGTTACTATCGTGGTTGGAAAGAGCTAAATGGATTTTCAATTCATTTGGGTTCTTTATGGAGTGGTCTATATCAAAGCATAGGCTACTCAGCAAGCATAAAATTCACTTACAATGACCTTGGTAGCTCTCCCAAATGATCATCTTCCAGAGCAGCTGAAGCTGAAGTACAAGAATCGCACACACACAAAAAAATATCCATTCATGTGTATTTAAATGCTGTGTCTGGAAGGAAATAAGAATGGCTTTAAACACGAATTCCAAATCAAAACTTTCCAGGACAGATGCTCCATATTGCAGTCACTGTTGGGTTGCTTTTTTCAAGGATGACATTGAGCCACAGTGGAAATATATTCTCCATCAGCACTCAGTAAACTGTCTGATGATCTCCTCTTCTCTCCTCAGTCAATTGAATAAAGGCAGAGACCTTGTATGACTTGTTCCCTACCTAGTGGGGAGAAAGGAATTCAAGTCACTGGCCTGAGATCCATTTCTCTCCCAGTGAGCAGAACACCTAAGGAAAGATGCTGTCTACTGTGTGCAGTAACCACAAAGCTCACTTAGAAATATCATCATTTATTCGGGGTTCATATTTGATTCTTGAAGGATAGAGCCAGAGAGCCACAGGGAATGTTTTAGACTTCTCCCTGTTTTACCTGTGTGAGTTGGTTGGGCAAATGCACGAAAGTATCAGTAAACCTTGAACCTGGGGGATACCTCTGATTCATGTGAGTCTCATTTGACAATCCAGTCTTCTGAGTTAGCTCCTAGTACAGTGCCTACCTCAATAAGAACTGGTTAAACTAACTGCCCAGATAGAAAAAACCTTTTTTTCTAAGTTAGTTTTCATTGCTAGAATTATCACAACTGCAGCCAGAAAACAATCTTTCAAAGATACCATCTGGTGAGATTCTATGTTTGATGGTGGCTCATACTAGATTAAACTTTAAAGGTCTCCAACATTAACATTCCATAGCACGTAATCCATCTTTCGCAGCTGGAATCTCATGCACCTCAGCCTTTCTTCCGACCTCAGCTCAATGCTAAGCAAATTATAATAACATACAGCTCAATTAACATGACTCCGACGAGGCAGAGTGGCTTGAGAGAGAGGCAAGGGCTTACTCTTACCAAGTCACTATAAAAACCCCTGGCATCTTTTTGATATATTGATTTTATAATCATAATCACAATCCTGTAAGACTGTAAGAGAGAGAGCATGTTATTATATCTATGAAGAAATAAAATGGAGACGTCATTTTTCCAAGCTCACACAGCTAATATTTGCCAGAGGTGGGTGTTAAATCCAAGGCTTTATCGGAAGCCAATGTTCTTTCCTCAACATTATAGTTTCTGCATTGCACCAGAACCTATCAGCTGGCTTAGAAGCACAGTGCCAGAGTGCAGGGAGCAGAGCCTGCAATGAGCGGTGGCCCAGGGCTCCACCTTTGAAGCTGTCCTGCCCCAGCAGCCCTGTGATGGGAGGGGCAGCTCTGAGGACTGCCGAATGGCCTTCAGGTCACTGTTTCATTGTCTGAGAGAATTCTGAGCTTCTCCCAGTTTCAGGGGAGATGATGGATCCCTACAAATTTCATCAAGCCGATGTTCAACCACACTCTTCATGTTCTCCCCACAGATACATTTTCTCATTCTTCTCCATATGTATAGACTGAGAATTTTCTAAGCCTTTCATTTCTGCTACTCTTTGAATTAAAATTTCCATCTTTAAATCGTTTCTCTCCTCTCCTATTTTACTATGAGAGGCAAAGGGGATGGGGAGATTCCTCTAAAATTTTGCTTAGCTAAATCACCTCAGCTGAATATCCAGTTTCACTCTTCACAAGTTCTACTCCCAAAAACATGAGGATGTACACACAGTTCAGTCAGGCCCTTGCCAGTTCACACCAGGCATTGCCTCTCCTCCTCCACGTGCAGAGTCCCATTCCACTGAGTTCCAGGCAGAATGGCCCTTCCCTCCCATTCTCTTGCCCTCTAAGAAGGCAGGTTTTCTCTGCGGCTCTTCTCCATTCCTCCTGAGCCCTGGCCAGAATCGTCCTCAGTATATTCACGAGCCTCAGGCTTTTCCCCGTCTGCACTTAGAACTCTTCCAGCCTCCACCATTACCCAGCTCCAAAGTGGCTTTCGCACTTCAGTGGCACTCACATTGGGTGACTAAAAACCGACAAACAAAAAGAAAGAAAGAAATGCATTTCTCACAGTTTGGAGTCTGGAGAGTCCACAGTCAAGGCCCTGGAAGATTTGGTGTCTGGTGAAGGCCTGGCTCCAGGTTCACAGGCAGCACCCCGTGCTGTCACACGGCTGAAGGGCAAGGGAGCTCTCCAGCATCTTTCTCAGAAGGACACCAATTTCATTCATGAGGCCTTCACCTTTATGGCTCCTAGAGGTCTCACCTCTAAATAGGATGATACTGGGAATTAGAATTCCACATACTGATTTGCAAGCGACACACTAATATGCCAGCTCACACACAGCATTGGGAATGTTTCATGATAGGTTCTGTGTGTTAGTTATTCTGGTAAGTTTCATAGTATTGATGAGCCATCATAATGATTTTTTAAGAAATTTTTTATTAATTTTTTTTAAAAACAAATGAGCAGAATGCATTACAATTCTTATTATATGCACACAGCACAATTTTTCATATCTCTTGTTGTATATAAAGTATGTTGACACTAATTTATGTTTTCATACATGTACTTTGGATAATGATATCCATCACATTCCATCATCCTTGCTAATCCCTGCCCCCTCCCTTCCCCTCCCACCCCTCTGCCCTATCTAAAGTTCCTCTGTTCCTCCCATGCTCCCCCTCCCTGCCCCACTATGAGTCAGAGAAAACATTCAGCATTTGATTTTTGGGGAGTGGCTAACTTCACTTAGCATTATATTCTCTAACTCCATCCATTTACCTGCAAATGACATGATTTTATTCTCTTTTATTGCTGAGTAATATTCCATTGTGTATATATGCCACATTTTTTTTATCCATTCATCAACTGAAGGGCATCTAGGTTGGCTCCACAGTTTAGCTATTGTGAATTGTGCTGCTATAAACATTGATGTGACTGTTTTTAAGTCTTTTGAATATAAACCAAGGAGAGGGATAGCTGGGTCAAATAGTGATTCTATTCCCAGATTTCCAAGGAATCTCTATACTGCTTTCCATATTGGCTGTACCAATTTGCATTCCCACCAGCAATGTATGAGTGTGCCTTTTACCCCACATCCTCACCAACACTTATTGTTGTTTGCTATTCTGACTGAAGTGAGATGATATCATAGAGTAGTTTTGATTTGCATTTCTCTATTTACTAGAGATTATGAACATTTTTTCATATATTTGTTGATTGGTTGTATATCCTCTTCTGAGAAGTGTCTGTTTAAGTCCTTGGCCCATTTGTTGATTTGGTTATTTGGTTTTTGTTTGTTTGTTTTGGTGCTTAGCTTTTTGAGTTCTTTATATACCCTAGAGATTAGTGCTCTATCTGATGTGTGAAAGGTAAAAATTTGCTCCCAGGATGTAGGCTCTTTGTTCACCTCACAGATTGTTTCTTTTTCTGAGAAGAACCCTTTTAATTTGATTCCATCCCATTTATTGATTCTTGGTTTTAATTCTTGTGCTATAGGAGTCTTATTAAGGAAGTTGGGGCCTAATCCCACATGATGAAGATTAGGGCCTACTTTTTCTTCTATTAGACTCAGAGTCTCTGGTTTAATTCCTAGATCCTTGATCCACTTTGAGTTGAGTTTTGTGCATGGTGAGAGACAGGGGTTTAATTTCATTTTGTTGCATATGGATTTCCAGTTTTCCCAGCACCATTTGTTGAAGATGCTATCTTTTCTCCAATACATGTTCTTGGTACCTTTGTCTTATATAAGATAGTTGTAATTTTGTGGGTTAGTCTCTGTGCCCTCTGTTCTGTACCATTGATCTACCAGTCTGTTTTGGTGTCAATACCATGCTGTTTTTGTTACTGTTGCTCTGTAGTATAGTTTAAGGTCTGGTATAATGATGCCACCATCTTCACTCTTCCTACTTAGAATTGCTTTAGCTATTCTGGGTCTCTTATTTTTCCAGATGAATTTCATAATTGCTTTTTCTATTTCTATGAGGAATGGTATTGGGATTTTGATCAGAATTGCATTAAATGTGTATAGTGCTTTTGGTAGTATGGTCATTTTGATAATATTAATTGTGCCTATCCAAGAGCAAGGTAGATCTTTCTGTCTTCTAAGGTCTTCCTTTAGGGTTCTTTAGTTTTCATTGTATAGATCTTTCACCTCTTTCATTAATTCCCAAGTATCTTATTTTTTTTTGAGGTTATTGTAAATGGGGTTGTTTTCCTCATTTCCTTCTCAGAGGATTTGTCACTGACATACAGAAATGCCTTTGATTTATGGGTGATCTTATGTATCTACATCGAATTTCATAATTTCATATCTCTTTCACATTCTTTACCTCATTTTATTTTTCCCAACCATCTTGCAGGATTGTACCAGGTGATTAAACCCTTATGTTCATAAGGCTATAAATTCCCCAAGAAGAGAGAGAGTGAAATTTATTGTTGTTTTATATAGTTCTTATAACATCTAGCAGAGGGACTTTTACTCTCAGCTTCACACCTTTAGCTGATTTCTTCATTCATGAATATATGAATTTATGTATGTAAATATAAATCATTTATATATGAATATATACAAATTGATCAAACTTTGGGTCCATATTTCAAAATAAAAATTTACCAGAAGGAACTGGACTTAAATGGTTTAATAAACCAGATAAAGGTGAGGAACAGAGAGTAGTCAATGCTTCCTGCAAGATGTTAACAAAAATTTTATAAGATAGCAAGAAATGTTATTGCCTTCCCCCAGAAAGATTCAACCCATCTTGG
The DNA here is from genome assembly GCF_045843805.1 of Urocitellus parryii. Taxonomy (NCBI): domain Eukaryota; kingdom Metazoa; phylum Chordata; class Mammalia; order Rodentia; family Sciuridae; genus Urocitellus; species Urocitellus parryii. Next base: position 136,076,889 of record NC_135540.1, read on the forward strand.
ACATAAGGTATGTGATTATGGTTTCAAACAGTGTTCAGTGATAAAAAGCTGTGGGAGCCTCTTCTCCGTTCAGTATCAGGAGGTGAATCAGTCTTTAATTAGGAAGCCGGCAGAACTGTGACAACCACACCAGCCGGGGGAGGAGCTGTGCACACTGTAGATGTTCTTCAGATCTTTGGCTTTAGGAATAATTAACTTTTTGGCTGGAGTATAAATACAGAGATAATTAGGTGACCTTGAAACTTTCCTGCATTAATAGTCAATATTTTCTAAAATAATCCACCTACCCAGAGTTTCACGGTCTTTGTCAGTAGAACAGGGACTAGATTTTCTGTAAGAAAAATTCCAACTCTTCACTAAGATCTTGTCATTCTTTCTGGATGCAGAACTCATCTGGATTTCTCAGCCTGTCCTGTAATTCAGTAAGGCCATGTGACTAGGTTTGAGACAATGGATTATGAGAGGAAGTTATGTGTGCCACATCAGGTTTGGGCCCACAAGGCTGTCCAGACTGTGCCATGTTCACTTCCTCAGCTAAAATAACAGGAATTGAGTTAGCCTTGGAACCAGTACATTGAATATGGCAGAGCCAGTAAGTTCCTGAGTCCCTAAAAGACCACATAAGGGAGAAATATACCCCCTACTTCCAAACGGCAACCACCTCTGCTGACCTGGAATATCCTGGCTAGATTCTCAGGTGAGAAGGAAAGTAACTTTGTATTTCAACTACTACATTTTTAGCTTCTTTTGTGCAGCTGTTGAACCCACATAAACTAATATAAATGATAAGGCGCTCTTTAATTGTGAAGGATAATTTTTCTCCAGTATAATTATTCTAAGCTCAGCTCTCTGGCAGTTTAATTTTTATGGTATATGTCAACTTAAGTCAACCTGTTTATTTTAATAACATGTCGTTCACAGGAATGAAAATCTCTGTTCTACCACTCGGCAATTTCTCTTAAAATATAGCTTTTATCACTTCAGTTCAAAAGCATGGAAAGTCAGTGGCTCCTAACTCCAACTCTACACACTTTGGCAAGATCTGATGTGAGAAATAAAGTAGTCACACCCCGTGCAAAGACGTAGTTTATGGAATAGTTTGACTACTATTTAAAGCCAAATAAACTGAGATCCAGAGAGGGTGATTTAGGTTTATCAAGGAAGCCCACCCCAATTAGCCTGGCTACTTTTAAAAGAACATTGGTGGGGAAAGACTCCATATTGAAATTTGTGAAATGTGCTCTTTTGGAATACAATAGATACATATGGGCTTCTGGCCTCTCCTGCTCTGATGCATCCCAAATATCACTTTCACATTACTCTTCATGAAACACCACCTATTCTGGCTTTTCCCAGTATCAAGAAGTTACATCACCTCTCTGCTCTTCTTGAACCTGTCCTTTAAGACCCCCCTCCATGACCTGTTCCTACCTGCCCTCTACCTTATTTCCCACCATTCTCCCTCCGTCTCTTCCTCTTCTCCACATTCACCAAACTTGTGATGTTCTTAACACTCCTGCCTGAAGCTCACTCATCTCTGCTTCTGCACCCCTCTAAGTCCTGCTCAGGTGGATTCTACCTATGCTAATATTGGAAGATGATGCTAAAAATTGCAGCCACATCAATGCTTTTTCATTTCTGAAGTCAATGGCCTTGCACCTCAGTACTACCCATGGCTGCTTCATTATTCTCTTCTTTGTTTTAAGCATTTCTCTTTCGTTGTCTATTGTGGATTTAAATTCCACAAGGAGAAAATTTTTCACATTAAGAGACACCACAGTTGACACCAAGATATCAAGGGAGTGTGGTTCTAGTTCTGGACCTTCTACTGACTCAACTTGAGAAAGTTACTTGAGATCCCTGGTCCTCATTTCCGCATTATTAGAAATAAGTTTGAATAAACTATCCAAGCCTATCATTGGAATAAATATACTTTATATTCATGTGGTCACTAATTCCATTTGTCAGCCTCTGATAAATGTCACACATGACTCTAGCTACTGAGAATTCACTGGCCATTTATTTTATTTGCTTTTCATAATCTAGATGAAAAAGTTTGCTTTGGAAAGTGGTAAGCTCCTTGCAATTGATACCATTCAATCAGAAGCTAATGAGGAGTTTACTCAGAAGTAGTGGAAGTTGCAGCAAGGACCAGTAGCCTGCAGAGGCTTGAACAGATTGTGCTGTTGAGGAGTTAGGGTGCTGCTCATAATTTCTTTGGAGTTCTGACAAATAAGGTACAGTCACAGGGACCATTTGTAAAACAGGAGGCAAACTATCAACTGGTGTGTGCTAGTCAGCTCTGGCTACTATAACAAAACACCCTAGGCTGGGTGCCCAAACAACAGGTGTTTATTTCTCCTAGTTACAGAGGATGAAAGTCAAAGATGGAGATACTGACATACTCAATTCCTGATAAGAGCCCTCCTCCTGAATTGAAGACACCCACTGTCTCCTTGTATCCTCCCATGGGGCAGGGGGAGAGAAAGCATGGCTCTTTCTTCCTCTTCATCTTCGAACTCAAATCCCATCATGGAGGTCTACTCTCATGGCCTCATCTAAACCTAATCACCCAATGGCTCCACCTCCAATGCCATCACACTGTGGTTCAGGCTTCAACACATGAATTTTTGGGAGACACAAACATTCAGTCCATGGCATGTTTTGATCAACTAGTATAAATTAATTGCATTTGTACATGACTATATATAATCATATACATAACAATTAAATACAAATTCACAATAGTCATGCAGGCATAAGATATTCCACAACCCAGTTCTGATAAAATGTGGACTGGAGAATGTGACTAGTAGGACAAAGCCCCCTCTCGCCTAGCAAACATACCTTGAGGGACATTGACGGGGTGGGTGCAGAGGGAAAATGAGCCTGGAGAACAACCTGAGTGACCTTTCCCAAATCAGATGCATAAAGAGGACCAAGGTCCACCTCTGCTATTGAGTCAGGGGTAGGACAAGGAGACAGGTGTCTACCTGCTTTAACTTTCCATGGAGTGAACCCATTTCACAGTCTAAGCATGAGCCAAGGAAGACACCTCCAATAAAGTAGGTCCTGCCTTTTATCCCGGAAGGGAAGGGAACACCACAAATGATCCTTGCATTCTCCCCTATCAATGTAGGAGTTAAGGGAATGATTCGCTTCCAGTCATTCCCAGCATCCTTCAAAAATACAATATCAAGTTTAATCTTCTACAGCATCTAGCACAATAGAGGGCTAACGATCAGACCATCTTTGTGCCACAATGCCAGGCCCATAATAAAATAGGCCTCCATTGCCATCCATGGTCCATGGACCTGTCCTAAAAGAGCTGCAGAAACTTCTGTGAATTAGGTCCCCAGCTGTCATGGTCAGCATCTGGCCCATGGTCTTGCACTGCTGGGTTCTCCGTTCTTAACTTCAGGCCCAATGCAGTTCAAGGTCTCCCTCCATCTCTGCAACCCCAGCCCATCCTGGGAAATGCTCCAGTCTAGTCCCAGCTTCTCAGCCAGAACTCTTGCCCAACTCCCTGCCCTGGGCCTATGAGGACACCCCTTGAAGCAAACCCAGACATGGGAGAGGAGTCCAGTAAATGGCTGCTCATTTTAACATATCATTCACCATCTTGAATAGTTAAGAGCTGAGTAATCAGCTAGTCTTTACCTCCCTTTTCTTTAAATTCCTAATAGTAACAGTAACATAAAAATCAATTGCTCACTATAATTGAAGTGTCTGAAAATGAACTCACATGCACTATGTTCTTTGACCCTCAGTGCAACCTCTATGCTACACACTTCTATCGTCAGCCCTCTTTTATAGTCAGAAACCAAGGTTCAGAAAGTCTGGGACTTTGGCCAAGGACCCACAGCACATGAGAGGTAATAGAGCACAAGTTACCCTGTGACTTTACAACTTTAGACCCTAACCCTGCACTCTTCGTGAAAACACTGAGCCTTGCCCTCAAGCCTTCCCCTTTCCTAGGGTGATGATGTGGTCTACATCATACCTAGAGGATTATGAAACCCTCCCTTTTCATGTTCTGCTACTGTTCTCCCAAACTCTTCTCTCTGTCTTCCTTCACTGGGTCAGAGTGGCCAAGAAGTAGAAAGGCAGTTTCCAGCTCCAGCAGTGGGGACCATGCACAAGTTATACAGCATTGATGATTTGTACCTTCTCATCTGCAAAATGGGAATAACCTCCCAGCTTTGTCTTCTCCAGCCAATTACCTAAAGTCGTGCGAAGGTTCAGCAAGATGATGCATGTGAGAGCATCATGAGAACACAGAACAGCCAACACAAAATAAGATGCACTAGGCCACTTGTCCTGCGTCTGCTGAGCATCAACATGACCCAGAGGGCTTGGCCTGTGAAAAACCAGACTGCTGGAGCCCATCCTCAGATTCTCTGCTTGGCTGTCTGGGATGGGTCTGGGAATTGACAGTTCTAACAGTTCCCAGCTGCTGCTGCTGCTGCTGCTGGTTACCAGGCACGTTTGAGAGCTACCTCCCTATGTCAATCTCCTCCCTCATCAGAGTACTATCAAAGTCATCTCCTTCTGTGTGAAGGAGGGTGATGGTGTGCATTGAATTTTGATCCCTAACAGCCACCCTAGGAACACCTCAAACACACAATAGGAAACTGTCCTTCTCAGGGAAGTTATTTATACCCTGCTAGGCTCCTGATGGGTTGACTGGAGGTGTCAAGCTGGGGAGCCCTGGTGAGAGCTGAGCACCAGGGTGGATGAGATGCACAGGTAAAGTTACAGCAGCCCCCAAACAGGATGGGAGCATGAGTCACAGCGGGAGATCTGAGAAGCAATATTATGACAGAGAGGAGTGCAAGGCCAGGGACAGCTAGCTCAGCGACAAACTCTCTCATCCTCAGGAACAAAAGCACACCGTGTGCTTCGAGCAAACCTCCAGGGAATGTTCTAGCCCAGATCTGCTGACAGGCTGGCGGGAGTTTTTCTCTTCTGCAGTGAGGGAGCCATTCTCCCGGATGCCTTTCAGAGGGTGGCTGTGGCCGACAACATCATCATTTCCCCTGGAAAACATCCTCTCCTTCTCTCGTTCTCATTCACCATCCTGTGCTCCCTAAAGGAGAAAGAGAGAAAGAAAATGAAGAGCGATCCTCCACATGTTCCTCCAGCCATCGCATGACCATGGGTCTGGAACACCAGGTCGAGGTCCAGGGGCAGCCTCTCTCTTGCCCGGCTCAACTGCCCACAGTGGGCTGCTGTGGTTCCAGGTGACGAGGGCACTTGGTAGCCCTGTGCCCCAGCTGTGGGCACTGAGGTGCCACTATCATGTGGATTAAGCACTGTCTTCTCTGTGTTATGGGAAGACTGGGACTGGAACTAAGACGCCTGTCTGTCACTCGACGGCCATGGCTGTCCCCAGAATCTCCATGGGGAATGGGACAAGTGCAGAGCCAGCCACCCTTGCTGCTCTTCCTTGATATTCTGCCTCCAAAGCTCTCTGGGGTATTCTACCGCCCTCTTGCCTGGTCACAGAACAGTCTGGACTCTTCAGATATGCAAGTGAATCATTTTCCATCCATCAGAGATGAGACTTAAATAAATAAAAAGGTACTTCGTGGGGCGGCTGGGCCTAATGATAAGCAATTATAGGAAGCCAAATGAAGGCAGTGCTTTGTGCGGGGCCTGTGAAATTGGTTAAGCAAAAAGAATAATGGCCCGTTTCGGTGATTCATCCCTTTGCTCATTTCAGAGGGAGCATTATCTCAGTTAAGTGATGCAATTAATATGAAAATGAGGGAATCATTGTTTAAGGAGATGAGGGGAGAGTGGGGAGGGGGCCTGGATGCCACAGTGGGGAAGAATAAGGGCCAGCAAGATGGAGATTTGCATAGGTCAGTAGCAATGTGACGCCTTCAGCGTGCATTCAAAGCTGAGCTTGCATTGTGATACGTCACCATTAAATTCTCATTACAGTGACCTGTGTCCAGCACAATTCAATTTTTCAGAATCTTAATGATAAAAAGTTAATTACTTTAAGGTGAAAACCTTTTGTACTGGGCACTAAAATAAAACACAGAAAGGGCACTGTGAGTCCCTTCAGGACACTGCAGGTAGAGCCAGGGAAGCTTAATTTACTGTTTTATTAACCATAACATGATTTGCAGGTTGATTTTTTTTTGTAAGCTTTGCAGATCTTTTGTAACAGAGTCAAGAGTGATAAATAGGGTACTTGTCTTCTCTTCACTTTTTTTTTCCCTTCCTAGGTTCTCTGTTGGTATTTTTCCACTCAGTATCATCCAGAAAATATTCCAAGGACTGGTTGACATCCTTGGACATAGAGTGGGAAGAGAAGAGGGAACTTGAGTGCAGCATGTGACAAGGAGAGCTGGGAACCTGGAGCTGTCTGGCGGGACTCTGATGACAGGGATGCATCATCTCTTGGTGTCCAGGTGCCCAAGACATTTCATTCCCACAGGACTCCAAGCAGAGGGGAAAGGGACAGAGACTGGTTTCACATCTAGCTTCTGCTGTCTTTCTGCTCTGTGTCCCTGAGCCAATGACCTGACTTTCCAGAGTTTCAGCATCCTCCTCGTGGTGTGGGAAGGATGATGTCACCTTCCTCATAGGAACCGTGGAGAGGATTTGACATCAAGCACATCCAGGGGTTCATACCAGGTTGGGGGGGCGGGGGAGAAGAGAATCATTATGGTCTTCATCGTTACCAGGGCGTCAGAACTTACACCTCACCTGTGAGAGGGATGCAGTCAGCATCCGTTCCCCTCCCACACCGAGCTTCCATTTCTTCTTTTTTAAGTCCATAAGGTCAATCGTGATTTTTAGGTCCTGACAATATAGACCCTGCTGACTCCATTCAACACCAGAAATCCTCAAAGTAGGGGAAGCTGATGGGTTTCTCAAACTAGCATAAAAACAGTGAGGATCAAGGAGCAAGAGAAGTGACTAGGCCCGCCGGAGGTGGGATGGACAGGTAGAGAAACATCAGCCCAGAGGAGATGTCCAGGCCAAATCACTGCCAGCCAATGGACACGAAGACAGCATGAGAACGGCACCTTGGATGCTTTGGTCAGCTGAAGGGGCATATGTAGGACTTCCTCCTCATTGAGACTCTAAACAGTCAACTAAATAGTGTCCCCACTTCTAGTCTTCTGCAAGAGGACAGTTGCCCTTTAGAGCAATAGAAATGATTGTACTAATACGGAAGGCAATAAAAGGACCTGTGATTCTTGGTGTTCATTTTGTGTTCTTTATGGTGCAGAGAATCCTTCACAATCATCCACACAAAGTCCACAAAACAAAGAGAGGTTAAAAAAATATATATTCATCTATACATATAAATATTTAAATATATAAATATATGTAAATATAATACATACATTTATTCAAGGGAAGTATGTATATAGGTACTATGTACGTATGTATGTCTGTACATATATATGTTTCTTTAGTAGCAGGAAAACCTAATTTACAATTCTGGCATCTTGATGAATACACAAACTCCCACAGATACTGACCCAGATGCACCACTATATCCACCTCGGAGGCAGAACATTTAGTGAGATGACACAACGTGCCACAGGTCCTACTCTAAACACCTCCAGCAGAAGTTTCCCACAGTGGGCTCCACTGTGGAGACCAGGAAAAATTCCAAGACCTGAGAGCACCATATCAAAGAGAGAGGGCAGGCATATGCAACCGGAGCAGCATAGAAGATTCCTTATGCAGGGGGAAGAAGGTGTGTTCATAAAATGAGCAGCTGGGGAGGGGGGTGCAGTTTGAAGATCTAAAAGAAATTAAAAAAAAAACCTGACAGTGAAATACCAACTATTAAAAAAAATAGGGTATCAGAGAATAAAGGTGAAAAAGGAGGAAGACTGAAATCAGAGCCTCCACCTGCACCTGCACTTGTCTGGAAGCCACTGGTATGCTTCCTGCTGGGACCCCAAACATGCCTGAATCCATTTGTGAGCCTCAGGAACTTGTGGCCAAGAGGAATATCCCAAAATAGTAACCCTGGACTTATGAAGGAATTTATCTCATCTTCAACCAATTTGACTAGTCTCTTGGATCAAGAACGTTGGATCTTAAAGATACTCAGCATTCTGTGCTGGGGGGTCCTCAGCATGGCTTAGTATGCAGATCCCCTGGGGAGTCTGCAAGGTCCATGTGCCTGGATGAGATGCCTGGAGCTGAAGCTGGCCATCAGTGTTTTCAGCAAGTGGTCCACAAAATTCTTATGACAGACAGGAAGATGCCTGCAGGACACAAGCAAATTGGGGAGCACTCCTCTTTGGAGCCCAAAATGATCTATTTCTCTAAAAGCCCAACACTATATATGTGCCCTTGTCTGTTAACCTTCCTGAAACACTTTTTACAAACAAATTTATTCATTAAATAGGTGTTTACTGAGTATGCACAATGATGATAAGTGAAGAATGAGGTAGAATCCCTGATCTCTCTCAAAGAACAGAAAATGTGGTGTGGTTCAGGCCTAGAGGCTAGGAATACAACAGATCTAGGAGGATGTACAGCCTCGTACAGAGAAGGAGGCTGTGGAGTTGGACCTCCATCTTCTATAATCGAGAACAACTTCATGAAAGACATGGAGTTGGACCTGGGCCTAAAAGAATGAGCCAGATTTAAATTATAGGTGGAAGAGGGAGAAATGCTCCTTGCTGAAGAAATGCCACAAGGAAGTTCAGGAAGCAATGAGAAGGCACGTGTGTGGGGACCAGGGCCACTGGCCTGTGGAAGGCACACCATCTGCGACAGATTGTGGTAGGCCTTGGGCCTCTCACAGGATGCCAAGCTATTGCTGGCAGGCTCCGTGGTGACAGTAAAGGTGTTTAAGGATGAGAGTGGTCCTGATTCAAACCCTGTCATGGGAATTGAAGTTTTCTAAAGTATAAACCAAAAAATCCAAGAGGCAGAGGACCAGAAGAGGAGGCATCATGGGGTTGACTATTCATGGTCCCAATGAGAACATGCAGGCTGAACAGGGACAGGTGCTCCAGGAGTGGGCAGGAGGGGCTGGGCCAACTGCATCTCATGTAGGCCACTTATGAGATGCGTGCCCTTGGGCAAAAGCAGTTCATCTCCCTGGGCCTCAGTGTTCCCCTCTGCAAATGAGATGAATTTACCTGTCAATTCTCCTTCTCAGGATTATTATGGCATGTGTCATCACAGAAATCCTGCAAAGGGCTTCAGAAGTACACAGAATTCTTGACATTAGAGATGATTCAAGGTGTCTGTCCAAGGAAGGGAAGGCCACAAGAGACGATCGATCGGGAGACCAGCAACTCGGCAGGACTGAAGGCCGCCCCCGCCCTTTGCTCACGCCCCCCTCACCTGTGGGCTGATGGAAGCTCTTATCAAGTCTCTCGACACACAATTCAGACAACCCTAAATCAACCGCCGTTTCTTTGTCTTAGTCATTTTGGGCTTTAAGCTCATCTTTTACAACACTAATGCATCTTAGCTCACAGATTCTCCCACTAGGCACACATCCCAGCAGCTGGGTTTATTTAGAAAGTAACAGAAAAAATCCACCTCTTACCTGAAGCTTAATATCTGTAGGCAAATGAGTGAATGGTACAGATTTTCTTATTAAGCAAATGAACTGTCTTCCCTGACAGGAGAAAAAGAAGCCGGTACAAAATGTAGATCCTTGGGGACAAGACTTGGGCTGTTGTGCTGAATGTGTATTTCATTCTTCCCTGTCAGGCAAAGGTGTCTGCAGGAGGGGACTATTCAGCATTTCAGTGATGTATCTGCCTTCAGCAGGAGACCTTGAGGGGCTTTCAGCAGGAATTTTCACCGAGTTCTCCACTTGCCCTCCATTCGTCTTTTTCTCCCTCATCTGTCCCCAGAGCTCCCGCTAAGCCCCTCTCCCAAAGCCCAATCATTTGCACATGAATACCATACAGAAACCTCAGGCTGCAAACACCCCCACGCTGAAGTTTTTTGGCTCCAACATCGGCTCTTCCCCTGTTTGCTTTCTGAAAAGCCCATCAACAACCCACTCCCCCAGCTCAGAGTCCTCATCTAAGCCTCACTCTTAACCCCAGAGTCCCTCTGGTACTGCAGTGGTCCTGAGGCTGATCTCTCAGGCCACATAAATGACAGGAGAAGGGCTCAGCCAGGACAAAAGGGTCCCAGCCTGCAACCCATTGCTCTTTCCTGCCACCCCACGGAATCCCTTGACTAACCTCAGGGTACAGACATATCAAGAAGGAAGAAAGAGGCCTCTGACGGGCTCTGAATCAGGATGTGGTACTAAAATCAGGAATGCAGAGTAGCTCAGCAATGGCCTACTGATTGATGGAGAGACCAGAAAACCGGGATATTAATTAGGACCCTTATATTCCTTAATAATGAGATTCGATTGACTTATAACCAGTTATAAGCTCACTGTCTTTTGTTCTGCATTGCTAATTGTACTTATTCATTTTTACAGTGGCTAAATTACAAGATATGCTATGGTTGTGAAAGAAAAGGAAGGATTTATGCATCTTCTATGTGAAGCTGTGCGATGCAAATGAAATTTAAAGTGTTAAAAGCGTTCGTGAGAAAGCCAATGTTATTCTCCCTCACTCATAGGTCCTTGGTTCCCTGGATAAAAATCCTTGATGAAGGAGAAAGTCAGGACAGACATTTCATGCCGCAGCGATCTATTGCACACGGGTGTGTCAATGTGCCACTCGGGTGTTCTAAAGTAGTTTGTGATTTGACAATTGATCCAGAAATTGTTTCACAACCACCTGCTGGGGGTCCCAAACAGTCTTATCTACCCAAATCCTAATACAAGAGACCAGTCTCCAAAGAGCAGAGTCACAACCACTGTTTGTGTCATTGTGATCATCATTGTCGATTTTATCCAACATGCTGCATGACCTGGAGAAAGCTCCCACCTCCATTTCTGGTGTGTGACATGGGAGAGAGAGGAGAGTCGCTCCTGCTTCCATAACAGAGGGCCTCAGTCCCAGAGAGCACTCAGTTTGTGGGAGCCACTGGTGGCACTAAGCAGAGTAATATGTCAAGCCAGAGATTTCCTGTCATATCGCCCTGACAGAGGGGTCTCCACTACAGTCCCATTTCTGTCTTCCAGGGGAGCCGTCTCCACTTGGCTCAGGCAAGGAGAATGAATCAACTCAGCATTTCACTCCTCAGGATGCTCCCCAGTATTCACCAGGAGGTTGCCTTTTCACAGCCCCAGATATGCTACCTCTCCAGGAATCACAGGGCTAGCACTTCCGCATGTAGTAACGTTGGGCAAAGGTTACTGTCACAGACATTCTAAGAATCTCCCTTGTGAAGGACCCTACCCTTTTGTTTTGTAAGAAGATAAACGTCGACTTAGGAAAATCACAAGTTCAAGGCCAGTCTGGGCAACTTAGCAAGACCCTGTCATAAAATAAAATAAAATGCTACAGTGACACAGCCACATCAATGTTTATAGCAGCTCAATTCACAATAGCCCAACTATGGATCCCACCTAGAGGCCCTTCAACAGATGAATGGAGAAAGAAAATGTGGTATATTTACACAATGGAATATCACTCAGCTTTAAAAAGGAATGAAATTATGGCATTTACAAGTAAATAGATGGAGCTGGAGAATATTATACTAAGTGAATTAAGCCAATACAAAAAAAAATGAAAGGCCAAATGTATTCTCTGATATGTGAATGCTAGTTTCATAATAAGGGGTGGGAGGCTAGGGAAAAATAGAGATACTTTGGATTAGGTAGATGGGAGTGAAGGGACAGGAGTGGGTATGGGGGGTAGGAAGGATAATTGAATGAATCAGACATTATTACTCTATGTACATATATAATTGCACGACAAGTATAATTCTACACCATGTACAAACGAAAGAATGAGAAGTTATACTCCATTGTGTTTGTGATATCAAAATGCTTTCTACTTTCATGTATAAATAATCAGAATAATTTTTTTAAAAGGACTGGGGAGGTAGCTCCATGGTAATGTGCTTGCTTATCATGTAAAAACCGTGGGGTGCAGCTCCAGGGCCAGAATTGGAGGAGAAGGAGGAGAAGGAAGAGGGTGAGAAAGGAGGAAAGAGGAGGAGGAAAGGGAGGAGGAGAAAATGCAGGTCAGGTAATTTAGCTGGAGGGTAAGGCCTCAAGGAACATGCACAACATGCTTTCTGTGGAACTTCCTGAAGAAGATTGGAAAGGAGGGGCCATGAGGGAAGGAGGAAGGAAGAGAGAGAGGAAGAGAGTCTGATTTTCCTGGCTGAGTGGACTTGGCCTGTTGAACACCCACTTGTTCTTGACTCTATAAATCTAGGGACACCAGCTGGAGAGGAGGAACGAGGTCTGCTTAACAAAGAGACGCAGAACTTCAAGGAAAAGAGGGAAGGAGGCTTCCTTCTGCATGGAGACCAGAGGAAGCCAGTCACAGGGAGTGGCACTTGGTGAATGTGACTTTTTCTAGTGTTTAGATACAAACTGATAGAGCCATTGCTTCTGCCTGCCCTGGCTTTCTGCAGGGTGGAAATCGTAGACTAGGGCTGAGGTGACGCCTGCAAAATACATAATGAGGTTACATTAGAAGGAGCCCAGTGGGGTCCTTCCACAGTTGAAGGATTGAGCGATTGACATGCCCACACTGAAGCCCCATCATTCCGTGCACGGGTTTGTCACATTTTCACGTCTCTGCAGTCAGGATTCTTCTTACACCTGGCGATGTGTTCACATGAGTTAGAACCGCACTCCATTTTTCCCTTTCTGTTTCTTAGAGGTAAGCAGAGACAGGTGTGTCTTACGATCAGTGTCATCTCAGATTCTATGAAAATGGCACTTGCTTTGATAAGTGCCGGTGGCCTCACTCTCCACACCATATTCCACCCACACTGGCATCATCAGGTTCAAGGGCTGGATTCCAGGCCTGCAGAGACACACCTCTTCATCTTTTCTAACTGCCACCTCTCAGAGCCTGGAGAATTCCCCTCAGTCTCCAGCATGTGACAGCACCGTCAGGTTTAATTCTGCCTAACACTTTTGCCCCCAGCTGCTCAGCCGGCTAATGATGTGCTTTGACTCACTTGCTGGGTCATGAATATTTTGACTTTTTTTCGCTCTCTTCTCATCACAAGGAAGGTAATTTCAAACACCCGCACCTCCATAAACAAATAAGTCCCATTGTATTATTTTGTGTCTCTGCAAGATTTGTGGTGCATTCTTCCTATTTGCTCCCCAAGCCTGAGAAAAAAAGGGAACTTATATGCTTTTTTTATTTCACATTTTTCTTCTAAAGGAGAGCCTTGATCTTTCTAATTCCATTTTAGCTTAGTTGAAGTCTTTGGGGACAAAAAAATCCAATACAGAGTTTTTAGTAGGTTAATAAGCGTGGCACAATGAGACCTTTTCCTCAATGATGCTACGAATCATTAATAGAACCTACAAAACACACACACACACACACACACACACAATGCTTGACATATTTGGATTTTTTATTAAAGATCACAATTTTGTACCTAGGTAGATCAATAACCAGTATGTGGTTGAGACAACAGTTGGTATGTTAGTCAGCTTTTCATTGCTGTAATCAAATACCAGTCAAAAACAACTTAGAGAAATAAAAGTTTACTTGGGCTCATAGTTTCAGAGGCCTCAATCTATGGTCAGCTAACTCCTTGGCTCTGGGCCTGAGGTGTGGCAGGGGAAAACTTCTCAGCTCATGACAGCTGGAAAGACGAAAGAAAGAGATGACCCAGAGACAAAATATAACCCCCAAGGTCACTCCGTCAATGATGTCCTTCCTCCAACCACACTCTACCCACCTAGAGTCACCACGCAGTAATCCATTCAGATTATTAATCATTAAATGGGTGGATCCACTGGTTGTGTTACAGCTCTCATCATCCCATCACTTCACCTCTAAACATTCCTGCTCTAACATCCGAGCCTTTGTGGGACACGGCATGTCCAAACCGTAGCAGCTGGCATCTGTAATGCATGAGCATTAACCAAGACCCTTCATGCACAAAGATTTAACAAGGCAAGGGCAAGCAAACAAAGGAGGTGTCCACCATGGAGCTTGTTCTTTGGGTCACTAAATGGAGATTGGCACTAGTTGGCCTCACAGATCACTCACCACACATGCCAGGCACTCAGACCCAAGATCACTAACGCTCGTGACAATTCCTCAAGGGAGGTTCTGCCATCCAAAAGGTCATGTGATGTGCCCAAAGTCCTGAGATCAACATACACTAGGACCAAAAATCAAACCCAGGACTGTCCACTCCCCAAGCTCATACCCTCCCCCTCCACCCTTTGCCTCTCGTTTTTGGGCTGTCAATCCAGGTCCCCACCCTCAGCAAAGTCCCCCAGCTCCCTCAAGCTAGTGCTCCTTCTGAGAATGAAAACGGCAGCCACACCCCCAGGCTCCAGGTGGTGAGTAACCTGCTCTGTGCGTCTGACCTTGTGTTCTCCGTTCAGTGCTGACAGGTAGCAGCCATTCTTCCTTTCTGAAAATGTCACGGAGCCATCCTAGTGGAGAAAAGGTGATGCTGACATTCTACTTTTCTTGTGACTCCCCGGGGAATGCTTAATCCCCTTGACCTTGTAGCTATTTAAAAGGAGCCAATCCCCAGCCTTGTCAGTCAGTGACAGCAGCACTTCTTCTAAGGGACCCGACAGGGGCACAGTTTGCAATGGGGGAGGGTAACAACTGGCTGGCACTTGAGAAGTAAATGGGGTTTCTCAGTGATCATTATTCATCAAGGGTACTTGAAGGCACGTCTTCCCTGTGTTGTATGGAGTCAAAGCAAATGCCGCACACAAATACTCAAAAGAAGCTGATGAGATGCCGCTTTCTGCCAAAGAATTGGAGGATGCTCCTCTCGATTTGATTTTTCTGGCTCCCAAAATTGAATATTACAATATTATTAAGAATCATTAAAGCACAATAGCTGTGGAGGACATTAATTAATAACTATTCCTTACAAAGCCAGATGGTGAACTTGGTGCTTTACCTACATAATCCAATTGTGTCCTAAAAACTGTCCACGTATAAGATTACTCCCATTGTACAGGTGAAAAAAAGTTGAGACTAAGCCACAAACCTAGTACTCACTTATGATGACAGTATAGAAACCGAGAGGGTTTAGAGACGTTTACGAGCATCAGACACTGACATCACAAGCAAGCAACACTAAACTTTTCTAGCAATTTGTTTTTACTGTATTTTATTAAAATAGCAATTGAAATTTTATTTATTTATTGCTGTAGATGGTTCTAGAAACACTGTTGTTTCAAGAACATTCTCCCTCTAGAATGATGGTCAAATGGTAGGAATCAAACAGACTGGCATTATTCTAACTTGCACTTAAATCATTAAGTTAGAATCATTGCCCATCAAAGTGGCAGGACTTCCAGAGTGACTGGTGGGGCCAGGCATCTGTATTAGGGAAAGTTCTGCAGAAGATGGGAGCTTTGTTTGGGTGATGGATCAGTCCGTCTTGTTCACTTATACATGCACAGCAGAACAGTGCCTTGGACCCAGTAGGTGCTTAATAAACACAGTTAAGTACATGAACAAATGAACATCATCTGGTGGATGGAAAGCTTGAGAACCATTCCTCTTTGCATTTTGTAGACACTCACTCAAGTCTTTGCCTACGCCAGAGGTCTAAAGATTTCCATGTAGAGTACAGTGGTGGTGACCAGAGGCTGAGGTACAGATATACCATAGTGGCCACTTCTAGGGCACAGTGCAAAGCAGAGATGGGGAAATGTCTGACAAAGGACACATAATTACAGTGAGATAGAAGGAGTGGATTTCAAGAGAGCCATTGTGCAGCCAGAAGATTATAACTAATAATAAGACATTGTAATCTTGAATACTATAAAGAGTGAATGCTATGCAATTGTCCTCTATGTATTCTGGATACAAATATTTTATCAAATATATGATTTGTATATATTTTCTCCTTGTCTTTGGACTGTTTTTTCACTTTCCAGATGTTATCCTTAGAAACACTGAAGTCTTAATTTTGGTGAAGTCCAGCTTATCCATCTTCTCTTTTATCATTTAAATTTTAGCATCATAGTTAAGAAATCCTTGCCTAACCCAGGATTATGCAGATTTACTTGTGATTCTTTCTAGGAGTATTATAGTTTGGGCCCTTATACTTAGGTCTGTGAGTTGTTGTTTCTGGTGTATGGTGTGAGGTAAGGGTCCAAATTCATTCTGTTGTATGTTAATATGCAGTTTTCCAGTTTGTTGAAAGGTTAAATAACATTTTAATGCAACAAAGACAGGATCAATAAATAGTGCCCTGCTGAACCACAATGGAGCCTCAGGCAAAAGAAAAAAAATCAGTAATACTGGGTTCTGTAAATATAAACTCTTTCTAATTTGGTTTTGAAGTCTTTCTCTGGAGAGCAGTTATAAATTCCAGCCCTGCCCTGTCAGGGCTCCAGGGCAGGTGTCTCTGTATATTTATGTAATGTGCCATTCAGAGGATACATCCTTCTCCTGGTGGAGGGTCTAATGCAAAAGCGTGTAACCCAGGACCAGGAACCCCCATACAGGAAGCTTGTTTATACTGCAGGATGATCTTATTTCTTCTCTGACCTGTGTCCAGTTTATTCCGACCAAGTTGGCCACTGTTTAGGAGAGCCTTGGCCATGAGCGAAGTTAGGTTCCTCTCTGTTGGTCAGGGGAGACACAGAGGAGCAGCACAACCAAACACAGGAAATGAAAGAAGTATTTTATCACCCACAGATCCCAGAGAGAGAGGGCCGTCCACTTTACAGGACCAGTGGGAAGGGGGAAGTCAGGTAGAGCATGTGCACCCCACCAGAAAGAGGGAGGGTGTCTGAGGCCAAATCCTTCCCTGGGTTCAGGAGAGTTTCTCAAGCAGGTTCTCTGCTGGGAGTTCTAACTGCTAGGTTTGAGCAAGCAGATGCAAGTCCATGGGGTCACCCTGTGCCCTAGAAGTGGCCACTAGGGTATATCTGCACCATATGTGGTTATGGGGGTTAGTGGGGCCCGTCAAGTAGATGGTGGCTAGCTGCCCTATAGGGAGCTGGTGACCAGGCGGTGTTAAACTGGAAACTCTGTCAAGGGTGACTGACCCTGCTTTTGACAGGAGCAAGTTAAACCAATATTCAAAATGGATGAAGAGGAAACATGAAATCACTAGAATTCAAAACTTATGGATTCATCCTAACTTAAAATATTTACCTTTTTAACCATAGATTTTCGTTAATTGTAATTATTTTAAATGTTGCACGAAAGCATTATCTATCCTGAGTAGTGGGTTTGAGTCCTTTTAAATGCTGCCTCTAAGGTAAACGCCTCCCTCACCTCAGCCTGCTCACAGTCCTGCTGACCTCTGGTGTATACCAAGTCTGCCACACCGCACCCCATCTGCTCCTCAGCCTCTGCTTTAACCCAGCACACCTCCACCACGGTCGCCAATGACAAAGGTGTCCCCTGCACGCACATGCTGGTAAGGCGTCTCTCATTTCACGCATACCTATCACTTGAGGTGGAGTGTACTCTTCCTTGTCCTGCTCTGTCACCTCCTAAGCATCAAGAATCAGGACCTCCAGGAACTGCCTTGAGCTCCCATGGCACCTGCTCACCGCAACCTCCTTTACTCCCTGGAGGCAGCCGCTTTTCTGCCTCACTCTCAGGCCCCTGGGACCAGTTCCACGTCCCCCACTGTCAAATGATTATTCAGTCCTTGTCTTCTCTCCCTGTAGACTGCAGCTCTTTGTCCTGTATGTCCAACTCTGTCCTATGCCCTTGGATATTCCCAGAGCCTATCACAGCAGCTAGAACATGGCAGATGAGCAAATCGATGTTTGTGAAATAGTTTGTCTAGACAGGTGTAGAGCAAAGAGAAGGCAGTCCTGTCTGCCCTAGCAAACAGGCCTCCTCACAAAGCCTTCCTGGCAGGAGGACCCCAGCTAAGCAGCCAGCCGGCACAGAACGTCTCGCTGCTGGGAAGTGACACATCCCAAAGAACAGAGGCTGTGCTTGAGGCTTGCCAGAGCTCCTGGGTGGAGGTAAAGACTCCAATGCTCAGCAGAGAGTCATCCCAGGTTCAGAAGGTTAACACAGAGACCTGGCAACTGGAGCTGGTCCTAGAAGCCTCCAGGGAGTGCCACAGTGACCAAAGGACAAGGGCACGTCCCACTGGGTCACTTCGCTCATCCATTTACTCACCAGTCATCCCATAGACATTTATGGAGCATCTTTTGAGCACCAGCCTAGGTCCTGGAATACAGGAATGAGGGATCCAATCCTTACCCTGGAGTCATTTATGGTGAGGTAAACTACTTTGTCCTGCAAGGTAGGACACCAAGAAAATGAAGGTATGGAAACATGAAATATCCTGCAAATTGCAAATATTCCTGCAAAGAAAAAATTGTATAACTGTATTGCAGGTGTGGAGCACCTGCCTCAGGCTTGAAACCTAGACCTTGGGCATCTCGATTCGGTTGTTATTCCGTAGTCTTCTATGAGCTCTGTTAGCATGGGTCCTTCTGCCACATCCAGCACACACGAGCCCTTCTGTCTCTGAGCCACAAAGCCAAGGCCAAACCCCTGACTTGCGAAAAAGTCATGAATGTCAGTCTGCCTGGAGGCCCTTGGTAGCCCCCACCTACCTGCCCCTGGACACACAGAGACCCTGTCACCCACTAAACTCCTTTAAAAAGTCATGGTACCAGGTCCCTTTGGTCCCTTTCCTTAACAATGGATTGCCTGACCAAATGTCAAGACTTTACCTTTATCCATTTTCTTTTTTATTTTTATTCTTTATTTTTAATTTGAAAAAAAAAAGTACATGTAGATCATGTACAACATCTTGTTTTGCAACAAGCATACTTTGCAGATGGCTAAATTGAGCTAATTAGCATCCGCATCTCCTCACGTGTTCATCATTTATGTGATGAAATGCTTTCATCCATTTTCAGTCTCATAGGCTGACACCAGTTCATTGTTCTTCTTGACCAGTTCTGACAGTCACTGTATTCGCCGAGGCCTCTGTCAGACTAGAGCAGTACACAAATCTGATAAGCAGCTGTGACCCGAGTGACTGATACAGTGTTAAACAGGCAGAGGACTCCTTCAGTTCTCTCTTAAAAACTCTCCTTTTAAAACTGTCCTTTACTCAACACATTTCCTTAAAGCGTTGAGCCTAGAACTGTGAGCTCCGTGACAGGGGCCGCCTGGCCTGGGCATGGCGGTGAATGACTGTGACCTCAGTCACCGAAATTCTCGCTCCTGTCAATGTGGGCTGAGGTCAGAGATTTTCCCATCACATGATGGCTCATATGACTGCCAGTTAAACTTGGCCATCATGTTTTATCCTGTAGGGAGGGACGGGGGCATATCAGTCCACCTTGGTGGTTCCTCCTGGACTCCAGTGGGGCATGGTTGGCTCCCTGTAGTTCTGCTCCTTGTGCTCAGAAGAGGGTACCTCCCAGCTGTTGAGATGTATGAATATCCCAGAATAACATCGGATCAGATATAACCTCTTGGAACTCACTTTTGTCTAACTAACCAAGACCCCTCTGGCTCCACTTGTCTCTGCATCATAGGCCCAGCCTTATGAACTGCCTTGGCCCCCTGTGTCTCCTGGACTGTGCATAAGGAAAGTCTCAGACCAACACAAAGGCGCACAGCCCAGGCCGCAGCCCATTCCACTCGAGCTCACGTCCAGGCTACAGAAGGCAAAAGCACATGGGAAGCCTCTGAGCCACGCAGCCTGGAGGCCAAGGTCAACCTTGTCTTCACCCTTGGAAGGCTGGCATTGGCAGTAAGAGCAAGCAAATGGCACAGCAGTCTGCAGACGTACCAGGACTCCTCCTGCTTCTCTCCACCAGTTCAGAGGTTGCTCATTGCTCCCGAGCATTAACAGAGCACATGTGACCACCTAAAATGGCATTTCCAACTCCTTTACATCTGGAAGAGGGATTGAGATACAGTTCTGGCCTATGACATGCAAAAGATGATATGTGAGTTATTTTCAGGGAGTGGTCTTAAAGGGGAAGGATCATTGTCTTTGACCACTTCTGTCTTCCATCTGCCTGGAATGTAAATATAATGACTGACTTTTCAGCAGCCATCTTTGGGCTATGCAGTAAATCTGAGGTTAGAAACTAGCTCTGAGAACTGTGGAGGAGAATAAGCTTCTTCTTGTTTAAAGCATCAGGAGTTGCTTTCTGCTACATTCTGTGATCATATCCCTCGATGCTTAACTTTGCTCTTTGACCCTGTTTCTTCAACTACAAAACAAGACTGACACCGTGATATGGGAACCGGTCCTCTCTCTTCAGCCAGCAAGCTTTTACTGCACTCTTGTCATATGCTGAGCATTGACAAGGCATTAAGAATATGAAAGCCAGGGATAAAAGGAGTCCCATCTGCAGGTGTTGTTTTAAGATCACCCCTCATTGATCACAGTCGCCCTTGCTTTCTTTCTCAACAAATATTTACAAGCACCAACAGAGATGGCAGCCCTGTTGAGATTAGGGTTGCCATCTTAAATTAAAAAAAAAAACACAATTTAGCAAATTAAAAAAAACACAGTTCTTAAAATATAATTATGCCTTGTGCAATTCAAATTTAACTGAGTGTCCTATACTTTATCTAACGAGCCTACCTGGCACTACCATGGCAAATGAACTGGTGTGTCCCTCAAGGAGCCCTTCCCAGACCAGCTCAAATAGACCAGCTCAATATCAGACCTGAGCTTCAGGACTAGGGGCATGAAGGAAGAAATTGAGCAGCTGCCATATAACAGGGAGGTGGTTCTTTAAGTTGTCCGAGAAGCGCCCTGAGGAGTTAACATCTCCCCAGATATCTGGAGGTCGCAATGGAGCCAGCAAGTCAGGGGAGGAGTGGTCCAGCAAGAACAAAGGCCCTTGGGAGGGACCAGGTTTGGAATAACTCGGAAACCCAAGGACAGTTCGGTGAGAGCTGAAGCAGAGAGCAGGCCAGGGGGTTTAGTCTGTAGGTGAAAGAGAGACAAATGCAACTCCTTCTAACAGCAGTGGACAGCAGCAGAGGGCTGTCAGAAAGAGGGATAGGATCCAGGTCATGTATTTTTATTTACTCTTAAAAGGATTTCCTGCTTGGTGTGGACAAGACAGGGCTGGAGGGATGGAGGCAGAGGCAGAAGGGAGAAGGGTGAGGAGGCTTTTGAATAGCAAGACTGAAGTGATTGCGGCTCTAACCATGGGGGCAGCAGAGTAGCTGGTAAGGACAATCCCCTTGGATATAGGTTCAGGAGGTGCAGCAGGCAGGACCGGTGATAAGCAGGTCCACTGTGAGTCTGTGGTGCAGAGAGAATCAGATGTTATCTGTCAGGCTGAGTCCTAAGTTACTGAGTCCAAGTCTCTGTCTCCTTGAGAAGGAAACACTGCACCAGGCCAGGCTCATGGGCAGAGCCAGGTGGGATGTTAAGGAGTCTGTGCTGGCCACGTCCCTTCTATAAGACATTCAACTGGAGCTGTCAATAACTTAAAGTCGCTCTTGTTATCCCTAATTTATAGAAGAAACTGAGTTCCAGAAGGTTAAAAAGAAGGACTCATACCCCAACCTGTGCAGACCCAGCTCTTTTCATTAGACCACGTTATTTTAACCCTCCCCTCCGCAGAGCAGGGTCAAGCACAAAATGAGATCCTTGATTTTTATATTGTGATTATTACTGTGGGGACCAAGTGTCTGAGCCTGGGCAGGGCAGGGAACCCACAGGTCCTAGGAGCCAGGAGAATTCACCAGCACTGCCTCTGAGCTGCCCTGCCCGTGCTCAGACACTTTGTCCCCACTCCCCGAGAAAAGCTGTTTCCGAGCAGGTCCGCGGCCTCACCTCCAAATCATTTACACGCCTTTGCTAAATAATTCACTTCCGTGTAGATCAAATGGGTTCACAGGCTCCCCAAACATTTGTGGGGCTGATGCATAATTTATAGAGCACTGCTCAGCCTCCCTGCGCAGGGAGAGGAACTGGGCTTGGACACCTGCCAAGGTCAAGGAAGGCACCAGCTGGAATGGAGAGAAAGGAAGCTCATGGAAGAGGTGTCCGAGAGGCCAAGACACCCGCTGAACCCTGAATCCCCAAGGCCAAAAGCAAGACAGGAAAATGCAAGGGTCAGGCTGGCTCTGCACAGGAGCACAGCCAGTGAGGGGGGATGCTAGGTGAGCGCACGGTTGGATGTTGGAGGAAAAGGCATCAATGCCACACTCTTCCAGCCTTGGAAGAGCTTCATTGCTTCTGGTACGAAGTATGTTTAGAAAATAGCCCAGCATTTCGGGACTGGCTTTACCAAGGTGGACCTGGGGAAAGATAAACAAGACACACACTTCTCTGTGCCTAAGGTGCCCTTCTCCTCATCCCTCATGTGCTTGACAAATCCTTGCTCCTTTTATAAAAACCATCTCAAGGGCCACCTCCTCCAGGAAGCCTCCCTGCTCCCTCAAGAAGACCTCATTCCCTATGGTAATGAGCTACATATTAGCTCTTATTACTTTGTAAATGTCAATTTCCTATACTGGAGTTTGAGCTCCTAGGTGACAGGGACTCTGAAATTTGTCATCATGGTACACAATTGAGTCCTTGCACATAGATAACAAATGGAGGAAATGACCAAGACAAATAGCTTGATTTACAAGGTCTTTTTCCCAGTATTGCACAAATATTTAAAAATGAACATTCCAACCTGGGTGCTGTGGTGCACGCCTGCAATCCCAGTGGCTCAGGAGGCTAAAGCAGGAGGATCACGAGTTCAAAGTCAGCCTCAGAAACAGTAAGGCACTAAGCAACTCAGTGAGACCCTGTCTCTAAATGAAATACAAAATAGGGCTGAGGATGTGGCTCAGTGGTCGAGTGCCCCTGAGTTCAATCCCTGGTACCTTCCCCACCGCCCCCCCAAAAAAGAAAAAGAATAAACATTTCTGACAGAAGAGATGGCAAAATGTGCATAAAAGGAACCAACACAACAGAGGCCACTTAGCATCTTCAGGGACCAGTGCACCCTATGCTCTGCCTGGATGCATATCAGCTTCAGTTCTTTGAGTTCAGCATCTAGTCGCTGCCTCTTAATTGGGTGACTAGGTTTCTGAATCAGACAGGCTTACTGTGTTTTCTTTG
This sequence comes from Urocitellus parryii, assembly GCF_045843805.1. Lineage (NCBI taxonomy): Eukaryota > Metazoa > Chordata > Mammalia > Rodentia > Sciuridae > Urocitellus > Urocitellus parryii. Next base: position 136,100,025 of record NC_135540.1, read on the forward strand.
TGAGGTTCCAGCCCTGCCACTTTGACTTCCCCTGAGCTTCAGCTTCTTATTTGTAAAACAGGCACAGCAGCAGGAGTAGGGGATGAGAACAGCAACCCTCCCAGGCGATGTGGTGACATTAAATGAGATAGTACCTGTCAAGTATTCATTTGGTTTCTGGCATTTAATAAGCATTAAACAAAAGTTGGTTAGGGCTGTTGTTTTCATTTAACCCCAAGGTATTAGAGATCCTGGCTCTGTACCTGCTTTCTGCTTCCTCTCCAGCACACACAACTTCACCTTGCCCAGGACTGTGCACCCCATGAGCAGTCCCAGAATGCATTTAGAGACTTGGTGGTGATAACTTACTTGTGTCCCTGCCTATTTCTCAAGATTAGTAGTAAAGAAGATTTAAATTAGGCAAAACTATTTTCAGTTGTCAGTCTGCCTTTCTTTGATTTCAGCTCCCCACAGCCTGGACCACCTCAAGCCCCTGCTTATATTTAAGTTACTTGTGCTTAATCCTAAAGATATGGTAGCAGTTAAAATTTAAATAGTATTTACTATATACTTGGCACTTTCCTAAATATTTTATATGTAATGCTCAAAACAACCTGTTACATACTTGTATGTTTCCATTTTGCACATGGGAAATTTAGGCACAGAAAAAATTTTTAAAAGGTTAAAAAAAAAAAAAGAAAGTAAGGCACAGAGAGTTCTCGTTCGTAGGAAGGTAGGTCTGCTATCCTATAATCAGGAGAATTGACTAGCTGGAGTATAAAATAAGTTCATATGCTCAGGGAGAGAAAAACATCTTTCTGATCTTTCCTAGCTTTAAACATCAAAGAAGAAATGGACCCTGGAGTAGAAAACCAAGCCTGGCAAGACAGGTCTTGGGTGGGCAGGAAAAAAGCATGTTCATTGGTCTCTGAATTCATGTTCTTTAGTTAAGATTCCAATGCTTTTAAACATACTTGAAAGAAAGTGGGTTAAAATTGTCTCTTGCCCCAAATACGTTTGTGGATCGGGACCTTGACAAGGTGAGGAAAGCCCAAGCATCTCATGCATTTTATAAACAAAATATTAAGTGCTACTCTTTAGGTTAATTCCCTTCTGCTACCTGGGAACCCTGTTGACCATTCTTTCCTGCAGGAGATGTACCCTGGGGAACGAAGGCTTGAACTGAGGTCCACCTTGGACACCTGTGTGAAAGTAACATCTTCCACATCTGAAGACAGCTTTGCAGGCAGCAGCAATAATAAGAGACAAAAGAGAAGCTACATCCTAGGAATAAGAAAAAAACCTTCCTACCCACGGGGAGCTTCTCCACCTTTGCTATCCAAGGTGGATGAAGAGCTGAGCCCACTGAGGAATCTGGCACATCTCTTTACCTGCCCAAAGGTGAGAGTCCCATGAAAGGATGAAAATGGAGGTCCTTGGCCACCACACATGGAGGCACTTGTGGGTCAGGCAGCTGGGTTCCCCAGGGAAGAAAGAAAAATAAATTGAAGTCCTTCATCTGGAAAATAAATACCAAATGGCAAGTGATCATGTGCACTGCATGAGTGAGTAAAGGAGGTTTAATTCTTTAATTATTGCCCCTAGTTTCCCCATGGAGATCAAGAGCAAGTTGGTGGAGAGAGATAATCAAGGCATGAAATGCCGTGTCTCCTCCTCTGCTTCTTTTTCTTGATGGAGTAATAAAAATATTTCCTCTTAAGCTCCCCGTTCTGGTCAAATATGTATTGTGTGTTTTCATGAATGTGTGTATGTATGTTTGAGACAATATTTGTGTGCCTGTGTGGTACTGGGGATGAAACCCAGGGCATTGCACATGTTAAACACGCTTTACCCCTGGGCTTCATCCCCAGAATGAGACAATATTTTATCTTATATTCTGTTCAAAAGGGATTCGTAGAGATTTACTGAGAAAGTACTATGACACCGTGTTCAGTACTGAGGCGACTGAGCTCAGGGTGATGGCCTCTGCTCAGAAATTACAATTCTGAATTCTCCTTGACATTTCCCATAACACATACTCACAACTATTAATAAACTTTAGATAATCAAATGTATTTTTAGAAGACTCCTTCATACATGATATTCACGCCAAAGATTTTACAATTTTACTAACATTCAAAATTGTTCTTTTGAAACAGTGTGTCCAGCAATCTTCTATGTGTGTATTAAGGAAAATATATTTACTAATAAATAATTAGGATGCCAAGATGGCAAAACAGAGACAGCCAGCACTAGTTTGCTTCTTCACAGGATGGAACCAAAGCAACAGGTGTGCAACTGCAGGTGGAGGTGAGAGGCTATGGCGAGGACTGGAAATAAATGGCACAAAAAAGAAACCCTGGCAGTTGCAGAGAATCAGGAGAATAACAAGGCAAGAGAAGCCCAGTACCCTAGCTCCTGGCACCTGGCACCTCAGTTGGACAAATAGGATGCTCCCCTCGAAGAAGAAAAAAAGTGAAGGAGAAAGAGTCACTCTGTGGCACAGAAGGCTGCACCCTGCCTATTAACACCCTGCCTTAAATAAACAGGTGGCCTGGAGTCTGCACAAGCTAGCTTTAAAGAAGGAATTCACAGTGTCTCTCAGCATCTTGAGATGGGTCCTATTGTTAGGAACTAGACTGCTCTGGATCTCAGAAGACTTGGCATAGTCTCGTCTCTGCACTGACTGGGTAGGTAGTCAGGGGCTTGGGGAACTGTCTCTGACAGGAAAAATTACTTTAAAAAATACTTTTAAAAAAATAACCATAAATGAAAGGTTTTTAATTTCTCATTTAAAAGAGTGGCTAATTGGAATTTAAAAACAATATACAACAGTATGCTGCCTGCAAGAAACTCACCTCAGTAGCAAAGACACACAGACTGAAAGCGCAAGAATGGAAAATGACATTCCAACAAATGGAATCCAAAAGAAACCAGAAGTAACTATATTCCTAACTGGTAAGCCAGAATCTGCTAGAAGAGGCAACATCACTATATATTGATAAAGGGAAGAATTTTTCAAGAAGTTATAATGATTATATATATATAATATAGTATATTATGTATAATATATAATATGTAATTATTTTATATATAATGATTTTATACACACACACACATACACCAACATCAGAACTCCCAATTTCATAAAACAAACACCACTGGGCATTCAGGAAGAGATAGGCCCCAATACAATACTAGTGGGTACCTTCAATATTTCTCTCTCACCAATAGATCATCCAGACAAAATATCAACAAAGAAATACCAGAAATTAAATTAATTAAATTACACTAGAATCAAACAAATTTATCAAAATTCCACAGAGTATTTCATCCAACAGCTGCAGAATACACATTTTTTTCATGAACACATAGAACTTTTTTTCTAAATAAGTCATATTTTAGGCCATAGAGCAAATCTTAATGAATTTTTTAAAGAAATAATTTCTTGCATCTTTTCAGATCATGATCATGGAGTGACATTAGAAATCAACAGTAATATGTACTACAGCAATTATACAAATACATGGAGATTGAACAATACACTTTTGAGTGAACAATGAGTCATTGAAAAACTTGAGGAGATTCTGAAAATTCTCAGAATCAAATGAAAATGGAAACACAACTTTCCAGAATCTGTGTGGTACAGTGAATGCAGTACTAAGAGGAAAGTTTACAGCTATGAGCCTTCATTATAAAACAGATGGATACAAATAAAATAAATAAATAACCTAATAATGTGTCCAAGGTATTAGAAAAATAAGAATAAACCAATCCCAAACTCAGTAGAAGGAAAAAATTAATAATAATTAGAAAATAAATAAATGAAATAGAGACAGAAACTACAAAGGATAAATGAAACAAAGACATGGTTCTTTGAGAAGATAAAAAATTGATAAAACTTTGGGTAAGCTAACCAAAAGAAAGAGATGGAAGATCCAAATAAGTAAAATTAAGGATAGAAAGAGATATTACAACAGATAACACTGAGATTCATAAAATCACTAGGAAATATTTTGAAGAACCATATGACAATAAATTGGAAAATATAAAAGAAATGGACAAATTTATGGATGCATATGATCTTCCAAAATTGAATCAATAGGATATAAAATACATAAATAGATCAATACTAATAATAAGCAATAAAGTCTCTAAACAAAGAAAAGTCAATAACTGGGCAAATTTATTGCTGAATTTTATTAGACTTTTAAGAACTAATATCCATGATCCTCAAACTATTTCATAAAAAGAAAAGAAAGGAACCATGCCAAAACTCACTCTATAAAGCCAGCAATATTCTCCTACAAAAGCCTCATAAGGACACACCAAAATAAATAAATAAATCACTATAGACCAATATTCTTGATGAACATAGACAAAATATTCCTCAATAAAATACTTGCAAATCAAGTTCAACAGCACATTAAAAAGATCATGCACCATGATCGAGTTGATTTTATTCAAAGCAGGCAAGAATTGTTAAACATACACAAACCAAGAAACATTTTATTGTATATGAATAGAAACAAAGATAAAAATCACTTGATAATCTCAGTAGATGCAGAAAAAGCCTTTGACAAAATTCAACATCCCTTCATGATAAAAAGCCTTGAATAAATCAGGAATACAAGAATCATACTGCAAAATAATAATACATGTATTTGTAGTCTATATATGGCAAACCCATAGCCAACGTCATATTGAAAGGGGAAAAACTGAAAGCACTTTTTCTAAAATCAGACACAAGAAAAGGTGTTCACTCTCAACACTATTTTTCAATATAGTACTAAAAATTATGGCTAGAGAAATCAGGCAAAAGAAAGAAAAAAAAGGATGTGAATAAGAAAAGAGGAAGTCAAATCATCCCTGTTTACAGTTGATATGATTCTATGCTTAGAAAACACCTAAGACTCCACCAAAGGACAATTAGAATTGATAAAGTCAGCAAAGTAGCAGCATACAAAATCAGCATACAAAAATCAGTAGTTTTTCCACACACCAGTAATAAACTTGCTGAGGAAAAAAACAATCAGGAAAGCAATCCTATTCACAAAACCCTTGATAAAATAAAATACCTAGGAATAAAGCTAACCAGGAGGTGAAAGTCCTCTACAATGAAAATGTCAGTACACTTAAGAGAGAAATTGAAGGAGACATGAGAAGATGAAAAAACCTCCCATGTTCATGGATTGAGAGAATGAATATTGTTAAAATGGCCATACTACTGAAAGAGACCTATAGATTCAATGCAATCCCCATCAAAATTCCAATGACATTCTTCACAGAACTAGAAAAAAACAATTCTGGGGGGACTGTAAATTAATACAGAGACTATTGAAATCAGTATGGAGTTTCCTCAAAAGACTAAGCATGGAACCACCATATGGTCCAGTTATAACACTCCTCATTATTTATTCTGAAGAATTAAAGTCATCTTACTCATAATAGCAGCACAATTCACAATAGTCAAACTATGGAATAGTTCACAATAGTCAGCCCAGGTGTCCATCAATGGATGATCACATAAAGAAGATATTGTGTGTATGCACAATGAACTTTTATTCAGCTACAAAGACAAATGAAACTTTGGCATTTTCAGGAAAATGGATGGAACTAGAGACCATTATGTTAAGCGAAATAAGCAAGACTCAGAAGGTTAAGGGTCATATGTTTGCTCTCATGTGTGGAAGCTAAAAAGGGGGCGGGGGGAAGGTGAAGGTGGAGTTTTTCTCATGAAAATCAAAGGAAGATCAATAGAGGAGAATGATAAAGGGGTATGAGGGGGAAAGTGCTGGGGAGTGAGATTGGCTAAATAAATTCTATATTGTGTATTATGTGCAGGTACAAATATGTAACAACAAATCCCACCAATATGTATGACTATAATGCACTAATTTAAAAAGTGTAAAGAAAACTGAAAAAGCCTAAAAGCAAAAGGACAAATTAGCTAAATCAAAAAGCTGGGCAAATGATCTGGACAGATACTTCTCAAAAGAAGCAACAAGCACCAATAACTATATGAAAGAATGCTCAATAGCTTTATCCACCAGGGAAATGCAAATCAAAACTACAGTGTGATTCCATCTTTCCCCACTCAGAATGGCTATCATCAAATAAATAAGTACATAACAAATTGTGGCAAGGATGTGGGGAAAAGGAACACTTACATATGTTGGTAGGAATATAAATTAGTACAACCACTGTGGAAAACAGTATTGAGTTTCCTCAAAAAACTAAAAATAAAGCTACCTTACGATTTCTTTGTATATATGCCATTTCTGAGTATATATATAAAGGAAATGAAGTCAAGATACAAAAAATACCTGCGTACCCATGTTTAGTGTGACACTAAGCACAATAGCCAAGATATGAAATCAACCTATGTGCTGGTCAGCAGATAAATTAATTAAATACAGTATTTACAAATCATGGAATATAATTCAGCCATAAAGAAGAATGAGGTCATGTCATTTGCAGGAAAATTCCTCATACATCATAAATCCTTATATAAAAGTAAAGCCAGAAAAAATTTATGAAAAATAATGAGTTATAGTGTATATTATATGATAAATTCTATTGAAAAGTAAAGCAAGATCAGAAAGGCATCTATGGAGACTTAGGGGCTTGATGAATGTGCAGAGAGTGCTGTGATTTAAAATAGAGTGGTCAGCATCTAATTCATGCAGAAGGTTCCAGTTACAGGAGGTAAGAGAGGTCCCTAGAGATATTTCATTCTAAGGTGAGCATCTAAGCAAAGACTGGAAGACTGAAGCCTGCCCAGAGTATCCAGGGAACGACCCCTCAGTGTGTCCAGATGGAATCAAAGCAGAGAGTAGTAGATGATGCAGAAGGTGGTGGATCTGAGGAAAGATGGTGCAGAGCCCGGTGGGATGACAGAAAGACACTGGCCTTTACTGCAGGGGAAATGGAGAACCTTGAAACGTTTCAAACTAAGGAATAACCTGAGAAATGCATCGTTTCTCATAACCTGTGCAAGGTTTGGCCTACCACGAGGCGTCCAGCGGGTTTTTAAGAATATTGAAAGTACCTGCAACAACTTCCAGATCCACCTCGGAGCTACTGGAAAGGCTCAAGAACCTGGGTCCAGGCTTCTGTTTACAGAGAGAGGGGGAAATGGGAAGCAAGAACAGGGCCTAGTCCACGGCCAACCTCTTAGGAACAAGCCCAGGAATAGACACAGGGCTCCTCCCCCCTCCCCCATGCTGCACCATCAACTGAAGTGAGCACAGTGGTTTGAATGTGCCGCCCAAAGTCCAGGTGCTGGAAATTCAATCCTCAATGCAACAGGGTTAGAGCTGAGACCTTTAAGAAATGATTAGGTACTGAGCGTGAGAGTGGAGGAGAGCAGTTATTACAAGAGTGGTTACTTACAGCAGGAGCAAGTGTCCAACAGGAAGATGAATTGAGGCCTCCTGCTCACTCACACGTGTGCACCCCCACCCCCTCTCCCTCCCTCCATCTCACCCATATCATGTCCTCTCATGCATTATAATGCAGCAAGAAGATTCTCAACAGATTTGGCCCCCTCGATCTTGCACTTCCTAATCTCCAGAACTGTGAGCCAAATATATTTCACTGGAAAGCACTCTGTCAGTGTCATTCTGTCACAGCAGCACAAATAAACTAAGACAGTGAGTGCCCAGAAAGAAAACCATCTCTGATGCGCTGATTTTGTTATTGCAGCTCTTCTTTGTTGATCAGGTTATTTACCTGGTGGAAAAGTAGCCCATGTTGCAGGAGTTGGTCTTCCTGGCTCCTAAACGAGGGACTGAGATGCACAGGGCTTACTGTGCTTCTTCAAGGTACACGACAGCCTTGACTAAGTACATGGTGGAACTAGGATCCCAACTCAGGCTCCCACCTGACTTCAGGGCCCACTCTATTCATTACTGAAGAAGAGGCTTTGAGAGGACTTGACTCCATTTTATATTAAATTTGAATTCTGCATCATGTTACTCAGCTTCCCTTCTTCTTGGGACTCTCAGTGTGATTTCCACTATGTTGATTGGGCTCACAAGTCTTGGAGTAAATTCTTGTGAAAGGTTAATGTCAAATGTCACCCTGTACAAGACTTGTTAGATAATCTTCAATCTGTTTTCTAACAGATGGGAAAGATACATTCCCAGGAATCAAGAATTATCTTTCAATGTCCAGGTCAAGGTAATGTCCTCTTTAAATAGGGGGAAAAATGCTCCCAATTCTAAGCTTTTCCAGCTGCTGGTACACAGAGATGACAACCACCCTTTATAAAGACCTAACTGTGGAACAGGCATTAAATTTCTATAGTGTCTACACTTCTGAGCAACCCCTTGAGGCAGGTGCAATCATTATCTCTATCTTACAAATGAAGCCTCTAGAAAGTTTAGAAATTCAGTCATGATTACACAGCAATAAAGTGGCAAAATTCCCTGCAAACAGCTGTGAAAATCCCTCTTACTATACTGATGGTAGGAAATTTGAGTTAAAGTCTGTTTCCAGAACTCCTTAGCTGTGATTTAGTGCCAGAAAGAGAGGGAGCTCCTCTCTTCCAGCCATACTGGATCCCTAGCACCCTGTATTCCAGGGGAGGGCTAAATAGATATTTGCTGGATAGATGAAGGAATGTCCCTCTAACATTCAGATACCTAATCCATAAAACACCAACTCCACATACAGATTCAACTACAAAACAAAGAAGAAGATCCCTTATGGGCCACAAATGCTTAAATGCTGGTTATTCCAAAACTAGCGTGCTATGATTTGGCCTTTTGTTGCCGTCACATCTATACCTTTTCTATCTGAAGAACCCAAAAGTAAGTGACAGTGTCTAATGGAACTTTGTGCCACCATGTAAATAAATAATCAGGAAGAAGGTTTTGTTTGAGGGAGCTAGGAAAAGAATAGAAGAATTAATCCAGAGCACCTACATCTCTCTCAAAGAGCACCTGTGCACCGTATCCTGCAGCATCTGGCCCTAAAAGAAAGCCGTGGTTACTTCAGGAGTCTGAAGTTCTCCCTCAAGTTCAGGACACCAGACTCACGAGCCTTTCTCCTTCGGTGCCTGTACTGACAGGTGAAAATGAGTACTAGCATCAACAGATGATGGAGAGAGACTGTGAAGCAGAGGACTATCCTCCCTCAGAAGCCCAGAGAAGAGAGAAGAGGAAGTGGGTGAGGGCGTTGGAGGTCACCCTTTCACCAGCACATAGGTTCAGATTCCAGCAGCCCAGGATCCAGGTGGCCTGGTATGGCCACCAGGGCTACTTTACTGGCTTCCTGTTATTCCTCAAGGACTTGATCCATTTTTCTCTTCAAAACCACAATGTCCGCTTCCACACTCACTCTGCTTGACCCCCCTGAAACCTGCCTATGAAGAGGTCCTCTGGCTCACAGCCCCCAACCACCACCTTGGTTCTGCCAGGCACATGTACTCGGGGGGCCCTTCACTGCCTCCTGGGAGGGAACCTGTCACTCACAGCAGCCATGACCCTGCAGGGCTAACTCCAGCCTCCATACAGGGATCATCACCCAAGGCTTCTGTCCAGGGAGAGGTGACCTCCGGCCATCTTCTTTCACCCTTGCTATGTCCTCCAGGAAGTGACTCTTACTCATCTCTGCAGTCTCCTTCCTTGCCACATCCCCTTTCCATGCAGGCCCATCCTTTGTTCAGCCTCATCCTTGGAACTGAATTCCAAGCCCTTCCCCGGGCCCTCTTATCAGGGGGTTTCCAATGGGTGGCAGGGTTTGTTTCATCAGGTCAGACACACAAGCCCAGAAATGACTGCTGAGAGCCAGCAAGAACAACCTGTGCCTGGAGGAATCGCTCCTTCACCATTTGTATGTTCCTGGTGGACTTCTGAGGACCACAGCTAGCACTTGAAGGGCTGGAGGAGGGAGAAGAGCAGTAAACCTGCAGAGCCTCCCCATGTCCACTGCCTGTGGCTGCCATAACGTGGCGACACACTGGGTGACTCTACTTTCCCATAGGTCTAGGGCCGGAAGTGCAGAATCAATGTGTCCCCTGGGCTGCGTTCTGTCGGAAGTCTCCAGGGAAGAATTCATCTGGCTTCTTCCTAGTCCCTGGTGGTTGGTGGAAGTCCTGGTCATTCTTTGGCTTATCACTGAGGACTCCAATCTTGGCCGCTATCATTCCCTGTCTATCATCCCTGCATGACTGGGTCTCTGTCCCTTCACATGGAGTCCTCCTCTTTGTGTGTCTATGTTCAAACTTCCCCCTTCTGATAAGTAAGGTCAGCCAACCCTGATCCAGTGTGACCGGATATGAACACAAATACGTCTACAAAGGCCCTACCTCCAAATAAGGTCAGCATCACAGGTACTGGAGCTAGGACTCAACATTTTGGGGGACCCCCCAACCTGCAATTTTCACCCAGGATGTGTCCTATGACGAGCCAGGAGAGAACAGCACAGCCAGAAATAACAAGTGATACTTTTTTAAAGCACAATACTTGGAAACAGTTTTTGGCACCTACATCCTGATGAATTACAAAGTTCTTTATTCACTCTGTCTCCCACTTCCCTCTCCATACCCTCTTTAATGTCAGAGGTGCTGACAGCCATTGCTAGCTGTGGCACCTCTGCGTCCTTAGAGAATGCCAATCCAGGTCACTGTGAAAATCAAGACAAAGCAAAGCTGATCACGTCTCACTTCTAGCCAATGTTGCGCTGAAAAGAAATGACCCATGAATTCAGTTTATAAAAGGCATCTCAAAGTAGTACAATCTAGGGGAACCAAAAATCCATTTGCAAAGCCACTAGAAATGTCAACTATTAAACTGTAGCAACACTGGCAGAAACAATGTGGTGTGTTTGTCATCTCCAATTCCTTTGCCTCCAGCAACTAAAGACAAACTCCACTTCCCAGTTGTCCCTCACTGTTAGGTGGGACTGTGACATCCATTGTGGAAAAGGAACTGCAGGTAGATATGATGGATGCCTCATTCAAACCAAGCCTCTCAGCAATCTCTCTCCTCTGATCAGTGCAGAGAATCCAGCAGAGGATCTAACACCCTGAAAATGGTCAATCTGCTCTATGGAAGAAGCCTGGAGCCTTGGATAACTGCTGGGACATAGCAGACCCATGTGTGAGTTCCTAGAGTCCCACACTGGACGGGGCTGAGAAAATAACACGTCAGGGTTAAATCACTGAGGTTGGAGGGTTGCTTTGTATATCAACTGGTGTATCCCCAAGCAGGCGTGGCCTTTGTAAAAGAGACAGTGATGTGGGCTGAAGTCAAAGGAAGAAGTTAACGGAAGGAGAAGAGACCAGCATTGTAGAGTTCAAATTTACCTAATTACATGAATAAAACCGAGATCTTGTGCTCAGCAAAGGGAAACTGGAAAGTTGAAAACACACAATGAGGAAAGAAAGGAAAACATTGCAGGGCAAAGACGGAGTGGGTAGGAGGGAAGAGTGGCAGGTGTCTTTGGCCCACTAAGGACAGGGAGCTCTGTGTCTCAGGGAAAGCAGACTGAGTTGAGGGTCACTGCAACAAGCCAGAGCTTGCAAGCAAGAGATGGTTAGATGACACCTTGGTACCAACAGAGCCCACAGAAAGCGGCAGTGCAGGCCTCAGGCCAGCTGGATTTGAGGAGGGCAGAAGCAGGAAAGGAGACCACTGCAACACTGCAGTTGAGCAATAGCACGGGCTTCACCTGAGGCCGGGTCCCAAAGTGAAGGGGAGGACAAAGGGGAGATGGCAGCAATAATAGCTTTGCTTTGGGTTCTGCTACTGCCAGGTAATTCAGATACATCACATAATTTAATCCTCAAAATTGTATGCTGTAGGACAATCACTCTCTAGGACGATTGAAGAAACTGAGGAACTAAGAGGTTAAAGCTACTAGGTGAATAAGTACTGGAACGGGGACTTAAACTCGGGCATTTAACTCCAGAACTCACACTCTCCCCTTACATGTGGAGAGAATGGTAGTCAGAAAGGAAGAAGTTCAGATACCCTGACCGGCTGACCTTGCTTAAACCCTCCACGATCTAGCAGCCAATGTGAGCTTGCATGACAAATTCTAGATCAATTTTATTACCTTCAAAGCCTCTGCCTGTGATCACATAAGTCATCCTTTTCGGTAAACAATGAAAATGTGGTCAGACTTTAAAAGCTTTCCTGGTCAGACCCCCTGGGGCCATAATAACAGGTGGACCACTAACTCCAAGAAGTGCCTATACAGGGGCAGCTATTCCAGCTACAAAGCTTCCCAAGGGAATAAGCTGCTCTCGGAATAGTGAGAAAAGGGCAGTCCTGCTCTTCTGTGCAGACAGGGAGCAAGTAAATTAGGAACTTAGCTCAGAGTTCTCCTGGAGATTGTGTTTCTCAGCCCCTCCTGCACACCAAAAATGCTTGAAGAGCTTCTAAAAAATACTAACACCCAAGGCTCATGTAGACAAGCTGAATCAAAATTTCCAGGGTAGAGATCCAGGAACCACATGTTTAAACTGTCTCTGCAGGATGAGGGTAGAGAAGTGTTCCACTTTGGTAGTGCTAAGCAAAGTAGTTGCTCCTGTACAATTTGGGAACCCTCACCAAACTGCACTTCTTTGGCCAAAATATAGTGAACATCTCTCTGTGCCAAAAACTTTACAACGCATGTTCTGGAGATGCAGGAATGAATGCCATGATCTTTCCTCAAGGATCTCACCATAGCGTGAATTAAATGATTATAGTGGAGCCCTGGAGTTGGTCAAGCGTGAGGACAGAGAGGAGGACAGAACCCCGGAGAGGCACAAAAGAGGGCAGCAGTTTTGGAGCAGAGAAAGGAGCTTCCGCAGGAATCAACACCTGCTCTCAGTGTTAAAAGAGCAAGACTAAGCCAAAGGACTTCAAGGTTAGATAAAAGGTCCATGGTTGAGAGAACAGTTTGTTCAGGAAAAAAGGAGAGGCAGGAGGCACAGCCTAGATCACTGAGGAGCTGACAGAAACCAGGCCAGCAGGAGCACCTGAGGCATTAGAGAGGCCCCCAGGTGAGGTGTGAAAACTGTGGTGGGAGAGGAGTCCCCAGGGCCTGGATCTAACAAAGGAGGCTGGATTTATTTTGGAGGGTAAGCAATACTTTTTGAAAATGTATCTGGGAATAAAGAAAGAACTGTGGGAAAAAAATTGTGATGTGACCCATAAATGCAAAATATTTACGTTGGTATCACATGTGCATTTATTGTACCACTAGTTAGCATTTATTGTACACTTTATTGCTGTTCTGTGAGCATTTCAAGTTCATTCATACAAAAATTCAGTATGATTTATTAGCCCTATACTGCTATGGGCCAGGCACCATGGTAGGTGGAGCAAATACAACATTAAATACTCAAAAATATGTTCTCGTGAGGCTTACATGTTAATGCAGGAGAAAGACAATGGGCCAAATACGTAGAATCAGGAATTAGGTGCTGATAGGTACAAGGCAAAAATGAAACAGAAGAAAACAATAATGAGGACTGGGGTGTGTGGTCTTTTGATGTGTTAACTTCTTAGTGCCAATGCTACTATTTCATGCATTAATCTAGGTGTAACTGGATTATTATAGGTTATTTTTAGATGTGATTAAGGTCAATAATCAGTAGATTTTAAGTCAGATTATTCCAGACAGTCTGAATGGGCTTCGTTCAATCCATGGAAAGGCTCCAAGAGTAAGGCTGAGTCTACTAAGGAAGAAGAAATTCCATCTGTGGATGTGTCAGCCTTCCAGCTGTGAGTTGCAGCCTGCCCTTCCCAATGATCTTTTCAAGGATTTCCAACATGCCTATCCAGCCAATACAACATCACAATACTCACAAAACAACTCTTTACATGAATTTACTATAGCTTCAGTTTCTTTGGTTGAACCCTGGCTGATACACAGAGAAGTAATCATTTTAAATAGAAAAGTCCGGATAAACTTCCCTTAAAAGATAATATCTGAGGAAGAACCCAAATGAAGTGAGAAAATGAGTGAATGAATAGCATGTGAATCTGGGGGGAGACAGATAATTTCAGACAAACCAACAGCAAGTTCAAAGCCATTCTTTCATCCAATACCATAGAAATGTTGTTCAGTAACAATAACATCCTCAAAGCCTGTAAAGGGTCTGAAAATTTTCCCTGTTTGCCAACTAACAAGTCAACTTGCTACGCATAGATACTAGTAGAAGATACAGGCTTCTGGGTCAGAAGTAACAGACATTATTACTCTCGGCACAGTGGGCAGCATGACCTTCCTGTTTACATCAGCTACCTCTACTCTCCCCTTGGCCCAGGGGGACGATACAGGTGGGTCCCTGGGGGCACTGTGCACACTCTGTAACTGTTTCACAGGTAAGGAATTCAAGCTTAGAAACTCCCCATTCTTACCCTGAGGTCACTGCCAATCCTAAACTTTGCCTATGATAAAGACATATTGCCTCTATTATATTGATCAGAAAACAAATCTGTCCTCTCTACTACAGGGAGATTTGCTTTCCAAGGCTCTTTGCTATACAAATACACTTGGAAAAGGATCCAAAGTGAAAAAATATCGCAAGAGTTACAAAAAACATAAAGCCTATGGATAACTGTATTCCATTTCACAGAAGAGGAAATGAAGGCACAGGGGGGTTGAAATCACAGCAAGAGAATAAAGGAACAGGGAAGTGTTCAGCACTGAAATTGACACCCCTGAAATAGATCTTAAACAGAATGGAATAGAACAGGAACATGCCTGCAGGTGTTCGCATACATGGGGAACAGCGCAAAGGTGGTTCTCCTTTACACAAAGCTTAGAGTTCAGACAGAGTGAGGCAAATGGTACGCATTAAAGTACTACAGGGTGACACAGGTATAGTCGTCCGATTCTTGACAAAGGTGCCAAAAACTTACACTGGAGAAAAGACAGACTTTATGAAAAAGGGAAGTAAAAGTGGGATCAGGTAGGTCTTTCAGACTGTGATGGGAACGTTGGGTTTCATGCTGGGAAACTGGTTGTCCATTTGTAGAAGAATGAAAGGAGACTCTTATATCTTACCTTCCACAAAAAAAAAAAAAAAAATCAACTCTAAATGGATCAAAGAACTCTGAAATAGACAAACCAATAGCAAGTTCAATGGCATTCTTCCATCTAATACTCGTAGACATACTCATGCAACTCCTAGAAGAAAATGAAAGGTCAGCACTCCAGTATATAGGGACAGAAAATTATTTTCTCAATGTTTTTTTTTTTTTTGTCTCAATAGCTCAGGAAATAATGCCAAGAATTAGTAAATGGGACAGCGTAAAATTAAAAAACCTTCTGCACTGCCGCAGTCTGGCTGGGCACAATTCAGGAGCCACTTGTCAAAAGAAACTAACTTTATTTTTAGAACCACACACGCCAAACAAAACAGCTCCTCAGGAAAAACCCTCAGAGCCCAACTGCCACCACCGGCTTCCCACAAGCCTCTCTCACCAAAACACAAGCCTCTCCCACTCCCACAATCCTCCTGCTCTTGAGGCCGATTAGCTGGGTCACGTGGGCGGAGCCAAAGAAGTCCCCCAATGAGCAGCTCCGTGGTCTGAAAGGGCAGGGAAACAGCTCAATGAGCATCACCGCAGAGGAGCCAATCAGCTAGATGTTGCTGGGGCTGCTGTGAGCCAATCATCAGCCGGCAGCTGGAAGTTTGCTGGCAGCTGGAAGTTTGCTGGGGCCCCTTTGGCTGTGGCTCTCAACACTGCACAGCAAAGGAAGCAACTAGGAACATGAAGAGAGAATCCACATAATGGAAGAAAATCTTCTGACAGAGTATTAATATCTAGAATCTATAAAGAACTCAAAACTTAACACTAAAAAATCAAATAAACCAATAAATAAGTGGGCAAATGAATTAAACAGACACTTCTCAAAAGAAGAAATACAAATACCCAACAAATATATTCAAAAATGTTAAAAATTATGAGATTTTATCTCACACCGGTCAGAAGGGCAGTCTCAAGAATACAAACAATCATAAATGCTAGAGAAGATGTGGAGAAAAGAGAACAATTTTACACCACAAGTGAAATTGAAAATTCAAAATCATATGGAGGCTTCTCAAAAGACTAGGCATAGAACCACAATATGAGCTAATTTTACCAGTCCTCATTATTTATCCTGAAGAATTATTCATCACACTGTAGTTAGAATGCATACCCATGTTTATAGCAGCACAATTAACACTAGCCAAACTATGGAAACAGCCTAGGTATCCATCAACAGATGAATGGATAAAGAAAATATGGTATATGTACACAATGGAGTTTTATTCAGTCATAAAGAAAACTGAAATTATGTTATTTGCAGGAAAATGGATGCAACTAAAGACCATTATTTTAAGCAAAATGGCCAAACTCAGAAGGCCAAGGGTTGTATGTTTTCTCTCATATGTGAAAACTAGAACAAAAAAGGAAAAGAAACATGGGATTCGGGGATATCATTAAAATCAAAGGGAGATCAGAAGAAGAAAGAGACTGGGGGTAGGAGATGGTGAGGGAGAGGAGAAGTGCTGGGGAGTGATAATGGCCAAATTATACTTATGCAGTTAGGAATATATAACAACAAATACCATTATTATATACAACTTTAATGCACCAATAAAAATATGTGGAAAGAAGAAAAAATCATCACTTGAGGGGAAAAGAACTAAGATTTCATCTCATTCCATTTAGAATGGCAATTATTAAGAACAAAAACAATAATAAACTCCGGTGAGAATATGGGGAGGGGGGAAGGTACATTTGTTCATAGCTTGTGGGACTGCAGACTAGTAGAACCCTTCTGAAAAGCAGTTTTGAGATTCCTCAAAAACTAGGAATAGAACCACAAATGACCCAGCTACTCCACTCCTTATTATTTATCCAAAAGAACTAAAGCTTTCATACTAAAATAGAGCCACCTCAATGTCATAATAGCACAATTCTCAATAGCCATTGTGGAATCAACCCAGGTGCCCACCCATAGATAAATTCATTAGGAAAGGGTGGCATATACACACAATGGAATTTATTCAGTCATAAAGCAAGATGAAATCATGGCATTTTCTAATAAATGGATGGAAATGGAGAATATCATGCTAAGTGAAATAAGCCAGTCTTAGAAACTGAAGGGTTAAATGTTTTCTCATATTCAGAAGCTAGAGTAAAACAAAGTAAAGAAGAACAGGAGGATCAGATATCATAAAGATATAGGGAAGATCAGTAGAGGAGAAGAAGGAGATTGAGAGGGAGAAAGAAGGGTGGGAAAGAAGAGGAAATGTGGAATGAATATTTAAAAATCATGCTATGTGCATATATAAATATACCACACGGAATTTCACTTTGATGTATAAGTAAAAGTAACCAATCAAAAATAAATAAGTAGATGAGCAAAAGAAATATCAGTAGAAAAAGGAGAATGGGATGGGGAGAGGAAGGGAAAGGGGAGAATGAACTGAAATCAAATTCCAACCATGTCCAAATTTGTCAAGATGAACCCAACTACTGTGTATAACTGTAATGCTCTAATAAAAAATACGTTTAGTAAAAAAAAAAAAAAGGTGAATATGGTTCACCCATGGTTCTACATAATAAAAAAGCTATTTACATTGAATGAAAGCTAGCAGGCTTTGTGAAGTCATTTCACTTCCCTGAACTATCACCTCCCCCATCTTCCAAAGGAAAAAGATGAATTAGATCACCTCTCATCTCCCTGTCAGCTTCTTTATTCCATCACAAAAGAAAGGAAGTCCTTAAAAAATTCTGTTTGTTCATATTTGCTAAATTTTCCCTTTTCTCTCCAGTTTTCCTTTGGGATTAGTATAAAATAATACTTTCTTCAATTGCCCAGAACACTATGGGCCAAAGAACTTCTGTCTGTCTGGAATCACCACACTGAATTCTCTGCAGTAGTAAAGAAATATCAAACTCCAAAGGATGTTGGCAAAAATAATAGCAATGAGCAAGAGGGTCAGTGGTGAGTGAGATGAGATTAGAGAGGGAAGCAAAAGTGAGATCAGGTAGGTCTTTCAGATTGTAATGGGAATGTTGGATTTCATGCTAAGCACCACAGGAAACCCAGGTGAAAGGTTTTGAGCTGGAAGAGAGCATAACTACTTGGCATCTTTGAGATATCACTCTTATGGGTGTGTGCAGAAGAACTCAAGGCAAGAGACCTAGAAGTGGAGAAACCAACTTGGAAACGAGCACCATCACCCAGGTGAGAAATGGGGTAACTGGGATGAGACAGAAATCAGTGGAGCTAAACGGAGGTGAGCAAATGCAAATGTGCTTGGGGAAGATGAATTAACAGGATGTGGCATTAAATTTAATGTGTGGAATAAAGGATAAGGAAGATAACGACCATGCTTCAGCAAGAGCAACTGGTTAATTAGTGCACTGAGCAAGTCTGGGAGAGAGGCATATTTGGGGGGTAAAGTCATGACTTCTGTTTTGAACATGTTCATCCTGAGATGCCTGGGAGATACGAAGGAGAGATGCTTAGACAGTACTGAAGCGTGGGTCTGCACCAAGACAAGAAGAAAGCTGGATGTTGGGGAGTGAACTGAGGAGTCTCCGACGCGCTGGAACTTTCTGTTGCCAAATGAGTGAATGGAATTGCTTGGTAGGAGATCGGGAACAAAGAAGGAAAAAAGTCCCAGGACTGTTCCCAAAGATTTCCCTACCCAAGTATTTGGAGGAGTAGAATTAGTCATCAAAAGATTCAGAAGCAGCTTCCAGGCAGGTAGCAAGAACACCTGGAGAATTTGAAGTCACTGAAAACTCGAAAACAGAGCATTTCAAGAAGGACAGGGTGGCCAACTATGGTAAATGCAACTGTCACACCAGGTGAGAGTGAAAGCTTTCCACTGGATTTGGTACTCTGGAGACCACTTGGTCTTTAAGATGGGGAGAGCTGGAAGTGTGGGAAGTGGTGGAATCCACCTTGAAATGGGTGGAGGAGAGCTTTAGAGGTGAATAAGCAGAGTGAGCTTGCAGAAGACACACCTTTCAAGAATCCTGGAAATGAAAAGGAGGGAAGAGGGGGGTAGGACCTAGACAGCAATTAGAGGGTCAAGGAATGTTTGAAGACTCCGGGGAGGATCCAACACTAAAACGGAAGATTGAAAGAATAGAATGAGGCAGGAATAAACAAGAGAGTGGAAACCAACAGAAGGAGATGAGATCTGCAGACAAAGCTGAGAGCAGACTTGGAAAGGTCACCTCTGATCAGAGGAGCAATAGTGGGAAGTTGCAGGGTTGCAGGGGGGAGATGGGAGGAGATAGAGCTGAGGTTGCAGGTCAACCTTCCTGAAGAGACCGTTAGTCCCTCTCCTTGTCAGCAGAATTGTTCCCATTAACCACCCCGACTAAATTCAGGAAACTGAATTTCAAATGGATTCAAGTGATCCACGCAAAATCTTATAAAATGTTAACGGCAGAAAGAGGATTGAAATCTAAGTCTCTAAACGCAGCTCCCTCCCACCGTTCCTTTCTCCGTGGTCCTCACCCCACCCCTCTCTCTCCATCTTCCCTTTCTCTTTTCAACTCCCTTCCCTGTTACTCTTTTCTGAATGCTAGTCAGGTCCTTCAACAAAATCAATCTTGGAATTAGTGTACTGAAACCCTCCGGCACACATTTCTCAGCCTAGATTTTATATGCTATCAAAGGATAGATTCTCCCACAGATTAAAACTGTTTGAAGCCTGCTAGAGTTTTATGCCTCAGTTGTTTGTAGTTAGGGACCTCTCGAGTTCTGGATGTTAAAATATGGCTTCTTTTCTTCTTTTCAATTTTGTTGACAATTTCCATTAGAGCCCTGTTATCCCTCTGGATTGCTCCAATATAAAACTGCTTTAGAGGTTAAAGATTGCATTTGCCAAGGTTGGAAGCTGACTGGAGCTTCCTGAATGCAAGGCTTACCTTAAAAGCTGAACTTGTCCATGGTTTAAATTCATTCACACTTGACATCTGCAATGACTTGAATGTCCCCTAGAGTTCTATGCAGTGGAAATTTACTCCCAGGTGCAAGTGTTGGGAGGAGGGACACAATAAGAGGTGATTAAAGTTGTTATCACGATTTTAACAACATATGCATTAATTATCATGAGTGAGTTTATTACAAAAGTGAATAAAGGTCCTCTTTATCTCTCCCTTTAGCTCCCCATTTTTTTTCTGTATGGAGAATAGAACGCAGGGGTGTTCTAACTTTGAGCTACATACCCAGCTCCTTTTTAAATTTCATTCTTGAATTTACATGGCTATCTGGAAATTTGTGATTCTCTACCTCAGCATCCAGAGTCACTGGGATGACAGGAAGCATCACATGCACCCTGTCCTCTAGCCATCTTTTACCCTTCCACCTTCTACCATGGAATGATGCTGTACAAAGGTCCTTAGCAGTTGCAGGTGGCATGCTTTTGAACTTCCTGGCTTTCATAATAGTGACCTGAATGAACTCTCACTCATTACAATTAATCATCTCAGGTATTGTGTTAAAGCAGCACAAAATAGATTAAGATATCATAATCAATACATTCTGTGAATAAAAAAAGAAAAGAACTTCAAATACCCTTCAAGAAGGGCTCATAAACCCGGGAGTCGTGGCACATGCCTTTCATTCCAGTGGCTCAGGAGGCTGAGGCAGGAGGATTGAGAGTTCAAAGCCAGCCTCAGAAAAAGCAAGGTGCTAAGCAACTCAATGAGACCCTGTCTCTAAATAAAATACAAAATAGGGCTGGGGATGTAGCTCAGTAGTTGAGTGCCCCTGAGTTCAATCCCTGGTACCCACCCTCCCACCCCCTACCCCCAAAAGAGAAGAATTCATAAGCAGTGAGTATTCAGTCATTAATCTGAACACCTTTCACATGTAAAATGAATAAGGACATGTAAATGAATAAATCTGTGAATGAATAAGAATCATTGAGCTTACATTTTACTTGAAATACACTGGGAAATAAACAAAAGGTTTAAATGCTAGTGTGAAGTTTCATAAACCCTAAAAACACAAAGTTCCAACCACTTCATTAGTATAAAGTAATACATTAGATCAATTCACTTTGGGTGCTCAAGTGGAAAGCTCTGGTACAAATAAATTAGTTGTATGAAAAGATATCTGCTTCACTGCATCAAACAGTGCCCTTGTGTCCCAAAGCATTAATGATGCTCCCAGTCACTTCTAATGACATGCACTAAAATCACGCTGTTGCTTAAATAAAGATAGAGGACTATTACCAGAGCTGGGACTTGCACAATGGCAGGGAAGAGCATACATGGATAAGCCTGAAGGTTCCTACCCACCATATTCTGGCTGTGACTTTGTACATAACCTTTGACTCAATGGATTAATTTTCTTGTTTTCTAAATAAAGATGAGAGAAATAATAAAATCTCTCTCTTCAGGTTGTCATAAGGGCTATGTGAATGAGGGCAGTGTGGTGATTGGCATGAGTAACAGTTGAATATCATTGCTCCCCAACTCTTAGCCTCTCTCCACCCCTATGCAGCTACTCAATCAACTTTGGTTTTCGGTGTGAAGCAGCTGACTCTGTGAGGCAGCATTTACCGTACACTACCCTCTACCTATGCCTCATTCCCTTCTCCAAGTGCATGAATTTGCAAGACAGAATCAGGTACACCACGGAAAGAGCTCATAGGTCATATTTTCTTCCCCCCTATTTTTTAATAATTGCGACAACTAGGTCCCCCACAAGGAAAGTATCTAGCTCAGCAGCCTTCAGCTAATTAGCATAATTTCTTAATGCTATATTTCCAGGACTGAAAGTGAAGCGAAGGGGACATTTTGTGAAATGCACAATATGTCCTGTATAGTTTAGGCAATTTCTCAGGGATGGACCAGGGAATGATCAGAAGCACAATTGGGGAAAAACAGCCAATATCTGATCATCATTCATTGCTTATTAAATCTCCTTCTAGCACAACCCACTGCTGGAGGTGAGGATCGAACTGGCTTAAAATAAACAGAGACATAAGTCCGGGAGATCTGACAAGTGTCTAATAACTGGATACTAATGAGGACACATGATGCAGCAAAGTCAACATGACCTACCCAAAGAACCAAGGTAGAGTGTTGCTATAAATTGCATGTACTCATTTTCTTTAAAAAAAAAAAAACATAAGTAATGTTAAACATCAACTAAACAAGTACGTATGTATACCTGGCTCTGTAGAGTATTAAAGAAAATAAAGTTATTTAGTATTGCTAGTGACTTCAATGGCTTTATGATTAGTTGAAAACGTAAAACAAGCCTTGACAATTAGCTGAAGTTCAGTGGATATAAACCAGGGGTCACTGGAGTGAACTGAACAGGAGGTCACATGGATTACATCGACAAGCAATGTCTTCTTAGCAGTTACAGCTTTGAAGGCACATTAGTGCTCTGGTAGCGAAGTTTTAGGGCAACAGAACCATGCCCATCCTCCTTCAGTGGCTGCTTTGTTACAAGGCAGAGGTAGGTACAGTGGGGACTGAATAGCCAGCAAAGCAGAAGATGGTTACTCTTAGTCCTTCACAGAATGTTTGCTAACTTCTGCTTTAGACCCACAAATCTGACTGGGTCACTAAAGTATCCATGAAATGGATAGGAACACTTAGGAAACAAGGATCCTGGAGCCTAGGTACAGATGAGCAGATCAGATCCTGGACAGGTTTCACTGCACTTCTTATAACCTTTGTGAGGTTGGATTTCCCTCTGAACCTCATTTTTTCCATGTGTACAATGGGTAAAATAATGGTATTTACCATGTAAGGCTGCTCTGGGGATCACGTGAGGTGACACACGAGATGGCAAGCTGTCATTAGCACAGTGATGAACACAGGATGATGGTTCAAAACTGTTAAGTGTGTTTATGTGATACTATAAATAGTATGGCTAATATTTAGCTCTTATTAAAAAACTTGACTAAGGCTGACTAAGGTCTCAGGGTGTGGCTCAGTGGTAGAGTGCTTGCCTCGCTGTACAAGACCTGGTTTCAGTTCCCAGCCAAAAAAGAAAACAAAAAGTGCCTACAAGAAGAGAGATTTAAGAAATATTATATAAAAGACAAGCCATCCACATTTCCCCCAGGCCGGTGTTCTTCATATCTTCCCAGAAGGTAAAGTGTGTATAAATTTTGAACTTAAATACAAGACTTCAGACGGATTCCATGCTATTCCCCATATCCACCCACCCCGATGGCCTCCAAACCCCACCACATACAAATTCTCTATGGGCTGTTGGATTAAAATGTTTGGAGCAAAGTTTATGAAGGCTTCCTCCTTGGACCCCACTCCCCACCTCAGAAAACTGGGGCAAGACCCACTTCCCAGACTCCACCCAGGAGCACCCTCTCGGAGCTAGGCCTTCATCTATGCTCCGGGGGCCTATCGACAGACACCACACGAGAAGCTTCTAATGAAACCCATCTCTGCTTTTCCAGAACGTGAGGATCTTATTAGAAATTTTGCTCTATCTTTCGATGATACATTTGAATGTGATCTGCATGCAAAGCTTGAGGTGGAAATTTCCTTTAGAGTTCATTCACTGGGAAAAAAAAAAAAAAAACTTGGTTTTCCTGAGGAACTGGTGTGTTCCTTTCTGGACTTAAAGAGTACTACATATATTTACATATATAACAAATCACATGTTACATCACAAATACACACACACACACACACACACAAGAGAGATCCCCACTCTCTCATCTTCTCCGTTGCCACTTGCAGAACAACAATGCCCACACACACACAGATGACCTGGGGGACCCGTAGCTTCCTGACATGGGGCAAGGCCATTATTAGACTGTGGCTGCCGAAGGGGTGCTGCTTACCCAGGATCTACACCTTCTGGACTCCAGTTTTATTAAGGAATCTGTGCAGCATCAGCCTCAGATCCTGGATAGTCTAAACCAAGTGGCACCTGATGTTCTCCCAACTGCCTACTCTCTCCAGGGGTTGGAAAGTGACCTGAGTAGACCCCGTAGGTCTGCTTATGGCAAGGATGTCCTACACTTTCCCAGCTGTCTCTCCCTCCTTTCTCTTTTCCTCCTTCGACCTTCTTCTTGCTCCCTACCCCTCTATGCCTCTCCATACCTCCCTCTTACCCTGTCTCTCTCTTCTCTGGACATGACATGGGAGAGGGTCCGGGCATTGCAGGGAGCTGACTAGCAGGAACCACAGTGAAACAAAAGGAAAAGCTAGCGAACAACCAAGAAGAGGCAGGTCCCTCAATTCCATGCCCAGAACCTACCTTAGTTCTGGCATTCTTGCCCAATGAGATACTATTTGTGATTGTATAAGCCACATTGGGTGGGACTGTTGTAGGTACCAGCACTCTGACTGGTACAGACCTCTGGTTCAAGTCTCTCATGGAAACTAATGTCATTGAAAGTCCCTATAAAGCCATCCTCTGCAGATCTCCTGGGACAGAGATGCTGGTGGCTGTGCTTCTGTCATAACCAATTCCTCATTCTTGTCCAGAGCTTGCCTGGACAGTGTCCCAAGCTCCTAAAAGAGCTGTTAGTAAAATATGTACATATCAGATATGAGCCCAGAGAAGCCAAACTTCTCCCAACTAAAAATACCTCCTTTGTTGGCCTTGCTTTGATCCTAAAAACTCCCCCACGACACAGTGTTGGATGGCACTCACAAATTCTGTGAAAGGCGCGATGTGAACACTCGGTAGTCATGAAGGGCAGCAAGAGCTCTGCCATTGCCGTCGGCATACACTGACTGGCCGAGCCTGCTGCTGTTCAGCCCCCTCAGTCTGCACAAGCCCCGGGGACTCAGGTGGGAGCCAGTGTCCAGAGGAAGTGTGGGCTGAGGCTGGAAAGAAAGAGGGAACAGGCTGGAATCCAAACTGCTTCCTTCTGAAAGATGACACTTGTCCCAGGGTCAGAGTGACAGCATGGAGACAGCTGTGCTCCTTTGACAAGATGCACATCCAGTCCTAAGCCTAATGCTGGGTCAGCATCCAGAACTCACCTGGGACCTTTCTTCCCAGGTCTGTGTCAAGGGAGGGGAGCAGGCAAAAGCAGATCCAAAGGATGTGCTTTGACGAGGACCATTTGGAGCTCCTGGAAGTCAAGTCCCCCAAATCAGGGCAGAGGCCTAAGAAAGAACAGAATTGCCATGATGGGCAGCCCTGTCGGAGGAGACAGAGAGCTGGTCTTGGTTTCAGATCATCTAAATCTAGATTCTAGACTGCCATTCAGTAATTGTGTGATTTTGAATAAGTGTCCTCAAACAAGTCTCCATGCCTTGGTTATTTGAAGATGCATGGGATCTCCGTTAGGGGTGTATAAAAATACAGCAGATGCAAGGAAAAGCCAGATCGGACAGTAGGTTAGATCTGGCCCATGGACCAGTTACTGGCTCCTCTCCTGGTCTCTTTCCCTTCCAACAATCCCTACAGCCATCCCTCCCAGATCCCACTGCACAGAATATCAGAGATCAGTGTTGGCTTCCTTTTCCCTACTTCTGCATATCTTTCACACTTAGCTTAGTTCTGTTCTTAAGATACTCAGCACTTTCTAATCTACTATTTTTGAATAATTGCAATCTCCCGAGCTAGACTGTGAGCTCCTAAGGGTGCAGGGGGAAGCCCAGGTGGGATCTGCTTTATATCCCCCATGTGTTTTGCATATGGTCTTGATAATAACCTTAGACAATGGAATGTCTCCAAAGGCTATCTCCCCTTTGTAGGCTCCCAGAACCTGTCTAGGGAAAATATTGAAATTTTACCTGAAATGTTGAATGTTATTCCAGAAATAACAATGAGTAATAGCAGGTATCAGACATAATAGGAATTCATTCACATTTGGGACTCTAATGGGTAAATACCCAAAGATGAAAGGAATCCTAAGGAAACTTAGGATTGTATTTATTATAAAATAGTCATATTTCTGGCAATAAATATTGGTCTAAATGTCTGTTTTATCTCCCAGTGAGATCAAAAAGCCTGGGAAGACAGTAAATCAAATGGTTTAGACAGGGAGATCAGAGCTGGTTTGAATCTTTTCTCTACCAATTGCTAGCTATGTGACCACAGGAAAATTATTTGACATCCCTTAATTTAAGTTTTTTTTAGCTTTAAAATGGGAGTAATTAAAAAAAAAAACCTTCCCTCATAGGGTTCTTGTGAGGATTATACAACAGCATATGGAGTCTTTGGAACAGAAGCTGATGGTGAGAATTCGCACTATCTGTGTCAGATTGTCAGATGGTAACGTTATTAGCATCGCTACTCCCATAACTATTATCAGTGCTAGGCACCAGGCTTTCTAAAGAGACTTTAATGTCCACTATTAGCATCTTTACCTTCATCCCCCAGTTCCCTGCCTGCAAGATTCTCCCAGGAGTCACTGGGGGGTCATCTCCACTCCTCTGCTAATGATATTGAATTTACACATCCATGCAGCCTCTCCTACACTGGGGTCAGCAGCAGAATTTATTAATGCCTCAGCCCATAGAAGCTTCCTGAATCAAAATTTGAATAAGCCTGAGGTCTTCTGGCCCAAAAGTTGATGGCCACTGCTCCCATTTTAGATCTCATTTTCTTAGGGTCAGTTCTGCATAGTTATTGCTTCTTTGATCAAATTACCAGCACATGGATAATAACACTTACCCAGCACTTTTCATCACCGAAGCAATGTAAAGGCCTTCAAGTCCATCTGTCTATTCAGTGAATTTTCCATCCTTAATAAAAATAAGTTTCAGGCACCAACTTCAAAAGCTGATGTAAGCAAACCTGCCTCCCGGGGAGCAGGTGCACTACATGCATATTAATGTGCAAAAAATCAGAACCTGGAGGCAAGGAGGAGACTTCAAAGGCACAGGATGTGCAGTCAGAAGATAAAGATTCGCTTTACAAATTCTGACTTTGGGCAAGTTCTTTAAACTCGGAGTCTCATTTGCCTAGTGTGTAAAATGGGGATGATAAATATGCCTAACCCGCATTCATTTGCTGTAAAAATTAAGTGAGATAATTTCTCAGAAAATGATTTATTATCTGATGTGGATGGTATGCATTCATCATGACTTCCCAAAGGGGTCATTTTGTCCAAATATTGAGCCTCTGTCAATAAATCCAAATATTTCCCACTCCTTCTTTTTGAACAAAATGTCCCCCAAGTGCCTTCTGCTCCAAAGGAAAAGGGAGAGATAGTTATTTTATCATGTGCATTTACAGGCCAGGAATAGAAATCAACTTTGGTCATTCACTAAACTCTACACTCCACTGGCAGACCTAGGAGCAGGGAGTATCTTTATCTCCATTTTACAAAAATGTGAGAACTGAGACATGGGTGCGCATAGTAGGTTGTCCCTCTCTACTCAGTTATAAGGAAAAGAGTCAATTTTTTTCTTACGAAACATTCTTAGCATCTGGCCCAGGCACCCCCAGAGATGTTTCAGGGGAGTACCTGAAAGCAAAACTGTCTTATCACAATGCTAAAGCATTATTTCCCTCTCCCCACCCCCCAACCTCATTCTCTCACAAGCATTCACTGGAGCCACCCAGAGCAAACAGACAGTGATATTCCAGCAAAGTGAAAGCAGAAACACTTAAGAAAGCCCAGCTCTCATCTATGGAATCAGAAGAGATTGGCAATCATGTAAAACCACACCACTCTCTGTTCCTCTGTTTTGGAAAACTTACTAATACGTATCGGATCTGACAGGCACCCTAGAGGCTCATGCCTTGAAGGTTTGGTCCCCAGTGGAGCAATGTTCAGAGGTGGGGCTCCTGGGGAGGCACAGGGTCATGAGGGCTCTGATCTCATCAGTGGATTAACCCACTGATGGGCTTAGAGCTGGTGGTGTTACTGGGAAGTGGTGGGAATTGTAGGAGGTGGAGCTAGTAGGAGGAAATAGGTCACTCAGCCTGTGCCCTGCAAGGGAATGTCTTGCCCCCACCTCTTTTCTCTGCCTCTCTGATGCCTTGAGGCCAGCAGCTCTGCTCCACAACGTACTGCCGCACCACAGGACTAGAAGTAACAAAGCCATCTGACCACGGACCAACCCCTCTGAATCAGTGAGGCAAAATCAATCTTTCCTCCTTTAAGTTGTTTTTCTCTAGTATTTTGTCATAGTGACACAGACGATTTTTCCATTTAAAATATTACGTATTGTAAAATGTAATGCACTTTCATTGTTATTTTAATGAATACTTTCAAACTCTGCTTTAATATTTAATAGTGTAAATATGATAGCAATGACAAGTATAGACAGAAGCTTTCTGAAATTCTCAATAATTTCTAAGGGTTTAAAGTGGCCTGACACCTAAATCCTTGAGAATTGCTACTCTTTTCTAGAAACCACAGCTGTATTATTATTTCTAGTTTTAGGTGAATAAACTAGAAAGAATAATAAAATAGAAAGAATAACACTGATGATTATTTGTTAATTCCCCACAACAAATATACCATATTTCTAGATTTTGATGATGAAATTGAGTCTCAGAGATTGAGCTGTCCAAGGTCACACAACTCATAACAGAAATCATCAAGAAATGAGTCCACTAGCTCTACTGGTGACTCACATTGCCATATTCTCCAATTTACCATGACTCTCCCTACCCTTGTGCCACCAGACACTTCTGCTAACAGAAAACTCAGCAACTAAATTTTATCCTCTGTGTGTTTGAAAGAAAGTAGAGCTTACAAAATTCTTCCAATGGACTTCTAAACCTAAATTGCAGAAAAACATCAGAGTCTGCACATGTTGTTTCTGACCCTGCTCCAAGAATCCCATCACACATCCTACAACATGAAGACCCAATGACATTACGAGGGCATCATTTTATATGATGTATGGACAGTGTATGGACAACATTGCCTGTCCCTTCCCCACTATTGTCTCCCGATTCCCAGAGCCCAAATTCATCAGTCCAAGAAGTAAATTTTTCATTGGCCTAAGTAGGTCAGGGAAATTTTACTCAAGAAGTGGTCAGTCCAAAGGAAGTCATGTGCCTCAGTTCTGCCAGTGACATGGAAAGTCACAGGGTGATACCTATTAGAAACCACTGCTTCCATTGGTGGGACCTTGAATACAACTGTGACATCTGGAGATTTGCAGTTTACTGAAACAGTGAGGTTACCACTATATGAAAAACTATCAACAATAATTACAGTAATCTTTATATTACAGAGGTATTAAATCAGAATCAGCAATTGCTTACTCCCACCCACTTTAATGAGTTTCAGGCACCAACTTCAAAAGCTGGTGTAAGCAAACCTGCCTACCTGGCTTTATGACATTTGGTTACTTGAAGCCAAACATTATTTACTAACACAGACCGATTTTCTTCTGCCAATGGCAGGGATATTTTCACACACAAGCAGGAATCTCTTTTATCGCCCAAATGATGGAGAGAGCGGATTTGGCAAACAAGCACTTTAAAATTGCTAAAACAAACATGTTCAAGGACTTACCTTGAGTAAAATGAAATAAATAAATAAACACATGAAAATGATGAGGAAAGAAATTTTATAAAAACAAAGGAGCTTTCTAGAACTGCAAAAAGAAAACATTTGAAATGAAAATTTTAATGCATGGAAATAATGACAGATTCAACACACAAGGAAAACATTCAGAGTGGTCTGAAAACAGCAGTAGGAGCTTCCTGAAGTTAAACACAAAGAGAAAAGAGACAAGAAAATAATAGAGCCAAAAAAACATAAAGGGTGTTCCAAATATAATTGCAACTAATGTTTGAAAGGAGGGGGATAGGAAAGGATATTTTTAAAAAATGGCTGAATTTGTATTTAAATTGGAATAAAACCATACACATACAGTGAAAAAAAATGCAAAAAAAAAGAAAGAAAGAAAGAAAACATTCCCAATACACAACAGCATCAAATTGCTACAAACTAGTGATAAAGAGGAAAATCGTAAATGATGCCACAGGTAAAAATGGCACCTGGCATTCAGAAAAACAAAGATACAAATGACTGCCACTTTCATATCATGAACAGTGCAAGAAAAAAGACAATAAAGTATCTTTAAACTGCTGAATGAAAAAAAAAATGTCATTGTATTCCAGTGAAAATCTTTCAAAAGTAAAGGGTAATTTATAGTGTTTTCAGATAAGCAAAAAATAGAAGAGTTTAGTCATGAGGACCTCTTCACTATAAGAGATGCTAAAGGATGTTCTTTAGACAAAAAGAAAATGGTATATGGGAACTTGGATCTCCTCAAAAAATTTAGAATAGTTTAAATGACAGCTTTCTGTTTAAAGGGAGGGGGAGAGTTTTCCTCTTGCTTTAACTTTTTCAAAAAATATATTTTTAGCCAGGCATGGTGATGTAATCCGAGCATCTCAGAGGGCTGAGGCAGGAAGATCATGAGTTCAAAGCCAGCCTCAGAAAAAATAAGGCACTAAACAAATCAGTGAGGCTTTGTCTCTAAATAAAATACAAAATAGGGCTGGGGATGTGGCTGGGTGGTCAAGTGCCCTTGAGTTTGATCCCTGGTACCCCCCCAAAAAAATTCTTTTAATTTGTTATATATGACAGCTGAAGGCATTATAATTCATATTACACATGTAGGGCACGATTTTTCATATCTCTGGTTGTACACAAAGTAGAGTCACACATTCATGTCTTCTTACATGTACTTTGGGTAATGATGTCCATCTAATTCCACCGTCTTTCCTACCCTAATGTTCCCTACCTTCCCCTCCTTCCCCTTTGTCCTATCTAGAGTTTAGCTAATTCTCCCATGTCCCCCACAACCACATTATGAATCAGCATCTTAAATCAGAGAAAACATTTGGCCTTTGTTTTTTGGGGATTGGCTAACTTCACTTAGCATTATCTTCTCCGACTCCATCCATTTACCTGCAAGTGCCATAATTTTATTCTCCTTTAATTCTGAATAATATTCCATTGTGTATATATATATACAACATTTTTTTATCCATTCATCTATTGAAGGGCATCTAGGTTGATTCCACGGTTTAGCTATTGTGAATTGTGCTGCTATAAACATAATGTAGATGTGTTCCTGTAGTATGCTGTTTTTAAGTCCTTTGGGTATAGACTTTTTTGAGGAGAGGGGTAGCTGGGTCAAATCGTGGTTCCATTCCAAGTTTTCCAAGGAATCTCCATACTGCTTTCCATATTGGCTGCACCAATTTGCACTCCCACCAGCAATGTAAGAGTGTGCCTTTTTCCCCACACCCTCACCAACACTTATTGTTGTTTGTCTTCATAATAGCTGCCATTCTGACTGGAGTGAGATGGTATCTTAGAGTAGTTTTGATTTGCATTTCTCTAATTGCTAGAGATGGTGAACATTTTTTCATATATTTGTTGATTGATTGAATATCCTCTTCTGAGAAGTGTCTGTTCGGGTCCTTGGCCCATTTGTTTATTGGGTTATTTGTTTTTTTGGTGCTTAGCTTTTTGAGTGCTTTATATATCCTAGAGATTAGTGCTCTCTCATGTGCATGTGTAAAATTTGTTCCCATTCTCATGAATCTTCATCAGTAAAGTGGGACCTGTCATAATTGCTTCCCTGGCTGAGGTGAATGCAATAAAGACAGTGTGTGCAGAAGCCCTGATATGGTGCCTGATCTATGATGAAGCGATCCATGATGAAGCTCAAGAACATCAGCTCAATGATTAGTACTCCAAAAAAAGAAAGAAAGAAAACATATCAGCTCCTTCTCTCTCCCTTGCCATTTTGTCAATTAAAGATGGTGTTTAATGGCAACACTTCTACAAAATGCAAACATCCTGGCACAGCTGGATCATTGGACATTTTCACACCAAAATAAAACAAGCTATTCTAAAAACAATTGTCTGCTTGTAGCTGGCAGAGCCTGAAGGACACAGGTATTACATTGGAAAGCCCACCTCCTTCCCCAGCTCCCACCACCCACACATTCCATTCTGGATTGAATCCTGCCTGAGGGTTGAACACTCTTGTCCTTCTACACCAGGAGGACAGGGAAAAGGAAGACAGACAAGCATCAACGTGTACAGAAAGCTTCAACTTCCAACCTTCTCCAAGTACATTACACCCACACCCTATTTCCTGGAGAAGAGCTGGGCTTCTTCCTTTTACTCTATCTCCCCTCCTCCAACATAGGGAGAGGGAGCCAGGGAGGAAAAGAAAGCCTAATTACTTTTGAAAAGAAATCTCCATGAGATGGGCCAAGAAGAGAATAGAGTTTCAAGCTCACACAAAGGGATCAGAAGGCAAGAAGATAGCATTGCTGAGAGAGAAGAATCGCAGGTAGCTGGTTGTGGTACACCTGTAATCCCAGCAGCTCAGGAGACTGAGGCAGTGAGACCCTGTCTCTAAATAAAATACAAAACAGGGCTGGGGATGGGGCTCAGTGGTCTAGTGTACCTGAGTTCAATCCCTGGTACCTAAAAAAAAAAAAAATCACAGGTAAAATGATCACTCTTCCCTCTGTTTTCTCCCAGTGTTGCTAGTCCTACTTGCTCTTATCTTTTTTTTCCCACTCACTATTATCTAAAAGGCTAATGTAAATAAGAGGGGAGCAGGGCCAGGAGAGGACATTGGAGACTAGTGGAGCACCTCCATTCAAAGTCTCAAAGGGCACAGACGCTGCACTTATCTCACATAGCCAACTCAGCTCACAGAAGAGCCCTGACCAGAGCCCATACCATAACAACGGTGTGCTTCACTGAGATTCCGTCATTATGAGCTTAGTTGCATCCCTCCACAATCATCACAAAAATACATTGATTCCCTAGCTCCTAGTACCTGACATTCCTTGGAAGTAGGGTTTTGCAAATAAACAAGTCATTTGGGTGGGCCCTAATCCTATATGACTCGTGTCTGGAAATGTAGACACAGGTGGACATGACACAGGGAGAACTCCTTGAGAAAAGGAAGGCACACATCAGGATGGGGCATCGACAAGCCAAGAAGCACCAAAGATGACCAGCAGCCCCCAGTTGCTAGGAAACATACACATAGATTCTTGCTCATGGACCTTGGAAGGAACCAATGGTGTGGCACATTGACCTTGGACTTCTGTCCTCCAGAGCTCTTTAAATCAAACAGTATGGAGTACTTTTTGAAAGCTACCTCTGCAAACTAATACACCCTCTGGGGTATAGGCCATGAGATGAGGAATGAGGGTTCAGGACCTCTGCTGTATTCCTGGGAGGTTTGCACCAACACGCCATGGCTGTGATTCAGCAGTGGTGACCAAGGCACTCTTCTTCTTCTTCTCTGACTTCACCCCCTGAGAGGATGATTAAAATAAGTATCTGAAGTATCTGATTCACCTTTTCCCTGATCTTTTAAATCATGTCAGCCCTCCCAGGGCCCACCCTAGGAGCATGCACTGCTCAGAACGTGGTATAGACCTCAGTGATTCCTATCCTAAGCTCTGGGATCAGACAGACCTGAGTGCTAGCCCTGGTCCTCCCATATTCCAGCCATGTGACTTTGAGCATGTGACTCAGCTTCTCTCCACCTCCATTTCTGGGTGCTGAAGCTTGCATCCTGCATTGGCTCTGAGGATGCTCAGTGCAGAGTCTGTTGTACAATGAGTGTTTAGGAAACATTTGTTTGACAAATGCCTCATGGCAGTGACTGTTTTCACCCATCAATCCTGAATCTTCCCCCTTGCTCTCATTTCCCCTATTTAAAGGTGTGGCTCAAAATCCCAGGGCAAGGATCTGCTTTTGGTACTTTTATTTATAAAAACTTTCCTGACACCCTTCTGACTTTGAATTTTGGCCTTCCATGCTGTTCCTCCCAGCTTTAGTCTCCAGAGATTTTCATTTCTATAATTAAGCCCTAACCTCAAAAACTCCTACTGGGCCTACCCAGGGATACTGATAATGCAGCTATACCACCCAACCTACTCTGGAAAGCCCAGTCACCATGGAAAATGCCATTAAGAAGGTTACATAACTGTTTCCTGTGGAGGTGGGCCT
Source organism: Urocitellus parryii (assembly GCF_045843805.1). Taxonomy (NCBI): domain Eukaryota; kingdom Metazoa; phylum Chordata; class Mammalia; order Rodentia; family Sciuridae; genus Urocitellus; species Urocitellus parryii. The sequence continues at coordinate 136,133,899 of NC_135540.1, forward strand.
ATAAAATGAAAAGATGAGCAGAGGTACAAGTTGGTAGGCTTAGAGCAAATGGAATATATAATCAATTTCACTATTCAATCTAAGGTTCAGAACTTCTGATGCTGGTCAGAACAAAACAACCTTGGATCAAAGTGTTCCAATTGTCATGCTTTGGCAAGCACAATGCAGAGACCTAATTGTGCATCCTGCGTGCTTTGAAGTGTCGAAGACTACACCTCCCTCAAACACACAAGGGGCCTTGTCAGAACAGATAACTGACTGACTCCCACAGACAAGGGCTATGTGAGTCACCTTGGGGAAATCAAGACCCCAGCTGCTGAGAAGCACAATTTCAAAGCTGAGAGTTTGCTGGAGACAATTTTGTGCACAGCAGAGAGAATTTCTGCTGGCTTCAGCTCAGTCTGTGCAGAGCATCAAACCAGTACTTGTATGAAGCTGCCTACAACAGGAGTTCCCTGTTGCAGGAGATCCTGCCCCCCAGGGTACAGTTAGAAATGTCTGCAAACACGTTTCTGTTTATCACAACTTGGGAAGGAAGCACTATTGGCATCTAGTGGATAGAGACCAGGGATGTTGCTGAACAAAGCACAGAATAGCCCTGAAGAACAAAAAATCACCCAGCCTTAAGTGTCAATAGTACAACAGTTAAAAGCCATTGTCTCATTGCAGGAACCAGTAGGATTTCCATGGCTAGCACGACCCATAGGGGTCCTTACTACCCATGGTCTGGCCCCAAGTCGGTTGACAGGCCTCATCATTGATGAGAACATTTAGTTAAAAGGATGAACTTCTAAGCTCTAATCCATGTTATTTCACTTCCCAGTGTAGGGAAGACACTCCACTCTCTATGATTGCCTTTTCCTCATCTACAAAATAGACATAGTAATTGTGTTAGTCAGCTTTTCATCTCTGTGATCAAATGCTCAGAGGGGGAGGAAAGGTTTATCTTGGCTCACTGTTTCAGAGATTCCGTCTAAGTTCATTGCTCTGGGACCAAGGTAAAACAGATCATCATGGCAGGAAGGCATGGAAGATGGAAGCTGCTCCATTCATGGTGGCCAGGAAGCAGAGGGTAGGGACAGGGACCAGAGAGCAGATGTCCCCTTTTAGGCCACATGCCCAGTGACACACCTCTTCCAGCCACGCTTCACATCTGCCGACAGTTACCACCCAGTCAGTCCATTCATTCTAGGATGGACTGATTCAGTTATAGCTTTCACGATCCATTCATTTCACCTTCAATATCCCTGCATTGATACATCTTATTTCCAAATCACAAGAGTAATAAAACTTGTCCATAGAGTTGTTTAAGGACCAAATGAACTGCAAGAAAATAGTGCATATAAAGTACTTCATTAAGTACCTAACTCTTAAGAAGCAATGTTATGAAGATTTTTTTAACCTCTGCTTTATTTTTATTGTTATGTAATTATTTATTGTTATGTAATCTGTTTTTGCTTCACCTGACTGAGAAGCCCTTCTCCCTCCCACCCTCCCACCTGTGATCATTCCATCTTCCCTCAAAGTTCAGCTCAAATGCTATTTCCCTTGGGAAACTTCCTCAGATCTACCCATGAGACAACTTGGCCCTTCCTCTAGGGTCCCTGGCCTCTTATTTTTCTTTGTACCCACCCTGATGACTTAGTTAATCACCCAGCCTCTAAATGCCAGTAACACATCATATTACCTGTGTACCCTCACCAAGCCACAATGAATACTTTTTAATTAAATTTCAGTCTGTAGTTCTAGGCATTTCTGCTGTTTCTGATCATTCTGAGAGCTCTTCCTTACTCCTCTGATTTTCTGCAACAAATAATAACTCATCCAAAATGCTGAGGTCATCTCCAGTGGTGAATGTCTCTCAGAAGTTGACTATGGGTCCAAAGACCTATAAAACATTCTGAGATGAACTTGGGAAGACCAAATACCAAAGTAGATAATCTTTGGAGAGGCATGAAGACCCCCACATTCACTAACCCTCATTAACCCAAGGGACAGAATTAGTTTACATGCAATTCAAAGAAATCAAATTAGCCTTTCCTATGAACGATCTTTTTGATATCCAACCCCATTAGGGAGATACCAAAGTTATTCCAGTTATAATTTCTGGGCCAATGTTACACGGCAAGAATGACTAGGCAGGCACGTTATCTGACCTAACATCTGTGCTTCTAATCACTCTGATCATCTTTCAAACATTAAGTGACTTGGCACTGTTAAATGAAAAATAACAGAAACTATACTTCCAACAAAAATTTAAGAACAAGTCTGATTTGTAGAACTCCTAACAAAACTATTCTAGGTTGAAGGTGGAGGACTTCCTGAATCACTCACCTGTTACCTGCTTCCCACTTCAGGTGTCTTTAGAGGAATTCTGAGAATCAGATGATTACACCTTTATATCCTGCAGATGTGGAAATGAGCCTAGATCTCAGAAGGTGAAGTGCTAAATGACGTGCTAAAGTTCCTACAGCTTGAAAGTGTCAGGGCCAGGAATTCTAGGTCTCCTGGCCCTGAATCCAAAGTTCTTTTGACAGAATATTGATCCGTGTTTTTGACAAGTCTTTCTTATTAAGAAGCACAGAAATAAAAGATAATCTCAAAATTCCACAAATATTTACTGTATTTCATCTGACCTAAGATGCCATTGGGTACAATACATATCCCAGTTCGAGGTGTTGCTGGTTCTGGATGTCAGGATCAAGGGCATGGCAGGTATCTGTCAGAACAGTGGTTTTACTGATTTTTGGTCGCTCCTTTAGCCCTTCAGCACTCTAATACAATGGTCCTAATCTTCTTTGGTAATAAAGTCTCCTTTGTAATCTAATGAAAGTTATGGAAATTCTAGCTAAAAAAAAAATGCACTTACAATACAGCTTTAGATGTAGTCTGGTGGTCCTATGACACCTTTCCACAAAACCCATAACTTTATGCATTCTGTATTAATCACAATTTCCACTTCTAGTTCTTTCCTACTTACTTTGTTCTGATCAAAAGGAATCTATTCTCCATCTTACAAACGCAAAATTAGTTTTGTGTTAATTTTGGATGGAAGGGCAACCTTATGAAATAGGAGTCACATAACAATGTGTTCTTAAATTTTCAAATTAGAAATCCTAAAAGGCAAAATCAAAATAAATAAAGTGAACAGTATTCTGTTCTGTGATTTGATTACATTACTATTAATCAAGTTCCTCTGTTAATGAACATTTAGATTATTTCTAGTTCTTTTTTATCCCAAACAATTCTGCAGAGAACATTCTTGTACATGACTGACTGTCCTTTACTGGGTGAGCAATAAACTTTATTTCATAACCAAAAAAAATGAAGAAAGTGAAATCGTGTTTGAAATTAATGGCAACCCACTCAGAGAAAAGAATTATTCCACTGACTTTTAGAACAAATGTTCAGTATCTTCCCAAAGACAAAAATGACAACTGAAAAGGAATTGTAAACTCTTTTAGTAATTATACTGTTTCTATTAATTTTTCAATGCTATTTTGAAATTATAAGTCTTTCACAAGTGTTTCTGGAGATTTTCTTTGTCTGGATTTCTACTAGCTTTAGAGTAGAAAACCCCAGAAGGTGTTCTCATAAGTTGGAGAACTCCAAATCTAGGCTAGTCTCCCAATCAGCTTTGGCTGTGGCAAGGTAATTAAGAGCAAACATATGTTGTCATAGCAATTAGTTTTTCCTGGAGAAAACAGGCTTGTTGCCAATGATAAAAAGAATTTTTCCATTCACATGATATGTCCTGTATTCTTTTTAAGAAATGTTTCCTTGGTCTTAGTGTTGGGTGGCCAATTTATCTTGGTTTGTGCAGTAATTTTCTGGTTTTACCTGGAAGTCTGTGACCCAGGAGAGCCCTCAGGTCTGTCAGAATCAGGGCTGTTGTCACCACCATGCCAGCTGCTCACTGTCCTTGTCCTAGACTGGTGCTCTCTGTAAAGCCCTCCTCCATATTGACTAAGAATGACTTTGATTAACTCCTCCAGAAAAGTTGTCACCATGCCAAAATGCCTCTTTTCCAACCCCATAGTTTTCCTTTGAAAGAAGGGGAAGAGAGCTGGGGGTGGGAGAACAGGGACTTTCCGTCTATTCCACACAACCCACATTGTCATATTAGAAGCATGATTTCTTTCTTTCCCATGCACCTATGTTTTTCATCGCTCTTAACAGTCCCACTTGCCTTCCCAAATAAGTCAGCCACCACCAAGGTCCTATTTCATTGGAATAGGAAAAAATGAACAATTCTCACATCTTTTTGAGGGGGTATCTGGAGCAAAGTAGGGGTGAGTTATAAATCCCTGAAAGCATCATGCGTGAAGTTATTTTGAGATGGAGCAAGGCCTGTGATGAAGGAAGGTTGTGTCAGCCAGCTTTTTTTTTTCCACTTTGACAATTACCTGAAAAAAAAAAAAAAACTCAGAGGAGGCAAGATTAATTTGGGCTCATAGTTCATAGTTTCAGCGGTTCGGACCATGGCCAGCTGGCTCCATTGCTTCAGGCATGAGATGAGGCATAGCACCATGGTAGAGCCTGGCAGAGGAAAGTTACTCAACTCACTGAGCTGGGAGCAGGGAGAGAGGAGCGAACCAAAACAAGGAAAGCCAGGGCATGCCCCAGGGCCTGCTTCCTCCAAGCATGCTCCACGGCCTGTAGTTTCCACCCCCTCCCACTAGTCCATTCAGCCACCGGTGGATTAATCCACACTGAGGTCAGAGCCCTCATAATGTTATCACTTCCCCAAACCCCATCTCTGACCCAATCTTCAAAACATGAGACTCAGGGGGACTTTCCAAGTCTAAACCTTAACACAATTGGAGGCTGGCTTTTGAAAAAGGAAAAGAAAGGAGAAAGCATTCAGTGGCAACAGGGAAACCAAAACCCGACGGCCTGTCCAAAAAAGTCATAACCCTCTAGGGCCTGGGTGAAGAGATCATCATGACCAGCCAATGGCCAGGACGGCACGGAGTCCAGAGCACTCAGAAGAGCTCGGGGAGCAGGGTGTGGAGAGCTCTGTGAAAACAGGGTATGGCCACCACTGCTTTCGCTGGATTTTAAAACTTTTACTAGAGAAAATTACAAACATAATTACAAACAAGGATCAAGAGACTCATATAACGAAATTCTGTGTGTCCATTTCCAGCTTTCAAAAGTAGTGAATTCACGGGGAATCATTTTCATTCTTACCCCACCAATTCCCATATCCCCAAATTTCTAAGCAGATCCCATTTATACTGTGTTTTTTAAAAATATTTCAGTGTATATCTCTCAGAGAGAAGGCCTCTTTTTCCAAACATGTTCACAATACCACGACATGTCTAAAAAAATAATGACAACCCCACTGTATTATCAAATATCCAGCCCGCTCATTCATCCATATCTTTGTGGCAGAAGTTAACATGTCTCTTCATTTCTTTTTATCTATAGGTTTACTCGGCCTCTTTTGTTTTCCCTAATAATTTGTTGACATAACATGTAACTTTTTGGGTAAGGCTTCTCACTCTACATTTGGCCAAGGGCACCCCATAGGTATTGTTTAGCGTGTTCCTCTGTCTCTTGTATTTCCTGGAAACTGTTGTGTAGATTTAATGATTTGATCACATTCAAATTTTGTTAATTTTTATGATATGGTGAGGTTCCATTAGGTAGCACCTAATACCTAATTACCTCTATTTATATGATGTTAAGATGGATCCATGGGTATCAGTGTCACCAGCCAAATCCATCTCTCATAATATTCTCCATTAGCTTTTCACCTATTGATTTTATTACTATTAATAATAATAATAATCTTTATTTTAATTTCCTCCTTAATTTATAATCAGGAATACTTTTATAAAGAAAAAGAAACTTTCTAACATCGACTACTTGGTTGTCTTGAGTTAATGTTTGACTAAAAAGACAGGGAAAATGATTCATCTTTCCTTTTATTTACTAATTTTCACAATAATTAATGGAATCCCTAGAATTCTCCAACTGTAACAGTGAATCCTCTACTTATCTAAAATAACATTATGAGTTCAAGGAATTTTTACATACAGGATGTATTTCAATGTATTGCAGCTATTCTTTCCTTTGATGTTTAGGTTGCTCATCTTTAGACCTTACAAACTACTTCCCATTGCTCTTAAGTCATTTTAACATGTCCCCAAGGGCCTCTGGTATTCCCTTGCCTTCTGAGGTGAAAAGATGGTCCAGAATTGTCTTATGCATTTCCTATCCCACACATGTAATGATCTACTTCTGGAAGAAGCCTCAGTTTCTCAGTAAGAAATAGTATTTGGCAACAACAGTTGGATAGGAAATGCGCTCATTCCTACAGGTTGATCATTCTTCCCAACCTTTTTCACTTAAATAGAATTATTTTTCTATTTAAGAAAAAACAAATCAGGAGTTCATTTTACTAATATTTTTCTCTTTACTGAGGAAAAACTCAGTTCCTAAAGGAAGTGCAATTATAACTTCCAATACATACATAAGCGTATGCATGCTTATGTGTATGTGTGTATATGTATATAAACGTCTATTCTATATGGCAAAAAAGAGACATGGACAGGGACTTCATTCTCATGACAGAAGAAAGAAAGGCCCCAGTGGAAGGAGTAAAGAGAAGATACTGGAGGAAGAAAGGGAAAATGGGGGGAAGGAAAAAAATTAAGAAAGGAAACTTCACATGAATATAAAATTTGAGGTCTCATGCATGAGGTGAAGATGTTCAGGTACCAGAAAACAATTTCCTGAAAGCAAAAACTCCAAAATCATATTTCTCAATCATTTCCCACAATAATAACATTGTTGTAAGTACTCACTATATAAATTCATCGATTATCATAGCAACCTTAAGAGGTAGACATTATTATTATTATGTCCATCTTATCAAAGAAAAATTGGAATATAATAAGGGTGAGCCACTGGCTTAAGCTGGAATTACTGATGAATCAAAGCCAATATCCAACCTGGACAATCTGAGTTTCATAATGATGACACATGTCTTTCAAAATAAGATATGAAACATCAACACATAGGGGGATATAGCTCAGTTGGTAGGTGCTTGCCTCGCATGCACAAGGCCCTCAGTTCAATCACCACAAATATATATATATATATATATATATATATATATTATAATATTTTATATATATAATATATATAATATTTATAATATTTTATATACATATTATATAATAAAAATTTAAAAATCTTCTTAAAAAAAGACCAACACATAAATATGTAAATATTCACACATGCATTTATGACTTGGAAAAGAGAAACTGTAACAAACTCAAGCTAAAAACATCTCATTATAAAATGGAATTTTGGAAACACATGAAATTTTTATACAAATTAATAGCATTTATAAAAGTAGGAAAACTTACAGGGATTAGAATTAAAACAGAGAGAGAGAGAGAGAGAGAGAGAGAGAGAGACTTATTCATTTATCCATCTATTCATTCCACAAAAGAGGACACTGAGAGATAGAGACCTTAACTTCATAAAGTCACTCACCCTAAGACATCTACAAATTCAGAATTGTATAGCCCAAAGACTTTGAAATGGGCCTTTAGCTTTGAGGAACTCGGTGTGACTGAGCTGACGGGTGGATGGTCTTGAAATGGGATCCAGGTTGTCTCTTCTCAAGGTGCAGCACTGTGTTATCCATGAAGCTTTCCTTCTGAACTTAGAATTCAATCCTCTTGTTCCATTACAATAAGCTAGAAATAGTCCCTTTGTCCCAAGTAGTTTCTGCCTAATGGGTGAGAAGGGGGAATCCCTCATGCAAGCCAGAGCAGGTGCAGGAAGTTATCCGCCTCCTTCCTTCTTCCCCAAGGGCCAATCATCACAGCTTCAGTGGAGGATGCCTGAGAAGCAGAGCCTGCAGCTGGGCAGCCCTAACTGCCAAGAGTGTGTAAACCCAAAATGGAAGCTGGAGGGAAAATAAGGCAGGCTCAGCACATCAATCCTCCCACTTGCTCCCCATCAGAACCGGGGAGAGCAGACGTAAAAACATCACCAGCTGGTGTGTTTCCTGGCAGAGACATCAGCCACAGCCTCGCTGGCCCCCAGACACACTCGTACAGCAAACAACTTCCATCTGTGGCTCTGTTTCCTTTATTGACTGGGGCTAATAGGCAGGGAAGAGAACAGACCAATGTTTCAGAGGCCCATGGGACCTGGGCGCTGCCTCCAGCAGGACAGGATTGATGGATGGTAGACTGACAGTCAACAGATGAAACCTCATGATGCCAGTAAACCCAGCTATGAAATGAGCAAGTGCTCCTCCAGGCACCACCGCTGCAGTGCCTGCCCTCACCTCCCAGCTCTGCCCACACTCTACCTTCCAGAGCCTAGGCACATCAGCTGGGCTGGGAGGACGAGCAGGACACCTTAGACAAGGGAGCATTAGGAGAAGCCAAGGCCTGCCTGGGAGGGTTGGGGACAGAGTGGGAAAGACCTGCCCCTCCAGGCTTCCTCGGTCTTCCATCCCTGGTGGGTCTAGCTATGGATTTTGGTCCCTTGTAGTCCACTGAAGAAACCACAGGCTCTTACATGGTCTTTTCTGAATAATCTTGAAATGAGCAAAGCAAAAAGAGAGAACTGAGAGTTAGCTTTCCTTCCAAGACTTGATGCAATTTTGTTTGCTTTTACCATTCCTCTATTCTCTTCCTCTTTGCTTCTATTTTAGACAGCCACCTCCCGTCTGCCTCTCCAGGAGGACTCCAAATAGCAAGGTAAAAGAGTCACAGTGGTTCCTTCCCCATTTCAATTCCCCATGGCTTTTCAACCCCCAATTCAAGTGCCAGGCACGACAAGAAGGGAAGGTGGTGAGCTGTTCTCCTGGTCCCAACTCAGGATGCAAGTCGTGTATTCCACGTCCATCCTTCCACAAACACTCACTGAGAACCTCTTATTTAAAATGGAAATAGTAAATTAAAAAACAAGTTAGCTCACTCTTTCAAATCAGCAAATGAATAATGAGAGACCTATTCACATTACAAAGCAGAATTTGTTTTTGTTGTTGATGATGATTATCACTATTATCCATTTATTGTCTTACTTTAGTAATTCTCAGAAAAATCGAAGTTCATGTAGAATAAAAGTTGCAAATGGCTGAAAATCACCACAAGACTGACAAGGATCCAAGGGTCAGTGGCAGAGTAGGGTGTGCTAGTGATTACCAAGCCAATCCTTGTGGGGCAGGTCAATGGAAATGCACATGGTGTGGCCTCTGGAGCTAACCCACCCAAGGACCGTGTCAATTTCTCTGATCTTGTCAAGTCACTTGTTTGTTGGTCTCATTGCATCCAAATCCCTGTCTCAGTGTTTGAAACTTGAAGATGTTCAATAAAAGAACCCTCCTCCCCAGGCACACCCCCACACTCATTTTCCCTCCAATTAAAGGACATCGTCGTACATATCTCTATTATATAACACTTTTTTATATAAATATTTTATTAATTGTTGGTGAATCTTTATTTATTTTGATGTGGTGCTGAAAATCACACCCAGTGCCTCACACATGCTAGGCAAGCACTCTACCACTGAGCCACAACCCCAGCCCCTATTATATAACACTTTTAACAATACATTTCATTTTCCAATTACTGGTCTATGTCTCCCATTAAATTATGAGCCATCAGAGAAACGAAGCCATGTCTTACGTATTTACCTGATAACTAAGAGTGCACAGTAGTTACTCAATTCACCAGTTTTCAGATGGTCGAGTTTTAAATCTCTCCACTTACTTAAGGGTCAAAAATGACATCTAAAACATTGCCACAAGCAGTGGATAACTTGGTGCTAAGCCCTGCGCTACAGCAGACTTGTCAGAGGGGTCAAGTTCAGAGGTGAAGGAAAAGATCAGATGGAGGAGCCCTAGGAGAGTTTCATGGTGGAGGCAGCTCCTGAGAAGGTGCTGTAAGATCCTGCAGCCCTAAGTGGAGTGAGGAAGTCACTTGAGAAAGGATGAGAACGGGCGACACTGGGGGCAGAGGTGAGCATGCCTCAGCGAAGAGGGAAGGAGCTAACGGGCTCAGAACCCAGAAAGCAAGGGCGCCTGCAGTTGATGTCCTGGGAATGGGGAAGCACTGGGAGGTAAGAGGAGCGGAGGGGCTTGGCGTTCCTGTTGCAAGGCCATGGACATAAGGTCTGAAGCCTCCCAACCTCTGGGACATTCTGAAAGATTCAGGCTGCTTCTCGAGTTGTTGGGAAAGGGAGCTCATGGGAAGGGAAGGGAACCCCAGAGCTTCCTCGTGAGGGGTTAGGCACCACTGGGAGTCAGCGTCCATCCTGCTGGAGCCGTGTTCACAGCAGGAGGCCAACCTGAGCTCCTGGAGGACCAGCATCCCAGCCCAGGGATGAGAGACTCCGGTGCGGTCTGCTCAATGACATCCCCACCAGCACGGGGCCACTAAAGGTCCTTGAAGAAGGAAAGATGAAGGACGTGTTGAAATGTGTCTGGGGAAGGATCACGTGTTAGTCAGCTTTCCATTGCTCTGGCAAAATTCCCAAGAAAAGCAACTGAAAAGAAGAAAGGTTTCTCTTGACTTTGCTGTCAGAGGTTCAGGTCACGGCTGCTGGCCCTGGCCCTTGGACCTCTGGCAACACAGTACATCGCGGCAGGAGCGCACGGCAGAGGAGGGCTTCTCGCCTCACGGCAGCAAGAAAAAGGAAGGGGCTGAGGTCCCAGCATGTGTCCCTTCCAGGACACAGTGACCCATGTCCTCCCACCAGGCCCCACCTCCTAAAGGGCCCACCATCTCCCAGGGTGCCACCGGGTGGCCACCAGAACTTCAGAGGACCCACTCCATAAAAGGACATTGTGTCAGAAATACAGGTTATTTTTTTCTTTTTTAATGAGCTACAAACATGGGAAAGGCAGACAAATTTAAAAGGTAATTGTCCATTTTGTGTGCAAGTACACTCACACATGTGTCACATTCTGCTCACTCACAACCCTGTGAGGCACATCTCACACCCATTTCATGGATGAAGAAATGCCAGGCGGTGACATCAGTGGCTCTCTCAAGAGCACAAAGCTTGCAAATGGCCCAGCTGACCTCGGCCCCAGCGCTGCTTTCTCAACTCACTGTGCACATCTTTGAATCAAGTTGTCCGTCTCCAGAGGAGCTGAGCTGCTCAGAACACAGAACCTAACTCAGAGGGGCAAAGGGGACAAAAAGCAGACAATGCCACTGAAACCCACAGAAGCAAAAATGGGTGATCTTGTGAGTGGCTGGACAGGGGTAAGCTGCATCTTGGCTTCTTTGGTTAGAAAAACCAGTGCCCTCGCTAGCCGCAGGTTTCTATGGAAGGAACAGGAAGATCTGGGAGAGGAGCTCGTTTCAGAACTTGTGGAAGTCACAATTGCTCAGGTGACCTGCAAATGCCTGGCACAGAGTTCAATTTGTTACCATTTGCAAATGACTAAAAAGCTTTTCCTTCTTCTGTGAAGGTTTGAAAATGGAACAAACCCAGAGGACACCATTCTCTGCTCACGGCTGTAACCTGCAGCTGGGTGTTCTTATGAGCACAAAGAAAAGAAAGGTCATCTTTCCTTTCCAGCAGAGAAAGTAAATTGTAAGCTGTTTTGAAATATGCTGGTGCTATTTTAAGCCTGACCACACATCCATGTATCTTCTAGTTTAGCTTGTAGTTTGTATAGACACAGTAACTCCAAACTGAGAATGTCTCATTATTCTACATGCCACTGGACAAGGTGCCAAAAGACCAGACTCAGCCAGGCCACTAATCAGAAGGCGAAGCTCAGATGAGTGATGTGACCTTGCTGGCCTTCCTTGCCTACATCTCAGGAGCATTGACATTCAGGCAAGCGCTTTGCAACTTACAGAGACTCACGTCCATGTAGGCTGTTATCATCAGTCTGTATAAAACAACAATTGTACTTATTTTATCTCCAGTTTGTAATTCCATGCCATCATCAAGCCGCATCTGTTCTGGTCTGTAGCCCTTGGGACCTGTGTGGTCAGTTACAGTGAAGCTGGAGAAAATCTGATACAAGGCAGGCAGGACCTAGAAGTCCCCAAATTGTCATGAAGCCTTTATTTATGGAATAGGGCTAGTCAGGGTTTTTGCATCTGAGTGCAGCAGCAACCCCTACAACTTTGGAAAATAAAGAAATAGAACAAGGTGATTATCATAATCACTGATGTCAGATGAGACAATGATTTAGATCATGTCTCTGCTATATAGTAGATGAGCAACATATCCTTTCCTGACCTCAGTTTTTTTCCACTAAAAATATAAGCAATTAAAGATAATCACATTAACGAGTGTATTTAAAGCAGCTGAACGAGTGTCATTTATTTAGAAAATGCTAACTAAATGTTAATTCCCTCTCCCACGTATATATATGCCCTTTCTTCCATGATGTATCAAAACAGAAATTACATTATCCAGGCCATATCTTTGCAAATTAACAAGTACTGGGTTTCTTGGTTGGTGGGTTGCTCAGACCGGTTTTGAATCACAATTCCCCCATCTTACCCTTCTGTGTAGCCAGGACTACCTGTGCGCATCACCACTGTGCAGCTAGGACTTTCTTTTAGATATCTAGTGCATATTTTGCCTGTCTTTGTGATATCCTTAGAGCTACATTTGTCTACATGTCTCTGTGATCTCCAGGAGCTGGAATCTGCCCTCCCATACTGGCAGACAGAACACCCAAAAGAAAAAAAAGAAAAAAAGAAAAACCCAGTTGAAATCCAAAGACATTCTTTATAAAACAAGACCTGTCTTGCTTTGTTTCAAGTAAATGTCCCTCCAAGCAGGAAGCTCAGTACACAGATCCAGCTTCAGGCAAAGTATGGTTTAGTTTCTGGTTTCAGAAAACCCACTGTGCTTCTTGGTGAACAATTCCAAGAATTGTCCCAATTTCTCTCACTCATGTTGACAGGGAAAGACCATCTGATCTAGTACCTTTCATTCTCATCTAGACCAATTCTACCTACCATGCAACACCAACAGGAGGTCGGTGACTGGTTCCTGCTCTCATTGTCCTTGAACAGCTCTTTCATACTATGTTTCTTCCTGACCTGTCCCAGTACCATGTCACCTCACACAACCCCACCCAACGAATTGAGAGATGCAATGTAGACCCCTTTGACTCCCCACTTACACATACAAACTGTATTTATTAATGCAATATCACCTCACCTGTGTTGAGCTCTGTGCTGGATGCTCTGTGATGTCATCCAGTCCACATAAGAGTCCTCCATGTGGAGAATAGGATCATCATCCCCATCTCACCAACCAAGGAACTAAGATGAGGCTTCCTCCTCTCATAGCAGAAGAATCCAATTCAAACCCAGACTGCCTGGCTCTGGATCCTGGCACTTAAAGGTCATATTGCAGTGTTAATTCTGCCACTGTCAGGAAATTACATGCTCTTCTTCACCTTTCCATCAAAGGGCATCCCCGCCATCCCTGTCTCTCGTCCCCCAGACTCCCAAGGAATACTTTTTAAATTAGCTTCCCCTTCTCCTTTCAGCATTTTCAACCACTGCTCTTCTATCAGTCTCCTACTCGTATGAAATCACTCTCACATTGAACAAGATGTCCCTCAACCCTCTGTTCACCTCTTGCTCTGCACCTTCTGCCTTTACTTTACTACCAAGCTCCTTGGAAGATCTGTCAGCATGCGAGATCTCCAGTTCCTCTTCCCCCTCACTTTTCCAGCTAACCAAAGTTCAGATTCTTGATAATACCCATCCAGTAAGGTCTTCCAGCTAAAGTCACAAATCCATCCACACAGATAGCTGCAAATCAGAGTGCCTCACCACCGCAGCTCCAAACCTGTGTACTTAGGACCTAATGGCATCTCCACTGGTGTATCTCATTGACATGTCTCTCAAGCTTGACCTGGTTCTCTCAGCTCCCCTCACACCCTCAACTTCTCTCTCTCCAAGGTCACCATCATTACTCAGCTGCTAAATCCAATATTCTCCAAGATTCTTCCTTTCTTCTCAGATACTAATGAGAGTCACTTGAACAGCAATTTATGATGTGTTTACCTAAATATATAATTCAGATCCTTTTGCTCCTGTCTATCTCCACTAAGCTCTCCAAGTCCCACCTGACAACATCTCTCTCCTGGACCACAGTAAGAGCCCTCCACCTGGTGCCCCTCCATCCATGTCTGCCTCCTTACAACCTACTTTTTATCCAACCACAAAAGAAGCATATTCAAGTATAAATAAAAGTATGTCACTTCCCTATTTCGAATCTTTGGTGGCTTCTAATTGCTTGTAGAATAAAACCCTGATTCCTCAAATCCCTGCTGATTTGGCACCTCTTACACCATATACAGAAATGGATTCAAAATAGCATATATATTTAAATATAAAAAGCCAAACTTAAAAATTTAAATATATGCCAAAGAACATATCTTTATGAATTAGGGTGGAGAATGTTTCTTAAACAAGACATATAATAAATCCTGTAAAATGAAAATATGAGTCATAGGAGGTATTCAACATGTAAGATCTATAGGAGCTCTTTAATATTAAGTATATGTAAGTATATTATTATATGTAAGTATATTAATATATGTAAGCATATTATTACATATCTAAGTGTGTTTATATATATATAAACAAAGAAGAATATATATAATAATGATTACATAAGAAAATGTATTTTTAAAACAAGAACCAACAAAGGATTACTATTCAGAATATAGGAAAATTTCCACAGATTAATAAAAAAAAATACAAACATCCCAAATAGAAAAATGGAAGTGAGTCATAAATAAGTATTGCATAGAAAACATGAATTGCTGGGCTGGGAATATAGCTTAGTTGGTAGAATACTTGCCTCACATGCACAAGGCCTTGGGTTCAATCCCCAGCACCACAATAAATAAATAAATAGATAGTCAATAAGCACATGAGAAGATGCTTAAACTTATTAAGACCACAATATGGTCACATTTCACACTCACTAGTTTGGCAAAAATTGAGAAGAAAATACTAAGTGTTGGTAATTGGTACAACTGTTTAGGAAAACAATTTAAATTAAGTTGAGCATGTAGATAATCCCAGGTCTTTAGATTCACTATGGTTTCTGCTTAGCACATGCATTCTCAAGTTGTCTGTCTAGAAAACTCTTATTCTGCGTTCAAACTTTACTTAGATAGCATCTGCTTACTTGAAATCTCCTCAGAAGGCTGGGAACATAGCTCAGTTGGTAGAGTGCTAGGCTCCCATGCACCAGGCCCTGGGTTCTATCCCCAGCACAAAAGAAAAAGAAAAGAAAAAAGAAAGAAAGAAATCTCTTCAAATTTCCAGATACAAAAATCCATCATTTCTTCCTTCTTGTTGAAGGTTGCATGATCCCAAATTACACTGTGTTTTAATTATGTACTACTGTACTACACATTTTTCCAAATAGCCTGGAACTTCTAGAAAGCATGTGTTTTCCATCTCACCACCCCAGGGCTCCACACATGGCAATAAGGAACAGGACTTTTGCTTCCTGTGTCCCTTTCCATACCCCACACCCCTGCCATTCTATGGTAGCTGCAAATGGAGGTCTGAACCCCTAACCTGGGAAAATCTTCAGGTTGCTGCCCCCTCTCCTGTCTGTCCCTCAGCTTCCCACATTTCAACACACACAGTTCTGATGCAGTTTCACAGGACACAACCCCAAAGCCAAATTAAATGGTCAACGGAATCTGCCCACACTTCGAGTGAAACCTCAGTCAAGAATATCTCACTTGTGAGTGTTTTTAGACTCCAAAACAAGTTTTCATTTTAGAAGGACACTTGATGCCTACTTCTCCAGACCCCTGTGGAGACATTTGGTCATCCAGGACTTGGACGAAGATGACTTCCTGCCATGGATTGAGATGTGTATTTGTTGTCTGGCAGCTTCCTGACCCATGCCTTCTGTCCCTCCATCCCCAGGGACCTTGCCTTGAGTAGCAGATGTGGACAAGGCTGTATTGATTCTGTTGTGCTGCTGCCTGTATCATTTGGCTATGTTTGTGGTCAGCCCAGCTGAAGCCAGTGGGCAGGTATGGCACTTGGGAAATCAGCCGTTGCTTTCCAAGCCAATACCTGGGGCTTGTTGGCAAAAGAGAAAGAACATTACAGAAAAAGCACTATGGTAGATTTGAGGCTCCAAGGCTCCACCATTTGTTACTTTTCCCAAAAATCAACCTCCCTGGACATCATTGTGTCTGACTGGAAAGTGGTGGCTACCCTGCCAATTTTCTTGGGATCGGGGAGAGTTTTCAGAATTAAACATGTGATGAATTTAAGATTCCATTCAAATATTAATATTAGCCTAGATTTTTAATGTCTCCTTTGTGTTAGAAATGACTCTAAGAGCTTTATATTTGTTGATTTACTACCAGCAATTGAATTTAAGTATTTTGAGTACCATTTTGAATATGAAAAAAAAAAGAGGCACAAAGGAAACTAATTAAGAACTCGCTTAGATGATACAGCCAGTAATGCAAGATCCAGGATCTGAGACCAGACCAGGTCTTAACCATGATACCACTGAACATCCTAAAGTTGCTTCTCTGTGGCTTTAGATTTGCTTTTAATAATATCCATAGCACCAAGAAATCACTTCCTTACCCATGCCTCAATAAAAACACTTGCCATCTTGCTGTAATTTGGGCATTATATATGTATCTCCCTCACTAGACTGTGAGCTCCTGGAGGAAGGGAGCCACATTACATCCATCAGTAATAGTCCCAGCCCTGTGTGCTGTGCCTGGCTTATCAAACGTCACTCTCTAGAGATTTATTGGGCTAGAAACATAAGGAAGGGAAGGAGTAAAGGGTGGGTGAATAAAATGGATGATGGATGGATGGATGGTGGTGGAGAAGTGGGTGGGTAAGTGGGTGGTTGGATGAATGGATGGGAGGTGGGTGGATAGAGAGAGAGTGGAAGAGTAAGCAGGTGAGGCTTCATGAGTGGATGGATGGGTGAAGGATTAGATGACTCCCATGGAAAGTTTTACAGGGAGGTATCTGGTCATCTTGAAACTCTATCTTTTCTCCATCTTCACTGCATATGCCCGTAATCTTTAATTATTTTCTATCTTGAGCTATAGGGAACCCATTTACTATTCTCATAGTTTTAAATTAAATAAACAATGATATGGACAGGACACAAGAAATGAGACTGAACCAAAAAAGGAGAAAAAATTTCCACTTCATCTTAAAGCAGGGTCTATTCTAGAACCTTGCCTAGCACCTTGCCTTCTTTGAGAAATTTTAAGAGTAAGAACTGGGTTTTGAACATCTTCAAATCCCCAGCATACCTACTGCAAGGCAAAAGTAGATAGTCAATAAATCTCAGATCAAACTAATAAGTCGGCCAGGCCCCCGGCCCCTCTGTGGCCTCTTCTGTCCTGCACAGCAGGTGTATCCTGCTCATGCATCTCCCTCCTTTGGAGGAAGGTGGAGCCTGCAGCCACTCATCTTCGAGTGCAAGTACAACCAGCATAGGAACCTCTCCTTGACTTCCATGTGAAGGTCTTCCCTCCCATAGAAAAAACTTCTTTATTTAAAGTATCTGCCAATTTCCCCTTTGGGAAGAGTCTCATGAA
The DNA here is from genome assembly GCF_045843805.1 of Urocitellus parryii. Taxonomy (NCBI): domain Eukaryota; kingdom Metazoa; phylum Chordata; class Mammalia; order Rodentia; family Sciuridae; genus Urocitellus; species Urocitellus parryii. The sequence continues at coordinate 136,151,489 of NC_135540.1, forward strand.
GTTGTCCCAGAAGCCTCCATCTTCCAAAATGGCTACTGCAAAATGACACCCAGTGGAAGCTTCCCTCCTCTTGTGGGAGGTCAGGCTTCTTCTCCATTCCCTCTCTTCTTCTCTCCTGCTGGGGTACATGCACCCTTGCCTTCCTTGGTTTCTTCTCTCTGAGAACACAGGAGTATAGGGGAGGGGAAGGCAAGGTTACTGGAGGAGAAATGGAGGAAGAAGAGGCACGGAGGAGGGGGGCAGATAAATACACCGTACTAACATTCATCCAGAACTTGCTCTGGTGTGAACGCCCTTACCAAAACTACTCATGTTAAAATAATCTCCATCATGAAGTAAGAGGTGGGACCAGGTGGGTTCTTTAGAAAGTAATCTGTTTTAACTCTGGAAAGCAGTTCAGAGAGTTCTCCGAAAACTTGACCCAGTTATCCCACTCCTCAGTTTATACCCAAAGGACTTAAAATCAGCATTGTTTATGGCAATCAATGTTTACCACATCAATGTTTATGGCAGCTCAATTCAAAATAGGCAAGCTATGAAACCAACCAAGGTGCCCTTCAACAGATGAATGGATAAATAAAATTTGGTATATATACACAATGGAATATTGCTCAGCCATAAAGAAAAATGACTTTATGACTTTTGCCAGGAAATGGATGGATCTGGAGACTATCCTGCTAAATGAAATACGCCAATCCCCAAAACCAAAGGCTGAATGTTCTCTCTGATATGTGGCTAACAAACAACAAGGGAATGGGGGAAGAGAAGAATAGAAGTTTATTGGATCAGACAAAGGGGAATGAAGGGAAGGGAGTGGGGATGAGAATAGGAAAAGCAGTAGAATGAATGGGACCTAACTTTCCTATGTTCATATATAAATATAGGACCAGTGAAACCCCACATCATGTGCAACCACAAGAATGAGATCCTAATTAGAATAAGTTATACTCCATGTACATATAATATGTCAAATACACTCTACTGTCCTGTATATCAAAAAAGAATTTTTAAAAGGAAAGTAATCAGGTTTAGATGAGATCATGAGGGTGGGGGCTTAATGATGAGTGGGTTTATGAGAAGAGAAAGAGAGTCTCAAGGTAGAGAGCCTGCCCTGTTTGACCAAGTGAGGCCCTGGACCACCTCAGGACTCAGCAGAAGGCCCTTACCTGATGCCAAGAAGACGCCAGCACCATGTTTTTAGCCTTCCAGAACTGTGAACAAAATCAACCTCCTTTCTTTATAAATTACCAGGCTGTAGTATTCAGTTAAAGTTACAGAAAATCAACTAATATAACACATAAGTACCAGTTATTTAACTATTATCTCCCAGCTCCAAATCCACCCTTTTATGCTCCACTTTGATGCTAGTCCTGAAAATCAAGGAAACCCATTTGCTCTTTGCCTCCTCCTACTTTAAGATCTGCCCAGAGGTGGTACTAGGTGAAGATTGACAGGTGGAAGGGGGGAGGAGGGACCAACTCCTTACAATTTTGCTTCTGTTCTTGTCTGGGTCACAACATCACAAGCTCTTCACCAGGGAAGTTGTAGTTGGCGCCAGATTCCAGTTCATTTCCCCCGCACACATTCAACATTCACCTCATTTTGGTCTCTCAGAAGCACTAGTGCCCCCTCCCCAGAGGCTCAGTCTCAAGCCCCACCTCCCAGCTACTGGGTTCTGATCACCCCAACCTCCTCTTTCACTTCTTCAGTTTCTCTCTGTTTCTTCAATGTTCCTTTTGCTTGTCTAATCCTTCAATCCCTGTTTAACTGATTCTGCCAGCTACTGGGTTCTGATCACCCCAACCTCCTCTTTCACTTCTTCAGTTTCTCTCTGTTTCTTCAATGTTCCTTTTGCTTGTCTAATCCTTCAATCCCTGTTTAACTGATTCTGCCAGCTACTGGGTTCTGATCACCCCAACCTCCTCTTTCACTTCTTCAGTTTCTCTCTGTTTCTTCAATGTTCCTTTTGCTTGTCTAATCCTTCAATCCCTGTTTAACTGATTCTCCGTATTAAATTCTTTGTGTTAAAATATCAGGTGGAGTTTCTGCTTTCCTAAATGAATACTGGCCGACTCAACTGTTGTAGCATTTGCTCTTTACAGAATCCCGAGGGGGGACTTTGTCCTCCCTTTATGGATGAGTGTTGAGAGCCACAGCTGAAGGGGCCCCAGCAAACTTTCAGACTACCAGCTGATGATTGGCTCACAGTAGCCCCAGCAACATCTAGCTGATTGGCTCCTCTGCGGTGATGCTCATTAGGCTGTTTCCCTGCCCTTTAAGACCATGGAACTGCTCATTGGGGGACTTTTTTGGCTCCGCCCACGCGACCCAGCCAATCGGCCTCAAGAGCAGGAGGATTGTGGGAGGTGGAGAGGCTGGTGTGGGGGTGAGAGGCTTGTGGGAAGCCGGTGGTGGCAGTTGGGCTCTGAGGGTTTTTCCTGAGGAGCTGTTTTGTTTGGCGTGTGTGGTTCTAAAAATAAAGTTCATTTCTTTTGACAAGTGGCTCCTGATTGTGCCCAGCCAGACTGTGGCAGATGAGTAAACTGAGACATGGAGTTATTAAAGTCTTGTTCAAGATCACATAAGCTTGAACTATAATGCCAGAAGCTTCTAACCCCATGCAATCCTGTCTAAAAATATCTATTTGCATAAGACTCTTGGTTCCTATGGTGAATCTGTATCCTCAGGGTCATTTCGTAGAACTAATACTATATGCAAAGTTCCCTGAATAAAGAAGCATGAAGTTCTCCACCTCCACCTCACAGGACAGTCACGCAGAGACTTGCTACCAACAGATGGCTGCAATATAGGAGTGAGACACAATGTGCCTGGACCTCTTGAGGCCTACACAGCAATCCCAGGTAATTTCCCACCTACACAGCCAAAAAGGAATCAAATTCCAATCAAGAAATGATTATGTCTTTCCCCACAGTTTCTGATGAAAAAAAAAGCAAATAAAGTTCATTGAGTTGGCTAGAAGCGACTCAGATCATAATATCTCTTTTTCCTTCATAACCCCTCTCTCCAACCTTTTGGGCATGTCTCCATCTCAAAGTCTCCTTCATGGTTTTTATCTTCTCTTTTTATTATATTATCTCCCCATCTCTCTGTTATGTAAGTAAAATACATTCTTGGAAGACAGCTTAATCCTTTGAGGGAGAGATTTGGTCAACTTTTTGAACTTTACACAGAAAAATATTCCCCATACTCAGTTTTTCATCAAAAAGTGACCTGTAATGTAAAATCTCCTGAAGCCTCAGTAATTCCTCCTATTTGATTTTTGGCAATGGAAAGATGTGTGCTGGGTGTGTAATGACAGACTTGCTCTTATTCAGAGCCATGCACCTCCAAAGATTCATTGTTTTTCCTTTACACAAGAAACTGTGATCAGCCATATCTTTATCTATAACTAAGTTCCAGGTCATCTCCAGTTATTTAAAACATTAACATCAGAATAATATGTCTCATGTGTCGATCACCATTGGCTTGCTATTCTATTGCTTTTGAGTTTTGACCATCATTTCTAATCAGACTGCAGTTCCTTCATTTGCATTCCCCCCAGTATGGCTTTTTTCTTATCATAGTCTGAAAAATAGCCATTTTTAATGGAGCACACCTAGTATCTCAAGGAAGAAGAAAATGGCATCATTTCACATCAGGAGCTTTATCACCAGAAGCCAAATTGTCCCCACAAGGAGTGTGGAGTGAGCCAGTTATTCTGTAGTACTTTAACAGGCATCTCCTCTGGCCTGACTTAGGGCCTTCTGAGAGGGACTTGTGGGTGGCATGAGTCACAGCCTCAGTTAACATGTCCACCACAGCAGATGTCATGCAGGGCCCCTGTTGTGGAGGTAGAAAGTGAATTATACTGGGACTAATAGGAGCCTGCCCTTGAATCCCAGCTCTGTACCACACTAAGGCTCTCAGAGCCTCAGTTATCTCATTTTGTAAAATGAGATCTTTCCTACTCCCTAGAGTTAGCAAGAGTGAACCATTATCAGTGACAATATTTGCATGGTGAGCTCTGAATTTTCTCAAGTTGGATATTAGTTACCATCTTTATTTTATATATGAGGAAACTGAGTCTCGGATAGTGAATTAAGTTTTCTGAGGCTCTTGAGTAAGAGGTCAATCTAAGTTTAAATCAAATTGTCTAACCCCAAAGTTATAGCTTTCCTGCACACCACTCTGACACCTATCAAAGACTAGATGGGTCGTAGCAGACAGGCGGAATGGTAATAAATGGGAAGCCTTTCTCCGGGGCTCTTTAAATTACATCAAGTATTGCCTTCAAGAATGTGACATGCATGACCACAGAAGGGTGTGGAAAGGAAGGACAGGGAGGGAGCCTTGTCACATCAGGGAGACACTCTCACATAGCACAGGGAGGTGGAGGCTGTCAGAGTTTAGTGGAGGAGTCTGCCTTCGCACGCATGCATTGAGGGCATGCTGGCTAGCGCTCTGTGTGGCTGGGGTTAGAAGGCCAATGTCTGTCCCTCTTCTCTCCTAAGGATTCTGGTCCATTGGGATAGACCCAGGAACCAGGCAGAAATTAAAAGTGTCTGATTTATAACCCAGCTGAGGCTGGGTTGTGGCATGCTGTTTGGACCCAAGGCCAAAATAAACTTCTATAATGATTTATTCTTTTCTTTCATTCACATTTCTCCAGATTCTATTGCCAAAGGGAACTAAGAGATTAATACAAAGAAATCACTTTTCAACACTTTGACCCAGACTCTCTTTCTTCCTTAAAAGGGAAGAAATCTTAGTAGAATTGACATTTTTATGACCCAAGACAGTTCCAAAAGAAAGGGGAGCCTTTATTTCCTAACTACATTAACAGAGTTTTATAATATATATACAGCCCCATATATTAAGACAAAATAAAGTAATACCCTGTATTTTGGGATGCCCTGATTAAATAGACTTTCCTAGAAACTTAACTTCCATATGTAACATTGTTTCTGTGGGAAAACACACAGACACACACACACACACACACACACACACTCTGTCTTCCAAACAACCCACAAACCAAAGTTTGAGAACTGTTATTTACCAGTATAGATATAGCACTATATTCCTGCGATATTTCTTTCTTAAGAGACAGTCGGCTCCAAAGATCTCATATTTAGTTGAAAAAAGACAAAATCCAACGCTAAACTCTTCTTAAGAACTGTCATAATGATGAAGGGGACAAAATCCCAATTCCAATGAGTCTCTCCACCATCCTCTTCTCTGCACACAAAATCCTCTTCTTAGGTTTGTCTCCTTTCCAACAACCTAATTATAGAGGAAACAGAAACATTTTTAATGACAACATTGCCTTTAGGTGTGATATGAATTTATTCTGTTAGGCTCTGGGAAGTTAAATGCCTGAAGCATTCAGGGAGAAGGAAATTATGAAGTAGTTCCCTTAAACAGTTAACTCATCACATTCTATTGTTAAAGGTTAGTATCCTCACTTGGGGTCCCTGCAGAATGGGATCCATTTATTTCTGCCTTATCCACTCTTACATCTTTTGTCTTAGATTGTGATTTGATTGTCATTGTGGAACAACTCTTTGTTCAAAAATATTCCCTGAGAATCTCTACACGGTTCTAGGAGCATTCTTTGATCTTGACTCTCTCAGCAGCAGTATCGACAGTCTCAGGCAGGCAACTTCAATATGCATATAGAAGACCCAGCCAACACTCTGCCTTCTTTGACTTCTCCTTCAATAATTATCCATGATCCTCCTCCAGGCCCCCATTCCACTGTCATACCCCAGACTGCCACACTACCACTATCGCTTCAAAATATCAAATGCAATGATCCCATATTTACCACCAACCCCATATGGAGTCCTCTCCTGCTGTGCCCATATTCAACTACCCTTCACTGCAGTGCAGATTAAAATGTATCATCTCTTTTCACTTGTTCATGCCCCCCCACCCCTCATCCCTTTGTTCATAGTCAACTTAAAATTCATGGTCTATCATTGACTGTAGAATCAGTCCCATATGTAGACTCTCAACCTTTCTCACTTCCCTGGGCATGGGAGGCAAGCCACGTTTGAGGACAATTCTCCACCTACCCTGTGCCTGCAGACATGGCAGAAGGAAACACATGACCATGTGGATTGATTCCACTTTAAATTCATGAGCACGAAGCTTTAGAGGGTCCTTACTGCTGTGGATGGAATCTACCCCACACTCTCTATCCATCTGTGATGATTTTCTCTTCTGCATCATGTAGATTTGATATAATTTCCCCCATCAATCCCTCTGGCCACCATCTCAATCTCTTATAGAAACACGCTTCTAAGAGTGGTCTGTATTCTTTCCCTACTTTCTTTATACTCTCTCAAACGTATGACACTAAGGCTTTGAACTTCAGATCTCCACTAACTCATTCCATCAAGGCCACTAATGGCCTTCACGTTGGCATTCTCACTCAGGGCTCGGTTCTCGCCAAACTCAACCCATGAGCTTCATTGGAGGAGATGACCTCTCCCTCCCTTGAAATACCTTCTTGGCTTCCCTTTGGAGAGCACTTGACTCTCCTCCCAGCTTCTCCTTCTGGAATTCCTTCACTGACGCCTCCTTTTTTCCTGACTTCTGAATTTGGGAGTGCTTAGGACCCCCTCCTTAGATCTTTTGTTGTCATTTATATTATCTACCCTTACTCTCTGGGTCATCCAATTCCATGACTCTAAATATCATTTGTAGGCTGTTGGCATCTAAATCATCCTGAATCTGGTCACCACTCATCTGGACTTCTCCCCACTAATGCCAGACTCTTTCATTCAACTTCTTCAGATCTAGATGTCTTGTGGACATCTCCAACTTCCCATTACCAAAACTCAGCTCTTTGTCTTCTATCTGCCAACCCGCTTTCCCCGCCTTTCTTATATGTGCAAATGGCAACTCCATCCCTCCTGTCTCTCAGGCTCAAAGCACTGGAGTCATCCTTCAATCCCATCCCATTCGTCTTTGTTCATAAATCTCGCTGGCATTAATTTTGAAAGATATCTCAAACCTTGAGCTGCTTCTCACAACTTCCCCTGCTACCACGCTGGTCCGAGTAGCCATCACTCATTGACTAAATAATAATTGCAACATCTTTGAACTTGTCGAACACTCTTTGGACTTTCATTCTTATCCCCTTGTTTCCCACATAACAGCCAGAATGACCTCTGAAAATCAGAACTCACATAATTTCTCTCCTCTGGCCAAAACTATTCAATAGATTTCCATAACACTCAGAATACTGAGTCCTTACCAGACCTCCAAGGCCCCTGGCGTCCCAGCCTGACTCCCTTCCTCTCTAACTCTCCTGGTAGCAGTGCCCTCCTCTCTCTCTCTCTCTGTCCCTGCCACACAGGCTCCCCCACTCTTCCTCTTTCACCCAAACACACATTTGCCTCCTGAACTTTGTCCTGACTGCTCTCCATGCTCTCCATGCCTGGAAATCTCTTCCTTCTGACATCTTCTGAAGGATGCTTCCTCCATTTCACACAGGTCTATACTTAAATGTCACCTTCATAGAGTAACAACCCCTAAGTAACTTGCCCATAATAGCTTCACACCACCACTGTGTCCTCCCAGGCATGTTTTTCTTCTCCGCACCTGTCCCCACCTGGCATACTGTAATGTCGCTCCCTGCCTCTGATAGAGTTCCATAAGACTATGTACTTCATGTCTTTTGTTTTGTTTTGTTTTCAAATACTACATTGCCAATATGTAGAATAACATCCCTAGAGGCACCAAAAAATTAGTGGAGTTTATGAATGGCTGGATTAATGAACTCGTAGGCTACAGGGCTGTTTAAGCCTTCCAGGAAGACCTTTCGTATGTCAAGGCCACAAAAAAGGCAGGAATAAAAACTCAGCATCGGCTTCTGTACTGTGATGTTGTGGACATTCTCCATGCCCTTCATCAGAACCTTCTTAGAAACACTAAGTTGAGGGTCATCCCAGACTGAGAGGGTTCACAGAGAGCCTGCTCTGTTTTCTAAGTCAAGTCAAATAATTAGTACCAACTGTGACTTGAGTCTCACACTCCCAGAAAGATTAACCTTGCTTAATGATAGAAAAACGATCAAAAGGATTGGGTTATTTTAGCTTGTTCCCTCCTATATTCAGGTCATACTTAGCCAGCTTTGTTCCTCGCGAGGTCTGTCCCCTGCCAGTTGTACCAGCAAACATGCCACATCCATCATGCTGAAGCGGTCCTCTTCCTCCCAGATCATTCAGTGATCACCCTTTGCACTTGAGGTGCAAACTGACTAATGTGCCCATCCCTCAAATGCCTGGCACTCTAGAAGTGTACATTTTCTGGAAGGACGAAGACCTGAATGTCTTCTAGTTGCTGAAATATATGAGCGTACGACATTACCAATGCCTTTTTGACTGATCCCCTAGGTGAAAGTCCTCTTCTTCCCAAATTAAAAAGCATCAGATGGATAACTACAATTCTTTGCTAACAAGAGATTGGACACCTTCTGTGTCCAATCCCTGGATCTGCCCAGTGCTGAAGCCAAACCCTTTATTCTCTTCAGAAGGCATGTTTCTCTCTATCCTAGGTTGCTGTTATCTCCATATGAGCCAGACAGAGTCAGACAGAGGTGGGTCCCATCTCAGCTCCTTAGGGACAGTGTGACCATTGCTAATTATTTCACCTCTTTGAGCCTCAGTTCTTTCATCTGTAAAGTGGAGATAATAATAGTACCTGCTGCATGAGGCTGCTGCAAGCTTTTCTTAGTATGATATGTAAAATCTTAACACTGTGCCAGGCACATAGGAAGGGTTTAACAGTTTAGGAGCCTCGGAGCATCTGTTTCTCTCTGTTGGGAGATGGCTGCTGTGTGAAGGGTCTTGGGCTTCATCAATGCAGAGAGGACACATGCAAGCAGAAGCCACTGGAGGAAACCAAGGAAGCCAGCCAAGATCCACCGCCAAGGCCCAATGTGCTCATCCAGCCTGTCTTGGGTGCAAGCATTGGGCTAGTTCAACACCTCTCTCTAGTCATGTCTGAGTATTTGCATACTAAAATATTTTGTATATATTATTTTATCTTAAATAGCTTTCCTTTAATTCCTCCATTTGTTATTTTGTTACATAAGGGTATTATATTAATTTAGTTTTGAAATAATATTGTAGATGGATTGAACTGTTTTTTCAGTAAAGTGAAGGAAGTGCTATGAAATTTTGTTAGAAAAAGGGGGCATCAGAGAGAAAAATCCCTGCCTTTGACAGTCTAACTTCATCCTCCAGGCCCAGGAGTGGCCTCACTAATGCTTGGTTAAGTGTATTGTCAGCATTTAAAACAGGTTTAATTACTCATGGACCCAACAAGTCATTTCTTCTCTCTAGGCCAGGGGTTCCAGTTTTTATTTGTTGTACATGACAACAGAATGCATTTCGACTCATTGTACACAAATAGAGCACCACTTTTCATTTCTCTGTTTATACATGATGCAGAATCACACCGTTCATGCAATCACACATGTACATAGGGAAATAATGGCCATCTCATTCCAGCATCTTTCCCACCCCTATACCCACTCCCCTCCCCTCACTCCCCTCTGCCCAATCCAAAGTTCCTCTGTACTTCCCTTGCCCCATCCCCACACCTCATTATGGATCAGCATCCACATATCAGAGAAAACATTTGGCCTTTGGTTTTGAGGGATTGGCTTATTTCACTTAGCATGATATTCTCCAACTCCATCCAATTTCCTGCAAATTCTGTAATTTCATTCATCTTTAAGGCTGAGTAATATTCCATTTTGCATATATACCAGAGTTTCTTCATCCATTCATCTATTGAAGGGCATCTAAGGTTTGTTCCATGGTTAGCTATTGTGAATTGAGCTGCTATAAGGTTTTTAATGTTTTTTTTAATCCAAAACTATTTTTGAAAAACATGGAAACAATTTATCTGTGGCTTCTCTCTCTGTTCATGTCTGTCTACCCTCTCTCTCTCTCTCTCTCTCTCTCTCTCTCTCTCTCTCTCTCTCTCATACACACACTCACAAACACACACACTCCCATATTTTGCTGATTAAAACCTGATCCTCTGCTCCAGCTGAAGGCCTCCCTTCCTTATCGCAACTCTAGATGGTGTCTGTCTCCCTGAGGGACAAACAGCTTGATGAATTTCCATACCCCACTCTTCCCCAACAGCACCTACAATAGCATCTAGCACTTAATAAATATTTGGTTTATTTCTTCTTGGTTGACTTCATAAAGCAGAAGTAAATATTGCCTGAAATTAATATCAACTTGTGCAAATTTCTGATTCATTGTTTCTAATCTCCAAAGGTAATATTTACCTCAATACCTCCTTCCATGCCCATACAAAAACTAAGAGCCCTAAGAATCCTTCTCTGATACAAATATCTTCACATTAAATGCAATTTTGCACAAAACCAAGTTAATAACCTAGAAACCAGGGAGGTAGTATTAAAATTTTTAATAAGAGAGGTTTATAAAGCATCTTTATGTGTGAAGAGATGACTATTTATTGAATCAGGCACTTTACATAATTTTTCAATGCTCACAACTGTTCCTTAACGTACCTATTATTTTCCCTATTTCATAGATGAGGAAATCAATGGAGAATGAGCATTAAGTGGCTCAAAGATCAAGGTCATAACCTGCTGAATGGCAGAGCCCATGTCTCTGAAGGCTGAGTCCAGGGTGCTTTCTGCTATGTCCCAACTATTAACAACTGTAGAAATGCTACATGACCTGGAGACATTACCTCATTTTTTTAGTCTTCACTTTTCCCATCTTAAAATGAGGAGGTTAATGTCACTAACATCAGAGAGTTACGCAGACCACGGGAGCTGCTCCAAATGATCTGCTCAGACTAGCACCTGCCATACCATAGGAACAGGCCACCATCTGGCACAAAGTTAAAACAGAAACACAAATTGGTCATCATTATAGCTTGGACTCTGCTGCTTTCTGCAGAAGGAAGTTCTTTGTGTTTGCAAACAGCAGACAATACTTCAAACATTCATTCATTGGAGATTAAGTTCTGCCAAGGACAGAAAAACGGGAAGTAAACACCCTGGACCAGGTGTGTCTGGTCACAACCTATTTTGTTTGCCCTTGAAAAGTGCTTTCAACATTTGGCGCAATCCAATGCCTATTTCCATGATGCATGTATTATTCTCACCTTTCAAAGTGTATTCCAGGAGCCATGGAAACCCACATTCACTGTGTGGCTTTGTGATGCAGAGAAGCAAGACATTCAAGCCACGATCCACACCTGGACTGCAGGGAATCACAGAACGGAGGGTTCTTAGTCACTGCCCTTTTAACACCACCCACATCCTACTGAGAAGGAAACTGAGGCATGGAGAAGGAAGGAAGCTGTTTTCTCAGGCTTTGCTTCAACAGCTCTGTGAAGCGAATTGCCCAGCTGTTACACATGTCTCCCCGCTCTCCAGTGCACACCCATACTCCCCCTGCAAACTGTGAGTCCCCCTCCCTATACTGTTTCATCCAGAAGGGCTTTTCCTCTGCTCCCCAAACACGTAGGATCTTGCTGGGGCCTTGGCTTTTGCCCCTGCTTCTCATCCTCCCAAGAACTCCTGCCTGGGACCTGCAGAGAAGTGACTCTTTCTTGTCCCTCAGGCCTCTGTCCAGCTGCACTGTCTTACACCCTTCCTATCACCGCAGGATTACTCAGACTCCCCATCACCCTCTGTATTTCTGTGACTCTGTGGCAGAGCACTTGTCTAGCACGTGTGAGGCACTGGGTTGGATCCTTAGCACCTCATACAAAACTAAACAAATAAAATAAAGGCATGCTGTCCATCTAAAACTAAAAAAGAAAATCAAAAAATAAAAAATAAAGCATTTCCAACTATCTGAAGTAACTAGGCTCGTGCACTTCAATCCATCCCTCCCACCCAATGCCCTGCCCCATGACAGAAGTCATCTGCTCTTGTTTGCTGTTAATCTCCAAAGCTTAGCACAAGCCTGACACAGAGTTGGTGCTCAATAAATGGATAGGTGAAGCCACATCCAGCCCTGAAGGGCAACCCCTAGAGGCTGGTATTTTCAAAAAGCTACAACGTGGTGGTTGATGTGTCTGGCAGTGACCCTTGAGTTCCTAAGTTTCTACCGTCTGTCAGCTGAGGGTTCCTATGATCTTGCCAAAATTTTGGTGGTTATCTTGTAGGTTTCAGGAAATGTATTTCTTGAAGTAAGTGATCATTCTCCCCACTCATTCTTACCTGAGAATTTGGCTTTATCTACTCATCACATTGGTGTTTGTTTCAGAAAGATGGATAGAAGAAATTGTCCATTTGGTAAAAGATATGAGAGAATCCAGTATCAATCTGCTTCGTGATCTCCTGTGTTGACAGGGCAGAGACCTAATCTCAGAGACAGCCCCAGAGGGGAGGTGACAGATGCTCTGATCAGGGAGTCAGACACCTTGGGGTCTCATTCCCTTAGGGGTGACTTTGACAATTATCCAGGGCTCGTTATCTTTATCTTCTAAAGTGCCTTGGATGTTCTCCGGGGTTCCTCCCAAGGCTAGAGTTAATATTCGTTTATTCAACAGAGACAAATATTTGTTCCATATCTCTGTGCCAAGTACGGTCAAGGTGCTGGAAATAGAGCTTTGCAAAGCAGAGGGAGGCCATCTTCACCCTGCAGGACTTTATGTGATTGTTTGCAGCATAACCCATTTAATTCTTAAAAGTTTGATCTTGTTCGTGGAGTACTTTAATTATGAGAGAGTGGACTTCTTGTGCTCTCCCCCTCGGGGATGAGATTTCTGCTCTTTGCTTTCCAGTCTTGTGCTCTGCTTTCTATCATGAGTGGAAGAAAACCCACGCCTGTCCCCTCTTCTGTGCCGACCAAGTGTTTGGTCCACCCAGTGAGCTTCTCTGTGCTCTTCCTTTCCTACCAAACAGCCCCAATCAGATGGGGGCAGGGCAGGCAGGGGTTGGGGAGGTGGGGGGACATCAGAAGTACAAGTAGAGTCACCCTGTGTCTTAAGAAAGCATTCAAGTTAGGGTCCAGGATCCTGACATTAATCCACACTCTGCCAACCACTGGGCATCAGACCTTGAGAATATCCCTGAACCTCTCTGGGTATCAGTTTCATCTCCTCAAATTAAGGTGTGGTGGTCATGAGAATGTTCCTGTGAGACATCTCGCTGTGTCCCGTGGAGTTGATGAGGACCTTAGTTCTGCCTTCTAAACTCTGTCACCACATTGGTACCACCAAGAGCCCCCAGCTAAAATCCAAGCATGGCAGGGGCACTGATGGGAGAAGCAGGTGTGTTTCCAGAACACATGGGACTCCTCTGACTGCCAACTCTGGCCCAAGGGCTCCTTCAGCTTCCCTGAACTTTCTTCCAGCTGCTCGTCAATCGGAGACTTTGTTCCTCTCTCCTCCACATGAGCAAGACCCACACGGCCGCCTGATGGCTTCCCAGCCTCCACTTCCCCTTCCCCACTTCCCCTAGAGGTGGTCTCCCTAATCCATCTCTTACCTGTTGAACCCAAACTTAACACCCCCTTCTCATGCTAACACATGGGAACTACAAGAACTTTTTCCCCCCTCACTGTTGGGAAGACAGTGTCAACAAAAATATTTTACAAAGTACACAAGGCTTTCCACAACACAGAGACTCATACCAAGGAGACAGTGTCATCCAGTTATTCACTTAAGAGTACTGACCAACCGTCCTGAGCAGGGATCTGGAGATAGAAAGGAATGGTGCTCTTCCTTGAGCAGGTCACAGGCTAGAAAAACCTACCAGCTTCATCATGGACTTGCACTTAGATGATAATATCTTAGATAATAATTTTTGGTCGTGAAATGAGATGTGGGGGGCATAAAGTGAGAGGAAAGAGGGAGAAATGACTCCGCCATCACACCAAGGGACTGAGCGTGTTAGATCCTGGCTGTTCCAGTGGATGTGAGAGGTTTTTCAATTGTGCTCCCATGTAACCTGATGCTGCCCTCCTGCCAGAGCCTCTCAGCACCAGGGGGACTTGTTGGGATGCCATGGCTGTAGCGCTTTTGCAGGGAAACTCAACTGTTGACACCATCTTATGGCTCTGAATATTCAGCTATACAACAGACCTCCAGGAGAATATGCTCTGAGTTGTAATTTTCCAAAGGCAACACGATTATAAAACCCAAGCAGATGGAAGGACAATTACAGTGGACAGGAAAGCTGTTAGCAGTTTCCATTTGTAGACAAAGCCATTATTTTTTAACAGATCACTGCCAGAATTTGATGAAGCCAGTACTCTTTGCACCCTCTGCTTTGCAAAAAGCCCTGTAGCTCTGTAAGACTTTGCAAACAGTTGAAGAATGCTATTTTTATACATTTGTTTATGTCAAAGTCACCGGCTCATAGGGTTTCACATTTAGCTTGCTGTTAATCTCCAAACTTCCATTAATATAGAGTTCCCAACCCTGAAAATTGTACTTCAAAATAAATGGTGGTGCGATCATCTTTTATTTAAAATATCACTGCCTCCCATCATTCAGTGTCAAGGCCCAGCTTGTTTATGGGAGAGCTTGATTACATAATTACATATTAGGAATCATTTGTAAGGAAAATTGATTGGTGTATTTACAGCAAGGATTTCACCAGAAATAACCCTGTCTCTAGATGTGGGAGTGAAGTATCAGGTTGAAATGGCACAAGAACTTCAGGAGCTTGTCACCATCTTGTTTATTTCTCATCCCAGGAAGGAGTACTTGCCCACAGAGCAACGGGGGACCAACTCTCAGCTTTGATACACTGTGTGGTCCACAAATCAACTTTTAGGTGGTGGGGTTACAGAGTACTGGAAAGAATGCTTCAAAGGGATTGGTGAGTCTCAGTTCAAGGTCTGACCCTGTTGGTAACTGTAGAAAAAAAAATCATTCTGTCTCTCCAAACCAATAATAAATGGCAATGAAAACATGAGTGGTTAAGTGTAAAAGTTAGGCAATGCCTGTGTGGATGCACAGGAGCTGAGAAGGATCTAAAGGCACAGATGAGCTTCACTCCAAACAGGAAGATTGATGGACGATGGAAAGACAGCCTTCACTTGGTGTTTCCTCCTCAATGGTGACAAGAGCCCTAAGATGGTCCCCATTCAGCTTCTCTGCAGTCCCAGAGACCCCAGGTCACATCCTTCCATTCTTCTCTATTCTGATTTTCTGTCTGCACATTTCCTTCCTCAGGTTGCTAACTCTTTTTTTAAATTTTTTTCTTTGCCTTTCATGATATCTGGCCCCAGGAACATTTGGTCAATAGAATATGTCCAAATTTTTCTATGGAACCTGTCTGCAGCCTTTGTCTCGAGTACTGAAGAAGATGAGTCTGTCCTTCTTATAAGATAAGCATGAAGAAGGCATACTAATTTAAACCTCAAAGTAGTCTCGGTCCCCAGAAAGGAAATGATAATGAAAATCACAGCAATAGCAGCAGTTATAAGATTTGTCCTTCCAAATGTATTGGACTCTAGAGGGAAAAAGAGCATGACTGGAGGATTGTCACCATGTCTCTGCATCTGTCCTTGGCCATTTCCAGGTCCCCAGCATTTTTCTGAAAATGTCACTGCCTTTAAGAAAGGCAAAACTTAACAACTGTGACCAGGCCAAAGATAATCTTACAAAGCAGATTAAATTGAGCAAGGTTGCAAGGGAGACCTTTCCCTATAAACTTGTTTGTCTCTTTCTTCAGGCAGGGTATCCATCTTCCAGGCCTCTGCCTCCTCTACTTGGTGTTTTATACCTGTAAGCTTTCTGAGGATGGAAATGGGCATTTGTTCACCTCGTCAATAGCACTGCCCATCCTGGGTCCATCCCACGTCACGCCTCAGTAAATGATAGTCAGATCAAACTGAACTAATCCCTTTTCCATCCACAAGTAATGCCTACTCATCCTGCAGTAAGTCCCAACTCAAAACCCGCCTGCTTTTTCTATGAGCATGTAGTTTGTGTCTCCCTTCACGGTAATTCTACAGGGCTTTATCCACAGCCTTCGGTAGTCATCACAGTAAATTTTCTGCATCTGCATATCTGCCTTACTCTGCATGCTTCTTCCCAGCACTCTGGTTTAAGACGTAAACTGAATGAACAGTTAGAGGATGAGTTTCTTTGAAGCCTGCACAGTCATACACATTATCGGTACTTAATAGATGCTTATTGAATTGAATTGAACTGAACTGAACTGAATTAGTGCTAGGGTTTCCAATAGTGGAACTGGATAGATTGCTACCTCTTTAGCTCTAGTTTTAACCTTAATGATCTTACTGATGTTCGATGATGGATGAGCACAGCATAAACTGTTTCCCCCTTATCACCTGCCAAATCCAAAAATGCTGACACTTTTCATGCCCTGTTGGTTCTTCTCCTTCTTGCAGAGGATAAGGTCAGACACGGTTTACTTGCAGTGATTGTATTGATCTTCGTTCTTAAGATGCAATTGGAACTTCCCCTGGCAGGCAAGTTGTCATTGACTTTTACTTGGAGAGACAGATACTGACCATGGATGCTTTGGAGGAAGCCAAGCTCAGTCTTCAATTTTGACCAGTCCAGTGAGCTGGAGTTTTACCCAGACAGAGCTAACCTTCATTATCTTGTTGGATGGGATTTTTTACTTTGCTTCCCAAAGAGTTTTCTACAATACAGATTTGTACAGTGGGAAAGGGATATTAAATTATTTAAACTTCCCAATCTAATAAAATCTGCATCCTTTTCAAGCTCACAGTTGTCACTGTTAAGTCACACATGTCGTACATCAAAGAACAGTGAGGACAAGAGCTGGCTGAGTGAGCAGATGTGCATAGAGGAAGAGTACAACTCTTTCCTTTGAACAGGGATGTCTTGTTTTAGAAAACACGCATTTATAAGTATTGATTTGTTTGTCCTTGAGAGAACCCTGGCAAGCAATATACTTTTATCCCCCTTTTTACAGAAGAAGAAACCAAGGTTCAAAGAGAACAGGAATAAATGGAATACAACACAGCTGAGAAAAGCTCTATGTGTCAAAGCCCTTGCTCCACTACACCTTGCCACTATGTGATTTGGCTTTTGTGACATGTGGCTGTTCATAGATACCTTCCTTTGCAATATCTCACCTGCTACAATAACACCGTGAAGAGATTCATGATCCCTTTGAAAGCAAACATCTGTGCATTGATAAAGCTATTATTTTTAATGTAAACTTGAGCTAGAATCTAACAAACATGCACCAGACTTGCATGCTGAAAACTATCAATGCTGACAAAAAAAAATCAAAGAAGATTTAAATAAATGAAGAGAAATACTTTTTTCTTGAAAGACTCAACTTAGTTAAAGATGTCAATTCTTCCCAAAATGAGATACATATTTAACACGATGCCAGTCAAAATCTTAGCAAGAGTTCTGAAGGTAGAGACAAGAACCTAAAATGTATAGAGAAAAACCAAAGAAACTATAATGGTTAAATAATTTTGAAAAGGAGAAACAAAGCAAAAGAAATTAGTCTACCCAATTTCATAACTTCTAGTAAAGGTAATTAAGACTGTAGAACTGGCAAAGGGAGAGACACGTGGATCAACGAAGCCAAACACAGAACGTAGAGATAGATCCTCACGAACATAACAACTGGTTTTTCACTAAGTTGCAAAGGCAATTCAGGAGAATATGCTTTTTCCAGAAATAGTAATGGACCAACTAGACATCCATAGTCAAAGAGGAGAAGGATAAGAAAGAGATGGAAAGAGAACAGAATGAGGAGGAAGAGCGGGAGGAGGAGGAGGAGGAGGAAGAGATGAATCAGCAGTGGTGAAAGCTTAGACTAGGGCTCACCTGCTTCAGAAATCAACTCAAAATGGGTTATGAACTGAAGGCACATGCACATTATATAAAAGAGAATATTTTGGATCTAGAGCTAAGCAACAAGTTCTCAGACTGAACATCAAAATTCAGTCCTTAGAAGAAAATATTGAGCAGCACACAGTGGTACGTGTCTATCATCCCAGTGACTCGGGGGGCTTGGACAGATGATGGCACATTTAACCTAGCCTCAGCAACTTAGTGAGACCTGGTTCAAAATAATGTTTTTTAAAAGGGCTAAGGGTGTAGCTCAGTGGTAACGCACCCCTGGGTTCAATCCTTAATGCAAAAAGAATAAGAAAGAAAGAAATTATTAATAAATTTCACTTTAAATAAAAATGTTGCTCTGTGAAAAATACTGTTAAGAAATGAAGAAACAAGTTATAGGATGAGAGAAAAAAATTGAAAATCCACCCAGCCAAAAAGAGGTTCATATCTGGAATATGTAAAAATGAAAAAAAAAATCTCAGAACTCAACAGTAAGAAACAAACAATTATAAAATAGTCAAAAGATAGGAAGAAAAACGTAACAAATAAGTGCATGAGAACATGCTCACCATTTTTAGACACAAGGGAAATGAAAATTAAAACCACATGAGGTATAATCACACACCTATTAGAAAGGCTAAAGTAATAACAGTGACATCACCCTATGCTAGCGAGAATTCAGAACAACCACTTGGCTCATACGTTGCTGGTGGGAATGTAAAAATGGTATAGTCACTTTGCATATCAGTTTGACATTTTCTCAAAATACTAAACATGCAACCACCTTACAACACAGAAATGGCACTCCTGGGCATGTATTACAGAGAAATGGAAGTTTATGTTCACACAAAACAAAAACTGAACACAAATGTTTATAGCAGCTTTATTTATAACGGCCCCAAACTGGAAACAACCCCAATGTCCTTCAGTGGTTAAAACGTAGCACCCATTCACCATGGAATACTACTTAGCAATAAAAAGGAATGAACTACTATTACATTCAACCTGAATGAAGGCCTGGTCCTCAGATGGTTGTGCTATCAGGAGGTGGCAGAAACATCAGAAGGTGGGGCCTAGGTGAAAAGAGATGGATCACTGGGGACAGACCTTGAAGGGTATATTTTGTTCCTGGACTCTCCTCCGCTCCTCTGCTTGCTTCTGCTGTGAGTTGAGCAGTTTTGGTCCACATGCCCTCCTTCCTCCATGATGTATCACCTCACCACAGGTCCAGGAAAAAATGGAGCCAGCTGATATTTACCTGGAACCTTTGAAACCATGACCCAATATAAGTCTTCTTCAAGTTGCTTTTCCAGTATTTTGTCACAGTGATATAAAATGTTTTCCTGAGTTCTTGAGCCATTTGCAAATTATCAAACTAGACAAGACAGTCATGGGAACTACCAGCTTTATAGCACACAGATTGTGATGGGCATCTTGTGAAGGCAGTCTTGTGAGACTAAGTCCTTAACCTCTGTGGGACCTGCAAAAGTTCTAGGTAGTGCTAGAATCACTTAGATCATTGGAAACCAGGTAGTGCCCAGAGTTGGGGAATTGTTTTATATGAGGAAAAAAAACATACACACTTATTATTAGAAGTGTTCTGTGAGGAAAAAACTAGGGAGCTCATGTTTTTAAATTGCTAAATTAAATGAACTCATTAATTATGTTATTAGATAGTATAGAAATAAAGATTACAAAATGAGGCCAGGTGTACAGATTCTCTACCTCAACAATTCTACTTCTGGAAAACTAGCCTTACAGATATTTTACTAATGTCTGTGACCATGTATGCAAAGATGTATTTAAGAAGGGTGTTCATTTTAGCATTACTTGCATTAGCCAGGGGAGAGAAGGAAAAACAACTGAATCCATGGTACTGTATAAATAAAAAATGTTTAATTCATGCAAAGGAAAGCCAGACAGGCCTTTCCAATAGTGAGTTATATCACTCAGAGAAAAGTAGACTTGTGTAATAATCTCAGTTTTGTCTCAAGCTATATTTACATGTTTTGCATGAATTTACACAGACACTTTCTAGACAAATACAAAATGAATGTTTAATGCTGACTTCTTCTCCAGTGGGAAAAGGGCTCACACTTTAACTTTCAGAATTTTGTTCTGTTTGTACTGCTGAAATGTTTTGATCTGTTCATTTACTTAATTATTTTTAAATAATAGAAAAGGTCATTTCAAACAACGAGAACCAAGAAATGTGAATCTATTTTAAATTGCAAAATACAATGTTGAATAGCATTGGGAAGTCGTCCTCACGGCTGAACAAGGTGAGCAAAGCTGAGAAAATTGGCCCTGAAATTCAGACTCATCACAAGGAATCTAGTAGGCAGCAGTCACTGGCCTTGACAGGTGAACACTGTCTGCAAGGTGCATTAGTCCTCAGCCTGACCACTGGGAATCACAGAATAAAACAGGAGAACGTTCTGACCACACTCCATGGCACTCAAGTGTCTCCTGAAAGCAAAAGCAGCCAGGCAAAAAGACACAGTGGCTTTCCATCTTGAAATCTAATATGAACCCTTGACTGGTCTTTAAATTGCCTCATGGGCATCTGGAACGGGGAAGCGCAGTCTGTATGCTCTGACAGAGAGATGACATTGACAATCATTATGAATTCCAAGTGGGGCTACACCTAGCAAAGAGTGGCAAACTTAATTATAACAAAATGGAATTTAAATGGTCACTATTCCCCAGAACCCACTGAATTTACCTTTACCAAGTTTACTGCTTGTGTCCCCAAACAGGACCTGCATAATTTAGCAGAAATGTCAACAAATTTGGATGCAGAAAGCTTACGTTTCAAGCCTCCAGTGTTCCAAATAACATTCCATTAAATCATGTAAATTTTAAGCCTTGATTTTTTTATTAACTGAAAAAAATTAAAGAGAAGTATAAAATTTCACAGGTAACTCAGGTGTTAATTAGAAAAGGAATCCAATATTCATACCCACCTACAGAATGAGACATATCACAAACTCGTACAGACACACACAAATGTGCACCCACACACACACACATTTTCAACACAATTTTAGAATACTTGTAGACCCCGTAAAACCTATTCATGGACTCTCAGTAAGAATCTCTAATATTATATCCTCTTATAGAAAGTGAGATGTCAGTGTTTGATCAGAACAACAAATTAACACTCCTCTTGGAGCAAATAGAATTTTATTAAATGAATTATTTCTTGCTCCCAAAGAGATCAATGATCACTTCACATTAAATATCCACATAACAGTTGGTGATAATGTCAACTTCTGTTTTTGAGGATTTACCCAACTTTTCACAAATCATCTTCCCTGGCTTATAAGGAGGAGCCTGGACTTTCACCCAAATCTGGCCAGCTAACAAGCCCATTTCTTTTCACTACATCATCACTTGGGCAAGTAGCTATACGGACAACCAAATGCTGATCAATTTCCCAGTATACTTCTCAGACGTTTGCACACACAGAACCCAAGAACACCTCATAGTTCATAACATTTTAACATGTTGATTCTCTTCTATATCAAATTATGGAAACAAAAACAAAATGCCTACCCTAAAGAATGCAAAACAATGAGGGCTCTTCCAACACTTAAATAGTCATGTTATGGGATGGTTAGTGCTCTATCCATCTTTATACAATATTCTGATCAGCCATGGGATAATTACTACCAAATATAATAATTTGGGGGTTTTTTCATTGTTTTTAGACAAAATAAGTCTCACTGCACAACTCTCCCACCACAGTTGTGTTGTATTTTGTATCTCTAACTTGATTTTTCCCCATCTACTAAATGATATTGATGGCCATCAGTTCCAGTTTTGAAGAAAGAGATGAACATGTGACAACTCTGTGCCATTCTTTTCTTCACATGATACCCTCTGCTTCCAGTGCCCTCTCTCCACCTGACCCTACCTACACTTACATAGCTGCCAAACTCCTAATTAAACTGAACTTCAATGCAAAGTCTCATAAGGGCCTCTGTCTATGAACGCCCCCACCTATGGTTAAAAAAAAATAACTCTTCTTCCATTTGCATTGGGTAGAGGAAGTGATTTTAACTCATTGTGAATGAGGGAGATGAGCAGGGAGAGAAAGATCCAGAGTGATTTTTGTTTCATACATACCAAAAACAGTTGCAAAAATTGATCCTGATCATAGCAAACAGCCTACTGGTCTACCCATGGGACATCAAGGGTGAAAGAACTTCCTCTTCACTCACAGAAGGCCCCAGAGGACCCTGATACATCCAGCCTCACCTTATTCTCTGTGAAGAAATGAACAAAGGCTGTTCCACAGAAACCAACTCCATTTATCAAGGTTAAAAGAGAGATTAAGGAATTCAATTTATTAATATAAATGTACATGTTAGAACTGGAGCATTTTTTAAATTACATTTTTATGCTTCCAACTGTATACTTCATAAGAAAATTTTCTTCTTCTTTTTTTAACTATTATGTGTAATTTTTAAAACAAATTATTGAAAATAATGTGAAAGATGCAGAAGAAGAGTTTGTCTTTTCACTTTTAAATATACTTCATTTGAATGAAAATTTATTTTACAAATTGACCTTAAAGAGTAATCATACTCTGATGATTATTTTTTGTTCTTTTGAGAACATTTTTAAATGTCATTATAAATGCTTTAGTTAATTAATTTTTATTTGAATAAAAATCTTAAATATGCATTATATTAAAAAAAAGACTCCCTTGGGGACAACTGTCACACACTCAGGCTCACAAAGAGAGGCACAAACTTACCTCTCACCTGACCTTCCATCAGGAAGAAAGTTTTGCTGCCTGAGCCCTCTTCTCCATTTTTCTCCCGCATGCAAGAAAGAGACAGATGTCTGGAATGCCAGTGGGCTGACCAGGAGATTGCTGCATCCCAAAGCCACCAAACACCACATGCACCTGTGCTTGATAGTCTCTCCCTGTTACAGCTGCACAGGCTGATTATGGTTCATCAGGCCAGCCACAACTCCACACTCCCTACATCCTCACCACCATGCCACACTTTGGGGGCCTCCTTAGGTACTTGGTTCCAACACCCCTCCCCCCAAAGCATCTCCCCAGGCATACCCACACCAAATAGGGCTGGAACTCTTTTTTCTGGGCTTGACCTTTATGCTACCTTTACTTCCCAGTTAAGACAGCTATCTTGTTAGTCTTATTTTGTACCTCGTTAGTCCCCACCCACCCCTACACACACACAAAATAACAGTGAGCTTGGCACTGAGTCCATTAAGAAATTAGATAAACTTAGCTGAACCCTCGCTCTGCACCTGGCGTCCTGCAAAGTGCTTCCTATAGATGATACAGATCAGCTCCTTGACTTCTCCCACCAAGCACACTACTACCTCATTTTTCAGATAAGAGCACCAAGGCCAGGACAAATGACAATGACGAAACTGAACTCAAGCAGCCTGATGCCAGGTCCACATGTTGACTGCTGTAAGGTGCAACTCAACCCTTCAAGATGTGGAATTGTGAAGGAAGAAGGGCAGCCTGTGGGGTGGGCAGTGGGAAACAGGCATTTTTGTGCTTAATGAGTAACTGATGTAATGGCTCAAAGGTACAAAATAAGATGGTATTAAGGAGATGGAGGAGCAAACAGTGATTGGTGAATCAAAGAACTAGGTGAGAACAAAACCTTCAAAGACTTTTTTTTGCTAAAACAAAGGATTTGGAACTTGAACTTTATCCTTTAGAAAATTGGGGTCATTGAAGGGTTTTAAGTAGAAATTGGACAAGATCATGTTTTAGAAAGATATTTTTTGCTGGCCATATATGGGATGATTTAAAAGTAGAGATGAAAATTTGAACTATATAATAAAACTGAATGATTATTATGTACAGCCTGGAAACCAGGTTTGGGAGTGGGAGGCAGAAGGTATAGATAACACAAGAAAAAAGACTAACAGTCCTTAGCTTCAAGACATCCACAGAGTGACAATGGAAAGAGACATGCAATGACAATAAACAAAGCATGATTACCATGCATTAGGTAGAGGTACTAGCTAAAATATGAACAAAATTCCAAGCACACATCAATAAGGGAGTGGTTAATAGATGTCACCATCTCCTAATTTTCTTTCTGAGTTCTGCTAATATCCTGCAAGAAGATAAAAGGTGGAGAGAAGAACCAGGCAGCATGATAGAAAACTGGGGCTGGATGAGGTGAGCAGCATTCTGATGTGGGAAACATGCAACACTAAACATCAATCCATGTCCACAATGGACCACAGCTTTTCCTGTGGATGCTAGATGGAAGCTCAGACCCTTTCACAGAGTGTCTTAAGTAGAATTGGTTGACTTCCAAGTTAAACCAATTTTATTCCTCAAATGGCTAGAACTTGAACAGGTAGTTGTACTGAAGGATGGCTTCATTGGAAGGGAAAACAGTCTGGTTTCCCCTCTTTAGTTTATCCTGCCATAATAACTAGCCACAAATTTTGTTTTGTTTTGTTTTTTATTTATTTGTTCTAATTAGTTATGCATGAAAACAGATTGCATCTTGGCACATCATATATATATGGAGTATAACTTCTCATTCTTCTGGTTGTACATGATATAGAATCATACAGGTCATGTAATCATATATGAACATAGGGTAATAGTGTCCGATTCATTCCACTATCCTTCCCACCTCCATATCTTCTCCCCTTACTCCACTCCCCTCTCAGTGGCCACCAATTTAAAAAGTGATTGAGGAAAGGCTTTCAATAAGGAATCAGGAAAATGAATATCTTTATCCCATAACAGTCAAGCAGATTTCCATGTGTGACTTCATTGATACCTAAAGTAATCTATATTCTATGAATTGAGCCCAAGAGCTCATAGCTTGTAAATCTGTATGATCATCTAAAGACAACTATGTATGATTTTTAAAAAAAACAGGAAAATAATGTTGTTGTTAAAGTGTATTAAAGCTACATTAAAAGCCTTCTTCGTCCTCTTTGTGTAATATTCAGACCACATTAATGATGAATTTCCTCTGACTGCCGCCTCCTCTAGGAACCGCCAGGAACATTCTCCCATTGTGAATGACCAGAGAAGAGAAAGAAACTCCACCTTCTGGAGCTGCTCATATAAATAAACCCCCAGAAGCCCTAGAAAGTTGGTAGGGACCTACCTATTTCACTGCAGATGAGGGGAAAGCTCAGAAACTTGCCCAAGGATTCAGCTTTGCAGCAAGACCAGAATGCATCCCCAGGTCTGTCCCCTCCAAGGCTGTCCCCTCCAGCCACTAACCACTCACTCCTTCAGCAGCTGGAGCTTTACCTTGGTAGTTTGCTCTAATTAGTTATACATGACAATAGAATGCATTTTGGCACGTCTCTGGAATAATGGGCAGAAGAAATGGGACAAGCAGGAAGATTCCTCAAAATCCAAGATTCAGCCCTCAAAAACAAGCAGTTAGCAGTCTCCAAGACCAAAGAGGACTGAGCTGCCCCCATATAAGAAACCATGTTCACTTAGAAATCAGACGACCCATGCTCTAGTTTACTGTGCTTCTGGACACTCAGGCCTACCGTTGGCTATTCCTTGATTCTGGATTCTTTATTCCCTTACTCCCTGGTCCATCCTTCCAACAAAGAATACACACATATGCACAGACTCATGCAATGGATCAATATTGTTTCATCAATCTTTGGATTAGTTACCACCCACAGGAGAATTGCAGTTTTCCAGACACTACCCTAATATGATTTTCATCCAGTAGATGAACAAAACCTCCGGAAGCTATGCTATTTATGTCACAGATTAGGACTCTGATACCTCTTAAACAATGTTCCCAATCTTGGCTAATATTAGGTCACCAAGAGTTTTTAAATTACCATGTTTGAAATGTAGTCATAGAAATTCCAATATAACTAGTTTGAGAGGGGACCTGAGCATCAGTATTTTTAAATGGACAGCTGGGGTTGAAAAATCCTGCAGGAAGTGTGAGGTCCACTCTCAGACACATTTCTCTGCTCCTAGCCAGTCTGGAAAATCATGCAATGATAATGGTTAGAAAAACCCACAGGAATGAATTTCAAACTGTCAAGCTGCCAGGTGTCCAGGTGGTCAATTCCAACAACGAGCCAAAATGAAAGTACCAATCAAGGCTTCATTCACTTACTGCAACACTGCAAACAATAGACAGAAAAGCTGCCGTCTCCTCAGGGTCCACTTTTCTCACAGAATGGCACACCTGAGAATCAGATGGATGCAGCACAGGTGGAGAAAGAGTCTGGCTATGAACGAGCCTTGAACAAAAGGCTCCTGCCTCCTGGGAACATGTCAGCTAGGAGGAGAAGGACAGAAAGGCTAGGAGCAGAAAGGCACTGAATCAAAAGGAGAAAAGCACCTCCACCAGAACTCTCTCTGGGGACTTCCAGAGGGAGGCACCAGTCTAGGAACGCAGCCAATGAACATGGCTGTCCCCAGGACTGAGTCCCTACTGCATCCCCCTTCAGACAACTGCAACGTGCTGGCTATTTGCTGCGAGGAGAGCATCTTCCCCAGAGGACTGCCAGGCAGAGCTTTCTAATTGCCTATAATCATGCCTAAAAAAACACATAGGATTTTGGACAGGAGACAGATCCTCAAAAATGTCTATCATTCTTATAACAGTGTTAGAAATCAGGAGTCAATCCATGTGTGCCCTGCTTTTTTATGTAAGTCTATTCTGAAAAACAAGCCAGCTCCTGACCACTGTGATTAGGCAAAATAAGTCTTCAGTGATCCTCGTTAACACCTTACCTGCCTTCTTCTACAGGGACCTCTTCATTATATGCTTCCTATGACACCAGAACCCTCATTTTATCCACCCATTCCAAGTAAACATTAGGGGTTTTTCAATCAAAAGGCAAAAAAGAAAAATTAAACGATAAAGGATGTTTGGTCTCAGAGAATCAAGCAGTCAGAAGAGCAAGGGTGAACTTAAGCATGGTCAAATAGATTCAAAGGTTCCAATGCACCATGAGTAATCTTTCTTTTTAATTTTTTTTTTGTTTCACTTTCCATCATGGGGGCTTCATCCTCAGGAGGCTCTTTCTAAAAGCATCAAAGACAGCTACCAGCAGCTTCAGGCTCATCCTTGCTCACAGCTAGCAATCTCAGCAAAGGGTGCTGCTCTTTATCCACTGGCAACCATAGCAAACTCCAATAAAGACTGTGATTGGCTCTTCCTAGGATCATGTGTCCACCCTGGACCAATCACTGTAGTAAGGAAGGCAGAGCCACACTTTATCAACCCCCACAAGAAATATATGGAGAGAGGGAAGAAAGTTCCCAGAAGGAAGAAATGCCAAATACACAGAAGAGGAAAAATTAGACAGCATGCTATTAAGGCTTGATGGGAGGAAATAACACCGAGAACTTCTTTCTAAAGCTCTGATATTTGTTCTTGAAGATCATAAACCACATTCAAATAAAATGTTCCTTATCCCAGAATACCTTAACAAAATCATATTGTTAACTCAAAAGAGAGGTGAGAAGAAAGAAGAGCTTCTTGTCCAGGACTAACTATACAGAAGGCCCAAACACGGGGTGTGGCACTCTAATACATCATCTCCTGGAAGTCTCAGAACCACCATCAAGAAAAATGGGAAAACTGGAGCCCAGGGATTTAAAGTACTTTCCCAAGAACCCAGAACAGCTCTGGTAACCCAAGCCCATTCTCTCACGGAAACACAATCTTGTCTTCTTATAATGAGCTCTATTTCCATAACCCAATCACATAATATTATTTGATGTACCAATGGCCAATGAAGAAAATAAGACAGGCACTATTGCAGCGATTTAACAATACTTCCTCCAGCTCAGTCCCTATCAAGATCACTATGGGCCCAGCCACCAGGGGAAAAAGTCTTCAGAGCAGCCACAAAGACTTCCGGGCACTTCCAAAGAGCGCACCAGGAAGAGAGAGGAAAGCAACATTCGTGGGTCTTTCTGTCTTCCAGGGGTCTCTTGTGGGGGAAAGCAACACATTTCCTGACAGCTCCCATCACTCCTGACTCGCCTACCATGGAATCTCCCTGGAGGACACAGAAGATGACCTCACTCCAGAGCTGTTTTCATCCCTAACTCTACTAGCCCCCCACAACTGAGAGTGTTTGAGTTACCTATGAAACCAAACCTACTCAATCAGTTTTATGTCACTGCACCTGGAACTTACAGTTGTGCATCCAGGTATCAAGAAAGAAATACTGGGAATGGAAAGAATTCAGTCCTTGGGATCAAATACATGATGGTTTGGATTCTGTGTAATATATTTTCTGGCACACAGTAGGTGAACATTAAGTTCTTTCCTTTCTTTATCTGTGGGTTCAATTTGAATGTAATATGATAGAAAGAAACTTGAACTAGAAGCCAGAAAAATTTGTAATTTGTATTCCAGTCCTTTCTCTGCCACTAGTTTACTCTGTGACCTTGTTAAGGCAATATAGCCTCAATGTTCTTTGGCTTCCTCATTCTTCAAATGAGAATAATAATGCCAGTCTAGCCTACCTTCAGACTATCATGGGGATTAAATAAATGAGTGTTCATGAATTCATTGTGGAAAGTCTAAAGAGCTACACAAATATTAGGGATCACATTGGGCCATGCCCCCTCATCAATAATCTCTGGGCCAGCCTTTGGAGAGCACGATTGCTGGCAGAAAGAAATGCAAAGTGGCTGTTTCACTTTGCAAGGTCACTGCTGTGCTACAGGCATCGACAAGCCTGAAAAACGTGGAGGTCGAATACCAGGGAAATCCTTCATGCAACAGAAGATTTTTGTCAGCAGAACTGAGCAGAATGCCAAAGCACAGATAGTCCCCTAAAATCCTGGTTAATTCCCTGATCTACCTTCCAAAATGATCTAGAAAAAAAATCATTACAAACCATAGACTACAAGAAGAATAGATGTGAGAGACAACCTTAGAAGTCAGAAATTCAAAGTCTTCATTGTACTTTATTTTTTTATACAATTGGGGAAACTGAGGCTCAGACTCACACAGCTAATTTAACATTCAGATTTTTTTTCTACTATGCCAAGTATATCTCTGTAATATAAATAAGGAATAAAATAGTCTCAAAATCTTGGAATATCTTGTCTGAGTAGAGTTGGTACTGTCTCCAGAGGGTACTACACCTCCACAGGATTTGGAAATATTGAATTAAATGTGGTCAGGATGCAGAATCTCTGTATACAGCATAATTTCTAAAATTAGCATAGCACTTAAGGCACTGTGGATGAAATTCACCACAGAACTGCCCATATTTTCATGAAATGACATTATAGTATGTCTCAGAAGATTTTCAATAAATTTCAAAGCTGTCTTGTTGGTTAAAAGAGTTTGATTTTCTTAAACATCTAACTCTAGAATTTTAACTTTCCTGTGGTACTTTCAATATGACCATACACAATTTTTTCCTTCCCTCAGGAAACAAGGACTATGCAACAGAAAAATTGCCTCAGGAATGATGGTGACCCTCAAATATGGATGATGATTCAAAAGGGAGATGGAAGTCCTCTTTTTATTTGTTGGTTTGAATGCTACCATCTTACTAAATTACTGTGTTCATTTAAACAAATAAAAGTAGCTCACTGAGGACATGCTCATGAACACACGTGTGTACAATGAGCATATGCTTGGAACTGAGCCCCTCTCCACCTACCTACCAAGTACACACTTGAAGCAACTCTTAAGCAACCTCAGGCAATTACAAAGGATGCCCAAGCCTTCATAAATATGGTATCCTTGGATACCTTCTGCTTCCATTGCTTTCCCAAAAATGATTTGCTGAAATCCCACTCCCAATGTCTTCTAATGTGAGCTTATTTGGAACTAGGGTTACCGCAGATGCAATTCATTAAGAAGAGTGGGGTGAGCCCTTAATCTGACTGGCATCCTTATTAGTAAAGATACAGAGACAGATACAGACAGGAAGAACGCAAAGTGACGACGAAGGTAGAGACGGACCAGAGTGTCACAGCTGCAAGAGGAACAGTGCGGAGGATGGTGGGCAGCACCACAAGCACAGAGCTTCTTCTCCTCTAGAGGCTTAGGAGAGAGCATGACTCTGCCAAGTACCTTGCTTTCAGACTTCTAGCCCCTACAACTACGAAAGAAGCATTTCTGTTGTACTAAGCCACTCAGTGTATGGTACTTTGTTATGGCAACTCAAGGAAAATAACTCAGCTTCCAACTCCAAGAAGGACAAAAACTCAGGACCAGAACAAGGACGTGCAAAGGCAAAGAGTGCAAAGCAATCTGGCCATCAGGCTCCACACCCCCCTCACCTGGCAGGCTGGACTTTCATATGCAGGCTTGAGAAATGGTCTCTCCCGTCACATGGCTAGGAAAAAGAACGAAGAAGGAAGGCCACTTTTATTGCTGATCTGGCCTCATAAAAATAATTAGCAAATTGCCACAAGGTGCTTCCGGAAGGTGATTCAGACCTTCTGTTGTTCTGCCTGAAAGAACAGTGCCGAGTGGCCAGCCCAGCTGCTAATGCATCACTTTCAGAGGAAACGACTCTGTTTATGAGCAGATATTACTCCAAATTGTTCTCCACAGCAAAGAACTTCTTTTCTGCACCTGGCATTTCCATATTTGGCTCACAGAAAGCAGCCTCAGGTGTGGAAAGAAGGTCACGTCGGTCTGAGTAAGTGGAATGACAGCTCCAGTCCAGTTCCAGAACCCAAGGGCAGCCTGTCCACCTGCTTAGACTCAGGAAGCTTGATTGTGCAGTTTCCCTGGATCAGACCATGACCCAGAAAGCTCAGCGTGCAGCCTGAGACCCTTAAAGTTCGTCACTCACAAGCCTGATAGTGCTGAGAACATGAAAAGTTAAGTACTTCACTCTACATATGTCTATTAAGATGCTCCCAAAACTTTAAGTCTCCTGCTCCTCATCAAGTTCTTGTAATCAAAGTTTCCATTTTTTAATTTAAACCCAAGATGTTTGATCTACTCAGATACATATGTAAGGAATAATTCTATGGCTGTCACTTTAATTTTCAGTTTCTATTGTCAAAAATATAAGCATTAACCTTGAATGAAGAGATGAGGCAAAATAAGGTAACGGTCTCACTATACCCTCATTGACTGAGTTGAGCTTCAGGTACCATGCTGAATGCATTGGGTGTATTATTCTTTAAGTCCTTGCCAAAGCCTTTCAGTGAGGGCCCACTATTATTCCTTAATTTCAAATGAAGAAACTGAGATTCAGTTGATTAACCTGTATTATCTATCAAAGTTCCACAGCAAGTTAGGGCGAAGGTGAGATTCAGCCAAGGTCTCTCTGCCTTCTAAGTCTGCACTCTTACCCACTGCATTACCTGTGCCACTTCATCTTTGAAACTGGAAAATCCCCAAAACTGTGTCCAATTTGTGATTATAATAGTGAGAGAGACTCTCCATGGACCCTGTCAGGGATGTCTATGTCTACCTTTCCCAGGGCAGGTAAGCATTTATAAACTGCAAAGTGCCAAGTGCCAAAAATGAACAAGTTTCTATTTTGCCCTCCCTGGTTATGTTTGGCATGTGTCCTGCAAGCACTATTTTCTGGTTCAAGAGAATATTGCTGGGTGCGGTGCTCACACCTGTAATCCCGGCAGCCAGGAGGCTGAGGCAGGAAGATCGTGAGTTCAAGGCCAGTCTCAGCAATTTAGTGAGGCCCTAAGCAACTTAGCAAGACCCTGTCTCTAAATTAAATATTAAAAAGGCTGAGGATGTGACTCACTGGTAAAGCACTCTTGGATTCAATCCCCAGTACCAGAGAGAGAGAGAGAGAGAGAGAGAGAGAGAGAGAGAGAGAGAGAGAATATTGATATAGTACATCAACTATAAGTTAATAATAACATATTATATATGTGAAAATTGCTGAGAATAGATCTTAAATATTCTCACCATCAAATAATAATAATAATTCAAAGCAGTGGGTATGTTCCTTAGCGTGATTATGGAGATCACTACACAGTGCGTGCATATATCAAAGCATTTCATTGTACACTGCAAATATATGCAATGTTTATTTAACAATTATACCCTCAACAAAGCTGGAGGCAGGATGGAAGAAAGTAAGGAAGGATGGAAGAGGGAAAGAATAAATGGGAGAGAAGGGGAAGGGTGAGGAGGGGAGAAGAGGAAAGAAAGGAAGGAAGGAAGAAAAGAGGGGTAGAAGGAAGGGAAGAGGGAACATAAGTTAAAAATTACCAAAAATAGGAAGCCATTTGGACAAAGCCAATGGCAATAAGCATGGCAGCAGGAAGAAGCCATTGGTTTCAAGATGAGTCAGAGAGCTAAGGAAGGAAGCACCGCATGGAGTGGATTCTGTGCCATGTATGGGAACAGAAGGGCAAAGGAAGTCACAAGAAATAAAGTAATTCCAGCAACACAACCAGAGAGGGATTGTCCCTTTGCCACCTGGTGAGAGGTGGCAACCCATTGGGAGAAAAGTCAGTTTAAAGCTTTGAATAAAAAAGAGTACATGTAGGATTGCTGGAGATCTTTCCTCTCCTATTTAGGACATATCAAACAACTCATCCCCTGCTCATAAATTGAAAACAAGAAACTTTCCTCAGTAAGTGCCACAAATGGTTACGTTAATTATGGTACAGCCATAAATCAGAATACTATGCCTCTGTTAAAAATCATATTTCCAAGAATAGTTAATGGCATGAGGTAATGCTAGCAAGAGAGAGTCAAGCATGAAAAACAAGGTTCAAATGTGTCTCTGCAATAGAATATATTTTATTAAAATAAATGTCATTTCTGCTCATTTGAATAGAAAGGAAATTGGGAGAACATATACCTAAAATGTTAATAATGTTTATCTCTGGGTAAAAGAACTTTTACTCAGAGATCGTTTTTTCATTTCAATTTTTATTGTTTTCTTTTCAGCTTCTCTATTTTTAAACATATTTTATAAAGGCATAAAATACATTTGACAAATGCTAAAGAATCAGGAGGACCTGAGGGTATAGCTCAGGGGTAGAGCCTGAGTTTAGCATGCACAAGGCCCTATGTTCAATCTCCTGCACCAAAAAAATTAATTGAAAAATAAGGATACTGGATGGTGAATCACAAGAGGCAGGTTTACATTCTGACTCTGCTTCACATCCTGCTTTATATGCCTCAGTTTCCTGATCTGTGCACTCTGAGGGTTGCTCTTAACGTCCAAAGGTTTCTGCTTCCATGACCATAGTAGCCAGTTAGTGAGGAGAAGATGTATGGAAGAAAGCGAAGGGCGAAGGAGAGAGGAAGCCATCCCACAGAGAAGAAAGAAAAGTGGGAGCAAGAGAAAGCTGGTAAGAGAGGAATACAGACAGGAAAGTGGAAAGTCAGAAGATTTTTCATTTTAAGTGGCCGTCATTGTTCACCAGGGCCCTGTGTTCTTTTAACCTTCAGTTATTCACAGACTTTCTTCTGTTTAATAGCTAAACTTTTAAACACCTCCCAGAGTAGTTTTGTCGCACTAGTCCACCAGGATAGAAATTAATCTCTGTGCTAAAGCAGGAGTGACCAGTGACCGTAGGAATGCAATGGAATCAAACTGAAATCTTGACCTAGTGCCCCAGGCCAGAAATGACTCACCCTTGAAATAAAGCAATTATTGGTGTTATCTGCCCACTTCACTTTAGCCCTTGGTTTATGTGGAAAACAATTCAGTTAAAGATGGTACTGATTAACCCCATTCCACCACACTAGGTCCCTTCCCTCCAGACCCTCAGGCCCTAGGAACCTGTGGACAACACTTACCTCCTGTCCAAGTTGACAGCTTCCAGAGCCTCAATATTTCCAGAGGCACAATGTGGTTAACCATAATTTTCACTCTGCTAATAAAATCGGGATCTCTACTTTCTCTCTTCTGTCCTCACAGCATTCAGTGTTGGAAACACAGAACATGACAGCTACCATAACTCTTGGGATATCGTGTTTCTCACCTTGAATACATCATGGAAAATCAGTGTCCCATCTGAATCAGGGACAAGGTGTGGTAGATCTTTAGGGAAAAGCCATGGAACTTCAGTTACTGATTTCTGCATGTCACTTTAAAGTTATAAGTATATATAACCTAGGGTAGGCAGGACAGCACTTGCCCTCTAAGGTTACAGGGTCCTACAGATTTCAGTATCCTATTAGTCTTTTTATTTCTATAGAGGCATTGAGTGAAGTGGTCAAGAAAACCAGCTCTTGGGCAGACTGCCCGGATTCAAATTCTACCTCTGGAATATACTAATCACTTAACCTCGCTATGCCTCAAATTTCTCATTGGTTAAATTGTAACAGGGGTTCACTTGATGTTTTGACTACATGTTTTTCTTTTCCCTAAACTTTCTTCCTAATCTTCTTTTCCCTAAACTTCTCCTCCCTGATCTTCTTTTCCCTAAACTTCTCTCTGATCTCTCCTCTCTAATCTCATCTTTTCTGAGTCACCTCTATAAAAGCTCCCTGTGATAGGAAGAATCAAAGCGTTTGGGACAGGATTCCCCTGTGTTTCTCCTTTTCTGGCAAAGCAATAAACCTTCTTTTTCCTTTTTCTCAAGACTTTGTCTTCATTATTGGATTGGCGTCAAAAACAAGGACCACGCTTTCGGTTACAAAATGAGTCATGATGGTGTTGCCATAAAAAAATATCATAAGCTGGGGTTGTGGCTCAGTGACAGGAGCACTTGCCTAGCATGTGTGAGGCATTAGGTTTGAGTCTCAGCAGTGCATAAAATAAATGAATAAAATAAAGGTCCATTGACATCTAAAAAAAATATTTTAAAAAAGAAAGTTACCATGAAATCAAATCACTAAACATTTCACCTAGTCCCTGGCACAGTCCCTGATATTGTCCTAAGGAAATAAAGTACTCATCAACCTGATTTAATTGTAGGTATGCACTATGGTCTGAACCTTTGTGCCCTCCCACAAATTCTTAGGTGGAGATCCAAACCCCAATTTGATGGTACTTAGAGGTGGAATGTCTGGGGAGTGATTGGGGAATGAGGGAGCAGACTCCATGAAGGATTAGTGCCCTTGCAAAATAAGCTCAGGAGCCCTACATGTCTTCCATCCTGTGAGGTGGACTAAGAAGTGCTTGTGATTGACACCTCCTCCTAATCCTAAGAATTTGAGGAGACTTACTGTAAAGACAAGTGTGTTTTGTAGGCTAATCAGCATATATTAAAGATGAAAGTACTGATAGATTCATAAGGAAGCACTTTTTCTTTATAATTCACATCAGAAAACTTCCAACAGGGAATGGACAAAGTGAAGTATGTTCATACAAGAGAATCCTCTTCAGAAAAAAGAAAAAGAAAAAAACAAAAGACTATGGCTGCATCCATTGGTGGGGCTGAACTCACACAGATTCACTGCTCCATGACAGAAGCCAGATGCAAGGGTACATAGAGTCTGACTCCTTGAAACGAAGTTCAAAACCAAGCAAAGTTAAGCAGTGAGGACTGAGGTCAGACCTGAAGGGATGTGGGTGACAAATTGTCCTGTTTTACCCAGGATTTTCCCAGCTTTCCCTAACACCCACATTCCAGTAAATCCCTCAGTTCCAGCAATGCCATTCTCAGGCAAGCTGTGACAACCTGTCACCACAGTGATTATTCCCGAGCAGGAGGTTCGAGACTTGGAAGAACCCAGAGGAAACTTCCAGAGCAGGGATTATAAATGGATACCAGGCCTGTCCTCTATGTGGGGAGGGTAGATAAAAGAGCCATGGATTCATCAATCCATAGTTTTTTATTCATGGTCCAAACCAGTTGTGCACCATGACAACAGTGACCCTCCCACAAATCCCCTGGGGTTATGTCCTCATCCAGTAGAGGATCCGGGGCCTCCCAATTAGGCCACACTCCTATCCCCCACCCCTATTTTATTTGACTTTAGTCACCATCTCATGGACCTGGTTTCCACTGCTGCCAAGCCTCATCTTGGATAAACCAGTTTCCTCTTTGAAAGTTTCTAGAAGAAATGGAATCTGATCTCTCCAGTCCAGTACGCCTGAATATTCCCAGCAGCACCATAGCCAAAACTCTTGACACTAGAAAAAATTCTAGTAGTCTAGAGAATCCAGCCCCCATCCAGTCTCCTCAAGTAAAACCCCGGGCCAAGAGTAGTTAGCCAATATTTGGCACACATGCCTCCAATCCACCCTATCACACCCTCACAGACATCACCAATCAAAGCTGAGTCTCCTTTTGGAACCAGGATGAGGTCTTGGTGTCCTCATTTACTCCCTGTGGTACTCATGGATGAGAGAAGATGAAACCCGTTTGTTATCCCCACGCTGGGATCCAAGTTCACAGAGGGACTTTCTCTGCCTTGTTCCTGGCCAGAGAAGACAACAGCGTGCTCCAGTGCCTCTGCTCTGGTCAGTTCATCTACTCCTCACTGATGACCTGGACCTCCCAGATGCATTAAATAAATGTGACCACTCCTCCAAACATTAATTCTGACTCTGACAATTCTAGCACTATTTGCCCAACTACTAATGGCTGTTAATTTGCCATTGGGATGGTAGCAAAGAGGAGAAAAAATATTTATTCTTCTCTTCTCTTTTTTACTATTCACATGATTTTTATTGACATACTGATATCAATACAATATACTGGTCTTTGATGTTCATTTTTTTGAGTTTTGACAATTGTATACCCTCAGGCAGCTACCATCCAGAACAAGACAGACCATTTTTGACCTGGTCATAATTTAGTCCCCTTGCTGAAAGGGACACTTCTCATCACAGTGATAAGTCTAAAGGAGCCAGGCCCGGTGGCATGTGCCTGAAATCCCAGTAGCTCGGGAGGCTGAGACAGAAGGATCATAAGTTCAAAGTCAGCCTCGGCAATGGCAAGGCACTAAGCAACCCAGTGAGACCCTGTCTCTAAATAAAATACAAAATAGAGCTGGGGATGTGGCCCAGTGGTCAAGTGCCCCTGAGTTCAACCTCTGGTACCAAAAAAAAAAAAAGTCTAAAGGAAGTTGTCCATCAGTTTCCTTTACGCAGGTGGGATCAGGATCCTAGCTGGTTGGTAAATTGCCCTCCTGCAAGGTCTTCCTCTAATAGCAGCTACAAGCTCAAGCAGCGCCTTGTAATTTTCTATCTAAGACACAGAAAACTCCATTCCATTTCTATCTGTCCCTATACTATTGAGTTTTATCTCCCCAGGCTTAGTTGACCTTCTAAAAGTTTTTAAATTTCTTACATCCTTGTTCTTCCACTTATCTTATTTATTGAAGTAACCGTTTCTCAGAATAGACTGTGCAGGTTCTTTTATAGCCCTGCACAGCAGTCTCGTACGTTAGGTATCTTGTGAGAGGGCCATAAACACAGGAGATTGTGGTAGGCCTACTGCTTGAGACTTGCTGTCATGCTTTTTGCATCTTGTTCCCTGCAACATCAGAGTCTATGACTTGAAATCCCTGGTTTTCAACCTATGGGACATGCTTAATACAACCTTTCCATACTACTAGAAATTGCATAAATTTCATCAATCCAGAGAAAGAAGTGTTAGAAATGTTAAAAATTAAGGCATGATTTATTTACAAGGTTCGTGGATTTTAAAGGTAGAGTATGATGTGCAAATGTATATATGCACGTCACCCTCATTTCATTCAAAACATAAGACTATTTTCATCATTCCAGAAAGTTCCATCCAGCCCATTCCAGCCAGTTGTATCCCCAAACCACTTGTCTGATCTGTCCTACCATTGTTCTGTTTACCCAGAACTACACTACGTGTAAATGAAATCATACAACATGCCCTCTTCTGTGCCCAGTATTATTCACTCAACATAATATTTCTGTGATTCATTTTTGTTCTGTGTTTCAGTACTTTTTTCCTTCATATCACTTCGTATTCATTGTGAGAATGTACAACAATTCGGTTATTCTTCTGCAGATACCTATTTGGGCTATGTTCTACTTGGGACCATTATTTTTTAAACTGTCATGAACATTCTTGAAAAAAAGGTGCATTATAACATTATGAATAATAGCTGAAAAGCATAAACGACTTAAATACCCACAATTACTTACTCCAGTAGTAATATAACAATATAAAAGGAACTATGCAATCATTCAAAATTATGTTTTCTAAGAATTATTTGTGGACTGGAAAATATTTATAGGAAAAGGATGAAGGGGAAGAAGTAGAATGCAAAATCATTTTTTTCAGTGTATTCTCAAGTCTGTTAAATATATGCATTTCACCTAGACTACGTATTTTCATGTGAATATGAATGAAAACACACTAAAATATCAATGAGAAAAAAAAAAGAAGTGTGGCAAGGGGTTTTGAACTGCATCCCACTATTAATAAAGCAGAACTATTTTTCAAATTAAAAAGAACATGCCAGATTCTATTATTCCAGTTATTTGTCAATCTCTGTGCCTAAGCAAGTGAAAATTAAATCATTTCTGGATATCTCCACATGCTAGCCAGCAGTGACCTAGATGTGAAAGACACCCAACCTGATTTCATCTGGAAGGAGACAGACATAAGCAAGAGGTGAAGGAAACAGCCATCAGGATCTGTCCTGTTACCTCCACAGTCCCCATTCAGTGGCTTTTTGAGACCCTCATTATTTCTTGCCCAGATTATTTCAGTGACCTCCTAACCAGTCCTCTGTCACTAGTCTCACCCACCTCCATCCTTCACACTATTGAACGTGTGATCTTTCCAAATCACTTTCTGATCAAGGACCTGGCTATGACGTTCTGCCACCGCTTCTCCCTACCTGCAGAATGACACTCACCCTCCAACAGGCCGTTCGCGCTCCCCACAGATAAGCTCTGCTCCCAGCCATGCCTGCTTCTCTACCCAAGTGTGTCCTCCTTCCATTCCGCAGTCCAGGCCCAGGACAGCCCATGTTCTCCTGACCCCTTTAGATTGGCAACCACTTTTTCCTATGCCTGAAATTTAATTCATTCCATCTTCCAGTTAATTCCACATCACCATGAATTCACTTAAATGTCACCTCCTCCGAAGCTCTGCAAACGCTTCTGAAGAGCACTTCCAATCTTCTCCTCTGCATCCCGTAAGTCTCTGTTCA
Organism: Urocitellus parryii; assembly: GCF_045843805.1. Taxonomy (NCBI): domain Eukaryota; kingdom Metazoa; phylum Chordata; class Mammalia; order Rodentia; family Sciuridae; genus Urocitellus; species Urocitellus parryii. The sequence continues at coordinate 136,190,359 of NC_135540.1, forward strand.
AGCCTCTTCTGTTCTTCTGTGTCCCCCAACTCCAGGGACGCCACTCAGATTCAATGCAATGAGAATGGGACTCCCTGGAGCTGTGTCATAGGGACCCTGAGTCTTTGCACCTGAATCATTTGCTTAACTTTCTCTCCCACCCTCTTTAAGCCCCCTCCTGCAATCCTTTCACTCATAGACAGTCCTCAAAACTCTTCTTTGTCCCCAAATTAGCTATTCATATGGTGTGCATCGTAAAGAGTCATGTAAGCTTTGGGAGTGAGTGTGTTTATAAATTAATTATGTGGAGCAAAGAAACAATATTTATCTTTGAAAGACATGCATCTTTAAAACAATAAAATTCAAAGGGTTTTTTGAAACACAAAGAACCTATGAACAGTTTTTGTTGATATTATCATTATACATTTTCCACAAACTTGAGATTTTCTAAGTCAGCTACCTGGAGGGACTAACTATATCAGTGCCCATTTTGGTGCCTATAAGCACAGACACAATCTTTCTGGCAGAGAGCATTCTCCACAGTGGATTAGAGAGTCACTTGTCTTTGGTTTAGTGTTGCAGATTCTCCATTTATTTCTGGAGACACAAAGATAATAAAGTCTCCCAAAATCATATATTCAAAACAGATAGGCTGTTAGAGAGAGGAGGACAAGAAAAATGGGTTAGAAGAGGTTCTTGTGTTTTCCTGACTATACAAGAGCATCACTCCCTACTCTGACCTTGATCGACCTTGAGTGCAACCTTGAGTGTGCAGCTTTCTGAGACTGCCCACTTCCCTAGGGAATCAATCTGCCTCACTGAATTTTTCTTCACTTAAAAAAATAAATAAATAAATAATCTTTCTGCTTTGAAACCTCTAACGGTCAAGTGAAATAACCCCTGTCTTTCTCCGGAGTTCAGACACTGCCAGGCAATTACAGGTAGCTAAGGTATCTGCCGTAGACCCTTGTTTGGTCAGAGTTCAGATCCTATTCAGTTCTTAATCTTTCATCATAAATCAGTTCCTCTGGCTTTTTAATAACTCTTCTTGCTGGGTTCTGAGCCAGTTCCAGGGTAATAAATCAATTAGGAAACGTTTGTAAAGTGTTTTAAGTGATAAGAAGGGTGCATAAGAGCAGTATATTGTGGAAACAGCAGTGCACTTAAAAGTGAATCTGGTGTTCCAGGTGCGGCCCAGTGTATGGGGGCTTACATTTCACAGAGACCTCACTGAGGTGGATTGATTCACTTCTCCTTTGATATTTCTCTTACGTTGTAGAAACAAAAACAAATCATATTTCTTTGAGATACTTGTTCTGGCTGAAAGGCAAAAGCAGCCACATTTTTACCACAGGAGAGGTTGTATTTGGAAATAAGAACTTTCTAATAGCCAAAGGAGGAGAATGAAGAAGTGATCAGCAGGAGAGCGTCTCTATTGGTAGAAAACTAACAAGCAAGCAAAAGAAGAATACTCTGGCCAGGTGCAGTGGCTCATGCCTGCAATCCCAATCGCTGGGGAGGCTGAAGCATGAGGCCTATGAGTTCAAGGCCAGCCTCAGCAATTTAGTGAGAGTGAGGCCCTATGCAATAAGCAACCTGGGTTCAATCCCCGGGAACCTGCCCCCGCCCCGCAAAAATACTCTGGAATAATAGAGTTTAACTTTCAATTTAAGGGCCAGTTCCGATCAGTTGGTACTAGCCACCTGTAAAAACAGCTCTTAAAAAATGTGGAATCCATGCCCAGGCTCCGTGGAACAGCATCATGGTCAATTGACAGTGTTCATCTTAGTTTGAAGGAGGCAAGTCGAGGCAGGACATTATTTGTTTGCCATTAGACATTGGACAACCTCAAGGCAAGATAGATAATGGTCAGACACAAGACAAGTCTTCTCATGCTCTAAAACATTCCACATTTTGATTAAGACAGCCTCATAGTTCTGCTCTACTTTGCACCCAGGACACATGGACTACCACAGCTGCTTGCCTACTCTCCAGAGAGATCTATGCTAAGCTTTTGGAGGTGGAGAGAACGGAGTATTTTGCATTCGCATCATTCCCTAAGTTTACAAACATTTGCACATATGTTCTCTTGTTTTCCACTCATTCATTTTTCAGCAAGTATTTATTGTTCCAGGTTATATGCTATGAGCTGGCGGTAATTGGTAAATTCATAAATAAAATAAATATGAGCTCTGCTTCAGTAGATAAGATCCCAGGTGGAAATGACAGGGAGAGTCATCGTAGCTGTCGGGGATGGCAGTGTAGGAAGAAGAAATAGCATGAAGTTACATGTGAAGATAGAAACTCACAAAAGAAGGAAGTGACTCAAGGAACAATGAGTATCAATAGGTTTGATTCATCCAAAGGAAAAACCAGGGCCAGGTACTTCCTGAAAATCTATTTTAAACATGAATCCTCGCAACAACTACCTGAGCTAGGAAGGCAGCCGGCATCCCTCTTCATAGGTCGGGTAGATACTGTCCTTCATGGCCAGGTAACTTATCCAATTCTGCAAGCAGAACAGGCAAGACAGGGTTCATGCCCGTGTTTCCCTCTCCAAAGAACTCCTGCACTCCTGCTCAAAGAACTCATGGTGGGGTGCGCAAGGCCCTCCATGCACAAGAGGGTGAGATTTGTGGAAAGTGTAAAAGTAGACATCAAAATCAGACTGGAGATAAGGAAGACAGACCATCTTGGCCAGTTTGCTGGTACCTGCTCCTGCCTCGCATGCAATATGCTGATAGGAAGTTCAGCGCCAACGATTTACCCACAAATCCAAGCCTTCCATCTGCTACGAGGAATCTTGACCATTGCTACTTTAAGGAGTGCTAAAAACCTGGAGATGGGTTCCTCACAGCCCTCTCTTCTCTCCTGCTGCCTTTTCTGTACAGCAGCTGCTCTGCCTACCCCTTTGCCTCTTGCTGAATGCACAGCTGGTGGGCTTCTTCATATCAATCCCCTCTCCATCCTTCCTGTGGAACCTCCAATTCATTCACGTCAACCCTCCCCACAAGATGTGTTCCCAGCCTCAGCAGGTGACCCTGGCCTGACCTAAGCCAGTCATGGAGGCCCCCTTGCTCTAAACAGGGTTAACTTAGGTGTGATGCTATCGAGCCCATGAGACTTGAGGGTGAATATGCTGGGAGGCACGTGGGAGAAGGCTCTTCACTCTCAAGGGGATACAGGAAAAGAAATGGCCTCTGCTTCCTCTGGATACCATTCTCTCTGCATGGGATACCTGGAGACATGCAGCCATGTTGCAGTACCTGACGGTATTGCTCTTGCCTGGTATGTGTTGAGGGGAAGATGGTGCTGAGTCACTGGGCATCGAGGGGACTGAAGAAGAGTTTGGTAACCAAGGTTAGGAAAATGGGGGTGTGTAACAGCAGGATACAAAGTGTCCTTTTAGTCATAAAATGAGAAACATATATCTTTTGAGAAAAAGGAAAAAATAATGAAATTCTAAAATTTTTTTTGGTTTTTGAATTATGCTTCTTGAATGTGTCACCTCTCAGAAATTAGGCCACAATGATCATAGCTTTCATAGCACTGAAACAGGTCAGGAGAGCGTGAGTCACAACACAGGAGACAGCTGTTACTCACACATTTGTAAATTTTGTGGAAATTATTTTAGAACAGGGTCAATGAACTAGGGCAGTAGGGCCAAATCAGACCTACAGCTTATTTTTAAGAATAAAGTTTTAGCGGAAGACAGCCAAAACCCATTCTCTACCTATGGCCTGCGTCTGCTTTCATGTTAAATGCCAGAGTTGAGTGATGGCCACAGAGACTGCACAGCTTGCAAAGCTGAAAATACTTTCTCTCTGGCTCTTTACAGAATGCCTGCTGAGGCCTGATCTGGAAGGAACAAGACAGACTGACAGACTGAATGCACACACAATGGACAGATGGGAAATCAAACTGACCTTCATGGACCCATAAGAACTCTGAACCACAATCTGGAGCAGCTGACCCAGAAAACCCGTCCAGTGTCTTTAGAATCCGCCCAGGAACCCAGCCTGCTGTCTGTGATTGAGGCTATCGCAGGAAGTCAGACAACTGTCCCAGCAATTGATCCAGAAAGCCAACCAACAATGACCCCCCTGCCCCCCTACCATCATCCCAAAACAGTCAAGACTTGATTAATAACTGAAAGCCTCACTGATTCTTGTCTTTGACTCCAACTGAGGACCCAAAACCAACATTCCCGCCAACAACCTCCAGCCCGGGAACCCCTGATACCCGCCCTTCCTTCCACTTCTGTCCACTTCCTGCTCCTCTGCCTACCTGTGAGTTTGTACCAAAACACAAATGTCAGGGCTGCCTTCCTTGCCATGGCAGCTCCAAACAAAGAGCCTTCACTTTTACTCATCTGTTTGGTCTTTGCTTATTTCCCCAGAACTTGGAGACTCGGGATCTGGACCTGATCCTAGACCTGCCATGCACATACATGTCATAGGTGGCTTTCAATAACTCACCTCACCTGTTAAAAACAATTAAAGAGGCAGTTACTGCTCATACCTAACACACAAGCCACATGCAATATAAGGTTGAGATTATTGCCTTGCCTGAAATATAAGGACAAAAGTGGCTCTGAGGAAGGAGTAAATGATTGTACCTGGGCCATGCATCAGGAATACCAGTAAATACCCAGCATTGAATAGCTAATAATCACTATTACCTTTGATCACTCTTAATATTGTCTTTAGGAAAGTATCTATCCCCTAAGTTCACAAATTTCTTCCTTTTCAAGTACAACCAAAACCTACTCATTTTGAAAAATGGACCAGCCATTGCTTTGAAAATATAATTCCACAAATGGCTCATCTATTAAAGTAATATCTTAATGGATCTTGATTCAAACAGAGCCCTTGACTTGAACCTTCTTTTCTAATGTTTCCATTAGTGGAATAATTTGAGTTTTTCCAAAGTGCTGTCTAGTTTGGCTCATAGATGGTTAGAGACTCCCATAAATGATACACTTCTGAATATTCTGAATGCCTTAAATCTTTCATAAAATACTTATTTGATGTTTGATGTGCAAAATAAAACCCAAGTTGTGCCGAACTTTTGCTGAATCAAGCCCCAACCATCTGCATAAGTTCAGAAAGTAACCTCATATTTTAGGATACCTGTTTTTTCTCATGTAAGGTTCATTTCAAGACTAAAAATCTATAGTCAGTGAGCTGTGTGAATTTTAAGCACAGGTGGAAACAACATTTTGATGTGTTCAGCCTAAGCTCATGGAATCTCAATAAGATTCACCTCAGATCAAGTGAGAAGCACTGGATTCAAAGTGGAATCTAGAAAGATTTCGCTCCAGGTGATGCTCCCAGACAGAACAAGGCTTTATTAAATCATCTGGAAAGACTATGAGTATTGAAAAGGTCAAGGGGGAGATGGATTGCTGTCCCTATACCACTCATTAAGCAAGGGCTGAGCTGAATGCTGGGAATCAGGGTGAGCAAGACACAGCCCTTCCTGATGTGCACAGGAGGTGAGCAGAGAGGTAGTTTGCAAATGAATGAAGACCACGCACTTGGCCTAGATCTTATTCTATGACCCCTTTAGGTAAGAAGCAGGTTACTTACTGTATTATCAGTGTGGCAGCTACCAACAAGATATCTACAACCAGGCTTACTGGGTTTCAATTCTCATGACATCACTATCTGTGTAATTTTGAGAGTTTCCTAAATGCACCATGCCTCTTGCTTTCTTTATCGATAAAATGAGGATGATAGCCAGGCACAGTGGTACTCTCCTATAATCCCAGCAATTCTGGAGGCTGATGGAGGAGGATCACAAGTTTGAGGCCAGCCTACACTTAACTTGGTGAACCTTGCAGCAACTTAGCGAGACACTGTTTAAAACTTAAAAAAAAAAAATTAAAAAGATCTAGGAGTGTAGATCAGTGGTAAAGCATCCCTGAGTTCATTCCCCAATATAAAAAAAAATAAATTAAACATGGATGATAGTAGCATCTTCTTTATGGGGTTTTCTGAAAAACAGTCAGCATATATAAGGTACTTTATACTGTGCACAGAAAACTATAAGCACTCCTGAACTCTTAGTAAATATGAACTATTTTTTGGCATTGTCTAAACAGTATATGCATGATGCCATTTAATCTTCACTAAAGTAGGTATTATCATTCTCATTTTATAGGGAAAAAAATGAGGTTTAAATGTCTTGGGCAATACCATGATCCATACTGGTCATTTGTTTCTAAGGTTAGCACCAAACCATGTACCATACAACATTTGGGGTTGATGAGGCTAATGTATATCTTTGCTTTACCATAGCCAGTTGTTATTGCTCATTTTAACTCTCAGAATTACATGTCTTAAACTATAAATACCGAAGAACTGTTATGGTTTAGATAAGAGGTGTCTCCCAAAAAAAGAATGTGTGATACAATGCACAGACGTTTAGAGGTGAAATGATTGAGTTGTGAGAACCATAACTTAATCAGTGCATTGATTCACTTGAATGAATTAACTGAGTGGTAACTATAAAGAGGTAGGGTGTGGCTAGCAGAGGTAGGTCCTGGGGAGGTGCTTTTGTGGGATACGTTTGGTCCCTGGTGAGTAGAGCTCTCTCTTGCTCTGCTCCTTATTGCTATGTTCTGAGCTGCTTTCGTCCTCCAAGCCCTTCCACCTTCATGTTCAGCTCAGTTTGGACTCAGAGCTGCGGAGTCAGTCCTCTATCTACTGCGAACCCATCAGCCCCAAGTAAACTTCTCCTCCTCGACATTGTTCTTGCTGGGTCTGTTGGTCACAGCAACAAAACAACTGACTAAAACAAAACAATAGTTTCAAAATGTAAGTGATGCCAATATTTTCATTGCCTACAATGATGCTAACAAAATACCATAAGGTTTATCTGAGAATGTGCAACTATTGAAACTAATGATGGAACAAAACAGACTGTCATTTATATTTAATAAGTATGAATAGCAGCTTGTTAAAAGCTCAACTAACAGACTGCCCTGATGGCATGTGCTGAGTCCTTCCAGAAGACAGAGGGAGAGCCTGATGCCTGCAGGCAGCCGTGCCTGGGATGTCTGCCTGGGCACCAAGTCCTGGGGAATTTCAATTTTTAAATGCAAACTTAACCCCGCAGTGATTCACACAAAAGTAGACAAACATGGTGTTCAATTGTGGAAAGGAGGAGAAAGATAGAAGGAAGGAAAGAAGGAGAGTGCTATGGTTTAGATATTAGGTGTCCCCTAAAAGCTCATGTGTGAAGGAAGAAGGTTCACAGGTGAAATGATTGGGTTAGGAGAGCCTTAACCTAATCAGTGCATCAATTCCCTGATAGGGATTAACTGGGTGATAGGGTATGGCTGGAGGATGTAGGTCACTGGGGGGGGGTGACTTTGAAGTATATTTTGTCCCTAGTGAGTGGAGTCTGTCTCTCTGCTTCCTGGCACTATGTTCTGGTCTGTTTTTCTGTACCACGCCTTGCTGCCATGATGCCCTGCCTCATCACAAACCCAGAGCAATGGAGCTGCTGTCTATAGAATGAGACCTCTGAAATCCTGAGTGCCCAATAAACTTTTCCTCCTCTAAAATTATTCCTGTCTGGTCTTTTAATCCCAACAACAAAATAGTTGGCTGAAACAGACAGCCTATGCAAGTTTGCATAATTCATCGATAGGAATTACAAAAGGGATACTCTGTGAAATTTTTTTAAATGTATTTTTTTTTGTTGGTGGTGGCGGTGGTGCAGGCAGGGTATGGAACCCAGAGCCTCGTGTATGTTAGACAAGTACGTACCCGTGTCACTGAGCTGGTATCCCACCGTCCCTCAACCCGTTTTTTAAATCTGTCCTTCCAAAGTCCAGGGTACAACTCTGACTGCATTTCTTTTCTTCTCCCTGGCACTCATGAACTCCATGAAGCTGTGGTCATCCCCAGAGGATAAATCCCATCTGGCTTCATGTTAACACCCCTGTGATTTCCACTTCACCAACCAATTAGCAGCTCATTATTAGGTTCCGAGTGGAAATTCTTTAGTCACTACCTCCAGGAAGTGAAGTGGCCAGTAAAGCTCAACAAACACCAAACATTTTCAGTTAGAGAAGCGTGGAGCAGGTATCTAGAAAGTTGGCAGCTCCTTTACTACCGAATCCTACCTGTGAGCCAGTTGTGGCCTCAGTAAGAAGGACATCCGTTCTCTTGGAGATTCACAAGAATCCTTTCTATGCCTTTAAGAATGTCTCTCCCATGAATCTTTATATATGTTTATATATCTTCACCCTGAGCTCTGCTACCTGTTTCCCACCCTCAAGACCTCAGGTGACCGTGAGTCTGTCTGAGTTTGTTTGTTAATGTCAAAATATTTTTCCACTTATTATCTGTATGGTTATTCCTTGATATCCACAGAGAACCGGCTCCAGGAACCCCTCCCCATATGAAAACCCACCATGTAAAATGTAAAGTGGTGAAGATTCCCATCTAACCCACCCACATCTTCTCTCGTACCTTAAGTCATCTCTAGATTACTCACAGTCACCAATACAATGTAAACGCTATGTAAACAGCCGTTACGCTGTATTATTTAAGAGATTAATGATAAGAAAAAAAGCCTGTACATGTTCGGTTACAGAAACAGTTTCTTTAATGTATTTCCAATCCATGGCTGGTTGATGCTGCAGATGTAGATACTGTGGGTCTAGAGATCGGCTGTACTGCCTGTTTCAGTTCAGAGCCACGCTGAATTCCAGCCAACTCTTGACTACTAGAAAATATCACAGCTACCACCTTTGCCATCCATTTCTTTTATTTCTTGGGCTGCCCATTTGTATGGAGATTCCAAGACCATAATTCCCATCCTCCTCTGAAATCTTTCTTTGCTTATAAGTCCCCAGATACTTGCTAACGTCCATTGCTTTCTCTGAGTCACACGTATTAGCATCCAAAGCAATTATTTTCATGAATCACTTTCCCTTCCCATCTGTATTAGTTTTCTAAGGTTTTTTGTTAAAAAAAAAAAAAAAAATTCCACAAACCTTGTAGCTTAAAATGGTGAAAATCTAAGAATCTAAGGCCTGGAGACTAGAAGTGCAAAATCAAGGCATCAGCAAGCTCTGCTCCCCTCCTGCAGGCTCAGCAGGATAATCTGTTCCAGGCTGCTCAGCCAGCTTCTGGTGGTCGCTGGAAAGCTGGAAATGCTCGGTGTTCCTTGCATGTAAATCAATCAGATCTCTGCATGCCCTCCCATGGTGTGTCTCTGTGTCCTCAGACTTATAAAGACTTCAATCAAAGCACTTAGGGCTATCCTAACTAAATATGACCCCTTCTTAGTTAATCTCATATGCAAAGACCCTACTTCCAAAGAAAGTCATATGTACAAGTACCAGGGTTAGGACTCTGTCATATCTTCACAATTCAACCCACAATACCATCCAGATTCCCTTTAGATTCCTGCATTATTGGACAGCTGCATTTCATAAAAAGTAACTCATCCGTCCTCGGGGATGAAGCCAGCCTGAGAAGCCACCACCCTTTCCACCCTCTACCTTGTCTCATGATGCCAGATCCCATGGTTCAACCTCATGTATGGAACCAGCTCCACACCTGCCAGACCTGATCTCCATTCCAAGATCACACTATTAGAAGAAACAATGAACACCTGCCTGTGGTCAAAAGTTCTCCTGCCTCTGTAGATCCTTCCCTGTTGGTGGTGTCTTCCATGTGTAATTAGAAGAACCTGATAATAATAATGGGCATGTCGTAGTTTGTTTTCTGTTTCTGTAACAGAATACCACAGGCCAGATCATTTACAAAGAGAAGAAGTTTACTTGGTTCCTAGTTCTGAAAGCTGACAAGTCCAAGTTTACAGCACCAGCTTTTGATGAGAGTTTTCGTACTGTGACAAAACACCGTGGAAAAGCAGATGGGCAGGCAAGCAGATGTGAGAAAGGTTGCTTTTGTAACAGCTGCTCACATCAGAACTAACCCAGTCCCATGAGAAAGGACTTAGTCCATTTATAGCAGTGAGTCCCGTGAACCAAACACCTCCCATGAGAACCCACCTCCCAACACTGTAGCACTGAGAATTAAAACCTCCTGCACGTGGGTCTGGGGACAAACCTCAACCATCGCAGTGTAACAGGCTCTTGGATTCCCCAAATATTAGGTAGGTTGGGTGGTGAGAATGAAGACTCATCAGATGGGCCTGGGGGCAGAGCAATCATGGCTCTGTGTCACCAGCAATGTCACCTTAAAAAAAGATGCCTGATTTCTTTTCACCTCCGACTTTACATTTGTAAATGAAGTTATTAGTAGTACTACTAGTCTTGGGATTTCAGTGAAAATTAAAAATGATCATGTAAAATGTTTAGCTTCACCAAGTGCAGTGACACATACCAGTAATCCCGAGACTTAGGAGGCAAAGGCAGGAAGATCAAAAGATGGAGGATGGCCTCAGCAACTTAGCAAGGCCCTGTCTTAAAAAATTTTTTTAAAAAGTATAGGAATATATATCAGTGAGAAAGTACCACCAAATAAATAAAGAAAGAAAAGAAAAAAGAAAAAAAATTTTAACAAGGAGAAAGAAAAAGTTCAGTTTGGTGTCTTTTGAATTGTGTCCCCTCCCCCACATTTATACATTGAAGTCCTGACCCCAGAGCCTCTGGATGTGACTATATTTAGAGACAGAGGAAGAGGCTAAGTTTAAACGGGACCATTGAAGTAGGACCTGATTCTATCTGACCTTTATAAAAGGAGGAAATATGGACACAGAGAGAAAAACCTGGGATGGGCTGCCACAGAGGGAAGACATGAGGGAGAGAGAGGACAGCTCTCTGCAAGGTGGGCAGGGAGACTGTGGGGAGCCAGACCTGCCTCCTCCTGGGTCCTGGTTTTGCCACCTTCAGAACTCTGAGCAGATCTGCTGTTGTTTTGGCTGCGCCCACCTGCTGTCTTCTGCTGTGGCAGCCCAAAAACCAATGCAAGAGCCAGCAGTTCTTAAGTGCTAGATGGTCCTTAGCTGTCACTGTTGAGATGGTTCTGGCTTCCTCTAAACCTGAGCCATGTGGGATGGCAGCCACGGCCTCGTGTGTTCTAAGCACTTGCAACGTGGTTAATCAAAATGAGATGCACCTGAAGTGTAAGATACACACAAGATTTCAAGGATTTGACACAAAAAGTACATACATGTACACATCTCCTTAGAAATTCTTCATTTTGATTGCTGTGAAAAGATGATATTTTTGGATATACTCAGACAAATCGACAAATCAAATGCATTATAAAATGAATTCCACATCTGTCTTCTTTCCTTTTTAACAGGACTATTATGTGGCTGGTGTCATATTTTTAGCCAAATCGGGCTGCTCTCAAGCCTTCAACTAGAAGTGATGACCACAGCCCCCTTCTTGCCTTTGAAGCCACCACTTGGAAAATCCCCCTCTAGAGCCAAGGCATAGTGAAGGGGGCCCAAACGCTGAAGTCCAACGAGTCTGGAGCTGCAACCCACCCCCAGTGCTTGGCTAGGCCTGTGACCAGGGACAAAGCTTCTCTGAGACTCTGGGTTCCCTCCTCACCAAACTGAGAGTAATGAACACTAATAAAAAGAAGTGACATTAGCATTGTCTTTGGCACACAGTAGATGCACGTTACAGACTGCAAGTTCATGCCGCCCCCAAATTTCTGTTGAATTCCCAACCCCAATGTGATGGTATTTGGAGATGTGCTTTTGGAAAGTGATTAAGTTAAAGGGGTGTTAACCCAAGGATGGGATTAGTGCCCTTATAAAAGACCCAGAGAGCTCCTCCCACCCTATGCCAGATGAAATTAGTGAGAAGGTACCATCTATAAAACAAGAAGTGGCCCTCCCTAGACACAAAATCTGCCAGCACCTTGACCTTGGACTTCTCACAACCATGAAGGATAATCTCCCATTGTGTATCAGCCTTTCATTCTGGAGTTCTTTCTCATAGCAGCCTGAACAGGTCACTGCAGTGCACAATAAATGTTGGCTCCCATTGCTGACCTCATGAGACACAAATAGCCAACCTCTGTGTGGATGCAGCAGGTGTAGCTCCCCTAAAGTGATCTCCAACAGAAAGAACAAAAGGAGTGTCCCTGAGGAAGACAACTCCCATGAGGGAAGAGCATCAGAGTCGTCCTTTCCTCGGCTACAAACACAGACTTCAAGCTTGTCTGAAATCGTCCTTTGCCTCACCTTGACCTTCCTCATCCCCTTGCCTGAGTTCAGGTGCCTCTGGCTTTCATAGATGCATTTCCTTGTCCTTCTGTCAAAATCCCAACATCTTTCGAGGCCTGGCTAAAGTTCTGCTTTCTTGATGAAACTTCCACTGGAAATCCTCTGCCCTTTCTCTGCAACATCTGAGAGATGTGGAAATGAAATCCAGACACATACACGCGCGCAATGGTGCACGAGCACCCAATTGACTCTCCCTGTGTTGCTGAGCCCAGAGCCTGAAAGATAAAATCTTAGTGGAATAAAGCAAAGAGAATATGAAGTTGCCTCCTGGAGTAGAGATGGGGAAATGCCAAGAGATTGTCTACTTAGGAAATGGCTTTATGTTTGAAAACTTGGCAAAATATAAAAGTAAACTCTACAACTTTGATGACAAATCTTATTGTGTTCCCAGGGATGGAATTCTACCAATTCTTGTAAGAGATGTGCATCCCTCAGGCACCACAGGGGAAAGGCTCCTCCTGTGCCCCAGATCCTCAGCTCCTCCTCAGTGAAAAGGAGATGGGCTAGTCTAGAAAGAAACACAGTGTGGGCCTCAGCCCCAGCAGTCTCTACAGAGCACAAGATGCACAGTTGAAATGTCTTCAAATAACAATTCAAATGAAAACTGAAGAAACTCTACGTGCTGCCAAAACAAGTTGCAAAAGTCTAAAATTCAGAATGCACTGCCTAAAACATGCACTGAGGCATTAAGGACCCAAACATGATGTAAGTGGGCACTGTGCACCATGGACGAGAGCTAGACCCATAACCACATGGTCTGCACCCAAATCTCAGCCCCATCTCTTCCTTTCTGTGCAACTCTGGACAGGTTACTTCACCTTTTTGGTCCTCCGTTTCCTCTTATCCAAAAGAAAAGTAGTTTTATAAGTTAACATTAATGAAGTCATTACCATCAGCTGAACGTTGTGACAAATGCAGCATGTAACAGGATTGAACAGGTGGTCTGAATGTTTTTGTCCCCCTAAAATCCACATATAGAAATCCTAGTCTCCGAAGTGACAGTATTAGAAGTTAGGGGCTTGAGGAGATGATTAGATCATGGGACAAATCACCTGCACAGTATTATATAGAGGACCAAGAGAGATCACTTGCCTCTTCTACCAGTTGAGAACACAGAAAGGAGTCACCATCCATGAACCAGAGAGCAGATCCTGACCAGATGCAGAATTGGCCAACACCATGATCTTAGATCTCCCAGTCTTCTGAACTTTAAAAAAATAACTTTTAATTTTTTTAAGCTACTGGATTTATGGTATTTTTATAGCAGCTCAAATAGACTATGACAGAATTGGTACTGAGAGGTGGGAGTGCTGCTGTAACAAATACTTAAAAACATGGGTGGAGCTTTGGGACTGGTTAATGGGAAGAGGCTGAAAGTTTCATGCTGGGTAAGGTTCACAGTGCTATGAACAGACTGCTGTCATAGGGGATTGTCTTGAGGACCCGGGATGAAAAGAGGAAAACTATAGAGAGAACCTCAACCTCCTTAGAGAATAGTTAAGTGGCCACAAACAGAATGTCGGTAGAAATATGGATGGTAAAGGCCATTCTGATGAGGTTACAAACAGAAATGAGGAGTCTGTTAATGGAAATCAGAGGAGGGGCCACTCCTGGTAGCAAGTGGCAATGAACTTAACTGAGTTGGGTTCATGTCCTGGCATTTTGTTGAAGGTAGAGCTTACAAATAACGAACTAGGATATTTGACAGAAGAAATATTTAAGCAGTGTTGAATGTGCAGCTTGGCTTCTCTTGACTTATTATAATAAAATATGAGAAGAGAAAAATGACTTAGAGACAGAATTTTTAATCAAAAGAGAAGCAAAACTTACAGGTTTAAAAAATTCACAACCTGTCCATACTGACAAAAAAAAGTACTCAGGAGATAACAAAATTCAGGCCAAGCAACCTTTTGATAAAAAGATTAGTTTGAATCATCCAAGACCTATTGTCCAAGACAATGGAAGAGTGACCCAAGATATTTGAAAGATCATCAGGGCTGCCCCTTTCTGATATCCAGAGATCCGAGGCATGGAGCACAAAGTAAGGTCAAAGACAGGCACACAGAGACTCCCATGGGACCTTAGCAAGGGCTACCTGGCACCTCCTCAGTGCTGTTCTTCCCACATTCAAAGGCAACCCTCCTCAGTCACCAGGCTCGAGTGCAGCATGGGCCATGTGGCACGCCTCTAGAAGGCACAGATGATAAACCTCAGAGCACTCTGGAGCTGCCATCTTTACCAGCACAGAGTGCATGAGCCATGGGTGCCTGGCTACTTCCATCTGGATTTAGAAGGAGAGAGTTGCTCAGGGCTTTAGGCACTGACCCAGGCAGAGGGCTGCTGTATGGGTGAGGACATTGCAGAGCCCCTATGAGGGCAATTCTTAGCCAAGCCATAGGCAGAACTTCCAAGCCATGGGGGCAGGGCCACTATGCCAATGAGCCTTGAGTGAAAGATTATTCTCAAAGCCAAAGGCTTTGGACTAGTTCAGACCTGTGGCTCCTTTCTTCTTCCCTGTTCCTTCTGGGATAGGAACACCAGCTCTATGTCATCCCACCATTGTATTTTGGAAGCACAAAACTTGTTTGCTTTCACAGGTTCATTACTAGAGGGAAATTTGTCTCAAAGTGAATTATATCATGACTCTCACCCATATCCGAATCTAAATATAATCATATTTAGATGAGAATTTGAACTTAAACTTTAAAGTTGGTGCTGGGATGAGTGAAGACTTTGGGGACTGTTTGGTATTTTGTATGTGAGAAAGGTATAAACTTGGGGGAACCCAGGGCAGATTGCTATGATTTAAAGATTTGTGTTCCACTAAAATTCATGTATCGAAATCCTATTCACCCCTGCCAAAGTGATGGTATTTCGGAGTAGGTACCTTTGAGAGGTGATTAACTAGTGAGGACAGAGTTCTCATTAGTGAAATTAGTGCCTTTAATCTCAAGGGGTTCAAGAGGGATCTTTCACCTCTCTCATCATGTGAGTATATGATGAGAAGATTCCATCTGAGAAGAGTTCCTCACCAGAGACCAAATCGGCAAGCTCCTCCATCTTAAACTTCCCGGCCTCCAGACCATGAGAAATAAGTTTCTGTTATTTATAAGCCACCTAGGCTACAGTATTTTATTATAGCAGCCATAACAGACCAAGACACTGGCTCAGGGTAAATTATACAATTAAATGGTTGTTAGGATGGTGATTCTTTTCCTAGTTAAGAAAGACATCCCTATAGCTTACAGTCAAGTGAAGAATAGGCCTTTCATTATGAAAAGCTCCAGTACTGACTTTGTCTTAAGTGGCTGTATGACCTTGGCTAAACTTCTGAAGCAGCTCAGCCTTTGCTTCTCTGATTTCTCAATCGTGCATAAAAAGCTCCATTTTACAAGGTTGTTGGAGAACCAGGTGGGAGATTGGAGGTAAAAGGCTATGAAACTTACTGTGCTGTGTAAATAGATGAGATTATTCTCATTTCTGCTGCCAACCTGGGGTCATTTCTGCCCCATTCCAACAGTAAGCAGCATGATAGTGTTTAAGGGAACATAAGAGGTAGCCAGCCTACCCTTCCATGGGTGAATTCATAGTGGCAAGTTTATATCCCTTGCACTGTCATCTGGAGATCTGAGCCTGTGTCCTTCATATTCAGAGGACACCAATAAACCACATCTAGAAAAAGTCAACAAGGAAGAATGCATTTAACCAACCTGACTGTCTTTTCCAGGTGCTGTCATGCCACTCTGCCTGCTGGAAGGGCACCCAATGAGCAACATGGTGGCCTTCACCAAACAACAGGGGACATGGACAAGAAAACATGGATTTTAGAGGTACTCAGGAAGTGTATACTCCTTGAAGTCAGTTAAATCAATACCTTCTCAGTAAGAACTTAAGAAGTACTTATTAAAAATTAAATAAATGATTTAATTAGTCAATATCTTAATAAGTAAACTATGAAAACAATCACGTTTCCCCCATATATCTTTATCCCAAGAACATATGTAAGACACAACTTCTATTATGAATTTGAGGAATGAAAAAATTTTTAATTTATTTATTTATTCTAATTTGTTACATATGGCAGCAGAATGCATTTCAATTCATAGTACACATATAGAGCATAATTTTTCATGTCTCTGGTTATACACCAAGTAGAGTCGTACCATTCGTGTCTTTATATATGTACTTGGGTTAATGATGTCCATCTCATTCCATAGTCTATCCTTCCCCTCTGCTCCCTCCCTTCCCCTTCCTCCCCTTTGCCCTATCCAGAGTTCCTCAATTCCTCCCATGTCTCCCCGATGCCATCCCCATTATAGATAAGCATCCTCATATCAGAGAAAACATTTGGCATTTGGTGTTTTAGGATTGGCTTACTTAACATAATATTCTCCAACTCCATTCATTTACCTGCAAATGCCGTGATTTTATTCTCTTTTAATGCTGAGTAATATTCCATTGTGTGTATATACCACAGTTTCTTTATCCATTCATCTACTGAAGGGCATCTAGGTTGGATCCACAATTTAGCTATTGTGAATTGAGCTGCTATGAACATTGATGTGGCTGCATCACTGTAGTATGCTTTTTTAAAATCCTTTGGGTATAAACTGAGGAGTGGGATAGCTGGGTCAAATGGTAGTTCCTTTCCCAGTTTTCTTAAGGTATCTCCATACTGCTTTCCATAGTGGTTTCATCCATTTGCAGTCCCACCAGCAATGTATGAGTGTGCCTTTCTCCCCACACCCTCACCAAGATTTATTGTTGTTTATATTCTTAATAGCTGCTATTCTGACTGGAATGAGATGAAATCTTAAAGTAGTTTTGATTTGCATTTCTCTGATTGCTAGAGATGTTGAACATTTCTTTATATACTTGTTGATTGACTGTATATCATCTTCTGAGAAGTGTCTGTTCAGTCCCTTGGCCCATTTATTTATTGGGTTATTTGTTTTTTTCGTGTTAAGATTTTTTGAGTTCTTTATATATCCTAGACGTTAGTGCTCTATCTCATGTGTGTGTGGTAAAAAGTAGCTTCCAAGGAATGAAGAAATTTTGACATTGAGAAAGTTTAGTGACTTGACAACACAGGGATAAAGGTTAACCAGAGACTAATGCTTCTAGTACCCTAATTCTATACCAACCATCATGCAAGATCTAATGATTTGCCCAGGCTTCTCATCATTCATTTCACAAATATGCATTAAAATCCCTGCTCTGGGCCATTCATTGGGCTCCACTGTCCCACCCAAAGACGTGCTGTCCAAAACCTTGTGCTATACCCCACTTTTGTGATCACACTGTGTCTATAGGAAAGCAAGACTCATAGCAGGCATCACAGCAAGGAGGAGGCAGGAGGCTGAGTGAGGCTCCCCAAGAGCAGGCTCTGAGTGTGGATGGGTCCTTTCTCCCTCTGACTCCTGATTTTCTCATGGTTGACTATCCAGGCCAGAATTAAATTGCCTCAGGACCAGGACATCTGGGTCTAGTTTTGACAGTCTGCAAGTACAGCTTGCAGCTTTGCTAGTCCAGCAGGGGTGTTGAAAATCAGCACAACTGGGATGCATTGTCCCCGACTTGCCATTCACTTCCTAATCAGTCATCGAATTTGTTCAAGCTTGATGCTGGCCTACTGTGCTTCACGCCACGTTCCTCAACAGAAGTCTGCTGATGAATTTATTGGGGGAACCAGTCAGCTCTTGCCCTGGCTGCTGCAGTAAGCCTGGAAACTGAAGCTTAGATGATTTTCCCCTCCTCATTATCTCTGAGTGCTTATTTTGGACAAAAGTTTGTTTCCCTCTTTCCCTACTCCTCCTGTTCCTTCCTTCCCTCCACAGGGCCAAGATAACCTGACTATTTACAGGCCCTAGCAGCTTGACATCTGGGCCAATGTGCTGCCCTGCTCCAGTTTCATCCCACCGGGACATGCATGTGCATTTGCATACATGTGCTCTCACACCCACACACACGCATGCACACACAGAATGTGAGCCAAGGAGACACTGTATGGCCTCAGGCCAGTCACATTCTTCTCAACCTCCAATTTCTTTTCAAATTCCAATTTTCCCTTAATTCCCAAATGATGATGTTAGAATTTTTTAAAAATGCCTGAGATAAAAGACATGTTTAGAAACAATCCACCACAATATTCCCACATTCCAATCATTTTAGTGCCATCTTCATCATTCTTGCCATATTTACATACCACTATCCTATCATTCATTCAACTATTATCCTTTAAATTATTTATTTTTACTTAAATTCATGTATTTAGATGGGACATTTTATCACTGTCACAAACAGAAAACCATAATCATTTACCACAAATGCAATAATGCATAAAGAACAATAAAACAGTGTAGGAAAGTTCTAGTAGGAATATCAGACTGCCAGAAGACTCCCACTGGCTGCCTGTCTTCTCTGTTGAAATGACAGACTTTGTTTTGACACAGCAAGTGTTAAAAGGTGCTGTAGTCGGGGCTGGGGATGTGGCTCAAGCGGTAGCTCGCTCGCCTGGCATGCGTGTGGCCTGAGTTCGATCCTCAGCACCACATACAAACAAAGATGTTGTGTCCGCCGAGAACTAAAAACAAATAAATATTAAAAAAAAAAAATTCTCTCTCTCTCTCTCTCTCTCTCTCTCTCTCTCTCTTTGAAAAAAAAAAAAGGTGCTGAAGTCACAGTCACACTAGCACTGAAGGAGACTTGTTTCTTATCCTAATCAGAATCAGAAAGAGCCACGCTCTCTCCCCAAGGGTGTTGATATTATTTAATACAGAAACCCAATATCACCAGAGATCACCCCCAAGAACTTCTCTTTGATACAATGTGGTCACTACGGTTCTCTGGGTTCACTGTTGGGATCTAGGTTCATCCAGTGCTCACAAACTGACACAGTACTTCCCCTGCAGGCATTGCCAGGAAACTTGGATCGGAAAGTGCTCAGAAGCAGGCACACTCAAGAGTACAACGTGCTCTCAAACAATGTTTTGAACAACATAGTCCTTTCCCTGGCATTTCCCCAAGTCCATAGCTCTAGGAATCTCTGAACTTGGGCAGTTCTATGTTATTCCCTTTCCTAAAGGAACTTCTGCCCACGTACAACAGGGGGCAGTTTCCATTGAGCATTTGGGGAGCTCTGAGCTGGTTTCCCTGTCTTCCTTTTCACTCTCTCTAGATGCTCTGTGGCGCAGGGAGCAGGTGGAACACCCTTATGAGAAAGTCAGTACAGAGACTGCCGGAGGAAGACAGACAGGAGACAGACCCACAAGGGAGGTACTTACTGCCTTCCACTAGTTTAGTAGTGCGCAGGGATAAAGTATTTAAATGTTTCAGCTTTTAACATGGTCTGCCTTCCCATTTCCATTCTACCATTTTCCAGCAAGATTAAGTTGGGCAAGTGCCTCAGTCCATCTGAGCTTTAATCTCCTCCTTAACAGAATGGCTTTAGTGACCTTGGTGCACCATGGTGTATTAGAATGTAAGAAGTTGTGGCAGGCACAGTGCCAGGACACAGATAAACATACCAAATGAACTCAGTCTCCTCCCCTTTTACCTTTTTTTTTTTCTTTTCTTTTCTTTTTTAAACTTTGGCACCCTCCACAGAGGTCCAAAATCAACCCTCTTTTTATTTGTTTGATTGTTTGTTTTGCCTTCCAAATCCTGAGTCTCATCTGCACAATGAAAAAATAAGCTGTGAATTTCCATAATTTAAGTTTTGTTTTCTGTGACTTGATTATGGCAAGTGCTGTATGGGAGCTGAGTGGAATGATAAGGAGGGGCAGAAAGAAGAGAGAGGAAGGACTTTCTACAAGCAAACCCGACAATCAGCCCCTTTTGAATAATCATTAGCAGCCTGCTGGAAGCTCCAAGTCCCCTCAAGATTTGGGGGATGAGAGGGTAACAACATGAATCTAGCAAATGTGGTGCATTTTGTGCATAGATTTGAATTAAAGAATTCTTGGTCCATTTTGCATACCAAGTTGGAGAGGTGGAGAAAGGTGCAAAGAAAAACAGAGAAACACCTCCCCCTGCTGCCTGGATGGCAAATAGCAGCATTGATGTAAAAACAAATTCCATGATCCTCTGAAAACGCTCACCCCCACCCCTAATATTTGCAAAGGATTCGCCAGGTGCAGACATTTGAATGTTGTGCGATGCATTTTCCCATCTAAAGCTTCCTTCAAAGGTTGTAAGAATGATAATAGGACATTATTACAATGATTATGTTCTTCACTGGGTATTTCAGTACTTATGTCTTTATTTGAACAGGAAATACATTGATGGGATTTTTAAAATCAAAATGATACACAAGTTATGAATTGGAAAATCTTCGTTTTGCCTTCCTTTTCCACATCCAGATACTTTTATCACATTATTATGGCATATACAAGCAAATGTTAACTATGTAGTCCCCCCCACCCCTCATACCACACTTATTTAGGACACTGTTCTTTATTTTGCTCTTGTCACTTAACAACAGAGTTCAGAGTCTTTTTCCATTTCAGTACAGTACATCCTTATTCTTTCTTTTATGAGCTTGTTATATGTGAAAAGAACACATCTTCAATTGAGAAGCCATGTGAGTTGTTTATTGCAAAAAGTGAATGACTTATACATTTGAAGGTAGAAGTGACCTCCTTGGGCGCACAGATAGACACTCCCTATAACCCCTGCCTAGTTTGTTTTCTGATGACCTTCTGATTAGAACCTCCCACCTTGGTACCCACTGTGCTCCATAGAAGAACAGAGCTTCGACATTACTGAACTTCAGAGTGCACAGAATTAAAGGACTGAATGTCACCAAGATTTCTCTTCAGAAGCCCGAAGTGAAGGAAAAAAATCACTCTTTTTTTTTCCAGCTGAAATGTTCCTATAAAGGGCAAAATGGAAAATACAGACACCACTGGCTTTATTGGCTGGTTGCCATAGCCATTGGCACCTTGTGACAGTGGCAGGCCTGCCAGCCCTCCATGGAAGCCAGGTTTGGCTTGCTATATTTGAGAGAGTTAGAAAACTGTCTTCCAATGCAGGTAGTGAGCCAGCAAGACTGTCAAGGTCAAAGAAAAATCCAATTATACACAGCAAACACCGACTGTACAATTAAATTACACCAGTCAGGAAAACATTTGATCTTCTGCAACTATCTTTTCCAGAAAATTCACCCTCAAATCAATCAGTGCCACTCATCAGCACCCAGCTGACCAGTTCCTTCAGTCACCCAGCATCCTGCAACATGTCTGCAGAGACTGGTCCTTGTCCACCCACATCCTTTTGACTCCCATCCCAGAGGTCACAGCAGCTTTAGTGAGCAGTTCCCAAGCACATAGACATCTTACCAGCAAGAAATTACTTCTCTCTTCCTGGGGCTTTTTCTGGCCTCAGAAGTATGTTCTTCACAGTCCAGGCATGCAGGGCAAGACAGGGAGTTGTCCCCAAGAGCAACCCTCCATGAGCTACTTCTGTTTGCCCCTACTAGGGCAAGGCTAAAGGGCATGGCATGCAGACTTTCAGAGGAACTCTGGTGGGACTGAGCCCTACATGTGCACAGTAGAGACTCCCCTGTTCGAATACTGCTTATTGTCTTCTTCCTGGGATAGTCTCCTACAATAATCTTGGTCCTTAGAAGACAGAGGCCTCACAGTAAGGTAACTGGTCTCCTGTTATTCATTATTTATTTATTATCATTATTTGAAACAAAGAATCGTTAACTAGGAAGCATCCTTGGGCTGAGGGAGAGCACCCAGGAAAAAAGCAAACTTGAGAAGGACCCAGACTTCTAGGGAAAGGTTTGGTTCAGCCCACTGGATAGCAGAGAAGCTGCTTTGGCTGGGCAGCAGGTGGCCTGGAACCAGTGGGACTAGGCCAGCCTCCGGAGTGCAGGCTGGGGTGCGATCAGGATGAGATCCCGGAGCAGGTCAGAGCATGAGGCCTTCTGAGGGCGCTGGACGCAGGACGTTGTAGGAGCGGCAACTCTATGAGCGACCCACTACCCCGAGAGTTCCTGCACAGGTCATGCAGGAACCTGCGGAGCGAGGCCGCCACCCACCTGAGTGCAGCCAGGTAGGGAGTCCGAGCACTGGGGAGCGCAGGAGCCCTTCAGGGAGCGCAGGCTGTGCTGGGAGCTCTGATTTCCATGCCCGGGGACGAGGGGCATGCACAAAGGTTATCAGCAGGCAGAGGCTGCTCGGTCCCAGAAGGAGCTTCCTCCTTCACTCACACCTCCGAGCCCCTGTGCGCGCGGAGACAGCGGAGACAGAGGGGACCCGGCTCCGGGTGCAATGTCCTACAGCGCCCTCTACTGAGAAAGCTTAATATCGGGCTCACTTTAAAGGAGAAAAGCCTAAAAGGAATCCTTTTGTTTGCCACAGAGCATATATTGAAGGGTACATTCAGAGCTGAGACCAAAAATTGACAGCAAATACGGAATAGGCCACTTTCAAATCTAGGTCGCAAGAGCCTGCTTTTGAAAGGCTCCAAATCAGAACAACTCCTAACAGAGCCGATTTCAGTCCGGGCTCTGGGTGACCTAAAAGAAGGGCTTCAACATTCCGGAGTCCTTTCTCACCCGTGAAATGCAGGTGATAGAAAACAAATAAAACATGCCTTAGGATGTTGAGAGAATGGGCGACGGGGGAAATTGACCATCCAAAAGGCATCTGGTACAAAATAAAAACTCAGAAAGTGTCATCTTCCTTCCACCTTTGCAAACCGAATTGCAGCCACATAGTTCCTTTCTCCACTTCTTAAGAGTCAAATTGATAAGGTGATTGAAACTGTTCTACCCAAGACATTTTATCCTTGAAGGTGGCCCAGGGTTGGCAGGAGGAGGAGCTCAGTGAAGGGACTCTTTGTTCTGGAAAGGGACTCAAGAGTTGGAAATAAAGAACAAAGATCAACACGTGTTTCTGTTCAGAGAAAGATTCAAATGGAGAAGTTTCCCAAGATTATGATACAAAACTTCCTCTTGGCACTCAAGTAAGTAGGTTTTAAAGGTTAATAAACGGTGTGATAAGAGCTATCATTCACTGAGAACTCTGTTAAGAATTCAGTCACATTCTCCCAATCCTTAAAATAACTCTTTAAGATAAATGCTATTTTTTAATCTCGGTTTTGCAAATGAGAAGGCAGAGACTCAGAGGAAGCCATTTGCCCAAGGTCAGAGTCAGAATTTGAAACTATGTGTACATGACTCCAAACCTCAGCTCCAACTGCAAATCAGAACCCCAGTTTGGACTAAGAATTCAGCAGACTGTTGCTCTGGTCCACACTTTATCTTTAAAAACCTATGTGTTCTAGGGAGTTATTCTTTCTTTCTGGAGGTAGTTCACCCTCCTTCATAGAATAAAAAATGAGTGCTTTGTAGGAGTGGTACAAACCTCAAGGATGTTTTAGAAATGTGTGGGGATGTTGGGCTCCATGACAAGAGGGCACTCACTGGCATTTCATGGGTGAGGGCCAAGCAGAGTACCCTATGACAATAATGCGGAGCTATCCACTCCATAAAGACTAGGCTTCACACCCATATAACCCAGAGGTATTCAGGTAGTTGAAAAAATTGTCAGAACTTAAGCTCCAGCTCCTTTTTTCACCTAAAAACAGCATTTTTTTATATAATTTCTTTGCTGTATTTTATGTTTTGTTGCCCCCCCCCCAGTGCTAGAGATAGAACACAGGGCCTCACACATGCCAGGCAAGCATTTGCCACTGAGTTACATCCTCAGTTCTGTGCAGATTTAATATAATGAATTTCCTGGAGTCAACAGAGGGGAGATTTGTACTTTATGAGAGATCTTGCCATGCATTGGTCACCATTTAGGAAATGCCACACATGATACAACTTACCAGAACATGTCAACTTTTTCTCCATGTTTCTGTCTACCTTGTGTATAGTTACAAATACCTGTGTATTTCATGGGGTCTTTAAAAGTAGGAGTAGGCATTTGTGTGTTGAAATATTCATTGCCTTATTGTAAATTACTGTCTTTTCATTTTCTCCCTTGAAGAATGGCAAAGATATCATATTGACTTTTTTAAAAAAAATACATCTGTGGACAAATCACATGATCTGTGAACATCATTGCAAGACATCTCAAGAAGAATTATAAAATATTTGTTTTAAAAGGCGAACTCTGGGCACAGAAACTCTGAGAGAGGTTCTAACTGCTCTGTTCGCTGAAATTTAACAACTTCAATACGAAGCCAAGACCAAGACGTACACTCTGCAAATATATTCTGTTATTCCCAAAAGACTTATTAGCACTGACTCTGAGTCAGGTACTGCCAGGGCTTCTGGGGATACAGGAGAGAATAAGAGGAACTGAGTTCCTGACTTTATGGAGTTTCTCCTGGATAAAACAAAGCCTTGTGTCTTAGTCCACCCCACAGCTTCTCTCTCTCTCTCTCTCTCTCTCTCTCTCTCTCTCTCTCTCTCTCACACACACACACACACACACACACACACACTCACACAATATCATAGATTGGTAATGTGTAAACAACAGCAATTTACTGAACATAGTTCTAGAGGGTGGAAAGTCCAAGGTCAAGGCATCAGCAGATTTGATGCTTGGTGAGGGCTCATTCCTTACTGATGGCACTTTCTGTGTGTTCTCACATGGCAGAAGGAACAAGAAGTTTCACACATGCATGTTTTACATGAAGCATATTTAATATTTACAGTTAAGACACAACAGATACTCTGGATTCATGCCAGCCCGTTCCCCAATGCTAGACATAGCTACTGCCCTGGGCAAGTAGTCTCAACTGTGTGTGCCTCAGTAGCACAGCAGCTGAGGGATGCTGAAAGCAGCTCTGGGTTATGTTGAACAAGCCAACCACCAGAAACACTGTGCTGAATCACTGCAGTGTCCAAGTCCATGTCTTGTTGCTATAACAGAATCCACAGACTGGATACTATATAAAGAAATTTATTTCTCACAGTTTTGAAGACTGGGATTTCTAGAAGCTAGAAGATGACACATGATAAGGGTCTTCTTCCTATTCCTCATATGGGGAGAGAGAAGAGAAAGCAGATAAACTCATCCTCTTACCAAGACCCCACTCCTACCATAACTCACCTTCCCATGATAACAGGATTAATCCATTAATACCATCTCTTAAAGGACGCACCTCTCAACACTGTTGCCTTGAAGGCCAAGTTTCCAGCACAGGAACTTTGGGAGACATGTTGAAACCATAGCAGAGGGCATCCTGTTTCTGGGGAGGTCGACTGGAACAGAGTTCAGATTGTCCAGCCTGTCTCTCCTTATCTCAGATGCTGTGTTCTCAGGACATTCTCTGGTTATTGTTGAGACCTGCAGGCAAGAAAGGAGGAAAAACTGGTTTGGTCCAAAGCCACCTGAAGAACTGTTCATTCCTCTCTGGTTTGCCAACAGGCCTCGAGACATGACACAGTAGGCACCCCTACCTCCGTCTTCTTGTGCAATAGCTATTTTTGTTTTAGACAAATATCACACTGTATTAGCTTTGACTTCTCCAAAGTAGGGTTGTGCCCATGGTGGCATATGTGACATTCATGTTCCCAAATGCCCCTTCCTGAGCCTTGGAAGACATAGCTAAGCGACTGACACTCTTCTCTGCTCACCCTTCAAATCCCTCTCACAGCAGCTCTCCCTGAGTCTGCATCACTCCTTGAGAGCTGGCACATGAAAGAAGACTAATTTGCCACTCTGACCTGTGTGTATTCATCTTTGCCTTGTCTGTAGCATCTAGTTCTAGCACTTGTCAAGCTCATAAAAAAATTGAAAAAAGAACTGATATTTATTTAGCATCTAAAATTCAACAGTACTCAGGCTGAGAATTTTTTTATATGTATCATACTTCTTAAATCCCTATAATAAAACTCCTGTGGGGGGCGGGAAATGTAATTTGCAGAGCAATCAAAGAAAGTGAGACCCATTTAAGTAAGAAACACCAACCCACAGATGGGATGGCTAAGACAAGTTCAAATCCAGGTTTGTCCACCTTGGAATGCCATGCTTCATCAACTTCGGACACTCAGTAATCTCTAACATCAGAAAAGAAACATGCAGTGGCTGGTTTCTTCCCTCCACTATTGTGGACAAATCATCCAGAATCCAGATCAAGGAAGCAGACATGCATGAACCCATTAGCAGTGAGTTAGAAAGAGCAGATTATAGATATCTTCATGCCAAGAAGTGAACAAAAATAAGTAAGGTCTTATACTGAAAATAAGTGAGACAGAATCTGCAATCTTCAAGATTGACTGTTTACTGGCTGTTAATTCTGCAGATTTGCTTTTCAAACACATTAGGTCTTCTGACGATGTAGTTAGAGAACACCTCCTGCAATCCCAAGTAAAGTGTGGATGCATATTCTCTGCAGGACTTTGGTTTTCTTGCTTTCATTTTGGTTTTCCCCCTACAGTTCCATGTACCTCATCAGAATTTGAAGTTAGGAAAACAGAGCTGCACCTGACAAAGAAGAGGTGACTCTTGGGAGAACTGAGAGGATCCTTTAAGCACAGACCTCAACAGTCAAGGTCACTGTTTTGAATCTGAATATAGATGTGCCACCCCCTCTCCTGGACAGCACATGGCCACAGAGAGGAAACAGGAGAAAAGACAGGGTAGAGGGGAGGAATTCTAGAAAGTCAATCAGAAGGTCCTTTTGCCTACTTTCCTAAATACCAGTCATGCTCCTTATTCCTATACCATCAGTACCATTATTTAATTGAGTTTAGTTTCTTCCTAGGGAGTAACATCAATGAAATCATACACTGGATATTTTTCATACTTTTTCCCCAAATAGACATTTAAAAAAATGGTAACTACGAATACTAAAGTGCCCACCTGAGTATCAGTATCAGTTTATATAGCTCTCCTGGGACATGCACCATACCTTGAGAAATACTATCAAGTTCATTGGATTCATGACTTTCTATTTATTTTCTTATTATTATAATTGTATAAATTTATGGAGTACATTGTGATAATTCAATACATATATCATACACCTGCTTGTTTCAAGCACCATTTGAGGTCAGAGAAGAGGAAACCTAAGGTTAGAAAATAAGGCAGTGAGCAGAAATTGGACAATTATGGCTGAAAGATCTTTTAACAGAAGCTATAGTACCAATGCATCAATGAACCTCAAATTCACAGCTCAAATGCCTCTGGATCACTGGAGTCCCTTTGTTCTCCCTTAAAGGACACTTCAAATAGTGACAGCATCTAGAAATACAATCACATACTCAAGGGCCACTCCAAAAGTGCTGAAGAATAATCTGAGACTTCCACACCTCTGACTCCTTCCTCACTTGTAGTTCCTCCTGTTTCAACTTCCAGCCACACCCCCCAGCAGCCTACTTGGGATCTGCCCTCCAGTGGAGCCCAGCATCTGTTTCCATGTAGAAGAAATGAGCTGCTCCACAGAGCCACTCTATCTGTGGGTTGGTGTATCTTACTATTTCTTACTTGAGAAAGAGTCTCCTCCACCTATCCACCTATCAGGCAGAGAAAACCATCCTGCCAGGAATGAAGTCTTCTTCCTTCAAAGGCTGGAGAGGGAGTCATAAATATTAAAAATGTTGCCAGAGTTTAGCTTGTTACAAGAAATCATTTTCCAACAGGCAGAACTTTCTGGCTCATAGTAGTGATGGTAGCTCAGGCACAGTGTGCTTCACCCAGGAGGGGAGGGCATGAAGAGGCGGCATTGGAAGATTCTACACAGATGAGGAATTGCATTAGATGACCACTAATGCACACTTCTAACCTTGGCATTCTCTGCCTCTTCAGGGCTCTTGTGGCCTTTGGTTCACAGTGAGGAGAATTATGAAATCTGAGGTCATTTGGAGAAGCATTTGGGCTGAGAAGAATCTTTGACTCTAAAGCAGGAATTGGCAAACTTATTCTGTAAAGAGCCAAATAATACTGATTTTAGACTTTACAGGTTGTATGTTCTCATTTTCAATTGCTCAATTCTGTCATTGTAAGCATAAAAGAAGCCATAAATGATATATAAACAAATAAGAATGGTTATGTTCTAATAAAATTGTATTTACAAAATGGGTGCAGGTAGAGTCTTAAAATTATTTCAAAATAAAAAGCTGAAACTGGTAGCAGACTAGATGTGACTTTGTGGATGTAGTTGGCTAACCTTGCTCTAGAGGAAGTTGTCAACCTGAATACCTCTCTCCTTTCCTGATTCATCCATTGACCACCAAGTCAGTACCACCAGTACCACCTCCTAAATATTTTTTGTGACTGCCCATGGTAGAAATAAGCCAGAGTTAGGTAAGCTTATCCAAATCATCCATGGCTGTAACCAAGAAAAGTCCAAAACTGTCCTTCCCTTTGGGGGACATGCACACATTTCTTAAAACATCAATGGTCGTTAAAACCCTAGGGTGGAAGAGTCATAGCTTTCTATCTGAGACAACTATTGTAGGTTTAGGGGTGCTAAGATCAAGCCACGACCCTTCCAGATTCCTAACTAATAAAGAGCAGACCCAAAGAACCGTGAGAGAATCAAGACACAGTATTCCTGAAGGCAGGCAAGTACCAAACAACTCCCATATTAGTGCTTTGGTATGACTGTGTTGAAAGCATGGTTTAATATAGACTTACCCCAGTTTTGTCCTATTCCTTGAAGACCTAAAGGTCTACCTAGAAGGAAACAGAAGCTCAAGAAGCGACCCCAAACCACCTGACCAAGAGCTGTTCTCTTGAATTGTTCTCACAGGAACAGAAGAGAGTGAGGAAGCATTCCTGGGCACATAGCCCTGTGCTTCAATGCACAGGCCTCATCACTGAGTCAGGGTGACTCCTCTGATTGATGATGTGGTGACAACCTGGAATCCACTGGATTGCATTGACTGGGTGTCAGACCACCACACTGAATTCAATACAGGGGCAGGAGGAAGAAGCCCTGGGGCTCTTACAACCCAAAGGAACAACTCTGATTAGAAGTTAATTAGCATAACTAATTAATGATAGTGACAATAATTAGTCCTTTTGAATTGATCTTTACACATCTTATCTCATTTATTATTCTGAACAACCCTGTGAGAAAAACATTCGTACCAATCTAATTTTCACGTAGTAAGTTGATTAGGGCAATAAAACTTAAAATTGGTTGTAACTAAGAAAACTTGGGTATTATAAGTTCATAGTGAAAATTTGAACTTAGCTTTAGGGCAGGTTGTTCTTTTGTTCTGGAAATACGTGTCCCAATAGCCTCTGTAAGTTACAGAAAGTAAGATCATTCCTACCCATTGGTTCAAGGATAGGAACACTTTTATGGGACTTGGAAATAGAGCATTGAAAGAGCTTGGGTTCAGAAAAAGCTGGTAGGTAAAACGATAATAGGTATTCTCTTATTTTTTATACATATGAACCCTTACACACATAAAGAAGAAACAAAGGAAATTTCTGAGAGAAGAGGGTTTGGTGTTTATTGTTACATTTACTAAGACACATCTTATAGATGAGAGAAGACCTACCTGAAGCTAAGTGGCAAAAAGAAATGGAAGAATGACCGAGCAGAAACATTCCAGGAGTTTGGGCTGGTAACCCAGACTTAGGTGGTGGGAGCAGAGTGCTAGAACTAGGTGGGGAGGGGAAAATGTTACAGTCGGTTGTGAGGCTGCTCCTCGGGTGCTGGGCTCTGCCTTGGGAAACATGGCTGCCCTGTGTGAAGTGGAGGAGCTGATCTCTTACAGGCTGTGTCCCTGAAAACCCAGACCAACTGTGGAGAATGGTATCGTTAAGCAACGGTAACCCAAGAGAATGACCAGTGTCCACTGTTCTCTGAGGAAGCTCTGGAAGGGCTGGCATTTGTCCAGACTACGAGGGACTTCTCACTTTCAGCAAGGCCCAAAAAAGAAAAGAAAAGAAAAGAAAATCCAAAGAATTGTTATTCATCTGCAGAACACCAGGGAATATTCTTTGGCATTTTGTGAAATGGCTTCTAACAATAAGCCATAGAGGGAGGGTACCCACTAATCTGAGCAAGTGGAAGATTTTTGTCACAAAGTGTCTGTTAGTAAAGGCACATTTTTATATTTATGTGAGCTGTTAGGGTCCAGGGACTTCCAGATTATGAGCATGTGAGCCAACTGAGACTCAGAGAGAATTAATAAGAGGATCTTAAAGTTCTTAACATTTGCGGCACACAGATTTACATGGGGAGCTTCTAAAACAGACTGATGTTTGGGCTGAAATCCAGTCCAATAGAATCAGTCTTTTGGAGAACAGCCAGGAATCCACTATTTCTGAAAAGCTCCCCAAGTAATTATAATGTGTAGCCATGTTGTGAAGAACAGGCCTAGTTTGAGGTAGATAGATCAGAGAGAGACAGACAAAGAGTGAGACAGACACACATTGTGGGGGAAACTATGTAAGATGGCTGTTCTGGGGCTTCAGACCTCACCAAAGAGGTCCCCATGAACTAGAGCTTTACCAGAGCCTTCGAGTATCTCTGAATACTTAGTAAGTAAAAACACAACATGATCAGAACTCCTTTTTATGGAGACCCTATGCACCAAGTCCTAAGCACAGACTTTAATGGTAACCCTCTCACTGGCCTCCTACACCTGTGTCCACACCCAAGGAGGCTGGCAGTGATGAGGCTGCCGAGGCCTAGCGGCATGTATAACGGAGCAGTCCAACCCACACAGCAAGCCGTGACGCTGCTCGGGTTCCATCTTAGGAGGAAAAAATGATACTGAAATTCATTTGTTACTAGGGATATGGGGTCTGATTAACTTTGAATTTATGGCAATTTGTGACAGGGAAAAATGCAGCCAGGAAACTGAAACCAGCCCAAAGTCTGCCCTGGTAGCTTCCCTCTGTCTTTCTATGTCCTTTCCTGGGTTTATAAGTAGGAATAAAATAGGAAGAACCAGAGGGACACTTGCAGTGTTGTACTACTAAGTGTTTAAAAACTAGCCCTATGGGAAGAGAAAGGCTGATTTGTGTCATTTGCCAATTTCTGTGATATAAATACTACTGTGATGGTCAACTTGTAGGTACAAAATTGGCATTACCTACTTCACAAATTTCCTAAAAAATTAGCATTTGAGTTGATTTAGCCAGCCCTAGTTCACCTCTGGAACTGATTCCATTCTACAAAATATAATACTTTTTTTTTTTTAATTAGAAGTAGAGCCTTCCCCATCCATAGTCGAATCCAGATCCTTTTGGCATCCTTCAGTGATCATGCCACTGGGAAGAGGGTCTGAAGGAGTTCCAAGAGTGGAGTGGGGACTTGCCTTAGAACATGTGGAGTCCTTGGAAAATATAATGGAGAAAAATTTCAGCAAACTCCAGTCAAAGACTGTTGTAGTCAGCTTTTTCAGTGCTGTGACCAAAAGACCTGACAAGAACAATTTTAGAGAAGGAAAAATTTGTCACTCACAGTTTCAGAGGTTTTAGTCCATAGATGGCCAACTCCATTGCTCTGTGCCTTGATAGAAGGGTGTGGAGGATAAAACAGCTCAGGTCATGGATACCAGGAAGCAGAGAGAGAGCTCTCCTTGCCATGACAAAATTTAAACTCCAAAGGCACACCCCCAGTGACCACCTCCTCCAGGCCCATACTACCTCCTTACAATTACCACCCAGTTAATCCCTATCAGAGGATTAATGCGTTATTAGGTTAAGACTCTCATAACCCAATCATTTCACATATAAACTTTCTTGTATTTTCTCACATCTAAGTTTTTTGGGGAACACTAACGTCTAAATCATAACATTATACTCTTGGGCCCCAAAAGCTCATGCTCATCTCACAGTGCAAAAATATCTTTAGTTCATTTTCAAGAGTCCCAAAATATCAACAGTTCTAAATTCACCCAAAAGTCCAAATCCAAAGTCTCCATGGAGACTCAAGGCAAACTCTTAGCGTGAGCCCCTATTAAAACCAAAAGCAAGTTAAACATATGCAATATCAAAATGCACACAGTAAACATTTCCATGGAGAGAAACGGCAGCATAGAAAGAAGAGATAGGCCCAAAACAAGACTGAAATCCAGCTGGGCAAACAAGTTCTATAGCTTCCCTATCTGGAACACATGGATTCATGAGGTTTTCTTCAAAGGCTTGTGTAGCTCTGCCCCTATGGCCTTGATGGTTGCAGCCCACATGGCCTCTCGACTTGTTTCTGCTTGATTCCTGCATATTTCCACATTACTGGCATTTCTTAATCTTGGTAGTCCCAAATGCATCTTTGGCTTCCTTCTCATAGCTCCATACATTGCCTTTTCAGGAGCTGCCTGCAGGGACTCTGACTCTCTTGCACTTTGCCTGGCATCCCAGGACTTGCTTTGAAATCTTGATGGAAGCCTCCATGACCCCCTAATTCCAATATCCTGGATTCCTGCAGAAACAACACCACATGGTTGATGCCAAGGTCTGCCACCTCCTCAAGCAGTAGTCAAGCCTCCTCGGGCCCTCATTGCAGCAACCTCTGAGTACCTGGATGGCTGAGCACGGTGAAACAACTTCCTAAGCGCCTCTGTGTAAGTACGCCTCTATGGTCTCTGCTTAAGGGAATTTTTATTTTTATACCTTTGAGCCTGAGATGGCTAAGGTTCTTCAGATTCCTGAAATCCCCTCAATCCATCTTTCCCATTGTTCCTAGGTAAAGTAGTTAATGTTTCTTAGTGGCTGTAATATCTTTTAACTACCACACCTTCCCTAGCCCGTGGTTACTCACAGTTTTCTGGCCAAACTACAAGTTCTTCAAATTTTTCTGCTTTGCTTTCTGCTCCTAATTATTAGAATAAACTTGGCTAAAAGATGCCAGCAACATCCAGGATACCTTCAGGAGGTGTCCTGAAGGCTGTACTGTCTTACAATTTCCTCCACCATATTAATTACTCCATCTCCTTTAAATTCAGTCTAACAGAAAGTCTCAGGACATGTACAAATTATAGACAACTCCTTAGCCAGAACATAACACAAATGACCTTTAGTCCAATGTCCAATAGAGTCCTCCTCCTGCTCTGAAAACTCATGAGCTCAGACTTCACTGTTCACAGTCCTATTGGCACTCTGGTCTTCCCAGCTCTCACTATAGTCACCCATGAAGCTCTGCTTACTACAATCTAAAACTTTTCCAACTTTAATCTCTAAACTTTTCAGAATTTCTTCTCAAATTTTAAAAAGCTCCAAAAGCTTCTGAACCACATGGTCAGGTTAGTCCAGCAACAACCCCACTTCTTGATACCAATTTAAATTTTAGTCAGTTTTTTGACTGAGTGATCAAAAGACCTGACAATAATTTTAGAGGAGGAAGGTTTCTTTGGCGCTCATAATTTCAGAGATCTCAGTCCATAGATGGCTGACTCCATCACTCTGTGTCTGAGGTGATCTATGGACTGAGACCTCTGAAACCATGAGCCACAAAATAAACTTTTCCTCCTTAATATTGTTCTTGTTGGATTTTTGGTCACAGCATGAAAAAGCTGACTAAAGCAATAACCAAAGGTCCTAATAGTGGTGACAACCGTCTGAATTTAGACAAGTAAACCTATACCTTTTACATCTTTATACATCTCAAGATTTGGAATTTTTCAATAGCAGTTCTATTAAATCGGAATCAAGCTAACTCAGAATAAACTTGTAATTTCAACACAGTCTCTTTTGATAGTTATTATCACATATATACATCAGAACCTTTTTGGCTTTTGTAGGGCTGGCATAAGTGTACATCTTAAGTTATATTTACAAGGACCTTGTCTTTTTCCTTTTAAATGTTCATGCCTACATAACCGTCCTTTCACTTTTCTTCTTCCCTTATGTGAGTATATTTGTCTTCAGTTATACTTCCATGTTGGGCATTCAAGATCACATACATGACCCCTGTGTTGGTCAAAATTTAATCATTTTCTGTTCTACTATTAAGGTCACCTGAGACTCCCTGGGAATTACTTTTAGGAACATGTGAAGGTCTCCTGGTTCCTTCAGTCTTTTTCTTCTTCCAGTTGGGCCATCTGTCAGTTTGGGTCAGGGACCTGCTGACCATGTGGCTTACCTTGGAAGTTTTAGGGATATTTTCCTTTTCAACGACCCTCCTCTATGCAGAACATACACTGATTGGCTTCCTGTTCTCAAATCCCCCTGTGCAGTAGGTCAGGTGATTCACCAAAGTGACAGGCCCTTAGGGGGGGTCCCATAGTTCCTCAGGTCCTAAAAGACCTTGGAAAGGAAGACCCAAATGTTGGCTATTTTTTCTTAGCTCTGTTGTTTTTCTTGGCTTTCAGCTCCAGGTCTCAGTTGTTGAATACCTGGGAGGTCAGTTCTACCAGTCATGAACTGGGAGTACTAGGTTTTAATTTAACATTTGCCATTTTACAGTTACACCTTCCATTACCTCAGGGTCAGTATTAGTTTGGGGAGTCAGTTCATATCAGTGTCATGTAGGTGATGACTCACTGTCTCAAAATACCTCAGGTTATTCTGTTGGAAATTTTACTTCTGCAAAATGTTACCTGGCAACAATTTCGCAAAGAAAATGCAAAATAAAATTAATAATAGCAAAAAATATTCAGTTTGTATAATATTTCTGAACCAAAAAACATAATTTTATAACATTAAATTACCTTATATGACTGTTTAGCCTATACAAAAAACCCATGATTTGTCAACTCAGTCACAAATAAAATCTTTTACAAGTTCTATTTCCTTTTAAAAACCCTTTTACAACTTTCAAATTCCTATTATACTCACCCAAATTCATACTTAATTTTGTATTATATCAATTTTGGAATTGTAATATTGTTTATGCCAAAAATTTATCCTTTTGAACAGAACTTTAGATGAAATTAATTTTAGGGGACTTTACAAAGCAATACTAAACTTCTTTTTTTTTCATACACCAACAATTTATAAAAACACATTTATTAATAGACCCAAATATGTATTTTAAAATATTTAAGATGTCAAGAGTACTTGAATCTATAGTAAATGACTGACAATTTAGAATTTTAACTTACACATGACTCAGGTTTTTTTCCAATACATTTACCAATGCTTATCCCATTTCTATAAAACCTGATTTACCTACTTAAACAGCTATTTTTAGCTTACCAATGAAAAACAAGATATCAGACAAGTATAGTTATCATTTTAAGCATATTTTTCCTGCCAAGGAAGAACCCTAAAAGCAATGGACATTGTAATCTAAACATCTTAACAGAAAAATACAGTCTCAATTGCCTAATAACTTAGTAAAAAAAAATGTGTATTAATAATTTTAAAGACAAGTTTACTTTCATCTTGCCCACGAATTTAAGTTAACTTAAGACATATAACAAAGATATATTTAAGTCACTTGGTCTACAAGGCATTTGGTGTTATGTCTTTTTAAATTTATGAGTGCTCCTTTGTTTATAAGCCAATTTGGTGCCATGTACACATAACATACAGTATACACATATATACATAAACTTACGTAAAAAGACAAAACAAAGATTTTATAGCTCGAATTTAGATTCACCATTTGCCAGTTTTCAAAAAGTTAGATTATTGATGATTATCATAGCCCCAAGCAATCCTTAATATCATATCTGTACTTCCAAAGGCATAATTCAGTTGAAGCAAGGTAGAAATTTTACATATACAAAATCTCAATATCACTAAGAAAGGCATAGGCAAAAGCCCAATGAAAGCAGAAGGTTTAAAAAGGAGACTTTTATGCAAATTTATATATTTTCCTATTTTAAGAACCACTCAGTAGAGTAGACCCTACAAATGAAAAAAAAAATTTGTAAAGAATTAAGAAAATTATATTTTAGAGAACTATTTACTTGCTTTCTAATCCAATGTAGCACTTAAATGAGTAGGACAAAGAGCACTATGTCCACCAACTCAGGAATGCCTCCTTTGATATTTTGAAAGACTTTTGAATTAGATTTCTACCCAATAATGTTTTTAAGACTCATTTTGTTAGTGCTTAATGTATTGGCTAGAGCAAGAATCCATGCTAGGGCACAGAAACATTTCTTTCCAGAGTCACCAATGGACCAGATAGCCCCTTTAACAAAGAAGAAAGAAAGAAAGTTTCTCAGGAAACAGAAGAAGGAAAAAGACAAAGAAACAAAAATCTGGTTTTTAAAATTTGCATAAACCAGGTATCAAATACCCTTAGGTACACTAGAATCTAGTCTGCTTACTAAACAGACCATGCACCAGATTTAGAATTCCAGAAACCAAAGCAGAGCCTGTCACAAATGTCTATCATGTGAGAAATAGATTATAGCATAGGGAACACAGACACATGGAGGCCTGTACAGTTGGGGACATCCAGGGCCGTGTTTTCCAACTATAACTGACAGTGAATCAATGGTTCAGGTGGCCACTTGTCATTCATGAGGCAAATCTTCCTTGATCATCACTACTGTTTATTTTCCACTTCTAAAGGGCAAGATCCCTTTTTGTCCTTTAGTCCCAACTGAGTTTGAGAGTTAGCCCTTGGATTGCTTGAGGTAATAATACTTGAATAACCAGTTTTCTCAGAAAAGGCAGCAGGGAAAAAACAAGCTAAATAGATAATCAGATCTTGTATATTTCTCTTCCCATTTATAGAGTAAATCTCCATTCCCTAATTTATATTGGAACCAAGCCACATCAATTTCTTTTTTTCTTTAATTGTGTACTCCAATGACTTTCTTCTATTATTTTAAAAATTTTTAAAAAAGAGAGAGAGAATTATGATATTAAAGATCTTAGGGTACCTTTTGAGTCTCCACCAAGATGGGACTTTTTATTCTGACCCATGTTGTATCTTTGATGTACTTTATGAGCCAATTTACTCCAAAGTATTGTCAGTATGAGCATCCTCATTCCTGATACATCTATTCCTGCTTCCAGGCATTCCTGGAGCCCCCAAAAGCCCAGTCCCAAATTTGAACTCTTCAAGCAAAAGCAAAATAGAAGTCTTAGTCCCTTATTAAAAGAATATTCGTAAGGTTTCAAGTAATCTAGGTGCAACTAAAAACTTACACTTTTTAAAATAGGACACAAAGACTTTATACAGAGTATTTTAGGAGGATTTGGAGATACTAAAGACAGAGTTAGACAAACTTCAATAAAAGAAAATCTATTTATAGTTGATGTCTTACTCTAAGTAACAAATAAGATCACCTAAATCTTATAGCAGTTTAGATTTAAAAGTGATACCTTTGATTTCAAATGTGGAGCAGGCAGCCAGTGTGAGCGGCTGAGAATTCAAGATAGGAAGGTGCCAAGCAACACTCTGTTTAGGTCTTGAGGATTTTATCTTTGCTTCAACCTACTTTTTTTTTTCTTAATTTTCTTTGGGAGTAAAATTTTTAGACCAAGGGGGCTGCCTCTTTTATGCCCACCCTAGAAACACCTCTTGTAAAGATTTATCCTAAACCTGGAAAGTTACCCCCTGGACTTTCTATGAAAAGACTTATTGGGCTAAGTCTCTATTAGAATAAATACATTCATTCTAATAAAATTTGATAAAAAGTAAAATATATCAAATGTATGTTCAATCAAAAAGAATCTTTGCTGTTACTCAGATTTTTTAATGTTTATCTAAATTTCACCTAGTAATCATCTCATACTCTTGTCACAGAGTAGTGACATTTAAATACAAGTTCCTCATTTAGATCCAGGAAAGTACAATAGTCATTTTGGTGTCCATTGTCTAAAATAATTACTAAAGGGGATTTTTTATTCAAATTTCTTTTAAGAAGTGGCCCCATTTTCTCTTTTTCCAAATAACTGCTCCCACTGAGACATGCCACTAAATTCCACAGAAACCATTCTTCAATAAGTTCTTGCTTTTGTAAGATGCCACTCCCCAATCCATGGCTTCCCTGGAGTAACTGAAGCACTGTTATGAAAAGAGCAACCCATCTGGCTTGAGGAATATCAGCTCTGTGTTGGCATTCTGGTGCATGCTGGCATCAATTAGCAGGAAGTACCAAGGTTTGGTTTGTTTACAAAGGGGTAAATATTGAGGAATGTTGATATTCATTAATCCCTGTGCATGCTGCACCATTCCTCACAATCCCTTCTGTTACCATAGCAGTGCACATTCCAATTCAACAACACTCTATCAGTTTGGGTCATTTTTGGAATTTGTTCCACATAATCAAATGAAGTGTAGGAACAAGTCTAACTAGGCTTCAGGAACACGTGGAGTGCAGGCAGGGCTTTTGCTGTCCACCCTACTTCCAGTGGCTCCACAGATGTTTCTTCTATTGAGACTGGCTCTGTTCAGAGAGCAAAGGCTCTGCTGTTGACTACTCCAGACTTCCACTTATGGCATGGACATCAGTGGGATACCAATTATCTTCAGAACTCCCATGAAAGGGTTCTGATTGGTCCAGTTTGGGTCTTGTGCTCATCTTCAGATTATTTACCAATATCAATAAATGTATGCCTTTACTTAGTTTTCTACAAGGAACTTGTCACTGGTGTAACCATTAACAATTTCAAAAAAAATATGGCCAATCCAATTAGTTGTTACCTGAGATAGAATAGTTGGTCTCCCAAACAGGTCCCACAGCAATACTTGCAGTTGTTGACAAACATGGGGCTCAATTTTCAGTCTTAAAAGGTCAGAGATGATTTTCTACACAAAGGGAGGATCTGAATCTCAGCTGGTTTCCAAGTCCTTAGAGTCATATGCATAAAAATCACTCATGGGAAGATATAACCTCCAAGTAGACAGCTTCATTTATTTAATGATCAGAACTTTTTCTTCCTACAGGCATTTCCAAATGTGAAACCAAATGTAATCCAAAAAGTACTTAATGACCATACAGTCAGAGAAGGAATTAATTAGATGATCTTAATGGCTGGCACCCAGCAGCTAATGCATATTCTCTGTAGAGACCATGCCAGTTCTATCATTTTGGATTCCTCCCTTTCATAGATGCAATCTCCCCTCTGAAAGGATTCTTTCTTCAAATATATCAAACTACTTTGACTCACATATCTAATTATTTATTTATAATCACTATTTGGTCATACCTCTCAGAATTTCTTCTTGAATGCCCTGGATTGAATTTGGGGTATTCAAATAATATTGTTTCTACAACTCTTACTTCAATTTCTACTCTTCCTAAATTCATTCTTGGAGGTAGGGCTTTAGTTTTCAAGCCATCAGTACTATGTAGAATATTCAGAAAACACACATAAAAGCTATTTTAAAAATCAAAACAATTTTCTTATAGACTAAATTGTTATTAAACTAAAATATTCAGGAAATATACAGTAAGGTTATTTTTAAACAAAAATATTTTTCTTGAGAACCAAATGTAAAACTTCTTTCTAATAAGCATATAAAGGGATATCTTTTTTTTTTCATGACATCTACAATAGTACCATTCCAGTTTTCAAACTAGTGAGCAATTCAATAATATTTAACATCCTCCAACCCAGTGCTGGAGATCAAATCCAGGGCCTTGAATGGACTAGGTAGATAGGCAAGTGCTTGACCACTGAATTATACTCCCAGCACAAATCACTAGTATTAATAGGGACCAGCTATCTAAATTCACAATAAAGACGAATTTGGAAACCTATTGCTATTGTTACTAGGAGTTTTAATCCTAAAACCAAAGAAATATGAAAAAGAGAAATACTATCTTCATAAAAGAAATATCCTCTTATAAAAAGAAATGTTCAAAGTTGAAAGAATACAATAAAAATATTACAAAAAGACTTAAATGAACCATAAGTGGCCATCAGGAATCAGGGTTCTCCAAATACTGATGAGAAAATTCAGATTTTAGAAGTTGATCTCACCAAGCCACCAAAGCCAGAAATAATTTTTCACAACATAGTAAATTTGCATGTGTGTTAATGGAAAGTTTAAGTTTACTATTAATAAATGGGCAAGATCACAGACTAGTTTTTTGTTTTTCCTTTTTAGTGGTGGTGGTACTGGTAATTAAATCCAGGGGCACTCTACCACTAAGCTACATCTCTAGCCCTTTTTACTTTTTTTTTTTTTTTTTTTTTTTTGAGACAGGGTCTGAGTTGCCTAGGCTGATTTCAAACTTGTGATCCTCCTGTCTCAGCCTTCCCCCACAATAGATGGGATTACAGGTGGGTGCCTCTGTGCTGAACCAGAACAATTCAAATAGTATAAAATATACTGTAGTAAATGTTCATTTACTGAGCAGATAATGTGTGCCCAACACATATGAGGGACTTTGTTTCTGTTCTCATTTACAGCATGACCAGAGACCATAAAACAAATGGTCTCACCCTTTTCCTTTAACCTTGTTCTTTCCTCAACATGGAAATCTTCTTTTTTCTATTTGCCCAAATTTCACTCATTTTTGTCCCATCATTCTAGATATGGAATATCTATAAAATTTTTATGTGATTATATTTTAATGTACCTGTTTCAAGTTTGTTGAAACATTTGCAGAACTTAACACTTGGGACTTTCTGGGTTTTCATTTCATCTAGTGGGCATACTATCAACACTGTCATTTATATGATTTGACCTAGATCTTCTAAAATGGAATTAGGCAAATCTCCACTTTTCAGAGAGGCAAATTTTTACCTAGTAAAGGCAGAAGTTCTCACATACTTTCTGACTCATCACTCTCACAACCACACCTTTGCTGCCTCTTTTGAGCCCAGCAGTTGGCAAACTTGAAAGGGCCAGGTGGTCAATATTCTTAGCTTTGCAAGCCATGCAGTCCCTGCCTGAAACTGGCATTGAAGCAAAGGCAGCTATAGATAATAAGCAAATCCAGTGGGCTGGCTGTCTCAGTAAAACTTTGTTTATAAAAATAGGTAGATTTGACTAGGCCTATGAGCAATTATTTGTCCAGTTCACTGTTCCTCAAATAAAAATCTATCAGAAACTGTTAAAGGGCTGGGGATGTGACTCAAGTGGTAGCGCGCTTGCCTGGCATGCGTGCGGCCTGAGTTCGATCCTCAGCACCACATACAAACAAAGATGTTGTGTCCACCAAAAACTAAACAATAAATATTTAAAAATTCTCTCTCTATCTCTCTCTCTCTCTCTTTAAAAAAAGAAAAAAAAGAAAGAAAGAAACTGTTAAAGATGGAAAGTCCCAGGTCCTTCCCAAGACCTACCAAATCAGAGTCTCAAGGAAAGAGCCTGGTCCTGTGTCTTTAAACAAGTCTTCTAGGAAATTCTGGTGCAAGCTCAAATTTGAGAAACACTATAACTTTCTCATTACCCACAGAGAACCTTCTTAAAATATTAACAACTAAAGTGGTTAATATGTCTGACCTCAAAAAGAAGTCCTCCTTCCCCCTCCCTCTTTATGATCCCCCTCCTATCCCAATATGCTGGGGATTACAAAACCAAATCCTAGTCTATTTTGGTTGTGACTGCTATCATGCAGCTGCAGACCCATCTTCCTTTTTCTCAACAGCTGGGACTCAGTCACTATCTTGAATTCTGCAGCTCTTAAGGTAACACAAGCTCACACCGCTTAACACACATTCACCATTTCACAAGCACCCTCCTCTCGGGCTCTTCCAGAATGACAGGGAGTGAGGAGGTTTACAGTCTCTGTCACAGGTCTTAGAATCACCTCTCTCCCTCCCCACCTTACCATCCCTTCCAGTTGCCTCTCCTTTTCTCCTATACCAGTGTGTAAGGCTCTGCCCAATCTCTGTGAAAGTGGAGCTGGTGAAATACAAAAACACACAACAGAAATAGAAAAACAGCTATGACCACGTAGTTTGCCTCATAGAGGCAAATGACACACCTTTTTCTCCCCCTTTGAGCTCTGCCTGTGCTATATCATTGAAAAGATTCTATCAGGCTTTAGACTGATAAAGAGTTGCTTAGAAAATGATAGTCGTTCACTTTTTTATAACAAAAGACTTAGTCAAGATGGGCATGCCACAGAGTGAGGATACAAGGAAGGAAACAAATAACTCTGCTTGGAAACCAGACAGGCTCCCTAGGGTTGGGAAATTACCAACGTTTGACTTTCACTAGATATACTCCCAGAAACTGTGTTGGGAGGCTTGAGTGGGGTGGTGAGACGACTAGACAGCAAGACAAAGAGGAATCCCAGGAGCAAACTACATGGCAGGAGCTAGGTGCACAAGGACACAGACAGCTACCAATAATGGCTATCACAAAAACCTACCTTTGCCTCCCCATTCCCAAAGTATTGCTAAAATTTGTTTAACTGTGACCTTATCTCACTTGGGAAACAAAATGAGAGTTTATCATGTTCAGGGAAAAAGTATTAGGACTTGTTGGGATGTTCTAAATTCAGAACATACATACAGATGGGTAGGGGTATGATGGAGATTATTTTTTTGTGTGAAGACCTCACCTCTTCCAGGACCTAATATATTCAAAAATTTTTACTTTTTATTTTATTTTTTGGTCCTACGGATTGAACCCAGGGGAACTTTCCCACTGAGTTACCTCCCCAGGCCCTTTTATTTTTAATTGAGACAGGGTCTCTCCTTGTTGCTGATGCTGGACTCAAATGTGGATCCTCCTATCTCATCCTCTGGAATTACTAAAATTACAGGCATGTACCGCTGCATCCAGCACATTTAAATTTTTTTAAAGTTATTTTAGCCAGGTGCAGTGACCTAGCCTGTAATCTCAGTGACTCCAGAGGCTATGACAAGAGGATTACAAATTCAAGGTCAGCCTCAAGAAATTTGGTGAAACCCTCAAGTAACTTAGCAAGACCCAACCTCAAAAAAAAAAAAAAAATGTAAAAGGGATAAATTTTAAAATAAATATATAAAAAAGACTGGGGACATAGCTCAGGGATGAAGTGTCCCTATATTCAATCCCCAGAACCAAAAAATAATAAAATAATAATAATAATTAAATATGTGTCTCCCTCACCCCAGGTATTTTGCAATGCTCATCCCTAGGACCCATCTTCAAATGGAAAGAAAAAGAAACTTTGTACAGCCAAAGAAGTACATATCAGTGACCTTGATTCTTTTCAATGTATCCAGAATGTTTTTCAAGGCTACAACATTGTTCTGGTTACACTGTGTTTAGTATATTGCCAGTAACAAGTGTAACTTGAACTCATGGGTACAAATGTGCTATTTCTTTTAGCCTAAGGCTGTGCTATTCAATAAAGCAACAGGTATACCTTATCTATTTATAATCATTCTCATATTAACACATTTTGAAAAACTTTTGAGAATTTTCCTATAGGCTATTCACAAAATAATAATACTTATTAGCTACTAAACAAGTTCTGGTTTTGGCAGCAAATCCCTTATTTTTGACTATTTTATTTTTTTTCTTTTATTTTATTGGTGTATTATAATTGTACATATTGATGGGATTTGTTACATATTCATACATGCACACAATATAATATGGCCAATATAACTCCCCAGCCTTTCCCCCAAGTTTGTTCATTATGCCTAATTAAATTTATGGAGTTTTATATAAGTCTTACAGACAATCCTTAGTTATTCTCAAAAGGATGAATAAACGTGATATACACATCCACATATACCATAGAAATACCATACCTTTTCCATAGTATACACTTGATAAATAAAAGAAGTTTTGCAACATATTGTACTCCATTGATGGTCAATTAAGTGAAGAGAATCATGTTATAGTCTCATCTTATTTTCAAAACTAATTTTGAAAATAGTGTAATATTTTACACTACTTTAACCTTGACTACTTTTAGTTAGAAATCTTTAAAGGCTACGTTCATGATTTTTGCTCCTTCCCTCTCCTGTGTCTCCTTCCCATCCCCACTGCCCCAGCACCCAGGCCCAAGTCTTCACTATGCTCCCTAAAACACAGGACAATATTTAAGTTGAAATGATGAAGTCAAAAGGTCTCTGATGGGGGAAAAAATCTGATTTGGCAGCTTTACCTGAAAATAGGTCCTGTTAATTAGGTTACATGATAAACATTTGCAACTTGAATGAACAAAATCAATGCTGCAAAAGTTTTGACAAAAAACGTAACTTAAACATCTAATAATGAAAAACGTTTATTCAACACTATTCTTAAAAAATGAACAATGTTTACATTTTCATCAAACTTTAATTACATCCAGTTAAACAAGGCATATTTCATTGAAAACGTTTAATTTATAGTTATTTG
The DNA here is from genome assembly GCF_045843805.1 of Urocitellus parryii. Classification (NCBI taxonomy): domain Eukaryota; kingdom Metazoa; phylum Chordata; class Mammalia; order Rodentia; family Sciuridae; genus Urocitellus; species Urocitellus parryii. The sequence goes on from NC_135540.1 coordinate 136,234,657, forward strand.
GTATTGGATAAAGCTTCCAGAAACTGAAAAAGTTTCTAGAGTAAGGACTAGGTAAACAAATCCTTTGGTAAGCCAGTTGATTCTCATTTGGTCGCTGTCAATAAAATTGAGGGAGGACCTAATTGAATATTCACCTTATAAATAACCAAAATAATTTTTTGAGGTTAAGATTGTAATAAATGACCTTGCTACAACAAAATTCATCCATTTCCTAGTTCAGAACTTGCATATGTGAACAAGGTTTCTCAGGCCATACAACTATAACAATTAAAAAAGGGGAAAGAATTGATGCTCAACCCTTTTTCCCCTCTAAGAAGAAGAAATATGCATCCATAGATGCATGAATTTTAAAAGGAACAATATCCATCTTATGAATGCACATTTTCTAGTAAAATTTACATTCTATTCAATAGTCATGAAAATTTCTAATAATAATTTTAAAGATAACTCAGCCCAAAATCAAGTGATCTGCTGGCTGTGAAACCTTGTGCAATTCAACCTCTTTGGGCCTGAGTTTCCTGGTTTGTGAATTGGGGATAGTAATGTGACCTAGCCCTTAGCATTTTTCTGAAGATTGGATGAGTTAACCTACTGCGCAGGCTACGTGAGCTTTACCTGTTACTTTGGTAATCAAGAGCAAAACCCTTCACCCTAAGAGCGGGGGGCGGGGGGGTGGTCTTCCCCGACTGGAAAGGGTTGGAGGGCAGGGGTCCTGTCGCAGGCACACATCTCGGGTGGGAGGGACTGGGGGGACTCAGCTGAGACCTCCGGCGCAGAAAGCGGGGCAGGACCGCAGGCTGAGACTCGCGGAGTTTGAAATGAGCGGCCTGACTGACGCACGTTTGCTCCAAAAACGTCCACGGTCTCGGTGGCTTCAAGGCACCGGAGCAAGAGCGCCCGTTGCAACGCCTGGTGGGCGGAACCGGCCAGCGCCCCACCTTGCGGTCCGGCCCTCTGCCACCAGGTGCCCAGTCGGCCCCTGGGGTCCCTAGGAGGGCGGCAGGTCGAGCTCGCGATCTTCCTGGAGTCCACACTCGGGTCTCTTCAACAGACCTGCGACCCGCCGCCGCCGCTGGGCCTTTGGGTCATTGCCGCCACTGCTTCCGGCGCAGCCCAGCTCCAGAGGGCGCTCGCTCCCGGACGCGGCCGGAACTGGCTCCTCGCGGCCCCCGTAGCAAGGCTGCACTACTCTTATCACCGCCTTTTCCTTCCTTCCCTCGGTTCCCTTTCACTTCCGGGGTTGCTCTGGATCCGCTGGTTCTGTAACAACATCCCGTTGGCTTCCCTCAGGCGGCGGGACCTGTGTAGCCGCCGCCTTCCAGGAGCGCTCGCCCGGGTCCGCACGCTCCCCGGCCCAGGCCGCCATGGCCACCAACCCGCAGCCGCAGCCGCCACCTCCGGCGCCGCCGCCTCCCCCGCCACAGCCCCAGCCACCGCCGCCGCCGCCGGGCCCTGGGACTGGCCCGGGAGCGGGAGGGGCGGGCGGCGCGGGGGCCGGCGCCGGGGACCCGCAGCTCGTGGCAATGATCGTGAACCACCTCAAGAGCCAGGGGCTCTTCGACCAGTTCCGCAGGGACTGCCTCGCCGACGTGGACACCAAGGTTCGGGGCGCGCGGGGGCCGGGGTCGGCGGGGGCTGGGGTTGGCGGGGCCGGGGCCCTGGAGGTGCCTTCCGGGGCGCTGTCCCGCACCCCCCCCCGGGGCCGGGGAGCCCCGGCTTGGCCAGCCCGGCTCCCCCGAGTGCGCCTCTCACCGAGTCCTTTTGCAGCGCTCCCTGTTTGAGCTGCAGCTGTGGCTCGCTCCGCCAGGCGCGGTGTGTTCATTCATTCACCTGTCCTTGTTCCCTTGACCGACCGTGTTTATGAAGTGCCTGCTCCTTGCCGGGCACGACCTGGGCTGTGCAATCACGCCCGTGTGCTGAGCCAGACTGAGTCGTCGTTCTTAGGGGAAGCGGTTTGGGAGCACTAACGCCGGGAGTGCGGTTTTGTGTTCGTTCTTGTCTCTTGACAATTTTGTTCCTTGGTATACAAGTTAATTCGTCTTCTCTCTTGAAGGTTCCTGGGCAGTCAGGGCCTTGTCTTTGTCTTTTGGAGAAATTACTCTGATAATTGAGAAAATTACTTGCAGTGTGTTTGGCTGAACACTGGGGGCGGGGGCAAGGAGGCAAATCCAGGCAGCGAAAAGTTGGGTGAGGAGATGGGATTTTAGTTTGGTGTCTAGCAACGACTGCCTGGCTAAAGAGGAGTAGGCCAAGTCATTTTTCTAAGGTGAGGGGCAAGTATAGAGAACGGCGGCATTCATTGGGGAAAGGATGGAGAAGAGGTGATAGCAAATACTGGAGAGGAAAAGCAGAAGAGAGTGAGTTTAGGAGAATAAAGGGAAAGGCGGAAAGATCAGCAAAATGTTCTCTGTCCAAAAAGATGGGGTAGGGAAGGGAAGGGACTTTGTTCCAAATGTCAGAGTAAAGGGGGAATTTAGCAGGAACGGGTGAACTTACAGGGTTTGGCAGAGAATGAACAGAAGACAACAGGCAGGAGCAACTACTGAGAGGGATGGAAAAACAGAACCTAGAACTGGAGCTAGGTGAAGCTGGAAGCATATTGGAAAACTGTTGTTGTTGTTATATTTTTGGCTTCAATTTTGTTTTGGTGTTTTGGTGATGTTGGAGTGTGTTCATAGAATATTTGGCTGGTCTGAGAAAACTTGTTTCTTTGGGCGGGAGGGAAGGTGTTTGCAGTATTTGCAGATTCTTCCCAGCCTTTGAGATAAATGCACTCAGTTCCGCCACTTCTAGGAAAAGCTCTCTGGAAAATCTGGCTATATCTTTCCCTGTAAGAACCACTATGTAGAACTAAAGAGAATTTGATTTATTCAGGAGAGTTACACTGGCATCTTTTTTGTTTCTTTGTGGTTTGTTTTGTTTTGTTTTTGTGGTGCTGGGGGTTAACTCCAGGAACTTGGACCTTCTGGGTAATTGCTGTACTGCTGAGCTATATCCCCAACCCTTTTTATTTTTTTATTTGAGACGAGATCTTGCCAACCTACACTTTTTTAAAAAACTGATACCAGTTGCTCTTTTATTATTACTTAATGGAAAAATATTAGACATATCCAGATAAATGATACCCACATAAAGTTGATTATTATTCAGTAAGTAGAGATTTTACTTTGCTATTCTCGGAAACCCACAAATCTGTGTGTTGTTACTTGTGTATGCAACTGGAAATTTTTAATACATGGATTGAAGAGAGCTGCAATATCTAAGATTCAATTTTTATTTATCCCATTCCCATTAAATGTTATTATTGTGTCTATAATATTCCTTCCAGACCCTTGAAAGTGGATTATTGAAACCTTTCTTGGAGGTGGGGGGAGACACAGTTGCTTTGACAATATAATGAATGCTAGGGCCTTCTCCCAAGAAAAATACACATATACACATTAAGATACTGCTTTAATAGTTCAAAGTGGTCAGGTATAGTCACTTTATGTGGTTCAACCAAATCTGTGGGTGTTCAGGGAATCACAAAATAAGAGTAGAACTTGCAAAAAGCAGGAATTCTCTGGGTACGGTTGTCGTTCTTCCCTTGCTCCTGATATACTGTCACAAACTCTCCTGCAGATACTCTCTCCTTCTATTCTTTCTTTTCCTTAGCAATTTTGTTGATTTTATTTTTATTTATGATATTGAGTAGCATTTTGAATTCCTTTTCTTATTTGGAAAAAAAGTAAGTTTAAAGATATCAAAAATACTACAAAAAAGTTTTCTTCATTGTAGCTTAATATTCATAATAATGTGATGACTAAGCCAGAATATAAATAAGATTGCCTATCCAAGCAAAGGAGCTTCCTTGATTGTCATCTACCGCTTACAATATGGTGTTTTTGATGACAGACCCTAAGAGACTGACCTTTTGTCAAAAAAATCTTACCACTAGCATATAGGGTTGCAGCAATATATGTTAGTCATATATATACATAAGAATCAAGACAATTGCCCGGGGCTCTCCAAAAGAAAACTGCCCAACCCCTAAAAAGCTATCCTGGGGTCATCATCGAAGGTCCCTAACCAAGGAGATCTGACTGTGGCAGATCAAATCAACTCTTCCAAGCAAGGAATTAAAGCCTTGATTTACCCAAAGATCCAACTACTACTAGGGTTTCTTCATTGTAGACTCCAGTTTCCAGATCTCTGGAGCAAGCCTCATGATTGTGAGCCCATTATGCCTCCTTTATATTGATTAGCAACTGAAGAGGGTGAGGAGAAACAATCTAGAGGCCCATCACTGTGACCTAGGCAGCGAGCTCTCTAACAATTAAGTGTGTCTCCTCTCTCCCCAAGTTCTAAAGGCAGATTTTGGGGATTTTTCTTAGTTTTACATGGCTCCTGGTCAATTTATTAACCCGAAAAACATTCACTGAGCAACACCTACATACCAGGCATAATTTTCAGTGCCAGGATACAGCAGTAAACCAAAAGTCCCCCTGTTATGGAGTTTACATCCTAGCAGAGAAAAATGGACAATAAATAATGCATGAAGGCTTCTATGGGAAAAAAATAAATAAAGCAAGACTAGGGGAGAAAAGACTTACCATTTTACTTTGATCAAGTCATTCAGGGAAGGTTTCAATTAGTTGATATTCGAGCTCTCCCTGAAGGAACTGATGCATTCCAAGTAAAGACATGGCAAGTGTAGAAGATCAGAGGTCTTGGAACCTGGTGAGAGAAAAGGTGCACCTCCCTCCTCATATTTGCAAGCTTTAGACACCAACCTAATTGGTTTGCCTTTTTCTTGAACTGAGAAGCCATTAGCAGGTTTTGAGCAAAAGGACATAATCAACTTGTATTTTAGGAAGGTTGACCATGGGTAATTATTAATAACATTCCCTTTTATGCTCATTCATTTTCTACTTTAGACAATGAATTATATGGTTATTAGAAGATCTACTGGGCTGGGGATGTGGCTCAAGCGGTAGCGCGCTCACCTGGCATGCATGCGGCCCAGGTTCTATCCTCAGCACCACATACAAACAAAGATGTTATGTCTGCCAATAACTAAAAAATAAATATTAAAATTCTCTCTCTCTCTCCTCTCCTCTCCTCTCCTCTCCTCTCCCCTCTCCTCCCTTCCCCCCTCTCTCTCTCTTTTAAAAAAAAAAAAGAAGATCTACTGTACTCTATTGGAAAATAGACATTAGGTATGCAAGGGTAGGCAGATCAGTTACTGGAATTCATAACAGGAGATGAGAATTCCTTAGGCCAGAGTGGTAACAGAAAGATGGTAGGAAGTAGTCAGTATCTGAGTGTATGCTGATGCTAGTTCTGTTGGCATTTGCTCATGGAAGGAGGACTTGGAAATAAGAGGGGAAAAAATGAACTTATTTTGGAGATACTATAATGCTAAATACATTGGAATATCTGAGACTGATGTTTGCTGGATTTGGAAATACTGGGGGAAAGTATTATGCTTTAGAATCATTGGGCAGAAGAAATATTAGTTTTAGTTCACATTCATAGAATAAGTGGAGAGGGGCATGAGAAATGATTATGAGACATTCCTGTAGAGTAGAAAACAGGCATCAACCAAAGTCTGAGTGTTGGAAGGGATGAAAGGACATCTCATAGGTATGGAATCTTTGTCATTCTGTGGTGGAGATAGTTAACCAGTATCTAAGAACTCTTTTAATTGTTTGTCTGCTAAGCAATATGAAAACAACGATTAAGAGAAGGAGAGAGTAAGCTTACACCCATGTGGAGAGGTAAATAGCTCCCCTTCCCCAAAACACTGTGCAATGGAAGGATTGTTCAAATGTTGTATGTGTAGAAGACAGTAGGAACATGGAAGAAGGGCAACATAAGCCTACCCTGGGCGTCATGATGACTTCCCAGTTTAGGCTGAGCTCTGAAGGTGAGAAGTTTCCCACACAGACAAATAGGGGGAATGGTAGGTGCATGAGATTTATTGCTGGAGTTTAAACTTTGAAAAGCAAAGGTAGCAAATGGCAGAAGGGGAGGCTGTACTGTTTTTTCCTAATATCATTCAAGGAAAATCAAACTCATCTCTGTTAAGAGCCATAGGAAGGAAAAATAAAGACTTTCAGTGGCAGAGGCAACTTCTAGGGACTGGGGGCAGTACTAAGTGAGTGGTTGCACATTCCTTCTAGAAGATGGCCTAGTATGTGTCCTCTCTCTCTGTGCTCCCCTTCTATTAGCACTTTTGACATTCTGGGCAGGATAGTTCTTGCTTGGGGGCAAGAACTGTGCATGGTAGGTTCAATAGCATTCTCACCTTTTCCCTAGGTACCAATAGCATCCCCCTCCATCGTGGCAACACAGAGTGTCTCAGACATTGCCAGACTTATCCTTGACCATGGGAGTGGGGAAAGTTTGAAATCACTTACAGCTGAGAGCCACTGCCTTATATCACATTTGATGCCATATCTCTGCCACCCTGGCTCAGATCTTCATCACTCTAGTTATTGCATGCTTTTCTAAATATATTTTGTGTCTTTTTACTCTTTGACTGTAGAATGAATAATCATCCAAAGACCACTATCTCATCACTGTGCTCCTTTGTATAGTGCATTCCTGTTCTCAGCCTTCTAACCTCAGACTTCTTGTCCAGGTGCCCAAAGGCTTCTAGCATCAGACCCCAATCTATATCTCCAGTATCACTTCTGCTTTTTGTATTTTCTTCTGCATCCAAATTGGATCATTAATTTGGGGGGGGGGGTCCCCCAAATAAATGCTCCTGACCCTGCAATTTCTTATCTACTTGCTCTTTGCTTATATTGTGGGCTGTGTCTTCAAAGAGAGTGGTTCTTATCCTAGCTACATTGTGAAACTTTGGAATTGATTTTTTTGTAGCTCAAATGCCACATTCTCAGTGAGCTTATTTCCTCTGCCTTTCTCCCTTTGTTTCACATCATCTAAATTAAAATATATTTGTGTTTTATTTTCTAGTCCTTTGTGTATAGAAGGTATTTTTCTACTTTGTGTTCCTCCTCTCAAAATACCTTGTCTTAGATAAATTAGGCAATATTTGAGTAAGTATAAGTTACAAGCACGATTGTCATAGGTTGTGAAACTTTGTTGCCTTATTACTAGCACTATAAGAACTATTAACACTTCTAAAGATACACAAATTCCTGAGTCTGATATGATACTGATATTGTATAACCCTGGAGATTTCTTAACATGTATGTTTGTTTCTCATTCTAGCCTGCCTATCAGAATTTGAGACAGCGTGTTGACAACTTTGTTGCAAACCACTTGGCCACTCATACATGGAGTCCCCATCTCAATAAGAACCAACTAAGAAACAATATTCGGCAACAAGTCCTTAAGTAAGTCTCAAAATTGGCATTTCTTGGCAGGTTTTAAACTGCAATAACCTGCTCTGAGAGCTGAAACATTGCATAGGAGTTTGTTCACCTGATGTTGTTGGCAGTTTTTATCAGGTTTGGTGTGGCTATTCCATATGATGCAGTATAATTTTGGAATATGGTCCAATTGCTTCACATTTCTCCATTAGTTTTAACAATTTTATTTTATTTATTTATTTGTTTGTTTTTTGCCTCTGACATATGAAAATATGTGAAGAAAGGAAATAATATATGATTTTTAAATAAAACTTTTACATATAATATTAACGGCTGGTAAATGTCACAATGTCATAGAGCTGCATTTACAAATATTTTCTTGACACCGAAAAAGTAGTCTTTATTATTTTTGTTTTATAAATAAACATTAAAGATCGCTGAAATTAAAATATTTCCACATAATTTGAGACCATGTCTTCTTTATCATTTTATTGACTTTTAACTCTACTATTTTTTAATGATATAGAAGGGGAGAAAAAAGTATTGATCTGTCAGAGCTGTTTTGAGTGAACACAAAATAAAGAGAATACGAGTTGGAATGTTTAGGTAGGCCTGAAAAATGATTTACTACAAACAAATAAACCTGATATACAGTGTCATAGTTGTTTTTGAATTTAAATATTTATGAAGACAAGAAGACTTTTTATCCCTATTCTTCACCCCAAAAGGGTAAGTTATTTAAATAGTTTCTAGTCTTCCTGCCTTGACAGATACATTCAGACACAGAAACATTTAATTTTTGAAAATTAAATCTGGCTTTTAAACAATTAAACAGTCATTTTACACCTGCTACCTCTTAATTCTCTCTAGTTCAGTAGGAACTGCAAACCTGTCTAGTGTGATAGTTCCAAGCCACAGGAAGCCTCAGAAAAAAAAAAATTCACACCCTAACTAAAGGATGCATTTAGTCACAGGTAATACTAGAAACCAGCAGCCTGGGGGCTTGGACTGTGTCTCTTGGTGAATAGAGAAGAGGAAAATTAACAACAGCTTTGTTGTCTACATTTTAAAGGATGTTTGAGGAACCTGTAAGAGAGTCCAGGTGAGATCAAAAGATTTCATTAGAGGACTGCATCATAATACGTGTTGGGGTAAAAAGTCAGAGTCGTTGCAGGAAAAAGAGACAGAAGACATTTGTTGGGTGACAGGCTTTGAGGGCTATTCATTTCCAAAAAGACCTTCAGAACAGTACCAAAATAAGCTGCAGGAAAGGGGCTTGGGCAAGTGGGGACAGTGTCCCCCCTAGCAGTGTCTCCTCTACATTCATGCACAGCTGTACTAGTTATATGCTGCTTTCATTTAACACTTTGACTAGCTGCCTTCCTTTTCACAAATGATTGCATTGCTTCTTTAAAGCTTATTTTATATATTCTTGCATTCTTTTTCTTATATGTTGAGAATATCAAATGGAAGGCAAACTTCTTTCTTAAGCAAGAATCACTGTTACATATTCATATGTGCACATTATATAGCAATACAGTTTGATCAATATCATTTCCCAGTATCTGAAGTTGCATTTACTTTTCAGCGTACAGAATCTGTAAGATAAGGAAACAATGTTTTATTACATTTTATTTAAAGGAACTGAACCTTGTGCTTGTGAAAATCAGACACTTAAAATATCTGTACCAATATGAGAGATTGTTACCACAAAATTGCATTTGGAGAGGGGGTAAGGTGTACTGTGAGGAAATCTGGAGCAGACTACTTGTGAGTAAGGACCTAGACATTTTAAGTGATAGAAAACAGCTGTCTTTTCTTGGATAACTTAGGCATTGCTCTTCCTAGGACATCTAAAAATTTTCCCTTAGTTATGTTATTTATTTATACTATTTTCATTCAAATATCCTTAGTAAAATTTTCTGTTATAGTGAAAATAACATTTTAAAGTTTCCTTAAAGAGAGAGATTTAGTTGTGTGTAAACTAATGGTATAGGGATAGATTAGCTTCTACAAATATATATAATTTCAGTTTTTTATGCATGGACTTTGAGAGATTAAGGTACTATTTAGTAAGTTTGAGCTATCTGCAATTATCATTTTTGTTCTACAGAAATGTTCTAGTATCAGCAGTCTCAGATGACTTGACTTGATTGCTCATCTCAACTTTATCAGAAGGAAATTTTTATTCTATGTACGCTTTTATTTGTACTGCTGAATTTGAAAATCTCAGATAGCTTTGAATAATGATCTTAACTGAACTGAATCTCAAAGAAAGACAAGGAAATAACTTTAACCAGGCAAATGCCAGCTGCCAACATTTTGGCTTTGACCTTGAACCTTGGGCTGAGGTTTCTTTGCACTCTTGTGAGGCAGCTGTGGCCACAGTTCAAAGCATTGAGCCCACTCAGAGAAGTGTGATTGTTAACACTGACTCTATTCCTATTTAAGATCAAAGCTGACATCCATGGGAGAGAGGACTAATGTAAATGTGTTTTCTTTGTTCTCAGAACAGACATAGAAGTGATAGCTTTGGAATGGTAGAGTTTATTTTTTATTTTATGCCTTTGTACTTATGTCTTAAAACATTCCTAAAATTGCCTCTATATTTCTCTTCTTCCTCCTGCATTTTCAAGACACCTTAAATTCAGCAGGGTTTGCAAGATTTGCATTGGATTTTTTTTTCTCTTTCTTTTTTTTCAATCTTAGAACTTTAAAAAGCGGGTAACCTACTTTGTGCTGTGTTGACTCATTTTTCTCTGTGGCCCACTTAAGTGGAATTATAGTATCACATGGTAGCAGTGTGCCTCAGGAAATGAAAATAAAATCATCCTCCACTCCAGACAGAGCTATACTCAAAAATAGCTCTTGTCAAGTGTAAAGAGAAACGTCTTCTCACCCACTTTGTAGAGGGAGACTGAGGCCTAGAACCTGGAAATGACCTGCACGCATCTCTATTTCCCAACATAGTCACTTCTCCAGTTCTGTTTTATGAAGAAAGTGTGTTTCTTAAAATAATTTCATGTTCACTTATTTTGCTCAGATAACTACTCCATCGTTACACAAGGTGCTTGTGTCAGATACTATTGTCTGCCCACTCATCTTTCTGTTGTGTGTGATATCTCTTCAACCTGAAGCTCCTTTCTTCACTTTCCCTTCTGTAGAAATCAACATTCAACTCAAAATGTCTCCTTTGTGGAGCATTCTGAAGTTACCTTGGACATATCAAATGACCACTCACCCCTCTTTCCCTGCAGTACCTGATGTACACACATGCTTGTCATTTGTGTTATAATTGTTCGTGTCTGTTCCCCAACCAGAACAGAGGCCAGGTCTGATTTGTTACTGCTGGATAGCCATATGGCAGCTGTTATGGAGAAGACAATTGTAATATGATTACTGAATGAATAAATTATCATGTCTCTATATCAGGAAGATAATAAAAAGCCAAAAGTCTTAAGTTTTATTTGTATTTTCTCTCTTTTTTTAATAATTTGATGGAATAATACTTTTTGCATGTTTTCTTCAGTTTTCCTGGAGACTTAGAAAAAGCTTATGTTTTTCTATTAAAAAAAAATAAAAGTTATAGAGTTCATTGATTTAAGACACTAAACTCAACTTTAGTGATTCTTTATTCCTGTGTACCATGAGCAGAGTGGAAACGAGAAAAGAATCACCTATATACCTGGGCTCTGGTACTGTGGCTAGTTCTAAAAATATTTTGTTTTTGTTCTCTCTGTTTTAGTTTTCAACCAGTGGTATAATGGCGAGCAGTTTACATACTTTTTTGTATGTATAGTAAAATATCATTATAGCATGAAATTATTTTGTCTTCACTTCCTATATAATCAGATAAATGGATTGGGACAATTTAAGGTTAAAAACATATTTACAAGAGATACAGTTTTATTTAAAAGTAGTTAGTGCAAATAATACAAGATTTTTTTTTTTTTACCCTACTCTAAATTATGTTATTTCAGATCAGGAATGCTGGAGTCTGGTATCGACCGAATTATTTCTCAGGTTGTGGATCCAAAGATCAACCACACATTCAGACCTCAGGTGGAAAAAGCCGTGCATGAGTTTTTGGCCACACTAAATCACAAAGAGGAAGCAAGTGGCAGCACAGTTCCAGATGACGAGAAACCAGACTCCTCTATCGTTACACAAGGTGCTTTGCTTTTACTCTTGGTCAGTCTCATTGTTTTTCTTCTTGAACTGAGTATCAAACTAGGAATATTTGGTTCTTTAAAATATTGCCCTATATCCTGCTACTTTGCTGAATTCATTTATTAGTTCTAGAAGTTTTCTGGTGGAACTTTTTTGGATCTTCTAGGTATAGAATCATGTCATCAGCAAATAGTGACAGTTTGAGTTCTTTTTTACCTATTTGTATCCCTTTAATTTTTGCTATCAAACTCCTAGGTTTATACCCAAAGGAACTAAAATCAGTATTCTATAGTGACGCAGCCAATCTATGTTCATAGCAGCTCAATTCACAGTAGCTAGACTATGGAATCAACCTAGGTGTCCCTGAATAGATGAATGGATAAAGAAAATGTGGTATATATACTCAATGGAATATTACTTAGCTTTAAAGAATAGTGAAATTATGGCATTTGCCAGTTTGAGTTGGAGAATATCATACTAAGCAAAATAAGCCAATCCCACAAAACCAAAGGCCGAATGTTTTCTCTAATATGTAGATGCTAATTCACAATAAGGCAGGGGGCACTAGGGAAGAATAGTGTTACCTTAGACTAGGTAGCAGGAAGTGATGGGAGGGGATGTGGGGATAGGAAAGATAGTAGAATGAAACAGACATTATTACTATATGTATGTATGTGACTACATGACCAATATGATTCTGCAATATGTACACTCAGAAAAAAAGAGAAATTATATCCAATCTGTGTATGATATATCAAAGTGCATAAATGCATTCTACTGTCATGTATAACTAATTAAAACAAATTAAAAATTTAAAAAATATATTGCCTACTTGGCTGCTCAAGTGAAATTATACTTACTTTAAGTATCAGCCAAACTCCTCAACTGAAGCAATATTTTTTTGAGATTAATATAAAATGATAAGCATTTTAGCAATTGTGAGTGCGTGTGCAAATTATAATAGAGGGAGTAACTAAAATAGAGAAGATACTCTTTTTCTGGGAAATAGACTATTCTGGGATTTGTTGGTGCCTTTCCCAATATGTTAAAGGAAGTAGAATATTCTGAATATGTGTACCAGCACTGGTATTTGAAAACCTAAAGGAGTGCAAATGGTCTGCATAATGTACTCTAAAACTTATTTTTTCCTTTAAGGTGTCCCTGCTCCTGGTCCCAGTGCTAATGTAGCCAAGGATGCCATGTCAATCTTGGAAACTATAACTTCTCTTAACCAGGAAGCTAATGCTGCCAGGGCTTCAACAGAAATGTCCAATGCTAAGACCAATGAGAGACAATCAAAAAAACTCTCATCTCAGCCAAGCAGTGACATTAGTACTGACAAAGAGAGAACTTCAGAGGACTTGACTGATAAAGAAAAAGCTACACCTGACACTGGAGGGGAAGGACTGGAAGCAGCCCCAAAGTCAGAAGACCATAGTGATCTCCCTTGTCCAGTTGATGAAATTAAAAACTCTACAAAAGAGAACAGTAGCTCAATTCTACTCAATAAGGATGTTCAGCAGGAAAACGGTGATCAAAAAAATAAATCAACAGACAAAGGTGAAAAGAAATCAGACATCAGTGAGAAAGGAGAAAGAAAGAAAGAAAAGAAAGAAAAGACCGAAAAGAAATTTGATTACTCAAAAAAAAGTGAAGATACACAAAAACTAAAAGATGAAAAACAAGCAAAAGAAAAAGAAGTAGAGAGTTCAAAACTTCCTTCAGAAAAGAACAGTAACAAAGCCAACACTGTTGAAGGGGCAAGAGAAGGTACTTGAGAATTTGCAAAAACCTGCAGCAGTATATAGACATAGCATCGATTGGGGAAGGGGAGTATCAAATTTGCCTCCAAATTTTAGTTTTTCAAGACTTGTGTCAAAACTATGAATATATTTATTCCCTTTTGCTAAAAGAAAGCAATAAGCATTTATGTATTTCTTTTCATATTAATGTATTTACAGAAAAGTATCAGAAAAACTATAATTTTGTAATTTGTCTTGTACTTTCATCATATGCATTATTCCAAGCAACTTAATTCATAGTTATACATCCTAACTGCTGTAAGGTGTCTAGTACAATTACTTAAAATTTACTTTTGTGTTTATCATTTACACTATAAATTAATATTCAGTCATTTTTTACAGTGTACTAGTTTGCCTTTATATTTTCTGGAAACAGCTCTACTTGAAGGTTTAATTTCTTTGACATATATTTAAAGCAGCAAATTTTAAGTGAAATTTAGGAATTGGGCTTTGAGTATGTTCTTGTAATGAGGTGATTTATTTTCTGTTTTATTCTCTTCTTGGAGATTGCTCTTTGATAGATTCTGACGTGGATGGACTTACAGACATCACAGTTAGTTCTGTCCATACCAGTGACCTTTCGTCTTTTGAAGAAGACACTGAGGAAGAAGTGGTAATGTCTGATAGCATGGAAGAAGGAGAGATTACATCAGATGGTAAAGCATTTTACTTATTAATGTTTCTGGGAAGCTTCTATCCAGAACTATTTGCATATTCTGATGGCTTTGTCTTGGGAAAATGTGGTGTTGTGGCAATGGTGTGGGATTTTGTTGTTGGAAAATTTGTTTCTTAGTTCCAGCTTTTAATGTTGACTGTCTGAGCAAGCTTGGTAAGGTTACCAGCCCTCAATAAGCCTTGGTTCTCCTTTTCTGAACTCCATCCCTTAGGTCTGTCTTTAGATTCAAATGAGATAATGTATATAAAGATGCTTTTTGTATATGTGTGTGTGATGTTTAGGGAAGCACATTCTACAAGACCATCCTTCTCTCTGGTACTGATTGCAAATTCAGGGGTCCCCAAGACTGTCCTCAGATTCAGTAATTCACTACCAGGTCTTATAGAACTCACTAAAAAGTGGTATACTCATGGTTACCAGTTACCACAACTAAGAGACACAGATTAAAATCAGCCAAGGGAGTAGGTACACAGGGCAGAGTCTAGAAAAATTCTAAACAAGAATCTTCCAGGTGCCCTCTCCTCTGGAGTTCTGAACAGCCTTACTTTCTTGACATCCATGTCTGATACTACACACAGAGTACAGTCAATCAGAGAAGGTCATCAGAGTCTTGGTTTCCAAAGAAACCAAGAGTCTAAGATCAGAGTCTAAGATCAGCTTCACTGCCTATGAAGCTGATCTTAGACTCTGACCTCTCTTGTCCAAGGTAAAACTCCATGACCCAAAGTTCTACCCTCAACCACATCCTAGACTATTTGGTTTGACTCACATGCAATGCAAACAAACACCTTCCAGTCAATCACAACATTCCTAAGACTTAGAGTTACTTCCCAGAAACCAAGGCCAAACTTCTCTGAGTGAGGCTGAATTCCTTATTATATGATTTGTTTTCCAGTGAACCCTTCCGAAGTACTCAGTTTATTCCAGGGACTGCAGTACTTCTATGGAATAACTCCCAGAGTCCTTGCCACAACTCTGAAAAGTATGTATAGGAGAGGAAGCAAAGTCACTGGGAGAGTGTGTCTTGTCAAGAGTCACATGGCTAGTGAGCATCAATGCAGATTTCAAACCTGAAACTGCTTCTAACCAGTACCTTGTTCTGTTCTTCACCCCATGATTAAAGTCTGTTTTAAAAAATCAAAAATACTGAAGTAAATCTGCCATTCCCTATAGATAGCATCTGGTAAATTTGTTGCTGGCTTTGGATAGGATACCTATGGAAATAATCAGGAGAACAAAGTAGAACCTTCTAACCATACAGATATTTTTCTCAGTCTTTCCCATTATTTATTTATGTCTTCATATCTAAAAAAAAAAAAAACAAACAACAGTGTTCCTAGTTGTCATGCCTGTGTTCATGAGACCAGTTCTATAGTGCCCATTCTGAAAGAATGCCATGCTCTCTGTGAACACTCCACTTACTCTATCCTAACTAAGATTCTAATACATGATGCTGTTTGGAGTCTCTTTATTTAAACAGAAAGATTTTATGTGTCTAAAAAGTAAGAAGATGGCTATTTTGACTAAGAGGTGAGAAGTAAAAACTTTGTTTATTCTTTTCCTTCTTGCCAAAGGAAGCAAATCACCTTCTTAGTGTAGACGGAGTAGTGTATACTTGGTGTGAACCATTATTGATTCTTGCCTCTTCTTGAAATCTAAAGTGGTCATTAAATTTTTTTTAATCCACATTTTTTATTGGTACATTTTAATTGTACATATTGATGGTATTTGTTATTTCATATTTATACATGTTCAAGTTTTCTTTTAAAATACAGCTTCAAGTGACTTTGTTCAACTTAACTGTGGTAAGCATTCATATCAAATTCATTGACAAATAAGAATTAACCATTTGTCAAAAAAACATTGTTTTAAAAACTTGGGGAAAGGATGAAGCATTAGGCTAAGATGACTCCAGTGCCTCAGGTTTCTGGGTTCTTGCAGGAGCAAAACAATGTAAATCGTAAAATGAAACTTAAACTTAATCCATCAGAAACCACCAACTTACCTCTACCAGGGACTGCCATCTGACCATACCAAGTAAGGCAAAGGGCATCACCAATCCAGTAAGTTATTTGCTTCTGCATTCAATCTATAAAAGCCTTCTTAAGCTTAAAGTGAAGTTCTCTGAACCTCTTCTGGTTCTGAGTTTGCCAGATTCAGGAAATTTCTTTGCCAAAATAGAATGAAGAGCTGGAGGTGTGGCTCCATGGTAGAGTATTTGTCTAGTGGGCATGAGGCCCTCGATCCCATCCCCACAACAGAAAAAAACAAAAAGCTCTGTTAAATTTAATCTGTCTGAAGTTTTTCTTTTAACAACATAAGCAAATGTAATGATTAATTTTTCTTTTCCTTTCTTTATTGGTGAGAATATGATTGTTATGAAATTAGATGAATAATAATAACTTGTAAAATTTTCAATTTCTGAATTTTCACAACCAGGTACACTTGAACTATATTGATACTGCTTTTACTGCTTGTACAAATTGATTTTCTTACTAATTCATAGACACATTCTTTTTCTATTGACTTTCTTCCAGATGAAGAGAAGAACAAACAGAACAAAACAAAAACTCAAACTAGTGATTCTAATGAAGGAAAACCAAAAAGTGTACGGCATGCTTATGTTCACAAACCATACCTTTACTCAAAGTATTATAGTGATTCTGATGATGAGCTTACTGTAGAACAACGCCGACAGTCTATTGTAAGTCCAGGTTGGTTTGTTAGTGTTTTAGCTTGCTGCTTCAGGTTGACAAACTTGAGTAGTCTGTGTGCACAGTACTGGTGCACATCTAGAGCAGAGACATCTGACTCTGCCTTTAACTAGGTGGCATAGATGTATACATATGACAGAGGTGTTTGTGCCATTGTTGTTAATAGAAGTGAACATTGGTAACACTCTAAATGTTTCATAGTGTGGAATGTGGATCAGTATGGATAAAGTCATAGAAAAATATGATATGCAGCTGTTACCATAATACTAAGAGAAAAATGTAGTCAACATATTTCCTGGATTTGAAAATGCTTTCAAATATGAGCTGTGCTACTGAGTTAACAAAAGCTTTTTAAAGAAAATTCTTGTCTCATTGTATGTGTGCTTCAGGTTAAGTTGGCTTAGAGTGTGAGAAACATTAAAATATGAAAAGTTAGTACACTAAAGTGTTACTAATGGGTAGCCTTCCATCCAGGTTTGTCTCTTTTTTTTTTTTTTTTTTTGGAGGGGCGAGCGGTGGCGTGTGGGTGCCAGGGATTGAACCTAGGAACACTCAACCACTGAGCCACATCCCCAGCCCTGTTTTGTATCTTATTTAGAGACATGGTCTCATTGAGTTGCTTAGTGCCTCACTTTTGCTGAGGCTGACTTTGAACTCATGATCCTCCTGCCTCATCCTCCTGCCTCACCCCTGGGATTTCAAGCTGCGACCAGCTAGGCTTGTCTCATAAAGGTTACATGGTCAGGAGTTGTCCCTGCTTAGGATTTTTGGTGTTTTGCTTTGAACTCTGGTCAGAAAGGCATGGTGAGAGTAATGTGATTATGAATTGTTCATTTAAAATATGAAAGAAGAAGGCTGGGAATATAGCTCAGTTTGGTAGAGTGCTTGTCTTGCATGCACAAGGCCATGGGTTCGATCCCAAGCACCACAAAAAAAATATGAAAGAAAAAAGTTTCAAATCCAAAGCCTATGTCCCAAGGCTATAACCATCAGGTCACCTCTGTTTAGAACCAACCCATTAACTCGGCATTCCAACTTTTTCCTGCCTATATTTACTTGAAAATTATTGATATTTTCATAGCTATGTTTTTAATTAAAACTGCCAGGTAAAACTAAACAATCTTAATTACACTTTTCCCATTTTGTAAACGAGTGGCATCCTAAGAGTAAAGGAAAATCTTTACATCTGTCTCTTCAGATAACTTCCAAATTGAAACATACACATCCATACTTATGTGCACATACACATTCACAAATGTGTGCATGTATATTATCTGTATACATACATATATACTGTATATATGTGTGTATATAATATATAATATATATGTGTGTAGTACATATGTGTTTTTGCAAAGCCCATTAAACTGTAAGAAATCTGAGGGCAAACTAAGACTTTTTCCTATTTATTTCAAAGTAATTTTTGCTTTTGCCTGATAATCTGTCAGGGTATTTTGTGGTTTTAGGCTAAAGAAAAAGAAGAGAGACTTTTAAGAAGGCAGATTAATAGAGAGAAACTTGAAGAAAAGCGAAAACAGAAAGCAGAAAAGACAAAGTCTTCCAAAGCCAAAAGTCAAGGTATAGTAGATGTTACTTTTTTAATTTTAAGCTTTCTTATGTACTCTTATTTTCTAATTGCTCAATTAATTGTGACATAATAATGTAAAATATATTCTCAAGTATAGAAGATTTCCTTCCTTTTTAATGTGATGTGTTTAATTATTTTTCTTTTATTATATTTTATATGTAAATTAAACATTCCATAGGATACCAGTGGTTGCCCTCCATGTGTTAGCAATTTATTTTCTAGTAATGGTAGATTGATTTAAAACTGGAAAATGGGTCATTGACACATAAGTAATCAAGTCATTCTGCAGATAATAATGTGGTTAACCTATTCTCTATGTTAACTTTTTTCTGTTTTTTTTTTTTTCTTCTTCTTCTTCTTCTTGGTGCTGTGATTAAACCCACCTTGTAAATGATGAGCACATGGTCTACCAATGAGCTATACCCACAGCTCCTTAAGTTAATGTTTATCTGGAATGTTGATTAAAACAAAATTGAATTCTGTTGTCTTATTTCAGCACCATTTAAGAATATTAAAGTCATGTTACATTTTTGGAGTAATTTTAAACCTTAATGAAATAGAAATATAACACTGTTTATAAAATTCTTTTCTGAAATGTTTTATTGATTGCTTCCTTCCCTAGGGAAAAGTCCTGCAGACTTAGAAGAATCATCAGCAAAGAGTTTGGAACCAAAAGCCCCCAGAATTAAAGAAGTCCTTAAAGAACGGAAAGTTTTAGAGAAAAAAGTAGCCTTAAGCAAAAAAAGAAGAAAGGATTCAAGGTGCATATTTTTTCTGGCCATGTTCCATTCAAACACTTGCTTGGCATAGTTTTAGAAGAGAGACATTGAAAATGTAGTAAAGAGTTGTGCCTTGAAAGTGTATGTCACTGCATGTTTTGAAGTACCTTAAAGGTTCATTTTTGTCTTCAGGGGTGATTCTTTGTGTTAAGATCTATAATATTTCAAAGTAATGAATCTTTTGTGTATGTTTGTGTGATGCTGGGAATTGAGCTCAAGGCCTCATGCATGCTAGGCGAATACTCTCCCACTGACGTAAATCTCTAGCCCTTAGAGTAATGTATCTTAATCTTAAGTACTTTTACTCTAATCTCATAGAAGCTTTAAAGCTTCTCTCAAAAATAGTGTACATATGTAAACATACTATTATCCCTGGAGTTTGAGAGAGTTTATGGACACCATGACTATACTCTAGAAGTATCCATGTTCTGGGCATTTGGTAGCCACTTACTTACAATAATTGCACTCATTCAGTTCTTTTTACCATTGTCCATGCTTCTCCCCCTAACCCAGACCCTGAACCAGATTCTTTTTTTAGTTTTTATTTTTACTTTTTGGGGAGGTGGTGCTAGGGATCAAACTCAAGGCTTCATGCTTGTTAGATAAGTGCTCTACTACTAAGCTACATCTCAAGCTCTTTATTTTTTTTTATTTTGAGGCAGCGTCTTGCTGAGTTACCCAGGCTGGCCTCAAACTTTAGTTCTCCTGCCTTAGCTTCCCAAGTAGCTAAGATTATAGGCGGCACCGCTCTGCCCAGCTATTTATTTTCTAATACTGCATTATAGTTCTATAAGAATGAGAAAGCCAGAGAAACTTCTGAGAGTAGCCATAAGGACATGTGAGCCCTGGGCTACAATTCTGTTGCTCTATCAAGTCAGAATTATGTAACTTAATCATGGACTTGGAGCTAACTGCATCAATAATTTGCAAAACTCGTGAGTCAGCTGTCAGATTTATTACTATATCTCATTCTACTCATCTGAATGAAAAAGAATGCTTTGTTGACTCAAAAGTTGGTAAGACTTCCGAAATGTAAATGTGGCCTATACATTATTTCTCTTTATGCAACAAATCAGGAATTTTTGTTTTAGCTATACTTTTCTTTAGCACCAAGAGTAATTTCATGTCACATTTCAGATTGTGTTCTCTGTTGACTAAGAATAGGATTTAAATTAAAGTACAGCAAGTCCCATTTCTAGATCAAGTGTTTATAGTAAAGGAAAGCTTTTTTTCTTACCTTCCTGAGAAGTTTTGACCTTAGATTCAAAGTTAATGTTTGACTTTTCTTCCCCCTTAGGAATGTTGAAGAGAATTCCAAAAAGAAACAGCAGTCTGAAGAAGATTCCAAAGAAACCCTCAAAACAAATGAGGTGTGTCTTTATAAAACCCCATTTCAAGTGCTCTTTTGTTAGATGTAGATTATTTAGTCATTTGTAGTAAATATTTGACTGTAATTTGATATTTTCCATGTTAAATTTAAAAATCCCTCACATTAAGCAGTCTTGAACCCTCATTCTATTATGGCCTGAATCCTTCATTTTGGTGAGTTGATTTATATGAACTTATATATAAGTAATAGCTATTCTTCTTCCTTCCCCTCACTATTTCTTATATTGGCAATAACAAAATTGCCAGTAATAATAATGAGAAAGAATAAAGAGGGAAGATAACTAAAATAACAATCCATTTTACTCTTTCATTCCTTGATCACACGTACACATAATATTTTAGGGTAGAAGTAATCTGTTTTTCACATTTTAGTCATTTGATGTTACCTTGTAAACTTTGTAATTATTTAACATTGCATTGTGGTATAATAAATGGATCCATCATAATTTATTTAAGCATTTTTTATATTTGAGCACTTAGGTTGTATCTGAGATTTGATCATTTTAAGTAGTAAAATTATATTTAGTGAATACATTTCTTCCCCTTTTTGGATTATTTTCTCAGGACAAACTTTGGCTTTTGTTGATCTTCTTTACTCAGCCATTTTTACAGTTCTTTAGCTAAAACATCTTAACATTTCCGGGGGAGAAAACTAATAATTCAGTAATTATTTGTTCATAGACAATAAGTATTTTATATTTCTTTATCTAGAAATTAGAGGCATGTATAGAAGTACATCCTGATATTTTACTGGCATATCTTTAAGTGTTTAACTTTATTTTGTGTAATTTGGCGGGGGATTATAAAATTTCATTCACATTGTTTAAAGTTATTTATTGTACAGTCAGATCAATAACAGACTCCTGTTCTTAGGGTCTTCCTATGTCTTTGTCCATGAATTAGTTAAAGTACATAAACCTTTATGTTGAAACATGCAGAGTTGTCGTATTAAACTGACCCAGAGACACAAATGGCTTTCTGAAGACAGGGCTTTGGCCCCATTATTTGAACAAAAATAATTATAGCTGGTATTAAGCAGGTCTTTATTGAAGTGGGTTTGGTCAACATCTACTGATTAATATTAATAATCTACTCAGTGCCAAGACATGGAGTAGGAAGGAAGGTTTAGATGTTATTATCTTTTAGTATCTGCCCCTAAATACATAAACATACATATGTTTGGTATTATTGCTGAGTTAGCGTGTATATATGAAACTTCATAAGTAGAATATTGTACAAGTAATCTAAATTGAAGGGCTTTTCTCTAAATGATTTGGGTTTCTAAATATAAGAAACCTTTATTTCAGTGTAAAAGTGTTTAAAATATTTTCATCAGCATGCATTATATTTTTAGACTGAAAAGAAAATTGGAATATCATTCATTCAGTTCACATTTATTAATCACTATTGAGCATTAGTGAGTTCTAACAATTTAGAGTTGAAGAAGCCCTCCTAAGAGCATTGCAGATTTCAGGAGAAGTAACTAGTCTCTGCAAATCTGCCCACAGTACAGTAGAGAAGAGCAAGACTCAGCAAAACCAAATAAACTCACTGCTAGCACAAGTACTCATTGCGTCAGTGTCCAGTTATTGAGTCATGCTGAGCTTAAGCTTCCTGATGCATAAACGAGATTAATAATACCTACCATAGGCTGTTTCAAGGATTAAATGAGGTATCACATATGTGTCAGCACTCAACATATTAATATAGTGTGCTCAAATATTAAATTTGAGTCTAAAGATCGGTTGTGGTACTACTCACATTTTAACCTTTATTTCCTATAGCACTGTGAAAAGGAAAAGGCATCTTCTTCAAAGGAGCCGAAGCATGCTTATGCAAAAAGTGAACCAAGTAAACCTGCCCGAAGACTTTCAGAGTCTTTGCATTCAGCTGATGAAAACAAGAATGAATCTAAAATTGAAAGAGAACATAAAAGACGGACATCTACCCCTGTGGTAATGGAAGGAGCACCAGAAGAAACTGACACAAGAGATGGAAAAAGACAAGTAGAACGCTCAGAAATTGCCATGGAAGAATCCCAGAAACAGAAGAGCACACTTAAAAATGAAAAGCATTTGAAGAAAGATGATTCTGAAACACCACATTTGAAAAGTCTACCTAAGAAAGACATGAAATCCTCTAAGGAGAAGCCAGAAAAAGAGAAAACTCTGTCAGAAGAGAAGTCATCTACAAAACATAAATATAAAGGTGACAGTATGCATAAAACAAGTGATGAGACTGAACTTCACTCTTCGGAGAAAAGTTTAAAAGTAGAGGAAAATACTCAAAAGCAAAGTCAACAAATAAAGCTTTCTTCAGATGACAAAGCTGAACGAAAAAGTAAACATAGAAATGAAAGGAAATTATCAGTTTTAGGCAAAGATGGAAAGCCAGTTTCTGAATATATTATAAAAACAGATGAAAATGTACGGAAAGACAACAACAAAAAAGAGAGACACTTGTCCACCGAGAAAACTAAGGCAGAACACAAGTCAAGAAGATCAAGTGATTCTAAAATTCAGAAAGATTCTCTAGGTTCCAAGCAACATGGTATCACTTTACAGAGAAGAAGTGAAAGTTATTCAGAAGATAAGTGTGATACAGACACCACTAATTTAGATAGCAGTGTAAAACCAGAAGAGGTGGTTCACAAGGAGAGGCGAAGAACAAAGAATTTGTTGGAAGAAAAACTTGTGTTGAAGTCTAAATCAAAAGGTCAGGGCAAACAATTAAAAATTGCTGAAACAGAATTACAAGAAAACATCACAAAACAGATGACGACTCCAAAACCAGATAAAGAGAAGAACACAGAAGAAAATGACTCAGAAAAACAGCGTAAGTCTAAAGTTGAAGAAAAACCTGTAGAAGAAACTGGTGTTGAACCTGTATCAGAGAGTGCTGCTGCTTCAGCACATAGTTCACAAAGAGACCCTAGTCACCGAGCTAAGCTACCATTAGCAAAAGAGAAGCCTAAGGGGGAGAGGGACACAAGCTCCTCCAGACTTGACAGGAAGCTATCAGATGGGCACAAAAGCAAAAGCTTAAAGCATGGCAGCAAAGACATGAAAAAAAGAGAAGACAATAAATCAGATGACAAGGATGGTAAAGAAGTTGACAGTAATCATGAAAAGGCCAGGGGAAATGGTTCAGTCCTGGAAAAGAAATTGAGTAGAAGGTTGTGTGAAAATCGAAGAGGAAGCTTATCACAAGAAATGACTAAAGGAGAAGAAAAATCAGCAGCAAACACACTGGGCACTCCTAGTAGTTCCTCCCTTCAGAGACCAAAAAAATGTGGTGACACCACATCAATCCCTGAGCAAGAGCCAATGGAAATTGATTCTGAGGCAGTTGTTGAAAATGTATCAGAAGTGTCTAAAACCCAGGACAGCAGCAATAGTAGTTCCCAACAAGACATTGACTCTGAAAATGGTACAAAACAAAAAACAACTACCACGGTTCTAAAGGATGAGTTAAGAACTTCCATAGTAGATTCAAAGCCAGCAGGTACAGCCTGCAAATCAGGGCGTGGAACAGGAGTTACTAGCAATTCTGAAAAGCATGCTGACCATAAAAGCACATTGACTAAGAAAATGCATATCCAAAGTGCTATATCCAAACCGAATCCTGGGGAGAAAGAGCTTACTCGAGGAACTCACGAAGTGAATGTGGACTCCAAAACAAGTCAGAAAATGTTTCCTAGTGTTCCATCAGAAAATGAGAGGCCACAAAAGAATTTGAAAAGCACAGCCAGACCCACCGAAGAATGTGTTGCTCAAGGAGATGCTGTTTTTGAACATTCCACAGATTTAGACTCCTCATTATCTTCAAGTTCAATGACTGTCAAGCCTCAAAAAGAATCTCTTGTTCCAGCTGTAATTCCTGTAGTTGACAGAGCTGGTTTAGAAGGTAGCATAGCCAGCACTTCCCTTGTGGATCGCTCTGATATCCCTAACCAAAGTTTGACTATTAGAAAATCAGAAGCCCCCAGGGTAGGTAATAGCAAAGAAGGTGGTAAAAGTTCCACTGTAGATGTGGCCAGCAAAAGACACATCCCAGAAGGTTACCAGGCCACTTCGTTAGGCAGCAAACAAGGAAGAGTGAACACATCTCTTTCTAGCAAGTCATCAGACATGATTGTGGAAAATGAGAATCTCAGAAAAGAAAGTGGATTGATACACACAACCAAGCAAGAAAGTGATTTAAGTACACAGCCCAGTTTAAAGCAGGCAGACAGAACTACAGTAGAAAATGGCAAGAAGGATGGCATTGCTGTCAGTCTTGTGGCAGACATGAGTACAGGAAAAGATGCTAAAACTGTGGAACTTAAGCATAATAGAGTCCCAGATGAAATTAAAACTCTACCAGTTGATGTTGAAAGGAGTGAAATCAGTGAGGTAGACACCAGTGCTGGGGGCAATGCTGCATCATCTGTTTTACAGCAGAGAAATGGAAAACCTGAGAGTGTGGCAGCTAGGACTAGAGGAGCAGAAAGGGCTTCAGTTGCCACAAGTACTGAGGAGAAGGACAAAGGCTTTACCTTAAATCCAGTAAACGCTGGAGATGCCACCACCACTTCTTCAGAAACGGGAGAATGTAGGATGGCTTTTCCCTGCACCAGCATTGAGGCAGATGAAGGTTTCATAGTAGATGCAGACCCCAGAAACAATCCACTCCTGGGTCAAGTAGAAGCCAGTGAATGCACAGTTTTTGCTGCAGCTGAAGAGGGTGGGGGTGTTGTCACAGAAGGATTTGCGGCAAGTGAAACTTTTCTCACAAGTACTAAGGAAGGAGAAAGTGGAGAGTGTTCTGTGGCTGAATCAGAAGACAGGGCAGCAGGTCCTGTGACTGCTCATACAGTTCAAAGCGAAGTCAGCATGAACAGTGTTGTCACAGAGGAAAAAGATGATGCCGTAACCAGTGCAGGTTCCGAAGAAAAATGTGACGGTTCCTCAAGTAGAGACCCTGAAATAGTTGAAGGAACTGGTACTTTTATTAGTGAAATTGAAAGTGATGGAGCAGTTACAAGTGCCGGAACAGAAATAAGAATGGGATCTGTGAGCAGTGAAGAAATTGATGGGTCCCAGGGAAATAGGACAAGAATGGGTCCCAAGAAAGAAACAGAGGGCACCGTGACTTGTACAGGAGCAGAAGGCAGAAGTGACAACTTTGCTATCTGCTCAGTAACTGAGGCAGGGCCCCAGGAGGAGCGCATGGTTACAGGGGCAGATGTGGTCCTAGTAGATAATGACACACCCCCGGGAACAAGTGCCAACCAAGAAGGAGATGGTTCTGTGAATGATGGTGCTGAAGGTGAGAGTGCAGTTACCAGCACTGGCATAACTGAAGAAGATGGAGAAGGGCCAGCAAGCTGCATGGGCTCAGAAGATAGCAATGAAGGCTGTGCTATAAGTTCTGAAACAGAAGAAAATGGAGAGGGTGCAATGGATAGCACAGTAGCTAAAGAAGTCACTAATGTACCATTAGTTGCTACTGGTCCCTGTGATGATGAAGGCATTGTGACAAGCACAGGCGCAAAAGAGGAGGATGATGAGGGGGAAGGCATTGTGACGAGTACTGGAAGAGGAAATGAAATCGGACATGCTTCAACTTGCACGGGAATAGGAGAAGAAAGTGAAGGGGTCTTGATTTGTGAAAGTGCAGAAGGGGACAGTCAGATTGGTCCTACGGTAGAGCATGTGGACGCTGAGGCTGGGGCAGGCATCATGAATGCAAATGAAAGTAACGTTGATAGCATGAGTGGTGCTGAAAAGGAAATCAAAGACACAGAGATCTGCTCCAGTGCTAAAGGGATTGTAGAAAGCAGTGTGACCAGTGCAGTTGCTGGAAAGGGTCAAGTGGTGCCAGTTCCAGAAGGTTGTGAGGATCCCATGACTAGTGCAACTTCTGATCAAAGTGATAGTCAACTTACCCGGAAAGAAAAGGTTGAAGATATCAGTATTTCCACTGGCCTTGTGGGAGGCAGTCGTGATATTCTTATATCTGGGGTAGTCCCAGAATGTGAAGTTGAGCATACATCACCAAGTGAGAAAGAAGATGAGGGCATCATCACCTCTGTAGAAAATGAAGAATGTAATGGCCTCATGGCTAGTACAGCTGGTGACCATATTTCCAACCAAGGTAGTTTAGCTGGGGGTAAAAGTCCAGGCAAAGGCTTAATGATTTCCACCAGTACAACAAATGATTACACTCCTCAAGTGAGCACAATTGTAGACATGGGAGAAGGGCATTCAAGTGCCCTGAAAACTGAGGAAAATTTGGAAGGCACCAGAGTAAACTTGGAAGAATTTGAGGCCCCCATGCCCAGTGCAGTTTCTGGTGATGAGAGCCAACTCACAGCTAGGAATTGTGAAGAGAAAGATGAGTGTGCCATGATTTCTACAAGTATAAGGGAAGAGTTTGAAATGTCTATTTCTAGTGCAACCACCATCAAATGTGCAGAAAGTCAGCAGCCGGTTGCAGTAGTTGAAGAGGGAGCTAAAGGTCCAGTGTTGGTAAGCACTGAGGACTTTGAGTTTCCTATGCCCAGTGCTCCCACGGAAGTTGAATGTCCTCTTGCCTCAACCAGCAAGGAAGACAAAGATGAATGTGCTCTCATTTCCACCAGCATAGCAGAAGAATGTGAGGCCTCTATTTCTGGTGTAAGTGAAAATGCACGATCTGTTACAGATGGGAGTGCTGTTATCTCAACAAGCTCTGTGGAAGACTGTGAAGGCCCAGTGTCGAGTGCCATCCCTCAGGAGAAAATCCGCCCCTTGATCACACCAGTGGAAGAGTCAAGTGATACTGCCATGATTTCCACAAGCACTTCTGAAGGGTGGGAGGCAGTCATGATTGGTGCTGTCCCCCCAGATGAAGACCAGGCCACCATTGCAAGAGTGGAAGACTCAGGTGATGCTGCTATCATCTCCACCAGCACAGCGGAGTGTGTGCTGATGGTCACCAGCCTAGACAGACCCAAGGAGAGTCAGCTGGCTGCAGGCAAACCAGAAGGTAATGATGACCTGCCAGCTACAAAGGTAAGCAGGGGTGAGATCCCCATGCCAAGCCTCATTGCTGAGAATAACTGTCAGTGTCCTGGGCCATTCACAGGAGGCAAAGAAGCTGGCCCGCTATTGGCAGTGAGCACCCAGGAAGGGCACAATGGGCTGTCAATCTGTGAGCCTGCCAAGGAGCAAGACCAGCCAAAGGCTATGGCTACAGAAGAGGAAGACAGACTTCACAAGGACTGCCCTGTTCAGGGCTCATTTTCAGCAAAAGGACAAAATGAGAGTACTTTGCACCTCATAAATGTAGAAGAGAAGAAGGTATTGTTGAGCTCCATTCAGAGAGAAGACAGAAGCCCAGAGACAGAGACAGTGGGAGGCAGTAGCACTGCCAGCTGTTCTCCAGCAGAAAGGGGTGTGGAGAAAAGCGCCAATTCCTCCATCCATCTGAGAGGACCACAGCAGACGGCTGGAGACATCTCTATCAGTATTTGCTCTTTGTCAGCAGTAAATACCGGTGCTAAAAAAGCTGATGACATGCTACCTGTCAAAGACACTGCCCCAGAGTATTCTTCTGATCCTCCCGACCAACAGGGGAGGAAGGACAACTTGAAAACTACCACCACTAAATGTATTACTGACCTAGGGTCAAAAATTGCTTCCTCCCACTCAGTGAGCCTTCCAGCTGCCTGGCACGTAGCTCAGTCATCAGCTCCAACATGTGAGAAGGACTTGACCACAAAGAGTGATCGTAACAGCAAGCGAGCTGTGGAAGCTTCTGCTGAGAAAACAGGACGTGGTAATGGCACACGGAGGTCATTGCAAGGGGAAGGAAACTTCGAGGACACTGTTTCTGTTGAACCCAATGTGTGTGACATAGGTGAGAATCTGTTTGTAATTGCATATTTTAGTATTTTACAAAGATGGTTGTATAACAGTTCACTTAAATCAGTTTTCCAAAAGATAGTTTTGGTTCCATTCCAAAAGAAGGATAATTCAATATATTTTTTCCTCATGTGAGAATGTTGCTAAATAATTCTCAGACCTGAAGGTTGAGCTTCTCTAAAAATATACTCAGGTTTAAAATTTTAAAACCATAGACCGACACCTCATGTTATCAGGAGAGAAGAGGCAGGAGGCTGAAGTATAGGAAGTCAGTTAACTATGTTCTTTGCGTGATGACTGTTGCAAGTTGCTAATCCTCCATATCCGGATTTCTTTTTTGTTGTCATTTTTATTTGGCAGTATTGGGGATTGAACTCATTCATGCTAGTAAAATGTTCTGCCACTGAGTAATACACCTTCAGCTCCCTATCTTCAGGTTTCTTGTCAATCAAAATGAAGAATGCCTTACCAGATCCCTCTGAGGTCCATATGTTTTTACCACCCCCATTTTACAAATGAAGAAATATGGTCAGAGATTTAAACAATTTGTATGGCACTTGGGGGTCCCTTAGGAAAAAAAAAATGTGAACTTCTGAGCCTTTCTGTTGTGTAAAATGGAAATAGAAACAGTTATAATCTATAACAGTAATTATAGGTTTTGTAGTATGATTCAGTTATTGCCTACTCCTAATTAAGGGAGCATTTGTTTTTGGAAAGCCTGGGGAATGGAACCCCAGGCTTTGCATATACCAGACAAGCACTCTTCCACCCAGCCCCTGTTATTTTTTAACTAAGTTTGCTTTTCAAGTTTGTTTAGAATATGTTTGAAAGAGAAAGGAAACATGTTCCCTCTTGACAGATTTCAGAGAATGATGGTCTTGTAGAAATAGTTGATAACTTTCAGAGGTAATTTCTATGACATTCATCATACTATCCAGTTTCAGATACTTTATACAAAATACTACTTTCTAGGTTCTGGGCGTGCAAAGATAAATAGAGAATCTGGGAAGACAGCTACAAATTCAGCCATATATTATTACCAAGTTGGCAGTGACACTGAGGTGACAAGTACATAGAATACGGTGAAGTTCTGAGAACTCAAAGAAAGCACATGGGCTAGACTTGAAGGCTCAGGGCATACTGACTTCTTTTCCACTCAGGCTGTATAAATTGTAGCATCCTAGACTTTTAAACTGGAACCAACCTTAGCTATCATCTAATGTAACCTCAGGAAACTGAGACCAGTAGGTTTAGTCCTATTCATTATAAGGACTCAGACAGGCGATATTAAGGGCTGAAATAAGTAACTTTAAAATTTTTCATTGAATTTAGCTTGGAGAAAATTAAATACTCTGGAAGTTTTTGACTCAGTCACTGCTAGTCTGTTGTTCTGTCCTCCCCTCCCCCCACCCCCGAAGAGAAAAAGTAGAAGCACTTTTAGCAAGAAAAAGTCTGCAAACTCTTAGAGAAAGGTTTCTCTGGCAGTTTATGTGTGAGGCCGGAGAAGGAAACTGAAGAAACCACAGGCACAGAAGGACAGGGACAGAAAAGAAAGAGGCAAGACCCAGAGTCAAATTGAGTTTCCACCTGAGAAATTTTTCCTTGTTTTTTGTCTGCCTTGCAGGGTTTTGTTTTGTTTTGTTTTTTAATGTTTTTATTAGTGCATTATATTTATACATGATAGCGGGGTTCATTTGGACTTAATCATACATGCATGGAATGAAATTTACTTCGTTCACTAGCACTTCCTCTTTCTGTCCCTCTCTCAGCTCTTCTCATTCCCCTTCCTCTATTCCACTGGTCTTTGTTTTTTGTTTTTTAATTGGTGCTTTATAGATAAACATAAAAGTGGAATTCACTGTGATATATTCATATATGGACATATCAAAATTTAGTAAGTTTTATCTCACAGTTTCTCCCATTTACCATCCTGTCTCTGTCTCCCCCTAATCCCCTCAGTTTTTTAACTTTACCATCAGTTTTGCTGTGTCAGCATGATACAAGTAAAGTGAATCTATTCATAAATCCTACCTTCTTTATTGAGAAGTTTATAACGTGTGTGTGTCTGTGTGTGTGTAGAACAAACAATAAAGATGACTGCATAAAAGTACTGGGAAATGAGATGTCTCCCCAAATAATATTTTTCATTTTTTCTGAGCAGCCATCTTACCATACAAGCAGGAAAGCTTTACTACTTCAAAATGAATAAATGATCCTGCCTTTCATCCAGATCCTTTTCATTCAACATATTCTTTTCTATTGCTTTGTACTTACTATAAAATAAACCAGCAAAGGAAGGTCTGCCAGATAACATTGTTGTTTGTTTTTTATTTAGAATGTATTTTGCAATCAAATTCTTAAATTATTTTAATGGTTTGGATTTCATTAGATAATGAAGAGTCTCCACCAAAAGTTTTGGGAGGATCAGAACTGGCAACCAACTTGAAAACTGAGGTATGGCTGATAATTTGATTATCTTGAGCTGTTAGTGGTTATGTGCCATTTCGTCATATATTCATCCATGTGTGTGTATACATGTGTATACATACACATACATATCAAATATATACATGCCTAAGCAGCATATTGCTCCTATTCTTCCTGTATTTCTGACACTGAGTACCATTATTGCCATATCCTATGGGGAAGGATGGCAAAGAATCTCAATAAATATTACCATCATTAAGTCCATTTTCTCAAGCTTGAAACCCAGGAAGGAGTCAGTTTCAGTTTCTCTCTGTCAACCACGTTTACTCCATTGCCAATTCTTACAAGTTCCATTTCCAAATAGAACATGAACCATCTATTTTTATTTCTATAGCTATTGCCTTCATCTGAGCCACTGCCTCAGTAGCCACACATTATGCTTCTACTCTAGCCCCTCCTCCAATCTGTAATTCATGCAGACCCAAATTTAAAACTTAAAGAGTTAGCTACTGGGATTTGAACCCAGGGTGCTCTACAACTGAGCTACACCCTAGCCCTTTTTATTTTTTATTTTGAGACAAGGTCTCCCACGTTGCCAGGGGTAGTCTCTACCTTGAGATCTTCCTGCCTCAGCCTCATGAGTAGCTGGGATTAAAGATATACATCACTATTTCCTGCAATGTGGGTTGTCTTAAAAAACAAATTATTCGGGTGCCGTGGCACATGCCTATAATCTCAGCGGCTTGGGAGGCTGAGACAGGTGGATTGCGAGTTCAAAACCAGCCTCAGCAAAAGCAAAGTACTAAGCAACTCAGTGAGACCCTGCCCCTAAATATAAAATACAGAATAGGGCTGGGGATATGGCTCAGTGGTTGAATGCCTCTGAGTTCAATCCCTGGTACCAAAAAAGAAAAGAAAAAACAAAAAATTAAATCCTATCGTTACTCTGCTTAAAATCCAGTGGCTTCACATCACACTTAGAACAAAATCTTTTTTCTTTTTTTCCCTAATTGTGGCCTGGATACCTTATACAATTTAGTCTCCATGCCCCATTCCAGTCTGATTCTGTGGCACCCTCCAACTCTATGACAAGATAACAGTGAATGTAGGGGTTACCAGGGCAGAGGGAACATAACCTACCCAAAAGAAACAGTGGGCCAGAGACAGAAGGGCTTACAAGAAGACATTTGAGTGGGAACTCTGAGAGTATAGTACATGCTCACCATAAGAGAAAGCAAAGGAAGAGCCTTCCAGGCAAAGGGAGTTTATGTTCTAGATTCAGAGGGGGAGCCTGTGGCCTCCCAGGCTCTCAGTGGCTTGGGGTGAGCTGTGGAGAGGTATAAACCTGATCAGGAAGGCTGAGTGTTATGCTATGTTGGAGTTTTACTTTTAAAGCAGTAGGAAAACCATCGATGGGTGAAAAATAAGATTAGATTGATTTTTCTTTCTTGCTTTGTTTGTAAAGGCTGATATATTCATTTTTCAGTTTTATATGAACTTGAAAGTGGGTTTTTATATTGTTTAAAGATTCTGGGGTTTTGTTTTTTTTTGTTTTGTTTTGTTTTGTTTTTGTTTTTTGTTTTTTATCTAATTCACTTGAGGCAAGTTTTACCTCCTTGTTGTAAAAACCTCAGTTAACTTATTTTTATGGTGCTTTGGATTTTTTAGACATTTGTGCCTTCAGGGAAAAAGAAACATCAGGACATTCTGGCACCACCAGGAACTGTGTGTGGGGGTAAGCTCCTTTTAGCAGTTGTTCATATTGACTTTTCCTTACATATGTTTTTACTTTCATTGCATCTTAAAATCAATAGCTGATTCATAGTAAAACTGTGACAGGCTATGTGAATTTGCTTATCATTTTTTAAAACTGTCTAGAGGGAATCTTTACTCCCCTACCCCCTGCTTCAGTACTGGGACTTGAACCAGTGGTGCTTTACCACTAAGGCACATCCCTAACCCTTTTTATTTTTCATTTTGAGATAGGATCTTGCTAAGCTGCCAAAGCTGGCTTTAAACTTGTTGATTCTACTTCCTCTTCCTCCTGAGTACCTGGTTGTATAGGCATGTGCCATCACACCAGGTCTTACTATTTCACTTTTAATATATGCTTTTGTTTTTCTTTAGATATCAATCAGTTTTATTTGAAGTAATTGCTTATATCTCATGTCTCCAAATAATGGTGACATCAGTCAGTCCTGGAAGACCACATGAAGACTTGGTATATCATTAATGCTGAAGATGTCTAATCCAAAATTTGGACAGACACATTATTTAAAATGTATATAGGTGTTTCATAGTTCAGATAATTAACATCTCTTATTAATCATCGAGAAGATAACATTTTTGAATTCTGAAATCCTTTGTTCCCACAGTTATATTTCTGACTGCTTTTCTGTGTTTAGTTACAATTCAATAAGAGATGTATTTACGTAAAAGGAAGTTGTTTAAAAGAAAAATGTGTGTTCTGTCATTGTTGAGTAGAAACAGCAGACCTTATACTTCAAATCTCCAAATATAAACAGACCATTGCCATTTGAAGGGATAGGATCTAACTTGTCACTTGATGCCATTATTTTTAAATGAACCAGTGTTATTCTGCAGCTTAACAGTTGCATTAAGTCTCCACCTTTTTCCTAAGTTTCAGATCACCAAGATAGTTAAATCACTGTAGTGACTTAAAGGACCATTGCCATCATTACAAAAAGGCAGGCAACATTAATTTCCATTGTTTTTCTAGTACTAGAAAATAATTTATCAAAGTTTTATAATTCATGAAGGCCATTTTACGATCTTAATTACCCTGAAAATCTTTAAATTTGTTTCTCTGTAATTCAGAAACTATTTTTCTTATGTCTCATTTTTGGTTTTGAACAGCTGAACTACCGAAGGAGCCTTCATTGATGAATGAATCCCTAAATGTAAGTAACTAATGGTTTTGATTTTAATGGTGGTAGTTATTCCATTTTGTTTGAGAGTGAGGAACAGATACCAAGTGGAGGGGTTGTCTGTGCATTTTTTGAGGACTTAGGAGGCCATTTGGTAACATGCTTACCACTAAAGTTCAACCTACTGACAGCTGCTTTTTACTTTCTTTTCCCTGTTCACCTATAGCCACTGATAAAGAAATCTGAACTTACTGGTTTTTAAAATTATAGTGGAATGAAAATTGTATCGCAATGTCTTAATTCATCCTGGTGCTATAGACAAACAGTTTTTAGTTTGAGAATTAAAGTTCACTTTATGATTTTAGAAAGCTTGTCTGAAGGTACTAAACCATAATTGCCATATATACATATTTTTTCCCAGATGTGCTCCTAATCCCCTTTCATTCTTAAAAGAGTGTTATTTGTTGTTTTCATTTTTTGCCTTAACATATTTATAGAAAACCTTATTATCATTCCAGAGGTGAGCATTTTCTAAAACACTAGTAAATTGTTGATAGCCACCTTCTTCCCAAGGCTCTTAGCGGAGCTGGGAGAGCTTTACTTACCGTCAGTCCTCATAGGATCATAACATGTTCCTGTTCTGTGACTGAACATTCGGACGCAGTGTGCTGAAAAGGAAAGGAAGGGCAGACAGAAAAGCCCCACTTAGCACACTTCAGGTTTGCCCTCCAAGAGTTACAGAGATTCTAAATGAGGCTGAAACCCACAGAACTCACCAGTGTGTGCTCCCTCCTGTG
Source organism: Urocitellus parryii (assembly GCF_045843805.1). NCBI lineage: Eukaryota > Metazoa > Chordata > Mammalia > Rodentia > Sciuridae > Urocitellus > Urocitellus parryii. The sequence goes on from NC_135540.1 coordinate 136,269,098, forward strand.
TCGTCCATCCCCCATGACCTAGCAACCATTCTGTCCCCAGGTGAGCAAAACTTCTACACAGGCACAAAGTTCTGTAGCTACAACTTGGAATATTGTAGGATATTTTGAGACCTTCCTCTCAGTTTAAAATAAATAAAGTGGTATTGGCATGATTTACCTAGACAAATAATTATGACAAAATCCTTCAGAGTTTTTAAATAAAGAAAAAAAGAATACCTTGAGAGTTCTTTGGAAGAGAAGGGAATTCAGAAAATGTTTTATTTTTTACTCTTTTGCCAAAGCCATTTTAAGGATAGGAGAATAAACACTGAGAGATGAGAGCTTTTAAATTGAAACAGTTTAGGAATAAATTAAAAAGAACATATACTCCAGTTCCTTTTGTTGTTTGCACAAACAGCCAGATTATTTAAATATCCCCCACACCCACCTTTTTTTTTTTCTTGTTTTTAAGCTTTTACTGAGACTATCCATAAGTAACCATTTATATTGTATATTTAGGTTGAAAATTCAGGATCAAGAGCAAATGAAGAAGTTCAAAATGAATCCTACATAAAAGCAGGTGAGTTCATGAATTTCACAGTTGTCATCCCAACCCCTCCCTTACCCTGAGTACTAAGGATTGAACCCACTGAGCTACATATCCGGCCCTCCTTTTTGGCGGGGCGGGGGGAGGGGCGGGGGGGGGGGGGACAGGGTCTTGTTGAATTGCTCAAGCTGACCTCAAACTTAAAAATCCTCCTGCCTCTGCCTCCTGTAGTTGTGATTATAGACATATGCCATTATATCCAGCTTATCGTAGTCATTTTCAAATTAATTATATTTACCAGTTTTTGAGAGCCTTCTATGTGACAGGCTCTGTAATAGTTACTTCACTAATTTTCTCACTGAAATTTATAATCATTTGAAGTGAATGTTAAGCATTGCATATATCATTGAGTAAACTAAGGCTTGTTGACTTGTTCAAAGCCACACAGCTTAGAAGTGTGGTATCTTGCCTTAAATAGCTACTTGAATTTTGCCAGTAATCTCACAATGGACTCAAGGTACAAAATGCATAGTCCCCTCTGGTTGTACCATAGAAATCTAGAAGTTTTGTGCTATATAATCAACAGAACATTTGTTAACTTCTAACAGGTAGTCTCAAATGTAGTAGCCGATCAAGGACATCACATTTATGTGGATCTTCTCCCAGAGGTCTCATTGCAGACAATGTGTAGAGGCCCCAACTCTAGAGAGATCATTTTCTTCTCAACCACAAGATAGGATTTTATTAGTTCTCTATTCTGAGAATGGGGAACAAGGAAGGGTCTGTTCATCATACACAAATTTTATAGCATATCATTTAAAACAAAAATAATGCAGTGATAGTTATAAGCACCTTTATGTCCAGAGCCTAGTTTAATCAATGTTAACATTTAGCATATTTGATTTCCACATCTCTTAAAAATGTTACAAATGTAGTAAAATCCCCTTACCACCCCCTTCCCAGTTACAGTGTCTTTCCCTGTTATCCCACTCTAACAGGAAGCACTATTTGCATTTAAAGAATTTCTAGTTTCATAAACAATACGCAGCATATGTTGCCTTGTTTAGTTGAATGGTAACATATTATATAAACCATCTCCATGTTATTTACTCACTTGGCAATATGTTCTGAGATTTTTTTCCTGTTTACTTGTGTAACACTAGTTATTTTAATTGCTAGTTACTATTCCATTGTGGGTAGCATATGCCGTTGTTATTTATTGCTTCTTTTGCTGGTAGCATTTAGTTTCTCTGTTATTTTTCTAAATATAGAGAGTGCTGCTTTGCTTACTGTTGGGCCTGATCCCCAGAATATATGCAGTGCACCTCTGTCTCTAGCATGGTACTATTCTCTTATAGGCAGCTCTCTAGTGTACTGAGTATGCTAAATTGTGTCCAGGTTGTGTACTGATATTATGCTGCTGCAACACAAACTGAAAGGAAAAGGCCTTGACATTGACTATGTTAAAATTCAGTTTTGTGACCCTGGACATGTTACTTCCCTCCTTGAGCCCAGTTTACTGATGTCTAACAATGGCAGAAACTGGAACTTAACCTGACAGCATCAAAAATTATATGTGAACTATAGCAGTGCTACATAACATTACTGTTACTCTGTAAAATTTCCAAGTCAGTTTTTTCCCCACCCTATCCCCCACATATACCCCTAAAATAAGTGTTAGAATGAAAAATATATAAGAATTTAACATATTTTCTTCATTGTTGTATTTATCACTCAGGGATATCCAGTGGCGGGAAAGATAACACAGAAGCAAACTCTAAAGAGGTATGTTTTCATAATAAACTCAAGCATCTCATGTTTTAAATGTAATATTTTCATCTGTACACAAAGAAAAGTGTTAGAAAGGTTTTAATTATTTATAATATTAAATGGATGTAATACAAGTTCTGCATATCACTTGTATCTGTGTGCTGTTAAAATGTTTAGGTAATTTCACAGGTCTCAGGATTATTTGGACACATCCATGTTATATAGTCAAAATCTGTCTTCATATGCTGTCTTTCATCAACCACAAGAAGCCCATTTTTAATGGGCCACTGAGAAAGTAGGAAAACTGTCAATTAAATTATGATCTTCCATTGATGTAAGAGATAGCTTATCTTCATAAATGATAAAATAAGAAAATTTTAAAAATTTATTTTAGAATTGTTGAAATGTAGTATGTTACCACAGCCATATTTGAATGTTCTATATGGATTTACATTCAAAACCAGAAAGACTGAAGATTAGAAAATTAGTGTAATTCAAGTCTAGATGCCAAAAATGTTATTTGAGGTTCTTTTCTTAATATTAATATAGAAATTTATTCCAAAGGATAGAAAGGTAATATTATATGTCCCCATGTCAGTTGATTTGGTCAAGATGCTATTGCCTTTAATATAATCATTCTTAATTCCAGGTCGAAGAGGAAGAAAGGCATATTCCTAAAAGAAAAAGAAAGAAGCATTATGCTTCCTCAGAAGATGAACTGGGTATTTAGAATATATATACATATATATATATATATATATATATTCCTCTTTTAGACATCTTTTAAAAAAATCACATTATTTGGCAGTCAAAAGAGTAGGCCAATAACAGAATCCTTGAGGGTATCAGCTATTTACTTCACAACTCTGGAGGCTAATGGTGTCTTTACACTGCCAGGATCTCTAGAGGCTGAGAAGCACTTTAGCTCCTCTGCTTCAGACTATTGATTTTTTCATGTCCATAACAGTGCCATCAGCTGGAACTTCCTGCAGTGACGGAAATGTTCCATGCTTACTTTGTCAGTATAGGAGCTACTAGTCACATGTAGCTGTTCAGCACATCATTGTGATCAGTGTGAATAAAAGAATGAATTTTTAATTTTAAATTTTAGTAGCTACATGTGACTAACTTTATTGGCCAGTATAGGGACCTTTCTACTCAAATACCTGCCACAAAGTAGAAATTCAATAAATACTTATTCAGTGACTATAAGAAAAAATGATAATTAAGTGCTTTTTTAGCTATTTTATAGTGATTTATTCAGTTCATATTATATTCAGGTACTATCTGTACATTTCCCATTTTTCATAGTAATTCAGTGAGTTAGGTATTGTTGCCGTTTAATAAAGAAGAAATTAAGGTTCTGAGAATCTAACTTTACTTCTACCAACCAAATCCAATTCCAGAGCCCAACCACTAAGCTGTGCCTCTTAGGTGGTAACTCATCCAGGAAATTAAAGTTAAGGTATCTCTGGGAACTGTGTGTGCACTTAACCCTCTCCATAGAACTGCTGCTTTGTTGATACCTTGTGAGCATTTAGGAATTTTTTGTTATGCTTTATTTATTTATTTATTTATTTATTATTTTTTATTTTTTTTTACTTTGCCAGGGCCAAAGGCCAATGCTTGATGCTGAAATCACATGACATTGTAAATACATTCAGAATAATTTTTGACTTCATTGTGTCCCAAGCCTAAAAAAGAACTTTCGAACTGACTTAAAATAGAACTGTGCATGTCATTTTTCATTTAGCTTTTATTCCTTTGTGATTCTGTCTAAACTGATTTACAGATGATAATTCAGATGTCCTGGATTCCAGAATAGAAACAGCACAGAGACAGTGCTCTGGAGCGGAACCACAAGACACAAAGGTATTTTTTCTACATATTAATTTTAAGTTAGGGATAGCCTAATTACATCACTGTGAATACTTATGGTAGTATTGTTTCATTCTTGCATCCCTTTTACTTTATGTATACCTACCAATAATCCCCCACAAAAAAAAGAGCAGATGTTATATTTTATAATTCTTAAATTGCAAGATTATGTTAATGTCACAGTTCAGAATACTGGTTGTTTGGGGTTTTGCTCAGTAATATTATTGATTTCTTAAGGTTTCCAGGTGCTTTCATTGCAGATGTACCAAATATTGAAATACAATGATGTGTATTACTTTAAATGTTAATATTATACCTTCCCTTTGCTTACCTCCTGCCCCTAAAATATAGGGATTTCCCCAAGGCCAGCTTCCTTACCGCCTTTTCCTAGGGTCCTGTTTTTCTCTTATGACTCAAGAGAAGTTCACAAAATTTATTTCTGCTCCTGCCCAGATTTCCCCTCTTCCTGCTAGACACAATATCTTTATTTAGGGTATTTTTCCATTTCTGAGACTTGTTACTCTGAAACTTTATATTGTCTATTCAGACTAGCTCCATCTCCTCCTCTCTTTCCTCTCTCTTTCTCTATTTTCTTCCACCTTGTTATAAAAGTATTTAAGTCAGATCACTATTAAATACTTACCAACTGAAAAAGGAAAATGGCCTATTCTCATAAATCCTGGTGAATTATAGTCAAAGGAATAAACAACTTTTAATCCATTCCTTACTGCCCTTTCCAGAACAGGAATTGTGAGATAATACTTCTAAATTTGAAGAGATGCAGATTGAAAGTGTATCTCTTTATTTTTCCTTCAGTTTCATGTATGTTTTTTAATTTTAAATTTAAGCAAAATAAGTCAGCTTGTCTCATCAAAAATTGTGTACACAGATAATATTTTCAGTATTAGAATGTTTTCTTACATGGAAAGCTGTCTGTAATAGCATTTATTTCATATCACATTTAGTGTTAATAGTAATTTTTATATACTAGGTTGGGAGTGATTTTATCATTCCTGTTATAGCTTTCCACATAATCAGAATGTATCTCTTTATAAAAGGAATAATATCATTACTCTAAAATGTGTATGCCAAGACTAAAAGAAGACTGAAATTGAATATGTGAAAAAAATGTAGGCATTGGAGAAGTCATAATAGGGAATAAAAGTGAGTTGTTTGCATGTCTTCAGGATCTGATTATATGCCTAAGGGGCCAGAGGTTGGGTCTTAAAAGGACCACCTTAAGGACTGAAATGCAGTTCATTCAGTGGTTTGAAAATTTCTGGGCAGAACTTCTTCAACCCAGGACATAAAAATACTGTAGGTGTTCTTGCTACACTGAAAGCAAGAATCCCCCAAATTCCTGCTTGCTCCAACCCCCAACATACAAACTCACTTTTTTTTTTTTTTTTGAACCCAGGGCTTTGTGCATGTGAGGCAAGCACTCTACCAACTGATCTATATCCCCAGCCCACAAACTCACTCTTCCCCATCCCTGCTCTCTTGCTTAAAGAAATTCTAGACTGAAAATCATAATGTGCCTTAGTCAGTGTTTATAAGATCAGAGAAAATAATTTTCTGTCTGTAATAGCATTTATTTCATATCACATTTAGTGTAAATAGTAAAGTTCTGGCTTTCCCTAGGGACTGATATTCCTTTCTCTAAACCATATCCTTCCAAGGAGGGTGTAGAATGAACCATTGAGGTGTATGATAAAATGGTAGAACCACTATTTATATCAGCCTTTTATTCAAAAACAAACAAATCTCTAATAATATTTATTGTACAGATTGGACCTGATGTACTCACTGGCAGCAGCATTATCTCTGATATTATATGTCAGTCATGCACCATAATTGCATGTCTTGGTCCTGGCAATGTAGTACTTTCAAGGTACCATAAGGAAAGTGGGAGCTCCATAATACAGAGGACTAGAGAATTATTTCTTCAGTTCTTTATTCACTTTCAACATTTTATGATTGAATAGTTTACAGATGCTCAGTTGAAGGAATTTGCAGAGTCTGTTAAATTAGTTTTAATTGAGGGGCTGAGGTTGTGTCTCAGTGGTAGAGTGCTCACCTAGCATGCATGCAGCACTTGGTTCTATCCTCAGCGCCACATTAAAAAAAAAGATATTGTGTCCACCTTAAAAAAAAAAAATTAGTTTTAATTGAACTGACCATTCCAAAATAGACACAGAATGAAGATTTCTGCAAGACAAACCATAAGACAAAAATAACATTTATAATGCAGGTACAAATACATAAGAGAAATGGCTGAACTGACACTTAGTGTTACTAGGAAGTAACAGAAACTCTTTGTCATCGTCAATACTAGGTACAAAGAACCAGCATGAAATAGGCAAAAAAAATTCAAATGTTTAAGGAAAAGTGTGTGAAATGTGGATGTTAAATGGATGTATTTGCTTTCATATTTATACCCCTTCAAATGCTGGCTAAATCAAAACCCAGTGACATTGAAAATCTCTGAAGGGAAGTGTCAGGTGAGGGCTTTTTTTTGTAGACCCTTTGGTATTTTTAATCAGGAGAACCTCTTCAAAAATAAGTAATATTAAAAGTAATTGAGGGCCAGGGGCAAACCTCAAGGGTAGAGTCTTTGCCTGGTATGTGTGAGGCCCTGAGTTTGAGTCCCAAAAGTAAATAATAATAATAATAATAAATAGAAATGAGGATTTATAATTATTTGTAAGGACTATTAAATAAAATTAAGGCTTTAGTTTTTAAATTTATCCTGATCTCATCCTATTTTATATAGTTTTGTTTGCATACTATATTTGTTTTATTTGAATGAAAAACTTTGGTATTTCATGCTCAAAACCTTTTGTGGTTAAGGGTATATCATTTAATCATTGAGAGATCACTGTTCTACGTTAGCACCTTGAAATACTCAGAAATCCCTTTGGCACCTTACAATTTGTCCCTTCCCCACAATCCTTTCCTCCACCACTTCACAAAGAAACAAAGCTGTTGCCAATTTCTATGTGCTCTTTCTTTGTAGTTTCTCTCAAAGAAAAGAGAACAGCATTTTCCATTCTGCAGGGGAAAAGAAGTACAACCTTGCTATTTTATGGTTGAGCCTGATCTCATGCTTTTCTGCCTTCAGAATCTATTTCTTTTTTAATAATCTCACTAGCATCAATAATAGTTGCTTTTTAAAAGCCATTTTCCAACTAATTGTCCTAAAAAACATCAAGGAAATTATTTTTGAAATAGAAAGGAAAACTTTGGGGAGGGTGAGTGGAGGCAGAGTTGTTTGAAGATGAATCCTCTTGTTTAACTTATCTATAGGAAGAAAACTCTGGAGACTTGGAGGAATTATCCAGAACAAGTTTCAAGACAAACAGCAGTGCGTCAAGGGCCGTGGAAGAAAAAGGTGAGTTATAACATATACTGGGATAAATTAAGAAATTAAGACTCCAAAGCAACCGGCATCTTCTCACTGGCTTTGCCCCTCAAAATGTCTATTTTGCTCATTTGCTTTCTCTGTGTAATACCATACCTCATGCTTAAGGTTAATAAGGTTGGGAATTATTTTTTTAAATTGATCCTGCTCTACTCAAAGTGTGATGCTTTGCTCTTAACCAAACTCAGGCTTATTGATTTTGATAGTGGAAGCATGTAAATGAAGTGTGTGTGCGTGTAGCCACAACAGTGCAGGTCCCCTGGGTGAGTACCCCTGTGGGCATTGGTAAAGGCTGACTCTTGTACTGAGCCCTGCCTTTTCTGCAGATGAACTTAGCAGCAGTGAGGCTACTAGTGAAAAGACAGAGCAGAATGAAGATGATAGCATCAAATCACAGGAGGTGAGAAATGCTTTTCATGTTTATTTGCTCAGAATTGTTTAAGTACTAAAACCAGATTGAATGTGCAGAATAGTGTTATCAAGGGTTTTTCCTAAGTATTTTTGAAAGAGCTTTACTTTTTTAGTGCAGTGAGACACCATTACATAGCATGCATTTTATCAGTGTCATTATGATTAATTTTGTTCATCTTTGTTTCATCAGAACATTTTTGTAAGACCTACTTTTGTCATGGTCAGATAAGGCCAGTCCAGCACTACATCAGTGGCAATGAAAAGTTTCTGGCCCTGAAGCTTAGCACTACCAGGCCAGGTACCAGAACAGGGCAGCAGCAGGAGGTTTCCAAATCCATGGAATCCAGCCAGGTGGAAATGGGAACAGCATCAGGGTGGGCCAAGGGGGACCCAGTTTCATGAGGCAATGTCCTGGGAGGATACAGGAGCAGACAGACCACATCAGCCCTATCTTCTATATAGGCCCATCAGGTTTCAGGGAGCCTATGAGACCGAACTCCTTAAGCCCAGGACACAGTCTGTACACTAGCCAGGTCTAGATAACCATTGCTGACTTTGCTCATTTTTAATGGTTCCTTTTGTTTTTTCATACTTTCGTATAAGAAATTCTTTTTTATATGAAATAAAATTTGTTCACAAGTAACTTGAACTAAACCACAATTCAAATGGGATTTATATAGTTTTTACAGAAGTAAGAGGTGACACCAGCACTTATCTCCATTATCTCATCCTCTCAACATCCTCACCTCTCTCTGGATCCCAAGGCAAGTTATCAGAATCCAGTGAGGGAATTACAATGAGAGAAATAAACACTACACCCAAAACATCTCTTTCACGTCACAAAGTTGAAATTTAAACACTCTTAGGAGGGTTGAGAAGACAAACTGTATAATAGAGGATAAAATTGTTCTTTTGTTGCTGTTTTGTTTTGTTTTAATTCTCCCTTAGGAAGATCAGCCGATAATTATTAAAAGGAAAAGAGGAAGACCTCGTAAATACCCTGTAGAAACAGCATTAAAAACAAGTAGGTATTTGGAGTGTTTTAAGTTCATACACAGGTGAATTCTTAAACACATCTGTTAAATGGGTATTTTTGGGTTTTGTTTTGTTTTCTTTAGAAGACGACTCCAAAACAGATACTGGCATTGCCACTGTAAGTACCTACAAAACATAAAAACAAACTTTTCAAGTCTCTTGACCTTGAATGGGCACACTTCAATATCTAGTATTTTGAACTACTTTTTTTTTTTTCAAGTATTTGAAAAGCTTTAAAAGATTTTCTTAAACATGGGCAACCATTTAAATGTTTTGGCTAGTAGCAGAGTCATATAAATGGAGTTTTATTAGCTGTTCTTTGGTTTCATTCCTTCCTCCCTAAAGAGTTTGGTCATGTGAAAATTATATATTGGAACTTAGCTTCTTATGGTTACCCTTAGCTAAAATATAGAAATTTGCTGTTTTATGATTTTGAGATGGTAACTTTTTATGAAGATCTCTGACATGTCTTGCCATCTTACTGCTTTCTGTGGAATTATTTTTATACTAAACTGTATACTGGTTCCAGTGCAGAAGAATTCTCAGCAATAGTTTATCTTTTTGAAATTTTTTTTATCTTTGACCCTAAAGTGTATGCACACTGAAATCATGGTGTCAAGATCTCACTGTATGCAGTTCAGTGACAGCACTATTAGGACACATGGCCACTGACCTAACATGAACACTTGGAATGCCCAGCTCAGCTTTACCACTTATCATACCAGACCTGTGATTCACACCAGTCAGGGGACCCTCTGGAAATGCAGTTCCTTGGCTGTAAAGTGATGCAATGATACCTGCAATACTTCTCATAGAATTATAATAAGATGAAAAGAAACCAGAGAACCAATGTGAATATATTTACCAACATGGAAAATGAATTGCTGACTCTAGGAAATATTAACCACAGTGGCCACTGTGGTTGCATGCAGTACCCATTCTTCAGCTTGCAGCAGGGTGGCTGGGGAAGGGACTGGTTGCCAAGACTATGTTTGGAAGCATGGGCATCTAGCTGCAGAAAATGGGTCCCAAACATTCTATCTGTGTAATAAGTAGAAGTTTAAATCTTCTTTCCATTATAGATTGCCTTTCTATGTGATAAACTCCTGGTTTCGGTTTTTTGTTCATTTAAACTTAGGTAGAACAATCTCCACCTAGCAGCAAACTGAAAGTGATACAAACAGGTATGTACCTGGAGCACCTAGCTCTGTGTATGCTGCAAGGAATTGGTATGCTTTCAGTTATTTCACAGAAAATTTTTTTTAACTCTTTTTTTTTTTATTTTATTTTTATTTATTTATTTTTTAGGTGTAGATGGACACAACACAATGTCTTTATTTTTATGTGGTCCTGAGAATCAAACCCTGGTTCCGCCCATGCTAGGAGAGCACTCTACCACTGAGCCACAATCCCAGCCCCTCTTTCACAGAAAGTTTCAAACTGATTTCCTAAGTAAATGTTTTTCCCTTGGTGAGCAGGAAGGCTGGCTTTTGGAAAAGGCTTTAGACTTTCATTCTGTTCATCAGTAAAATGAGTGGGCTGCTTAGTAAAAATAATTGTTTGTATAGCATGAGAGAATATACTTATGGTCTGTTTCTTTGATCTGAGTCTTTCTGTGTTAAGAACCCTGGAGGGCCATCCTAGAGGAAGGTAAAAGCAATTGAAGGCAAAACACTGGAGGCACTGCATCCACAGGAAGAGCCTGTACTTCAGGATCCTACCAGATGTGTTGGATTTGTACAGGGAAGAAATAGATCAGCTGCCTGGGCTTGGGCAGTTACCAGAAAGGCACACATTCAGCTCAAGAGCCTGCTGATCTCAGAGGAATCATAATTTTGAAGCAGCCTGTTCAATTTCCAGAGCCCAGGACACAAGAGATAAAATGTTAGAAATATTTTTGCCCTCATTCCAAGAAGAAAAAATGTTCCAAAATCTTGACAATCTTTAGCTCCACACGGTAGAATAAGGAGAGCATTCCTTACTGTTTACATTCCTTACTGCTGCATACATTTTCCAGATTCTTTAAAATGAGTATACGTTGATTTCATGGTTTAAAATTTTGTATTTTTATGCAAGAAGAGCCACTGGTAGGCTCTAAAGCATTGACATAAGCAAAAAGGATGAGAGGGACAGCTATTTTATATCAGCTAATTTAGGAACGTATGTATTCTGATCAGCAAGATAAAGCAAAGTATAATACCTGTATAAAATGTTTTTCCACATTCAACTATGTGTGAGCTTGTGTAATACTTCAATTTTTCTTGTCTCTTGGTAAGTTAAGGTTCATTTCTTCCTCCTGTATGCTTGGCAAGCATAATAGCACTGACCTGCATCCCCAGCTCTTTTTATTTCAAGACATCGTCTCATTAAATTTCCTGTACTGGCCTCAAACTTGTGATCCTTCTGCCTAAGCCTCCTGAGTATCTGGAATAACAAGCATGTATCACCACACCCAGCTATGCTTGATTTTTAACCAATTTTAATTTATAAATAATATTTTAAATCCATACAAAAAATCTTCATAACTTGAATGTTCTTTAAAGACTCCAACTTAAGCTTTGTGAGGTTGTTATTTGACAGTAGTTTTCTGAATCTGGGTAGTAATGACCAAATTAAAACAGACTTCTTTGTTGGTCTTGTTATCAGATTAACTTTTTCTCTTCTTTGTAATATAATATATTGAACGTGCAGAGAAAGGCAATTAATACAGTCTTCATAACTACTAAGTACCTTTGAGTTTTTGTCATCTAAAAACATGCCTTATTTGTAGCTTCAAAGCATGTACATGAGCTAATCTTCATTTTTCTTACCAAAGTACATTCTCAGAAAATCATAACAGCTACCAAAAACAAATACATCATGAATAGGCATATACAACCTACAAAAGGCTTGTAATGCATAACTTTTTTAATTGCTGTGATATATTAAACTTTTCCAACTATCACTCTGCTTATCAGTTGTATGACTCTGAACAAATTATGGAAATCAAATTACACAAGCTTTATTTTTCCAAACTTTATATCAGGATTGTAATTTACAGAGTTACATTGAAATTTAAAAGATGCACAGGTTTGGGGCTAGAGTTGTGGCTCAGTAGTAGAATGCTCGCCTAGCATGCATGAGTCACTGGGTTCCATCCTCAGCACCACATAAATGTAAAATAAAGATATTGTGTCCACCTAAAACTTAAGAACAAACATTTAAAAAAAAAAAAAAGATGCACAAGCTTAACATCCTTAATCAGAAATCTGAAATGCTCCAAAATTCAAAAGTTTTCAAGTGCTGGCATGACATTATAAGTGGACAATTCTACACCTAATTTCACGTGACAGGTCACAATCAAAACACAGGTGCACTAAAAATGCTGCATAAAATTACCTTTATAAGGAGAAAGAGTGTGAAAACTTACCTTAAAGAAATATCAGTAAAGCTGCCAGCTAGCTTCTTATATACACCTGATGTTATCACTTTTAAAAACCCACACACAGGGGCTGGGGATGTGGCACAAGTGGTAGCACGCTCGCCTGGCATGTGTGCGGCCCAGGTTCGATCCTCAGCACCACATACAAAGATGTTGTGTCCGCCGAGAACTAAAATAAATAAATATTTAAAAATTCTCATATTCTCTCTCTCTCTCTCTCTCTCTCTCTCTCTCTCTCTCTCTCATCTCTCTCTTTAAATAAATAAATAAATAAATAAATAAAAACCCACACACAAGCATAGTTGTGTCTATCAATATGGCCTTCACAAATAAATTTGTGCATTAAGATGGCATTTCTTTTAGGAATTCATCCTCAAATTGCAATGCTTCTTTTTGTTCTCTGTTGTCATTTTTATATTATGCTATTTGAAGAAACATGAAATTCTATACTTTTTGGATATATGTATGTATAAGGTATATTTGAAATATAAATGAATTTCATGTTTAGACTTGGGTCCTATCCCCAAGATATCTCATTATGTATATGCAAATATTCCAAAATCTGAAATCTGAAAACACTTCTAGTTCCAAGCATTTCAGATAAGGAACGCCTATCCTGTATGTGATCCTGGATTGCATGCATTTCCTGGTGTGTCTTAGGGGTTCCCTACACACCTTTTTTTCCTGCCTTTCTGGGTTCAGAGCATATGAGTTTACTGTAAGGAACCATAAAGATAGTCTAACCCAACTCCAAACTTACATATGAAAACATTGAGGCTCATAAATTGTAAATAATTGGCTACGGTCACAACTTATAGGTTGCAAATCTGAAATGAAAACTTTGCTTTCCTGGGGCTGGGGATGTGGCTCAAGCGGTAGCGCGCTCGCCTGGCATGCGTGCGGCCCGGGTTCGATCCTCAGCACCACATACCAACAAAGATGTTGTGTCTGCCGAGAACTAAAAAATAAATATTAAAAATTCTCTCCCTCTCTCTCTCTCTCTCTCTCTCTCTCTCTCTCTCTCTCTCTCTCTCTTTAAAAAAAATAAATTAAAAATAAATTAAAAACAAAACAAAAAAAAAAAAAACTTTGCTTTCCTAACTTACATTATGACATGCTTTCTGCTAGGTGTTCTGATGCTTTGTCTAACTGATATAAAATAATGATAAATTGTATAACAGTGCATTAAATAGCATTGGTGCATTAACAGATAATAACTAGGCTATTAAAATTAATTTTTAGTAATAAAATACTAATGCAAAGATTTTCCTTTTTTTAAAGATGAATCCAATAAAGAAACAGCTAACCTACAAGAAAGAGGTATAAGCAATGTAAGTGTTAGTTTTCTTATCAAGATGCATCCTTTAGGAAAAACCTTACTAAATGATCAGTTGACCATCCTTTCAACTTTAATTTTATTACTCCTAGGACGATGGTGATGAGAAAACCGTAGCAAGTGCACGTCGGAGAGGAAGGAAGCCCAAGCGTTCGCTCACGCTGTCAGATGATGCTGGTATGTCTCTAATTATACTTCAGAATCACCTTTTTTTTTAAGAGTTTTTCCTTGAACAAGGAAAATCCAGTGGGGTACAGCTTGTATTAATATTGTGTAAATATGTGTGAAATGGCTCTCATCCCATGTCAGAAATGGTACATCCCAGATGCTTTTCTCAGAATATGTGATTTTTTTCATGAATGTTGGCTGTGAGCTGCATAAGTAAACTATCCCAAATGTGTTTGAGATTAAGTTAAACAGTTGTGAATTGCAAGTGCTAAGACTAAAAGGAAGTGGAAAACCACTTCTTTTGCCTCCAAGTCCCCAATATCCTAACTTCTACACTCCATGACTCTCCTTTGGAAGTGTCTTTGGGAATTGTACAATCCAGGTGTTATCCTTCTCTCTTAACAGAATTCTCAGAGCCAGAAAGAAAACGCCAGAAATCAGTTTCTGAAGCAACTGAGGACAAAAAAGATCAGGAGTCTGATGAGGAAGAGGAAGAAGAGGAAGAGGATGAGCCCCCTGGAGCCACCACAAGATCTACCACGAGATCAGAGGCTCAGAGGTGATGGGGGCAGCTAAGAGCTGCCAGGCACTTTCCCCAGCTTCTCCACCCAAAAAGAGTTCTTAGTTGTCTTTCATTTTATCTTCAGCAGAGGGCACATGTTCTCACCCTTCTGCCATTCTGCACCTTCTTGAAGAACCCATTTCCTTTTTTTCTTGGTCCTGGGGATTAAACCCAGAGTGCTTCCCTGCTGAGCCATATCCCTAGCCCTTTATTTATGTATATTTATTTATGGTTTTTTAAGAGGCTGGGGATATAGTCAATGGTAATGCCTCTCTGGGTTCAATCCCCAGTACCCCTCACCAAAAGAAATTCTTTAAAACTCATACTTAACTTATATAATCTGGATAAACCACCTGGATTATCACTGTTCTTCCCAATGTACTTAAGGAACTTGTAGTTTATAAGTGGATTCTTTTCTCTTTGGCTTAGATTACCTGGCATTAGTTGATTGGTTCCAAGGCTATGGCGTTGTCTTCATAATTTTAGATTATCAGGTGGGATGGGCTCTCAGTAGTGCTCCAGTCCTAGGCTATCAGTGGCTGAACCACTGTTTGAGCAGTTCTCTGCTCTTGGTGTTCCTTTTTTTGCACATACTTCAGGCAGGGGAAGTCACTTCCTTCTTAGCATTCTCTTCCTTGTGTTCAGTAGAAGCTGGTATTCTGGTAGCTTCTACTGTTCTAGTTCTTTGGGGGCCTTGTAGTATTTTCTCTTAAGTATTTAAGGGTAACTTCCAGGTCTTCTTGTTTTAAACCTCCTTATCCCTGTTTTCTTCTTTCCACTTGTAGTCTCTTTAAAGCAAATGTCCTACACCAAGTGGGTCTAGTGAATTCAGAAGAGGATTGTCCCATCTTGTGGATTCTGTTTTTCAGTATGCATACGAATTACTTGCCTCAGACTGAACCATACCCCCCTAAACAAGTTCTTTTTCTTAGAGTTTTTATTGGTAATTCATCTTCCATTATCTGATTTCTTTCTTATGCTGTTGACTTTGGGGGACCTGAACACTTAGCCCTCTCAATTGTGCTTTCATTAATCTAGGCCCCTTATTCTACTCCAGTGAGCTGTTTTGGTATCTCTATTTTATCAACCAACATATTTTCTATTTTTCACAGATTCGTCTTAAAATGAGTCATGACAAAATATCATGCACAGTAAAAGCCAGGATAGAGCCATGCAAGTAGTGTTGGTCCTGGGTGACATCAAGGTCTACTTAATAGCGATGGTCAGGAAAGCCAACAGTTTTTCTGCTTTTGATCCCCATTTTGCCTCCCCACTCTCCTGTGCACAAAGAGCCTCATCCTTTCTAGATAGTCCCAAGGATGGGAGTATTCAGTGCTGCCAGTGTTTCTATAATCTGTTTCAGAAAGCATCATAGGGAGCCATCTACACGAGCAACCTCCAAACTTGGCAGCCCAGAAACAGTTTCTCCTAGAAATCACCAAAAATTATGAAAAGAGAAGTTACCTACCAGCAAAATAGTGACCCTCCCCCATTAGGAAGGTGATTCCCTGCTTACGCTTCAAGTCATGTTTAAGCTATGAGACTATTTTTGGTAGAGTAATGCTTTGTTCCAAAATTGCTTTAAGATTTTTGTCTCTCCAAATAACTGTCTTTGGGGATCCTTGGTTTCCAAGAAGAATAAGAACGGCTACAGAAGGTGTCTTCAGTGGCTTTGCCACCAGGCCACGCTACACAGGCTCATCCTTTACACTTGTAAGCCTTGTTGTGGATTCCCATCTACCATCACCAAAGGCAAGGCATGTTTTCTCCAAGTGGCCCCAGGTCTGGGTGCTTGGTTAAATCCGCACTGTGTGGTGGAACATCATACATCTTGCTTAGCCAGAGCCTTGCAGAGGTTAAGAGGTGACAAAGCATCTTCTTTCAGACACAGCCACCTGACAGGTGCACCTTCCACTGCAGCCTGGTTGATCTCCCAGCTTCACAGGTTGTGCCAAGTCCTCTCTCTTTGCCCTAGCTTGTGCCTTGGCAGGTTTGTCCCCACTGCTGATAAGGTAGGTCCCCCTAGTAAGCAGGTTCTAACCCCTTCTTCAAGTCCCTCTTCTGCAGAGTGCCCTCCCCACATGCTTCAGCCTATTCTCTTCTCTCCTTCCTATTGCACTTTCAGTCAGTACTGGGCAGTTGCTGACATGGCATTGTTTCCCCCCTCGGGGCTGTTTCTTCCTTGAGATCTTACTTTGTATGCTCTATAGCATTTAAGAACAAAAGATGGTTCAAATGTATTGCTATGTTTTGATATCTCTTGCCACAATTTGATCTTCATAAATACTTGTAATACATGTTTATGCTCTTATCCCTGTGTCTTACAAAGGAAAGCAGATTTTCTCATTATTCCCTGGAAGATTTGGGTGCATTCTTGAAATTGAATTTGCAGAGGAATCACCTGGTGAAAATGCAGATTGCAATACTCTAAGTCTTGGGTAGGCTAAGATTATCTGACTAACAGGTTCCCAGGTAACCAGTGCCACTGGTCACAGACCACACTCTCCGTGGAAAGAAAGGGTGTGGGTGACCTACTGAGCCTACTGAGCTCCCACAGAAGGAAGATGCAGTCTGACTCACAGCTCTTCTCTGATCACATGTGATCATTGTCTTTCCTGGACACAGTTTGAAGTAGTTCTCAGCAAACACTGCTTCTTATTCTCTATGCGTGGGTAGGAAATATGCCAGAACCATATTGTCTGAGACAATATTAAAGTTTATAAGCAACTGTTTTTTATTCCAATAAAGTTCCAGTTCTCCCTATTCTGCAGTTTTGCCTTTCCTAGTCTTTTCATTCATTGGCAGAAATGTGTTGCTTATTCCTTGTGTGGAGCATTGCACTAAGCACTGGAGTTAGAAAAATTAATAAATCTTAACATCCAACCTGGGTAAACATCTAATCTATTGGGAAAGATATATGTAAGACTTTGAATGCCTTTTTTTATAACTTTATTTATTTGCTTCTTAAATGGTGCTGAGGATCGAACCCAGTGCCTCACTCATGCTAGGCAAGTGCCCTACCACTGAGCTATAGCCCCAGCCCCTTGAATGCTTTTTTGACAACAACCTACAGTAAAAATATATTTTGCAGTATATCTGGTGCTAACATTCCTGCTGTAGAAGCTGAGGCAAGTTTGCATGAGTAAAACTAAATAGATTTAATATCAGTGGTATTTTCTAATATGTTCTACTAATGTGCTGCTTTACAATACTGACTGTAACGTGAAATTTTAATAAACACCACAGATCAATTATAATGGCAAATACTCTATGAAGATAGAAAGTACCGTGGGGTTTCTTAGGAAGGCACAGCTTGTTCTGTGATACAGAAGGCTTCCCAGAGGAGTGGCTTTTGAACTGGACCTTAGCCACAGAATTTGATCAGATGGGAGGTAGAAGGTGATTTAAAAAAAAAAAAAAAAAATCATGTCAAAGCATGAAGATGTAAAGAAAACATTTGTTAATGTTAGAGGGCTGATTATAAAAGATTTTGTGTACTATACTCTGGTTAACTTTTCCTGAAAATTCAGAGAGCCAACAAGGATTTTATACATCTAAGGACAATAACATGATTAATGGGAGTCCTAACAGTTCTGATGGCAGACTAGAGGACATGCTGTGAGTGTCAGCATATTCTTCCAATCATCCTGCTCTTCCTTTGCCAGCTGTTTCTGTAATGCTGTACTGTGAAACATGGTTTTGCACTAGGATAGACCCTGGGTTCAGTCCTGCTCTTCTTGGTAGTTGTTTCAATTTGGGACAGGGTATGTGTTGGTAGGAATAGCAGTTGACTTCTTTGTTTCAGAACTAGAAGTGAGGCGCAGAGAAGGAAGCCAGCCTGCCCAGGTCAGCACCTAGGGGTGGTAGAGCAGAAACCAGAGGCTTCCACACTCCTCTAATACTCTGAGTTAGTGTGTCCCGTTATCTCAAGCTCTTTTTCTTGTATAAACTCCACTGGGCTTTTCTCGGCAGTCCAGTTAAATCCCTTTTTTGAAGGTCTCCCAAATTATTTGAAGTAGCGCTTTTAACTCACTATTGCCTTGACTTTTATTTAATGCAGATCAAAGACACAGCTCTCCCCTTCTACTAAACGCAAGAGAGAAGTCAGTCCTCCTGGGGCCCGGACAAGAGGCCAGCAAAGAGTAGAAGAAGCTCCTGTGAAAAAGGCGAAGCGGTAACCTGACCCTCCCCTGGCGGCTTGAGGAGCACAGTGGAGAGGTGATGATCATCCTTGTGGGCCGAAGGCTTTTTTTCCCCCAACCAAGAAAAGGATATGCATGTGCTATAAGTTCCTAGGTGCAAGCTTTTTCTTGTTATGTTTTAAACAGCTTTATAAACTATTGTTCATAGAAGATATTATGTACATTTATTTCAGATAAAGGAAAGTAAGTTTACTTTGTATCTGAACTCAAAACAAAGGAGTTGTATATTTTAACATTCAAAATTGGGATTTCCCAATGTGACACATCATTAATGCAAACCCTTCCAGCCATCAGACACCAGGCTGCCTACTGGTGATCTGTGTATAGTATATGAACATGTAAAAATAGGTTGTATTTTACTCTATGTATGATGCTAATCAATGAACACTTTATTTATTTTACAGAGAAAACTTATCCGTGAACTTTACTATATCTGTTTATTTTATTTTATTATTTTTTTTTAATAAAAAAAGGGTTTTAAATGCTATGCAGTCATTAGTAGAAAATTTTTAGGACTCTGCCTGCCCTGTGACTGTGTGAACCTGACCTGGCAGGAAACACAGGCGCTTGCATGTATCCAAGTAAAGTAGCTGAGCTGAAGAAGGGTCTCCACTGCTTTTCTTTTCACAGTCGTGACTGTTTTTAAGAACCTAACTCGTTTTTAGATTATATTTGCATCTGTGACTTTACCACCAGCCCCGCTGACGCTGGAGATTCTGGGTCAGGTGAAGTGACATGCCCCCCCAACCCCTGCAGTGGGGTCCTCTGGGTGTCCATTCCACTCTCCCGCTGCCCAAAGCTTCTACCAATATTCTTTCCCTATCTTTTTCAGTGAAGAGAAATGCGTTGAATGTTAGATCACTCCTATCTATTCAGCTTCAGGATTTTATGTTTTATATACAATTATTTCAGGATAGAAACTGGTTTTATTGCCAGATTCTTTTTTAAACATGTTTTAACTCCCATATGAACAAACTGTCCAATTTAAGTTTTTCATAAACTTTTCTTAAGGTCAAATTTGTCTCTTGCAATGATGTGATGAGTTGCCAAATAATTGAGATTATTTTAAAATGTTTTGTTCATATTCTTATTTTATAATTAAAATTTACATTCAGTATGTGTGGATTTGTCTTATTTTTTGTTTTGTTTTGTTTTTTGGCTTAATGTAAGGTGGATATTTCTGTCATTTTACATGGTTTCTTACTGAGATTTTATATATAAATTATAAAATGTTTCCCTAAAACTTGAGTGGTAAGAATTTTTCTTCCTGTGTCTGAATTTTTTTTTCTTGTGCAAACCATGTCTTCTCTACAAGTAATTGGAATTTTCATATTCAAAGATGAGTCAGTAATGGCTGATAGAATTGAATTTTAGACCTAGAAGGAATCTTCAGACCAGAAACATGAGAGTTTCTCATTTTTATTTATATGGGAGAATTTTAACTAAATCTCAAAAATCTAGTGAATTGTCTTAAAGTCAGCCAAGGTTAGAAGTCTGCCTAGGTTCCAAGGCTCTCAGTCCTGTACAGTCTTTGCACTATTCACTTTTAGATTGCTTAGTAGAAGTGCAGACTTGAAAATATATTCTCAGTATGAAACTGTCCTCAGTTTAGAGATGCCTGTTGTGGGGCATGACCTTGTTGGGACTCAGTAGTTGGTTTTTGAGGAAAGGCTGCCTCATAATTAAATCAAAACTAAATAGAACTGCATGAAGAATTTCCAAGTGGGGAAGTCAGCTAGACCACTCAGCTTCCAGTGGTTCTGAACCTGAGTAGAGAGCAGGTCCCTCCCATAGGGTCCTTGGGAATGTGTGGGGGCAATTCTTGGTTGACATGATGTTTTGATACTGCTAGCATTTAGAAAAAAAACAGGTCAGGAATGTGAAACCTCCTACAGTTCATGGGACAAACCTAGAGTTCCCCCACTAACCCACTGAGAAACATCTCTCCACATTTGTCATTTTCCTGACATCACCACTGCCACTGCCTCACTACTTCTCAATGGGCACACTGGACCCTAGCCATCTGCTTTCCTCATCACAGAGCTGAGACAAAGCTGCCACAATCTAGTGAGACATACTGAATGTAGAAGACCATCCCACAACCCAGGGCAAGGTGGCTAATTCCTCTTCACTTGGTAATCGACACAATCATCCTCCCATTCCCAGAGAAAGGCCATTTTCTCAGGTTTATACCACTGGAGTTAAATTCTAGAACCTACTAAGGCGCACTACATCCACCCCAATTCAGAATGACCAGCAGGTAACACTCCCCTTCTCCGTCAGGTCTCACAGTGAGCTGATGACAAAGCTGAACCTGAGCTGTTTCTTGTCTCTAGCGCAGCCCAGAGGGTTTGTCCACTACCCCTGGGAGGGAGGCATTGATCCTTCTACCTCCACAGCATGCTCACTGACCTAGGACCATGGTCAGGTAGGTGCTTGCCCCCAGCACTCTCCAACTTGTAAAACCTAACTGATGGGAGATAAGGGGAGATGATTCTAATGGGAAGAAATGCTGAAGGAGTTTACTTTCTTATTTTTTTTTATTTTTTATAATTTATTATTCCTCCTAAGTTCAAGAATACCTTACATTTTTCTAAAATTACCACTGCATCTTTGTGTAACTAAATAAAGAACAAGGTTTTTTCATATTTCAATGACAGGAACACTTTTTATCA
This sequence comes from Urocitellus parryii, assembly GCF_045843805.1. Classification (NCBI taxonomy): domain Eukaryota; kingdom Metazoa; phylum Chordata; class Mammalia; order Rodentia; family Sciuridae; genus Urocitellus; species Urocitellus parryii. The sequence continues at coordinate 136,290,503 of NC_135540.1, forward strand.
GGAATAAAATAGAAAATGGCTTTAGACCACAGTTTTTTTATTTATTGAGCCCTGTGCCCAACACTAGGAATAAATATGAACCCAAGTGTCAAGGGATGACAGCCACAGAAGCAAAGAACTGGGCAGCAGAGATTGGTGTCTGGTCACAGAAAATGGCAAGGGAGAGAAAATCACCTTTTGAGAGAAGTTAGGACACAGGATTAACTCCTGGCAGACAAGATGGGTGGGGGATGTTTGTTTTATAGGTATAGAGTTTCAAACAAGGTTGGAACTTGGAGAAGAGAGCATCATGGAAGCTGAAGAGCAGGATAGACTGAAGACCATGAGTGCCATGTTTACCACCAAGTCACACCAAGTCAACCTTTCAGAAACCTGGAGGAGAACTCTACAGATAGTAATAACTAGGTAGCAAACCCCTCCCAAGAGATGCACTTTCACACTCAAAACTTGTGTACATTGACTCATTAAGAAATCATGGGGGCTGGGGATATAGCTCAGTTGGTAGAGTGCTTGCCTCACGTGCATAAGGCCGTGTGTTCTATCCTCAGCATCACACACATACAAAAAAAAAAAAAATCAAAATTAGGTTGGGGCCATAGCTCAGTGGCAGAGAGCTAGCCTAGCATGTGTGAGGCACTGGATTCTGTCCTCAGCACCATGTAAAAGATATAAACAAATAAAGGCATTCTGTCCATTTATAACTACAAAAAAAAGAAATCATGGGAAGAAATGAGGAGAAGGTAGACCAGTAGAAGACCAGGAATTGGGGAGGGTTGGGGGCGGATACGGCCAGGTATCTGCTTTTGTGTGTGCAGTAATTTTGTTTTGGTGCCAAACTACAATGGACTTTGTTGCTGTTTTTGCTAGGGATTGGCCCAGGGGTGCTTTACCATGAAGCTTCGTCCTCGCCCTTTTCATTAATTATTTTGAATTTTGAGACAGGGTTTTGCTAAGTTGCTGAGGCTGGCCTCGGACTTGCAATCTTCCTTTTTCAGCCTCCCAAGTTACAGGGATTTCAGGCGGAAACCACCATGCCTAGCATCATCCCAGTACACTCTTTTAACTGGTTTTTTAAATCAAATTATGTAGAACTCATGATGCCTTTTAAATTGACATCAGTATGAATAATTTTGAACAAGTTCATACATCATGGCAAACATGTGGTTTGCCATGTGGTGACTGCCACCTGCTCCACAGCAATTCTAAGACACCTTTGAATAAGTGACAGTTATTCTAGAGTTGTGTCTCTGAATTAATATAATATGTAGATAGATTTCTTTTACAATAGGGGATTTAACATATCTACCCTTCTGTATTGTTTCTTAAAATAATGTATAATTTTATAAAATATCCAAAAGATAAATATTACACATTGTTAGAAATCCCACTTACTAAAAAGAAAAAAGAAATCCCACTTACTACCCTTCAGCTTAAGACAGAACATACCAACACCATGAAACTTCTGACACGCCCATTCCCCATCCGGTCATATTACTCATCTTCCCCACAATGCCACCATCATTCTAAATACAGGGGTTTTTTTATTGGCATTTGTCAGTTTACTACATATGTATACATCTCCAAACATGAAGTTTTGCATTGTGCTTTATATAGTCAGTTTATACAAATTATTTAATATTTGCTTTTTTCTTCTATATTATATTTTGAAATTAATCTGTTAATTATATATAGCTCCAGATAGGTTATTTTTACTGCCACATAGTATTCCACATACACACCTTATAGACTGAGCCATTCACCTGTGGCTGGGTCATTGCCTTGCTCTCAGGTTAACAATTTTATGAACATTTCTGTGAAATTTCTGTAAGGCAGAGCTTTCAAAACTTACTCAAGTCATGGTTCACATACAGTGTGAGACATGAAAAGGCACACTAAGGATAAGGCACACAAAAGACACAATAGCAGGACAAGGTTGGCTGCTGCTTGAGGAAATCCCCTGTTCCCCACTTTATTCCCTGCCCCCAGGAAAAAAATGATATAATATAGAGAGGCATAATTGATAAATAAAAAATTATATGTATTTGAGGTGTATGATGTGATGATAATACATAGTAAACATTGCAAAATGTCCTAAACCAAGCTAATTAACACATCGATCACCTCATGGAGTTACCATTTTGTATCTGTGTGGTAGAAACAGCTAACATCTACACTCAGCTAATATATGTGTACAGATTACAATAATATTAACTATAGTCACCATGTGAACAGTAGATCTCCAGGACTCATTCATCCTACAACTGGAAATTCATAGCCTTGGACAGTCATCTCCCCACGCCTTCACCCTCCAGCCACTGGTGATCCCCATTGAACTGTCCACTTCTGGGCACATACCTACAAGTGAGATCATAAATGATGGGTCTGTGTGTGTCGGAGTTATTTCACTTAGCATAAAGCCCACCCATGTTGTCACAGATGTCATTCTCCTTATGGCTGAATAATATTCCATTGTGCATGCACACCATATTTGCATTATCTAATCATTTTTCCCATGCAAGGACATCTTGATAGATCCCCTATCGTGGTTATTGTGAGCAGTGCTACAAGACAAACAAAAGAGTGTCTGTTTGATACAATTTCATTTCCTTTCAACATATACCCAACAGTGGGATTGCTGGATCATATGGCAGTTCTATTTTGGGAAGTTTTTTGAAGAATCTCCTGCTGTTTTCCACAGTGCCACACTGATTTATATTTCCACCAACAGTTTATAAAACCTCCCCCTTCTCTGCATGCTTGCCAGCATCTATTATTTTTTTCTCTTTGATAATCACCATTCTAACCAGAATGAGAGGATATTTTATTATGGTTTTGATTTGTATTTTCATGATATTGAGCAGTTTTGTCAAGTACTTTTGTATGTCTCCCTGCCCCGGTACTGCAGATTGAACCCAGGGCCTCACTAGGAAGGGCTCTACCACATCTCCAGCCCTTGTATGTGTTGATTCACATCATTTGCCTGCTTTGTTGTTGATGTTGGTGGTTTTGTTTGGGGGGCATGTGGGATTAAACTCAGAGGTACTTTACCCCTGAACTACATTCCCCAGCCCCCCAAACTTTATACTTGTTAATTGAAAAATCAACCAGAGATTCTCCAAAGAACAATAGTATTTCAGAAAAGCATTGCAATGAGCAGAGCAGAGCAGAGTAGAGCACTTCATTGGAATATGTGTGCCATGGGGAACTCTGTACTTCAAGGAGGGTGAGCAAGGGGAAAGTTCTAAAGGCAAAAGTGAGGAAGATTACTTCAAAATTTTGAAAATAATCCTTGGCCACAATTCAAGGGTGGTATCAATGCAAGGTCAGACAGACAGTTGCTGGGCAGATGTGCTAGTACTAGAGCTTTATGCATAAGGTTGCAGTGGCCTCCATGCAAACCTGTAGTCCAGCAGAATCTTTTGGGATAGTTACTAGCAGGCAATCGCCATAGCAGCCTTTCTTCAAAACCTTCTGACTTTATTTACCTTTTGTTATTGTTAGGGTTAACACAAGTGAGGCCATTTTGATTCTAAGAAGTTTTCCATTTCTCTCACGTAGAAATATGCAAAATAAATGCATTTGTCACTCCTAAGTTGCCACTCACTGGAGGCAAGGAATTTGGTGATCTACACCCGATCCTTTAGAATATTTGTGGGAGATTGAGGAATGTGACATCGCTGGTTGGTTGCTCCCAGTGTCAGCATGGCAAAGTGAGGAAGGAAATGGACAAGCCCAGAGCTATGGTCGTACAAATCACCTCAGCGTTCCTGAGCCTGCCTTGAGGCAGAATCTTCTCTCCAGCAGCCACAGAGCTAACACTGCTGAAAATTACACCCAAGCCCTCTCATGTGGCTGAATCACATACAACCAAAGTGGAACTCAGGCTACGGAGGATCTTCTGTTAAAGCAAAGCTCTGGGTTGGGAAAGAATGGGATCCTGCAAGCGAGGATGGGAAGACCCTGATGAGGCCGTGGGCATGGAGCTCCTAAATTCTGATGAGTCTTGCTTGTTAGAAGTGATCTCTTCACTCCCATACTGACCGCCAGAGGCTGCTCACCCGTAGTAGTGGTGGCTTTTCCACCATCTGAGGGGATTAATACTACTTTGCTTAAGACCATGGTAATGCCCACCCCACCCCCCGGCAATTGCCAGACATGGCAACGTTGATTCTCCTCAGGACCCAACACCCTTATTCGCTTCCAAACTTATAACTAGATTTGAGTCCTGGCAGACCTACAATGTGTAGAAATGGGTATTAATGGTGTAGGATTATGGTGGTGGGAGGAACATAAAGTGGTATCAGGCCAAATTTCTCAGAACTGGCTCACCACTGGAGCAGAGATTCCATATTTCATGTTACAGCTTGGGAAGTAAGGAAGCACACCAACAGCTTGGTTTGTTTTTTGAATCACGGATCAAAAGATGACCAGCATGACCAAGCTGGAGGTGTGCTGGTTGGGTGATTGATCCAGACTACCAAGGGGAAGTTGCCCCTGCTCCAACCTGTTGCTAAGGTAACCTGTCCCAGGTTGTTGATTAACGTGTCCTGGGCTGCTCCATCCTGCCTTTCCCTTCAGCCCACCTGTTTCTCACCTTTTGGCCACCCCAGCAAGCATTTCTGGGCCTAGTCACGTATGCAGGAAGGAGAGAAATAAGGGGAAGAGGCAGGAGAGCAAAGGAAGCCTAAGACCTATAAAAAGGCAGAACACTCACACTTCTTGGGATACCAGGATACCAGCTGTGGTCCTGTAAGGATGGCCCTAGGCCTTAGCCTAAGCAACTCCATTTTAAAACTCCATCTTAAGATAAACCTGCAGTCTCGCCAGGCAAGCCACAGAGCCCTCCAATATGTCAATCAGGCATAGCCTGATAAAAGTCAGTCACTTTCCACAACTCTGACAAGAGCCAGAAGGGTATCAGGGTGGAGACTACCAGACCATAAGTCCTTTCTAAGATGTAAAAGGTCACTGAGAAGCTGGGTAACAGCTGATAGGGACCCAAAGGGTGAGGAGAAGCTCCCAAAATTTGGTATAAATAATGGAACAAATGAACAGACACTCAGCCAGCCGACACTGATGCCCACATGCCGGAGAGCCTGATGAGGACCTGGACTGACATCCCAACACTTCTCATCATCTGCTTGATCCTCTGCATCATCCTCACCACTCTCAAACTTTACAGCAGCCTCTTGACTGTGGTGAGAACAGCAGTGTCTCTTTATGACCATCTCCTCAACTAGCCATCAACTCACTCCAGAAGCAGCCTCCAGCCATTGCTGACCTGATCACTGTGGTCTGAGTGAGTGTGCATCTGCTGGACTTGAGACCTGAGAATTAAGACTTGAAATCTAGCAATCAAGCTTAGCATGCAGAGGGAATGTCTGCATTACGTCTGTCGTGATTAAGTGTGTTTGCAGTGCTTAGTATTACCGTGTCCTGTGGTCAAGGTCCATGGCTCCTAGGACCCTAACTTAGGATCATTTGCTTTGAATGGATCATGTTTATTGCAATGCCCAGCATTAAGGATTGTCATTCCTTGATTATGAACCTATAGAGTGAATTTGTATTGAGTGATTTGAGTGAATAAAACGTTGAAAAGGGCAAAAGCACGTGGTCATTCTTTATCTCTCCCCTTGACTGCAGACATCATATTTTGCCCATCTCAACAGGCCCCCTTTTCCCTCCCAGGAGAAGTATATGTTTCACCTTTTTAAATAAACCCTGCTTTATACGCTTCCTTCGGCGTGCTTCTCTAATGCTCAGACTTCAACATGTGAGGGAGCAGAAATCGTCACGGATAACCAGTGGTACTACAATTTCACGGAATTAAGCAAAACTTTGAAACTTGGCAAAGCATTCATTTCAGGTATATCTAAGAAGAGTTTTGCATGTCAGTCTGAGTGGACTAGGTGGGGAAAATCCACCCTCCATCTGAGCAAGGCACCCTCCAGTTGACTGGGGTAGGATAAAAACAGAAAAGGTGGCTATCTCTATTGATTTCCACAAGCTGGGAGGTAATCTCTTGTGCTTGGCTCCCTGGTCTCTGGACTCCGGGACTTGCACCAGTAGCCCCCTAGGTTCTCAGCCCTTCCTAGTTCTGAAGCCTTTGGATCTGGACTGAGCCTTGCTACCATCCCTGGGTCCTCAGCCTGCATCACAGGCTGTCAAGGGACTCAGCCTTCAGCACCACATGAGCTAATGCCCTCGTGTAGCAACTCTCATCTCTCTATATACATCCAATTCATTCCATTTCTCTGGAGAAACCCTTCATAAGGACCCAGAGACCCTGAACTGCCACTGAAAAACAGAATATAGGAAGAAAGATGGACTTGGAAGCAAGAGATAATAGCTTCATAATTGGCATGAGTCACATTCTGACCCCTTACATCCATCTCACCTCCTCTAGATATTTAAACTTCAATAAACAAGAACCACTATGGCTACTGGGTTTCCCTTCATCCCTGATAAGCTCAGCAGTGCTCTTCAGGCTGACCAAACAAGTAGTTAACCTGGCACTTGGGAGTCACCCTGCAGGAAGGCCTTTATAGATTCCTAGTGTGACATACTATCCAAAGTGGAAACTAAGCACAATTTTTCAGATTCTTTGAAGAAATTTTATGTTCTCATTTTCTGTTTCCATTACCTAAAGGATCAGGCTGAGTCAGTTTTTAATGAATGCATTCCCCTGTGACCACCAGCAGAATCCTTTTTTTAAATGGCACCTTTTCTTTCTTTTTTTTTTTTTTAGAATATATATATTTTTTTTATTTTTAACTTGGACTTTTAATCTTGACTTCCTGTCGTATTACAATAAAATTATTTATAGAACATCTTGATTTGTTCACTATTGCTGTTTTATTCTTTTTGTTTTGTCTTGTTTTATTAGTTACACATGACAGTACAATGATCTTGACATATCATACATTTGAATCAGATGGGGTCTAATTTCTCATTTTTCTGAGTGTACAGGTTGCAGAATCACATTGGTCATACAGTCACATATACACATACAGCAATACTAGTGTCTATTTCATTCTGCTCTCCTTCCTATCCTCCCCATCCCCCCTCCCCTCCCCTCCCATCACTTCTCTCTACCCAATCAAATGTGACACACTTCTTTTATTTTTTTTCCCCTGCATCGTCATACTTGTATTCTGTATAACGATGAGGGTCTCCTTCCATCTTCTGTGCAATTCCCCTTCTCCCTCTCTTTCCCTCCTACCTGTCTTCCCTATTTAGTGGTAATTTTCTTCTCATGCTCTTCCTCCCTACCCCATTTTGAGTCACCTCCCTTATATCAGAGAAGACGTTCGCCCTTTGTTTTTTAGGGATTGGCTAGCTTCACTTAGCATAATCTGCTCTAATGCCATCCGTTTCCCTGCAAATGCCATGATCTTGTTATAAAAATGACACCTTTTCAAAACAAGTTTACTATCAACAGATAGAACTTTTTTTGTTTGTGGAAACCAATTTGTTGATCTTCCAAAAGTCTTGCTCTAAATAGTCAAACTGAAACTTCTTTCAACCAAAAACCTCAAATATTGTTAATTTCACCTCTGTCATTTGGGGTCCTCTGACCCTTCAAAAAAAAAAAATTCCCCAGTAAACACTGTAAGAGTTTAAAAGGATGTAATTGATCACTTTAGATTCTTAAAATTAAAAAGTACATCTATCCTTTCAGCCAAAGCCAGGCCTGGATACATATGCCTCCCTTCACTCTGGGCCCCCGCTTCCTTCTGACCTGAACATGGGTTTATTCTAGAGATGACCTGAAGAAAAGGTGCCTCTGCTCGTCTTTTTAATGCTTCACTAACAACCCACTTGGAATTTACAGGAAACACATGTCTCCATCCCTAGTTCACCTGCCTTTGTGCAGGGATCCCTCTGAAGCCTCCTCAAACTACTTCCTTTGACAGTTCCCAGGACATCGTGTCCCATCTGTTCTTCTGACATTCCATTAAGCCCGCTCGCTACCACAATATCCTGTTTTCCCCTTCCTGTTTCTAGCCACACTTATTCAGACAGAATGACAGCATTTGCTGTAATTCCTTGACATAAATCTCTCCAGAGAGCTTTCTCCCCTACCTTAAGCCCCTTTCACTGGAACCACAGCCCTCCGGCCCTTTCCTTTTCAGAACCCAGTCCAAAATATCCCATAATGGAAACAAACATCTCCAAGTTAGGTCTCAGAAGATGATTTAACACCAACATAAGAAACTAAAATATGTTATTTGTGCTAAAAGGCTAAGGGAACCACTCTGCAACTTGGAGTGATGGTGAGCCAGCACACGTCCTGCGGGGCAGGCTGTTGGAGCACTCATCCTAGGGAGCAGCCGTGTTCCGAGTGACCCAGAACAAATGGTGAGGCTTCGCTGTCTCCGTTTCCTCATCTAGAAAGAGAAATTCTGATGCCTGCCCTGCTCATCTCACAGGGTTGTGTTCAGTGAATACTTTCTACAAGTCTACCACGTTCCAGGACCATTCCACGCACTAGGGGCACTACAGTGAGTCATTCAAAACACTGAGTTTATGAGATTCATCCATATGGCTGCTGGATATATATATATATATGATAATGGCTATGAACATTCCGGTATACCTCTTGGTGGATTTATTTGCCTTTCTGTGGGGTCCATTCCCTTTAGTTTTCCTGATTAAACCAGAAAGTCCTAGGTGGCATTAGCATGCTGTAACCTCTCTTTTGGCCCTTGTCAATGTGTCCTCACAACAGAGAGCCAACCTCATCCTGCTGCATCTAGCTAGAGTTCCTAAACATGGCTCTAGTTCCTAAACACGGCTCTGTCTGCAAAATACATAGGTAAGATTATAGATGGCAAAAGGTTACTAATGTTCCACTTTATAAACATATTTATATTGTCTGCACATGATTTATACAGAGGTTCTTTCAAAAACAAGTTTTTTCACAGTTTTGAAACATGAGTCATACCAATGTGGTAGCTCACACTTGTGATCTCAGCCACTCAGGGCAAAACAGGGCTGAAGGTGGAAGATGGCAAGTTCAAGGCCAGTCTCAGCAATTCAGCCAGACCCTGCCTCAAAATTTTAAAAATAAAGTAAAAAGCACTTGGGATATAGCTCATTGATAAAGTGCCCCTGGATTTGATCCTCTGTACCATTAAAAAAAAATAAGTCATTTAAATAAAGGTATTAAATACATTGTGATGATAGGTGGATACATACAGGTGGCAAAAATGTAGAAAGTTGGTGTGCAAAGACTGCAATTTAGGGCATGTTACTCTATAAAAGCTCCACTTGTGAATTAAGGATCTTTTTTTGTCATCGTGTAGGGGCCGGCAACTGCCTCACTGGTCGACCTGCTGAAAGGCAAGATGCCCAGGTTGGGCACACTGCAGCTCACTCGGCAGCTCTGGGTGTGCTCAAGGAAGGGTTACAGTAAGGAAGGGTCTGGGAGTCTCAGAAGGACCCTGAGCTAAGCAAATAGGTGAGATCAGCCTGAGGTAGAGGACAGAGCCTTTTTACAATGTCACGCCTTACAGCACTGCACATCCTGCCACATGCTCCTGTCCAAGTTCTTTGCCAGACCTTTCGAATCAGAGATTCCCACATGAGCAACAAGATGGACAGCTCGTGGGTAGCACAAGCAGGAGCGCAGGTTGTAAAACGAGCACATAAGCACCAGAGAATCGCCTGGCTGGGGTAGGAGTCGGGAGGCAGGAGAGGTGCGCCTTCGGGAATCAGTTTCTCTGCTCATTTTGTCAACCATTGTCTTCAATGTCACTGATGTCCTGAGCATCTCTGAACACCTTCCTTCCCACTCCTCTCCCTGGTGTTCATGCTCTAGTGAGTTTTTTTTTTTTTTTTTTTTTTTTTTTTTAGAGAGAGAGAATTTTTAATATTTATTTTTTAGTTCTCGGCGGACACAACATCTTTGTTGGTATGTGGTGCTGAGGATCGAACCCGGGCCGCAAGCATGCCAGGCGAGCGCGCTACCGCTTGAGCCACATCCCCAGCCCCTCTAGTGAGTTTTGTTGCTTTTGTTGGGTTGGTTCTTTTGTTATTTTTGTTGGTTTTTATACTGTTCCAGGACTTCTAAGCCCTTGGACCTACTTCTTCTCAATCCCCTCCTCATGTCATTATATTTTGCTCAGATCCACCTCGAATCCCAAGGACCCATGACAATAAACCCTCCGCCCTGTCCAACGGCTTTAAATCCCTACTGGTCTGGTTCTGTTAAGGCCCAGCAATGCCTCAACCTTGCAAAACTCACCTGTCACCACAGGGGTGGAGGGATCTTTACTGGAGAAAAGCACACACCTGTGCTATCTGCTCACGCTTTTGATTCATGGATGTGAAGCTTGAATGCACCCTCAATAGTGTTCAGCTATGCTACCGTGCTTCCCCAATCTCGTCCTTTCCCAATGTACAAAAGAACATTTTGTACTATGGCTCAGCTGACCTCATATTCCTTGAGATAATTGGAAAGAGAATTTAATGTGCCTAAAGCCCTTGGTCAGCACTCAGTAAATGCCAGCCAGCCCTGTTATTACCGCACTCTCTGTCACCTCAATTACCAGTTGGCAGGCACTGGACTGGCTCCCCAGACTCGAGGCCAAACCTCTCACACCACTGCAGTTTCCTCCTCTATCCTGGCTCTCTGCTGGGTGCTTACTAGAGGATATGCACTTACCCTACTGTCTGCTACCTAAAAATGATCTTTGGATGTAGGATCCCCTCCATCTTCTGCCTCATTGCTCTGCTTCCTCCACGTCAAACTTCTTTACAGAGTGACCCATATCCATCAGCTCCACCTCCTCCCCCTGACATGTGCTCCATGCATTCCAATCTGCTCTCTTTCTGTCACCCTGCAAAATGATCCTGTAACGTGACCGATGACATCCATGTTGCTAAATGCAAGGGCCATACCTCTGTCTCATATTGTGAAACTGCAGCACACTTTACAGTTCACCACTTCTTTATGTGTGACATATTTTTCTCCTGGTTTCAAGTGCCAACTTCTCCTGGTTTTTCCTACTGAACTGGGGACTCCTCCGGCTCTGGCAACTCTCCCTCAGTGATTGGGTCTGCAGATGTTGAGGGGCCCAGGTGGCTGCAGCTGGAGTTCTCTAGGATCAGCCCAGTCTCTCCTACAAGACCATCCAGGTCTGCCTTTCAGCTGAGAGCTCCCAAATTTCTGTCCCTGGCTTGACATCTTGAAATGCCATCTTTAGGGGCTGGGGTTGTGGCTCAGAGGCAGAAACTCACCTAGCATGCATGAAGCACTAGGTTTGATCCTCAGCACCACATAAAAATGAAATAAAGATATTGTGTCCACCTACAAAAAAATAACTATTAAAAAAAGAAATCCTCACACATTATTCCTTTACCAATAATGATTTATAAGTATTCTCTCCTATTCTGCGGGTTATTAGTCAGTCTGCTTGACATGGATCTTTAATAACCACCTCAGATAGAATACCTCCAAAAGAGAACAACTTCCTCCTTCCCTCTCCCCACCAGGTCTTTTCCATGACTCACTCAGTGTGTTACCTAGGTTTTCATCCCTACGAACAAAATACCTGACAAGAATAACTCAGTAGAAGGAAAAACCATCTTTGGCTCCTGGTTTTAGGGGTTCAGTCCTCAGTCAGCCAACCCGAGGTGACGCAGAACATCATGGCCAACAAGTGTGGAGGAGGAGGGCTGCTCTGCTCAGGGAGGCCGAGAAGTTGAGAGAGAACAGGAGGAGATGGGGGCAGGGGACAAGACAAATAATCCTCCAGGCTCAACCCCAGCAACCAGCCTCCTCCTCCAAGCCCCACCTGCCCACGGTTATCACCCAGTTAGTACATTTCAACCAGGATGGACTGATTAGCTCTCATCAGCTAATCATTTCTTTTTTGGAGTGGGGGGATTGAACTCAGAAGCACTCCACCACTGAATCACATCCCCAGCCCTTTTTTTGTATTTTATTTTGCAAAATAAAATTGTTGCTTTGCACCTCACAGTTGCTGAGGCTGGCTTTGAACTTGCAATCTTCCTGCCTCAGCCTCCAGAGCCACTGGTATGACAGGCCTGTGCCACCACGCATGGTATAATCTAGTCATTTTACCTCTGGATACTTCTGCATTAGCTCAGGAGCTTTGGGGGAATACCTCATTCCCAAACCATAACATTCAGTTCCCAAAGTGCAAATCCAGGAAATATCTTAGATGACTCACTTTTCCTCCCCTCTATATCACCACTGGGTCTCTTAAGAATGGTGACACACAAGCCAGGTGCAGTGGCACAGGCTTGTAATCTAGCTACTTGGGAGGCTGAGGCAGGAGGATCACAAGTTTAGAACCAGCCTGGGCAATTTAACAAGAGCCTGTCTTGAAAATTTTAAAACTGGAGCTCAGTGGTAGAGCTCCTGCCTAGTATTATGAAACCCTGGATTAAATCCCAGCACTCTCCTCCCCCTGCAAAAAAGAAAAAAAAAGAAAATTATTATTATGGTTTGGATGTGAGGTGTCCCCCCAAAGCTCACATGTGAGCTAATACAGAGGATCAGAGGAGAAATGATTGGGTTACAAGAGCCTTAACCAAATCAGTGAATTAATATCCTGGGAGGGATTAACTGAGTGGTAACTGAAGTGGCAGGGTGTGGCTGGAGGAGGTGGGAATTGGGGTGTGGCATTGGGGTATATATTTGTATCTGACAATTTGTATCTTCCTGCCTCAGCCTCCAGAACCATTTTACCTCTGGATACTTCTGTTCCCAAAGTGCAAATCCAGGAAATATCTTAGATGACTCTCTCTGCTTCTGATCACCATGTGATCACCTTATTTCTGCCACACTATTCCGCCATGATGTTCTGCTTCACCTGGAAACCTTAGGAATAAATCCAGCTGTCTATGAGTTGAGACCTCTGAAACTATGAGCCCCTAAACAAACCTTTCCTCCTTTACAGTTGTTCTGGTCACGACCTTCAGTCACAACGATGATATAGCTGACTAAAACTACTATGAATATAAATTCCACAGAATGGAAGAAAAAATTTGCAAATCATACATTTGAAAAGTGATAAATATGTAGAATATATGGAGAACTCCTAAAACTCAACTACAAAATAGTAACACAACTAAAAATAGGCAAAACACTTAGACATCTCTCCAAGGATATACAAGTGGCCAATAAGCACAAGACCAGATGCTCTGACATCGGCAATCATTAAGGAAATGCAAAACAATTCAACACCCATCAGGATAGCTGTTAGGGTCTATAAACAAGTCAAGATGGCACCTGGCATTTTGCCAGAGGGAGTGGTTTGTGAAGTAATGCCAGCGAGCCATTAAGTGTGGAGATTTCTTATTGGTTGACTGCTGTATCTAGTTTATGTTAATTAAGATAAGCTGTGTGGAATGTATATATATCCCTCCTGTTCTACAATAAACGGCTCCCACTCCTGCTGTATCAATGTACACAAGCTGCTTGTCACCCCCCGGTTATTTTGCTGCAGCCAGACTGCAGCAGATAGCTACTATCACAAAAACAGAAAATAACAAGTTTGGCAGGGATATGGGAAATTAGAATCCTTATACTTCATTGCTAAGATCACTACAGGAAACAGTGAAGGATCTTCAAAAAAATTAAAAATGAAATAATCACATGATCTGGCAATTCCATTTCTGGATCTATATCCAAAAGAATTAGAAGCAGGATCTGGAAGACATATGCATACACATATGTTCAATGCAGCATTATTCTAGATAGTCAAGAAGTATGAGCCACCCATATGTCCACGGATGGATGATTGGATAAAGAAAATACAATAAAACATTATTTAGCTTTTAACAGGAGACAATCCTGGCACATTCTACTATATATATATGAACCTTAAGAATATTATACTAATTAGAATAAGCCAATCACAAAAAAAAATATTGTATGATTCTACCCCTGGAGTACATGGAGCAGGCCAATTCAGAGGAAGTGGAATGGAGGGTGGGGGTGTGGAAGTGAGAAGTTATTGTTTGACAGATTGTCAGTTTCATGAGGTGAAAACATTCTGGAGATGGATGGTGGTGAGGATGTCACAACCCCGTGGAGGATCTTAATGCCCTAAACTGAGTATTTTAAAATGACTTAAATAGTAAATTTTGTTGTGTATATTCTACAATGATTTTTAAAAAATTAAGAAGACTGACAGATACCAGATCTGTTGGTCGCCTGCATCTCCAGGAGAACTACCAGACCCAGGCTCAGATTCTTGCCCAAGCTTCTAGTTGGTCTCTCTGGTTCTCCTTTGGTTGCCCCTACCAACTTTTTGCCATGGAACAGCCAATGTCTTCTTTTTCAAAATGTAAGACAGATTCAGTTACCTCTGCTTAAAATCTTCCTATGGCTTCCCATCATATCTACAGTGAAGTTCACACTCCCTACGTGGCTTACAGAACCCTGCTTGGTCTGTTGGCTCTGAGATCCCAGCACTCTGCACTCTGCCTGTCCTGACAGCATCAATTGTGGGGTACAGTTTCAACATATGAACTGGGTGATGCAAAAATTCAGACCATCACAGATTTTGTTTTAGTCAGCTTTTTCGCTGCTGTGACTAAAAGACCCAACCAGAACAATTGTAAAGGAGGAAAAGTTTAAGGACTCACAGTTTCAGAGGTCTTAATCCAAAGAAGGCCAGCTCCATTCCTCCAGGATCCCAGGTGAGGCAGAAAGAACATCAAGGAGAAAGAACGTGGAGGGAAGCAGCTCATATGGTGATCAGAAAGCAAAGAGACTCTCCAGATACAAAATATATACCCCATAGCCAAGCCCCCAATGAACCACTTCCTCTGGCCACACCCCACCTTCCCCCAGTTACCACTCATTAATTCCATCAGGGATTAGTTCACTGATTAGGTTAAGGCTAGCACCCAATCATTTCTCCTCCAACTTCTTGCATTGTCTCACATGTGAGCTTTTGGGGGACACCACATCTAAACCACAATAAGCTTGTTCCCACCTGAATATTCCATGTTAGTTTCCCCTCTCTCTGAAAAATCACTTCCTCAGTCTTTTCAAGGTATCTATTTCTGCTTTGAATCTGACTACATACAAAGTATTTACTGCCTCTATCACATCACTGTTTTAATTTTTCCATAGCATTTTTCACCACCTGAAGTTTCTCCATTTGTTTGTTGATGGCATTCCCCCCACGAGAATGCTAGCTGTCCGAGGTAGGGTTTTCCAAGGCCTTGAACCTAAACACACACACACACACACACACACACACACACACACACACACAGTGCCTGAGAGTAGGCATGAGCTGGGTGACTTGCCAAGAAGACCCTGGTATGGGCTGGGGATGTGGCTCAAGCGGCGCGCTCGCCTGGCATGCGTGCGGCCCGGGTTCGATCCTCAGCACCACATACCAACAAAGATGTTGTGTCCGCTGAGAACTAAAAAATAAATATTAAAAATTCTCTCTCTCTCTCTCTCTCTCTCTCTCTCTCTCTCTCTCTCTCTCTCTCTCTCTCTCTCTCTTTAAAAAAAAAAAAAAGACCCTGGTATAACACAGGGAGGCCCCAGGATAGTTTCTGAGGGACAGAAACACAATGAATCGTCTCAAACTCAGCACAACCAACAGTACAAAACATCTTTCTCTGTATAGTTTCAAACCTGCTCCCCCTCGGAGTTCCCTCCCCCTGGCCCCAATAGCATCTCCATCCACCCACCCTTTGATGGACAACCCAAATGAGAAATAATACTCTGCGGAGAAGATGGGATTTGTAGAGCTTGAACACTCCTCCATTTACAGTTAATAACTCATTAGTATTGCGAATAAATTAGTCTGAAAAAAAAAATCCCTATGGCGCCAATAAAACCCGAAGCTGCAGGTGCCCTAAATCATCACCCAGGGAGAGTGGTGTGAACACCCACAGCTGTGCAGGCCTGCGGGATTCGCACAGATGAATCCAAGATGGGTTAGAAAGGAGGCCAGAGGTCTCTAGGTTCGCCCCACTACAACACCCACGGGGTTGGAACTGATTCCTACCTAAGAGCACCCTGCCCCCAATCCCTTCCCCCACCCTTGAATGAGCTCAGTCTTAAGTGTAATTCTGTGTCTGGGAGAGTTTTCAAAATCGAACATCTCTGCTATTAGATAACCGATCACGTAAGACTGTGGAAACATAAAACTGGGAGCAAAAATATTCTGTTTTAGGGAACCAACCTCTTTTTGTCTCCTCTACTTAGGTTCGGTACTTCTCTATATCGGTCCACCATGCATCCCGAAGGAGTTTCCGCTAGGTGGCGCCCGTTCTCCACGTACCAGGAGGGTTCCCGGGTCGGTGCTTTAATTTTAGTACCCTTAGAGCTGATCTCCCACCCTGGCTTTCTACAAGCAAGAAACCTAAACTCCGAAGGGAAAGTGTCTTCCTGAGGTCGCTTCCCGAAATCTCGGACTCACACACTTAATCTGATCTCTGAACCCCATGAGCTTCCATCACTTGGCTGCCTCCCTCTACGCATGGTTTTGTTTATTGACTAAAATAAAGTGCTGTGTTTCTCCTTAAAGAGAAATTAGGTTCCGATCCACGGGCCTTAAAGTGCTTTATTCTCAAATACGCAGAATAGGGGAAAAAATGGTTAATTTGCCTGTTTCGTTTTTTTCTTTGACTTCCTTAAATGCAAATAAAGTTCTTTCTCTGATGAACGAGTAATTAGAAACTGATAATAATGATGATGGAAAACGTTTAATGAGAATACACCTGGACGTTAATGAGAAAAACCGGTTAGAGGGGGAAATTAGACTCGATGTGACATTAGATGAGGCTAGATTTGAATTCTGATTCGGCCGTCCACCCATACAGTTCCCAAGTCTGTAAAATGAGAATAATGTTTCCTACTCATTGCATCCCCAGGGTGGTTGGTGTACACGAAGTAACAGAATAGCCTTCGGCTTCTAGCGCATTGTCGACGAGCAGTAACTGTTTACCTTGGCCCGTCAAAAACTACTGTGGAGGGTCAGAGTGACGCTTCTCCCTACAGACTCCCTAATACACCTGGTCTACGTACACCGAAAACCCAGCCATAGGCTGATAATTTTAGGAACGCAAGAGCCGGTGTCTGCTGGCGGGAAAGCAGCGTGTGGCTTGACGCCTGAGATGCTCCGGCTGATTGGAGAGCCTTCAGGAGTCTGGGGATGGCGAAACAGTCGGGGCAGGACCTCTGCCTAGATGGAGTTCTGGCAAGCCTACCGCCAGCCCCCCGCCACTCCCCCTTATTGGAGCAGCTCTGCAGCGGCCAGGGCACCATATCCAAACCCTCGCTTTAAAGGAGTGAAAACTAAGGAAGACAAGTGACATCAGTGAAGGAGGCCGGCACTGAGTGGTGGGACCTGCAAGGCCTGCAGAACCGGGTAGCTCCCGATGCGCGCCCCGCGGACGCTAGTGGCGGAGAAGTTGGTCTCCATTCGCCTGAGCGAAGCGGCCAAGGGAGGATGCAGGTGGCGGACAGAAAGAACGCGTCGCACTGTGACCCAGAAGGAAAATGCCCAGCGGGCTTAGGCTCCTGGGAGCGCGAAGGCGTGCGCAGCAGCATGAGCGCGCGCCGGAGGCCGGGTTTCCCAGCTCGGCAGCCCCAACCTCTTGCCCATCCTGATCCCACTCTCTGACCGCTGCAGGCGGAAGCGTCACCGCCCAGCGGCGCTCGAGGCCTGGGCTATCTCCAGGATCCGAGGGCGCAGCACGTAGGAGGCGCGCAGAAACCGAACTGCAGAGGGGGAACCCGAGGAGGGCAAAGGAGGAGGAAGAACTGGAAGGAGAGGAGGCCGCTGGAGGAGGAAGCAGAGGGAGGCGAAGGAGAAGGCTAGGGAAGAGCGGGGCCGGGGGCGAGGAGGGGGCGCGGCCCTGGAGGAAGGCGCGGGCGCCAAGCGAGCTGGACGCCCCCTGTAAGCCTCGCCGGCCGCCCAGCCCGGCTCCCCAGCTCCGCCGACTCCTGGCCATCGCAGGCCGCAGCGCTGCGCTAACAAAACGGCAGGCAACACCGCCGTCTGCGGGTTCCCGGAGCTTAGAGCTGCTCCTGGAGGAAGTCACCTTCCTTGGGCTCGGAGCGGGATTCCCGGCGCAACAGCTCTTACGCTCGGCGGTGCCCAGCACTATGGCCTTAAAAAGCGCGCTGACTTCCTGAGCTCTAGTCGCATACCTCACTCTCGGCCTCGACTCTGTGACTCTGTAGATAGACCCCAGGATATCTCTGTGTATCCGACTACCTCCACTCTTGGTCCCCAAAAGCCTTTCATTTCCACCTAACCCCCTTTTAGGAGCAGCTTCTGGTTGTAGCTCCAGATCTGTGCATTTATTCCCGGCCAAACACCCACTTCCCTGGCCTGCCAGCAATCACTTACCAAACAGACTCACCGCCGCAGTTGCCCTGGATGACACCGGCAGCCTCTGTCGCGGCGGCTGAGACGCGGAATGCAGGCACTTTCTTCTACTCCCGGCACACAAAATGCCCCTACAACTCAAGATCACCGAACGCATCTTTCATGCTTTGAAAACCTCTTCCCAAATCTGTGGCAACCGAGATTTGATGGATTTTTTAAAAGATTTTTTTGGGGGGTCAACTAAACAGTAGTTCTTATTTTCCAGTAAGTATATAGCTCTCAATTTTATCCATTAGACGGACATTCACCTTCCAAACATCTCGGCCCCGCCTGTATGTCCGAAACACATTCTACTCCTTGTCCAACCAAGACGTAAGCCCACAAACTCACAACGCCATGGGGTACAAAGTCTACACCTGCCCGTCTCCTGCCGTCTTGGAAACCTACGTCCACCTCGTCCTCAGTCTGCTCCGAAAGAATAACAGTAACTTTATGTACTCCCTATACCCCTGATTAGAGTGGGCAGTAGGGGTGGCAATTTTTTTTAAAAATGGGGAAAGTTTGTAGGGAGGGAAAGGTCACTTTCTTTAGAAACGTTGCAAGCATTCTGTTATGTTCTCTCCCTGAGGTGAAGAGTGTCCCTGGCTTTTATGCAAATTCCTGACATCAAATTTAAAGAGCTTTCCTTCAAAACTGACATAATTGTAAAAAGTTATAGATGGCAATGGTCTCTTCAAATGGGAATTTTTTCCAAGGTACATGACAGATTCTGAACAAAGAAAAAAAAATCATGTGCATAAAATGCTGAAGTCCAGATAATGTGAAACCTCATTCTGGGTCTGAAAACTATGCCTTGTACATGTACCTCTTCCTGCAAAACAGAACAAGACAATTAAAAAAATAAACAGGAATTTATTTTTATTTTAATGGCATTAAAACATAAATCCCAGCAAATCATTACATCACAGTTATTTAAATGTATTTAATGGTTCAAGTTTGTGTATTTGATGTTCTTAAACCTCTGGTATAATTTGTAGAAGACAGTAAAATGTTTCTTGAACAAGTTTTTATTTAAAAATAAAAACAACATGTTTTAATATATCCACAATATTTGTGTTTCTTACTTGGCTTCTTCTACTCCAAAAACAATGTGTTTCTTATTTTTTAAACAGCATTAAATTTTGTCACTTTCTGGATCATTACTATGGTAATTCCCAGATATTCCTTCAAACAAACACTTATCTGTTTCTATTAAATTCACAAGTAACAAAATATTTAAAGAACAAATTGGAAGGTTTTCTTCTCTTCCTGGTGTAAAACTTAAGCTCCAATTAAATTCAGTGTTCACTGCCCAGAGAAGTGACTGGACAATTCCAGAAACTCTCCCAAAGATGCCTTCCAATTTCCCGCCTGACTTTAGCTCTAACTATATGATTTTAAAAATCAATTCCTCCACAGAAGTCAAACCAAATCAAAGGCGACAAGGAAAGGAAAATATTTCCAAAACGATTTTAACTGATTATTTCAGATAATAGCGTTAGCACAGAGGAAGCAGCGATACTTTATGGATACTTTTTTTCCCCCGACTTTGGGATCCTTCCTAAAGAACAGAAACTCCGAGTCATTTATGAAACTGCATGATCTTGGATTTTCGCCGCAGACTTTGACTGAACTTCATGTCAGTGTTCCATAAGAGCCCTGGAGTAGGTGGTCACATCTGCCAAAGTGAGTTTCGGGATGGGTGAGCCTCCTCGTTACTGGGGGATGCTTCGAGGACCAGGCTCAGGAGAGAAGAGGTTAAATCCGACTCTGTCTGTAGCAGCTCCATGGGCCCAGTTTTGCCTCTTCCAGTCAACGTCTCTCTGCTGGAGCCAGCCAATCGACGGCCCGGAGTGCTCCGGACAGCCCAGCGAAGGGGTGTGACCTGAAGCTGTCACTCAGCGTTGAGGAATGACACCCGGGCGGGAGGGGGATTCGGTGGAACGCTGGGGAAGGAGAGAAGAAACAGATAAAACCAGGGCGGAGGGTAAAAAGGTGCCCCGCTCCTCTCGGAATCCAGAGGCCGCCGCCGCCGCGCCAGGGGGGTGGGCTCCGGAAGAGCCAGCCCCGCGGGGAAGAGGGAGGACCGACCGGGAGTGCGATCCTGCAGGAGGGGAAGAGACGGAGGCGCTAAGGAAAAGTGACTTGGGCCGTGCGCCCCGGAGGAACTAGGGACTGAAGCTGCGGAGGGGCCCCCTCCAATTCTCCCCAACTTCCCCGGAGGGGGCAAACCCTGGCCAGCCCCTGAGGGCGATAGGCGAAGAGATAATCCAGCTGAGCCGGGAAAGGAGAGCGTCTGGCGCTGGATTCAGGGGGCGGGGGTCTCCAGGCGGGGTGGGCCTCGGAGGTGGGGGCGA